>NC_133414.1:123547500-124147500 GCF_049350105.2 Macaca mulatta
TGTAAAATCAGAGTACATAATTGTGTGTTGGGGAAAGCAAAATGCATTAAAAAAAAACTCATGTTTTTTTTTTAACTCATGCTTGTATTTAGCAAGGTATTAACTGTTCTACTTCTGAATTATGGGTTTACAGGACACTGTTAGTTCCTTCTCTGTGCCTTTTGAAAATTGCTTGACTCTTTTTTTTTAAACAATACACATGATGATAATACTTGTTAACTTATTTATCAAGCATGTACTTTTGGATTATGCTTCATCTCACTCAGTCTTCACATTATTTTCTATCTCTTTATCTTCCAGAAGGGAAAAGAGGCTCAAGGAAGGATAAGTAACTTGTTTAAGGTAAAAGGCATTCTGACTTTAAATTCATGTGCTCTTGACCACTCCTCTATTGCTTTTATTATTAGAAAAAGAATTGTCATTTCCAAAATACATATGTATATAGAAAGATATATACACACACATACATACAGAAATACATTCTGTTATAAATGGTATATATAAAGATATTTCATATCTATATACAGAAATGTATATATATTTAAAAAGATATATAAATGTATAAGTATATATTTATGTGTATGTATACATATATATATGTACTCACAAATATATATAAAAGATATAAAAAGTTGATATAATACAGTGCCTAGAAAATGGTCAATAAATTGTATTTATTCATCTTCCTAAACTCTCCATGCTTGGAATATGAGCAAAAACTATGTTTATTTAGCATTGTATCCCCTAGCAGCAAGCAGGTGTCCTTCACAGTACTAATATTAAACAAGGATCTTTTATACATGTAAATATAATAAACAATAGAAAATTGGATTACATTACATGCCCAGCAGTGAGTTCTTCCTGCGATACCCCACTGCCTACTGTCCTCTGCGATGAGCACTGACCTTTCTCTGGGCTGTGGATAGAGTCACAGCAGGGGTCAACAGGGCCATGGTGTGGATTCAGGGCCCAGCATTGGCCACTCTGCTCTATGATATGAGTAGGAGAAGCCTCTAGAGAGAGGCTGGCTTTTGGATATAGAAGGATGTGCCTTTCCTCTTCATAGAAATCTGGCCCTTGCAATAGCCTAAAGGAAGACCTCATCCTTTCTGCTCAATGTCATTCTTCATGGATGCTCCGAGGAGGAGGCTGAGGATATAGCCAGGCCATGGAGTTGGGTGAATGCTATTTATGTGTCCCAGGTGGTACCCAGAGTCCTGAAAGCACTAGTGGAATTTTCTGGAAAATACCATAGTTCACCTTTCTTCAGTTAGAATACAGCCCCCCATGTTTTTCCTTTAGTACTGGCTCCTGAGCTCAGAGAAGATACAGAGAGGATCACACTGACGTGAGCACTGACCACAAAGGGAATGAGATACTCCAAGAAATGCCCCTTCCCTGTGGTGACAGGATGGAAACTGTCAACCTCTCTGCAGGCGCCTCTCTGGCTAGAAGGAGGCACCAGAACACACTGCCACACTGCATGCTGCATGCTGCAGTGTGTGACACGCTGCTGTTTCTTAAGAGCCTGTGTGAGAGGTCAGTGCCACCAAGTGGCTGAAAGGTGAGTGGGCAAACAGAAGGGTATCTGCAATACAGTGGCTTCCTAGTGCTTCTGCTTGCCTTCCTCCTGCCTCTGCCACCCACCCATTACCCCATGTCTCTCAGGACTCTCTGTGCTGTCCTTGGCTGACTATAGGGTACTGGATTAATGTCCTCTTTTAAGTTAGCTCTCAGGTGTCCAACTCTCCCTTTACACCTTAACCTAGACTTTGGCCTCCTTCTCTGCTCAAATTGATTCATCCCATCATGAGGAAGAACTCTGACTACAGACCAAAGACTCCTTCATTAGGTAGAACAGACTGAGAATAAATCAGTGTGTTCCCTCTCTATTGGTGGATACTTTCACATTTGCTCTGAGCTCTGGCTTAACTCAAGGAACTAACTGGTAATGGAGGAAGTTCAGGCAGGCTTGTGGGAGAGATGGATGGACAGACATTTTTTATTAGCACTTTTCTAATCAGTTGAGTTAAGATAAGTGACCACAGGTACAAGAGACCACATTCTACAATATGAGGAAACACTCAACATATATGTCATATTTGTGCCCTCAAGGAAGTGGTGATTCAGTGAGGGACATAGATCATAAGCACATGGATTAAAAAATTCACACAAGTATTTAAAAACGATAGAATAGCATAAGATAGGCATAAAGTATGCAGAATCAATCAAGAAAATAAAAGATGAACTGGACATAATGGTCACTGAGTATCTGTGGTATGCCAGATACTATCAAGCACTCCAATAAATTTAATTTTATGTAATCTATCCTAAACTGTTGTATTTCATGGATCTCAAAATACCCAAACTCCTTCTTTTTTTCTTTATTTTTAAAATTTATATAAATTTAAGGAGTATAAGTGTGATTGTATTACATGGATATGTTGTGTAGTGGCGAAGTCTCAGCTTTTCATGTAACCATCACCTGAATCGAGTACTTGATTTTTAAATGGTGCTTGAGTCAACATTTTGCAATGTTGAAGGATCAACATTAAATCATTCTAATCCCCGCTACTCTCTAGAAGCCAACACTTTTCAAAGTGTGCCATGTGCAAATGGCATTTGGATAAATATACATAATAAAATTTAACAATAATGCCCTTTAAAACTAACAGCCAAATTTGTGCTAATCCCCAACAGTCTAACCTACTTAAAGTGTAGTCTGTAAATCAGCAGCATTAGCATGACCAGGTGCTTGTCAGAAATGAAGAATCTTCGGTCCCTTCTGAGGCCAGCTAAATCAGAATCTGCATTTTACAAGAATTTCAAGTGACTTCATTGCACATTAAAGTTTAGGAAACAACCAGATGGAACACAGTAATAATTCTGCCTCAAGTATCTAATTCTCTGTTTCCTGGTCTTCTTGACTCTTGTAGCACACAGTACTAAGTGGTTAACCAGTTGTCCAAGCCATTAAGACTAAAAGGTACGAATTTGAAAGAAAAGATTCAGTGAGTAATTAGGATCAAGAGTAAAAGAAAGAGAATGAGAGTAACAGAAGAGAAAGCTATGAATACACAAGTAGGCATAAATGCACACACATATGCACACACACACCTGCATTATTAGAGTACTATAATGGAGCCCTAATTAGCATTCTGAATCAAGTACAGTGCCTTGTACATCATTATTCTAATAAATATTTATGAGCCCTTACTGATGAAATCAAAAATTTGCCTATGATTCGGCCTCTTTTTTTTTTTTTTTGAGATGGAGTCTTACTCTGTCACCCAAACTGGAGTGCAGTGGCGGGATCTCGGCTCACTGCAACCTCTGCCTCCCGGATTGAAACGATTCTCCTGCCTCAGCCTCCCAGGTAGCTGGGATTACAGGTGCCCACCACCACACCGGTTAATTTTTTGTGTTTTTAGAAGAGATGGAGTTTCACCGTGTTGCTCAGGCTGGTCTCAAACTCTCGAGCTCAGGCAATCCCTCCACTTTGGCCTCCCAAAGTGCTAGAATTATAGGTGTGAGCCACTGCACCTGGCCCAGCCTCATTTTTAAGGAGCTAGAGGAGTTCATCTCAAAATGAAAAGTGATGTCAAACTTAGAATTCAAATACTTCGAAACATGTTAAGTGTGTGCTAAATGAATTTTCTAAGATTGGCCATTTTATTCTGAGATAACTGGCACCTTACAGCCCCACCCATGCCCACATACCCACCGCACCCCACACACAAACGAGTAATTAAAATTTTATTTTGATTGACCTGAAACGTTTTCAGTGATCTTAGAAGAAATAAGGGAGACAAATAGGGGGAAGAAAAACAACAGAAAAATATTTTTAAAAATATTGTTACCAGTTTTTCCAGTTACTTGCTGGCCTAAATTTATGGATGAATGTGATAATTATATTTCCTAAATAGCTACATACTACAGACCATCTTGAGATAGTCTTCAGTATTCTGTGGCTTCCTCGTCTGAGGATCAGGAAGCCTTGAATAATCAATAGACACCAAGCATTGTGGTCCCACATGTCCTTAGAAGACTTTCAAGACCTCAGTTCTGCAATGTCTGTGTTAAAAGCTTAGAGATAGAGTGCTCCTGTACACATATGCATAGACAATTCCACACAAAGAAGTGCCTCATTTGCCATTTTAATCTCCTTGCATAGCTAGTCACCTTGTCTCTTTGAGAGTGTGCCTTGTAACTAGGAAACTAGCTGTATTTTTTATTTCAATATTACTGAGAAAATATCCTAGGTAAAAGCTAAATAGTCCCAAAGAAGTTTCAGGAAGGCTGCTAAATATAAAACCCGAGTTTAAAAATTGCAGGATACAAGACCAATATGTAAAAATCAATTGTATTTCTGGGATTTATTCCATTCCGTTGGTCTATGTGTCTGTTTTCATGCCAATACTAGACTTTTTTTGTTTTTTAAAATATACTATAGCTTTGTAATATAGTTTGATATCAGGAAGCATAATGCCTCCAATTTTGTCCTTCTTTCTCAAGATTGCCTTGGCTATTAGGGGTCTTTTTTGGTTTCATGTGAATTTTATGATTTTTCTTTCTGTTTGTAATTGCCATTGGAATTTTGATTAAGATTGCATTGAATCTGTAGATCTCTCTGGGTAGTGTGGACATTTTAACAATATTCTTCCAATCATAAACAAGATAAATATTTTCATTTATTTGTGTCTTCCTCAATTTCTTTCATCAATGTCTTGTAGTTTTCAATAAACTGATCTTTCACCTACTTGATTAAATTTATTCCTAGTAATTTTTATGCTATTGAAAATATGATTGCTTTCTGATTTCTTTTTCAGATAGTTCATTGTTATTGTATAGAAATGTGCCTGTTAATTTTGTTGACTTTATATCTTGCAACTTCACTGCATTCATTTATTGGTTCTAATCGTTTTTTTGGTGAAGTCTTTAGGATTTTCTCTATGTAAGATCATGTCATCTGCAAACAGAGACAATTTAACTTTTTCCTTTCCAATCTGGATGACTTTTTTGTCTCATTTTTCAGGCTAGGACTTCCAGTACTATTTAAGAAATGTCTCTTAAGTAGATGGTGTTTATAATTACTGAATATCCACAGGCAAGAGATAATAACTGGATATCCGCATGCAAAGGAAAATAGTTGGATTCTTGTCTACACCATACACGAAAATTAACTTGAAATGGATTAAAGTCTTAAGTGTAAGATCTGAAACAGTAAAACTCCTAGAAGAAGAAAACATAGAAAATTGATCTTAGCCATGATTTTTGGGGGGATATGACACCAAAAGCAGAAATTAACAAATGGGACCACATCAAACTGAAAACCTATGAGCAGCAAAGGAAACAATCAACAACAGGAGAAGGGAACCTACTGAATGGGAGAAACTCTGTGAATGAGATACACATGTGTAGAGGAAAACTGGGGGGACAAGAGAGAGTCCTGTGAACAAGAATATGGGACTAAGCTTGCCATCGGTCTACCAGAGGCAGGTTAGAAACAACTTACAGCTTCAGGAGAATGTAACCATTGTTGACAACTCTCTCCTCAGTGCTTCAAGTGGTATAGGACGTAGTCTTGGTGTTATCTCTCTTTTAGACAGACTAGGGAAGAAAGCCTTATGGCTGTCTCTTTGGACTTTGTTTAGAGTTTGAGAGTTATGGGAATTACCCAGTATGCTTTGCAACTATTGCCCAATATGTGGGAGGGTAGCTTTTCCCTTCCCTTACACTTTCTCAGGCTTCTCTATTACTTAAGGTGATTCTGGCTTCTCTTCACCAAAGATACTTTACAGGAAGTTGATTTAGGCAAATGGTGACAATTAGCTATTATTTTTTTTGCCAATTCAGATTGATTGTTACTGGCTGAGGGATTAGTTTAATTAAGAAGGATTCCAGGGTCTGATGGTATTTCATAAATAACTTGTGCTTACGGCATAGGCACGAAGCATGTGTGTTAGATATTTACCATTCATAATCTAGGCTTAGAAGGTAGAAGATCCCTTGAGAGACTAGTGGGACCCTGGTTTATTAGTCCTAAACCATATCACCACTAGAAGCAGCTCCACACACAGTTTTCCTTTTCCTCCCTTTGTTCAGCACCTCTACATCTGCATTTGACAATGATGTGCAAGTTTTGGCCTCAACAGTTATTTCTAATTACCTCATCAGATATGATTTTGTTTGATGCCTCCTCGTTCTCATCATCTATGCAGTGGGCATCTCTAAAAAGTCAATGGTTTCCTAACAAAGAAAAGAGCAAGATTTGTTAGTCTGCCTGGCTGGCTTTCTTTTGAAATAATCAGGTTGTCTCTTCCCTAAAGAGTGACTTCCCAACTGGGAAGTCATCACCTGTCACTTGAGTCAATTATTGCAAAACACTTCATCCTGCTCGTGCTGTGAACTGTGATATAACCCAAATTCCCCTGGTATAGAGACTCTCCAACCTTTCAGTCAAATCCTTCTTTGAGATTGAAGCTATGGTCTCTAATTACCAGCTTGGGCCATTTTTGCAGGATGGTTTTACTTTGGCCTTAAGAAAAAGTGACAAGACACAAAAAGATGAGTTAAAACCCTAATAAGTTACACAAGTCAACTCTAAAATGAGCTCTGGGTTTGCTGGCCTTCAGTGAATGGTTTTGTTTAGTGGGAACTGAACTGGTTCATCCAGATAGTGCTAGGTCAGAATTATCTCACTAAGTGGTGACCTACGGCAAGTCATTAGCCTCCCTAAGCCTTTATTTTCTCAGTTGTAAATTGGAAACAATAATAACTACCTCCTTGGGTTGGTGTCAATATTCTGGGTCCTCAAGATCTCCCTTGATAGTTTTCAAACTCCTAATGCAATAAGTACCCAGCAAATATCCTTTTACCTTCTTCTTCCCTTGTGTTTGATGGAAGGTCTTATTATGTTTTAGTTTGATTTGATTTTAATCCTAAAAGTTAAATTGCTCTCAGGTATTATACTGTTGTCATGAGTTTTTCTAGGTAAAAATCAAGTGTAATAAAACTGAGGAGAAAGTAAGGCCTTAGTGACACCAGGACCCAGAGGTCAGTTGGACAGAGAGGTGGGTGCAGTTCAGAAGCCTCCAGTTGCATGAATCTTTAAGGGATTGCCAGATTATTAGACTCAGGACCTCATTTAGGCAGCTGAAATATGAGAAGAGAAAAAGTACTTGAAAATGTTTAGAAATACGTCCTCCAAACAAGGTTGGACTCAAGCCAAATTGGGATGTAGGTGATATTGCATTCATTCATTAATCTATTCAATCATTCGTGTCCCAAATATTTACTTAGTGTTTCCTGTGTGCTAGGCACTATATCAATTCCTGTGTCAAAGAGCTCGTGATAGATTGATGGAAGGGTCATTATAATACCATGTGGCATGTATCTCTGTTTAACTAAAATGGTGAAGATAAAGCTACTTTTACTAAGTATTTTAGGGCTCTAAAACCAGCCTTCTCTTATTAGTATTTGTCTCCCACCACCATCTGTTCTCTCTTTTTTTTGGATGTAAAAAAAAGTGCATCCTTAGAGAGAAGGCGTGTTCCAACCATGCTTTCAGGTTGGTGTCACTGAGTTCTCCCTACTAGAGTTTGAGCAAAAATGATGAGTGTAACTTCTGTGTCTTTTATTTAAAAGGAAATCCCTTGCCACCAATTTCCACTATTTATTCTCCACTGACTGGAAAGGCAATGCCAAACAACCTTGGAAAGCATGTGTTGAGGATAACAGGGACTTCCTATTTGCCTGTTCCCCTGGATGACTTTGTGGAGCAGAATGGGCCAGCTGCCCCGGCACATGAGAAAGCAATGACCTTCCAAGACTTTAAGCCACAGAATTAGGGGGAATCTCTTAAATAGCTTCTACTGTAATAGATTAATCATATTTTTTTGAGGTGATGACGTAACTTAGAAGAACATGGACATCATTTGACTAGCAGAAACTTAGATTTTGTTAACCACATCAAATTCCTGAATATATACATGTCAAACTCTGAGTCCAAGCTCCAACTCTAGAATGATTTTATATCTAAGACTTTATGCACTCCAAAACTGAAATAACTTCTCAAGTCTCCAGGGTATAAAAGGGTCAAGGTTCAATCTTTTTCTAAGGCGTTATCTCTTTGCTAATCTAAGGTTTGTAAAAACAGTGAAGAAACAAGTCAGCATGGATTCTCTTGGAGGTGGGGTGTTAGAGACATACAATTTAAGGGTGACAACGGCAGCAACAAGAAAGCCAGTGTCTGACAATTCAAAGTCATAGTTGAGAAGATAGTGCCAGAAAAAGAGGAAGGAGGACTCTCTTCAGGGTTCATCTTGTTTATTCAACCCAGGCAACCCAGGAACTGCCACCTCTAGACGTGTGCCTCATCCTAGCCCCATTCAGAAGTCTCCTTGTTTTCACTATGTCATATCCTCAGAGTCAGCCTTTCTGTGACTGTCAAGAGTCAATGGCCATTGTAATCTGTACAAATGGGAGAAGATCCTTTCCCTTTATGCACCATTCATTTGTCAAATAGTTACTGAGTGTGCATTTTATGTCAGGAATATTTAGATGTCTGTTTTAAGAGGAGACATGACCAAGAAACCCTGTCCCAGAAATATAGGACTAGAATGTGCAAGAAGCACAAAACACAGGTACAAGGAAGGTAAAGAAATACAGCAGTAACCAACAGGATCTACACAGGAGTGTGGAGGCACAGCACAAGGCAGGTGTCTATTGTCAGTCAGCAGCTTGTATCTACTGTAATAAAGGCACATGATTAATTACACGTGGAGACTGTATGTATGTTCCTTCACTTGCTAATTGCAATTAGCTGCAGAAGCAATGAACATATTGCTCTCGGTGAATGTCAGGACATTTCGCTGGATTTCCCTTGGTTCTCTGTGAAGCCGCAATTAACTTCACTAATTATTCCCTTTACCACATGTGCTTCACTTAATGAAGAACCAAACTAATCAATGCTGATCTTTTAAAAAAACTTTTTCTTTCCAAAAGCCAACTTTGCTACTATCCAACAATGGCTCCTTAGACAAAATTGTGAGTGTCAAATTCATCCAAAGCTGGGAGGAGAGAGGAAGCAATTTTCAGGTTCTAGAATTTTGTTTCTTCAGGGAGGGAGAGGCTCTCTGCACTGACAATAAGCCATGTTGCACTTTGGCTGGATGTATTTTAGAAGTTAATGTAGCTGGCCAGGCAGGCATCTCTGCAGCAACCCATCCTTAGCAACTGGTAGTGGTGGGGAGTTGACACACCAGAGATCTCCAGCATGCCAAGGAGTAGGCTATGAATGCAGGCCCCCTACAAATGAACAAAAATCCTGCTTTGATGCCAGCAATACACCCAGAGTTGAGCAGGGTGCTTTCCTGTCCCTTATGATATAGATGACAGTGATTCAAATGTTTTCTTCCTTGAACTTTTATGACTTTTCTCAAGATGCCTGCGAATCTCTTCTCCTGCCCCATCTCTGTGTGTGTGTGTGTGTGTGTGTGTGTGTGTGTGTGTGTGTAGGGGATGGCTCAGTGTTTGGGCTCTTATGTCCACTTAACTTGCTTTTACCCTACATTATGTTGATTCAAATGTGAAACTCAGTACCCTTTATGATTTACATACACATGTACAGGCACACATATACACTCTCACATTCCCAAAGCATTCATGAGAACCAGAATTTGGGAGCAAGATAGTAGATGGATATATTAGTTCGTTTGCACAGTACTATAAAGAAATACCCGAGACTGGGTAATTTATAAGACAAGAAGTTTAATGGGCTCACAGCTCTGCAGGCTATACAGGAAGCATAGCAGCATCTGCTTCTGGGGAGGCCTCAGGAAGCTTCCAATTATGGCAGAAGGCAAAGAGGGGGCAGGCAAGTCACATAGTGAAAGCAGGAGCAAGAGAGTGAAGGGGGAGGTGCTACATACTTTTAAAGGACTAGATCTCATGAGAACTCACTATTGCGAGGATGGTACCGAGAGAGATGCTAAACCATTCATGAGGGATCCACCCCATGATCCAATCACCTCTACCAAGCCCCACCTCCAGCACTGAGGAATACATGTCAATATGAGGTTTAAGTGGTGACACACATCCAAACTATCAATGGATTCATACCACATCATCCTAAACCAGCTCAAATGGAAATGTTGGCATTGCTACCTTAAGAAATCCTTCAGACTCCTCACTCCATGGAGCTCTTTATCCCATTGAGTTTCGGCTGGGTCCACCTTGTGAGGAACAACATATTTCCTTCTTTGTCTTCCACCAAGCAATTTAATAATTCTCCTCTGAAACCTTGGTGATTCTGCACCTCAAGTGTCCTCATCATTTCCACCCCCACACCCCCAGAAACAAGGAAGGAAGAGAGGCAAGAGAACATTCTCTTCATCAGAAATTCTTGTGCCAGTTGCTAGGCTAATACTTCTTTTCATTTAATCATTACTGCAATGTATCCTCCTATTACTTAAAATCCCTGGAGCCCCAGAGAGTCTTCCAATACACCACTACCTCTGTTGAGTGTTGGGATAGGCTTGTGAGCCAGGCTAGGTAGCCACATTTTACAGATAAGGAAACTGAGCATGCAGGTGATGAATACCCAAATGTGTATAGCTTATGTTTGGTAAAGTGTTCTTTCTCCCTTGTCTTGCTATCAGATGGCTATTTCTTGGAGGTGTTGGAGAGATCGGAAAGTATTGACTCATCTAACTGGCCCCTTCTCTCCCTTATTATCCATCTTGCCTTGAAGCAATGCTCTAAAATATGATTTATGAAGCAGAATGTGAGAGAAGCCAACTCATTGGGTTATTTGCAATGCTTCTCAATCTCGACCCTATGGAAATTTTGTTGCCAGATAATGCTTTGTTATAGAGGAAGAAGGGTGTCCTATGTGCCATGTAGGATGTTTAGCAACATCCCTGGCCCCTACCCACTAGATGCTAGTAGAACCCCTGCTCCCAATCCCATCGTTGTGACAATCAAAAATTTCTTCAGATTTTGCAAATGTCCCCTTGGTTGAGAGCCACTGGATTATTGTTACACACCCATTGTGCTGACCGTTTATTATCTTTATGACTTGGACTGTGGATGGTCAGTTATGTTGAACATCTCAGAAATGAGATGCCAACCATGCCCAGCATAGAGAGAAAAAACGAAAGTTGGAGTTTTGTGTTTCCTTTTCACTGGAAAGAGGTGACGTGCTTTCACTTTGGTGGGACAAGGAAAGAGAAATATGACAACTCTTTCCCAGAGCTCATGGCATGAGCTCTTTTGATGGGTTATTGCTGCTAATAGCCCTTGTTTTTATAATGAATAGCCAAAGCAATGCCAAGAACCACCAGTTAGTCACTTGGGGGAAAGATGGGGCATTTGAATAGCATCCCACTGTGAAGGCATAAGTTGTTGAAAGAGCAAATGTAAGCTGGACAGATTTGTAAACGTGGCAGACGGTAATCCTGGTATTTCATATTAATTGTTTTTCCCAGGCAGGAGGCCTCCTGTAATTTACATTCTGGAGCAGGATGGGGGGGGCTGAGTCAGACAGTTCTTACCTCCAAAGAAAACCAGTGGGGATGTGACAGCTGCCTAGCAAATGAAAGGGGAAGCAGGGTGCTTTTCTGCCTTAGAAGCTCTCATTTGTTCTAGAGCACTGGGGTGCTGTCACATGCCCTAGGGGAGGCCAGGGAGAAGAGAAGAGAGTGGATAGTTGAAGGAGGACTGAAGAATAGGTGGCAAAATACCTTCCCATCCAACTGCTCAAGACTGACTTGCAAGCAAAGAGCAGGGAGGGCACCAGATAAGCCCTTGAGGTTTGGCTTCCCTGACCCTTCCTGTTGCTGGGACCTGGCCATACCTAGTGAGGACATAATTAGAAATTAGGGAATTCAGAAAGTTTTTTTTTTCTTTCTTAACTTTTATTTTAGGTTCAGGATACATGTGCAGGTTTGTTGTAGGGGTAAATTGCATGTCACTGGGTTTTGGTGTGCAGATGATTTTATCACCCAGGTAATGAGCATGATACTTGATAGGTAGTTTTTTGATCCTCACCCTCCTCGTACCATCCATCCTCAAGTAGGCCCTGGGGTCTATTGTACTTCTCTTGGCGTCCATGTGTACTCAATGTTCAGCTTCTACTTATAAGTGAGAAAATGAAGCATTTGGTTTTCTGTTCTTACATTAGTTTGCTTAGGAAAATGACCTCCAGCTGCATCCATGTTGCTGCAAAGGACATGATTTCATTCTTTTTTTTATGTCTGTGTAGTATTTCATGGTGTATATATATATCACATTTTCTTTATCCAGTTTATCACTGATGGATATCTAGGTTGATTCCATGTCTTTGCTATTGTGAACAGTGCTGCAGTGGACATACAAGTGCCTGTGTGTCTTTTGGTAGAATGATTTATATTCCTTTGGATATATACCCAGTAATAGGATTGCTGAGTCGAGTGGTAGTTCTATTTTCAGCATTTTGAGAACTCTCCAACCTGCTTTCAACAGTAGCTGAACTAATTTACATTCCCAACAGCAGTGTATAAACATTCCCTTTTCTCTGCAACTTCACCAGCATCTGTTATATTCTGACTTTTTAATAATAGGCATTCTGACTGATGTGAGAGAAACACAATGAAAAAAGAAAACTTCAGGTCGACATCCCTGATGAACATAAACACAAAAATCCTCAAAAAAAATACTAATAAATCCAGCAGCACCTCCAAAAGCTAATCCACAATAATCAAGTAGGCTTTATTCTCAGGATGCAAGGTTGGTTCAGCATATGCAGATAAGTAAATGTCATTCATCATGTAACAGAACTAAAAATAAAAACCACATGATCATCTCAATAAAGGCAGAAAAGTCCTTTGATAAAATTCAACATCCCTTCATGTTAAAAACCCTCAACAAACTAAGCATTAAAGGAACAGACCTAGAAATCTTAAGAGCCATTGATGAGGAACCCACAATCAACATCAAAGTGAATGGGCAAAAGCTGGAACCATTCCCCCTGAGAACCAGAACAAGACAAGGATGCCCACTCTCCCCACTCCTGTTTGACATAGTACTAAAAGTCCTAGCCAGAGCAATCAGGCAAGAGAAAGAAAGAAAAGGGATCCAGATAGAAAAAGAGGAAGTCAAACCTATCTGTCTTTGTAGATGATATGTCTCTATGCCTAGAAAATCCCATAGTCTCTGCCCAAAGACTCCTAGAACTGGTAAACAACTTCAGGAAAGTTTCAGAATGCAAAATAAATGTAAAAAAAATCAGTAGCATTTCTATACATAAAAAAATTCCCAAACTGAGAGCCAAATTAAGAATGCAATCCCATTCGCAATAGCCACACAAAGAATAAAATATCTAGAAATAAAGCTAAGTAGGGGTGGGGAGAGGTAAAAGGTATTTACAGTGAGAATTACAAAACGCTTCTCAAAGAAATCGGAGAGGATACAAGCAAATGGAAAAATGGGGTTTTTATACAGAGCAGGGAAACTCTTGATCCGTAAAGAGTGTGATTTTTACCCTTGCTTACCTGGTACATCTAAGAGATAGTTGTGAAGAGAAAGCAGGAAAAGATTAGTTGTCTCCAAAGTTATAGGTTCCTTTGTTTCAGTCTTTCTGGGTGCACTTTGTCCAGAAGCTATTCCTCCTTTCTCTAAACCACAGGGATGAGATAATCCACTCCTGCCCTTAGTGGGGCTCTGTCACTGGGTTACCTTTAAACTTGAGCAGAGGGGGACATGGTCAGAGGAGGCCCTGGTAGTCAGTCATAGAAGGTAGGGAAAGAAGTTTATGTGTGGACAGGATTAGGCCAAGGAGCCATCAGCATCAGCAGGACCCTTGGAGAAGCTGTGGCATTGACAAGGCAGGGTTAGTTCATTAGGCAGTTTTGTGTCAGCTTGGCAAAAGCTAGAGCTATTTTCAGAAATCTCATCACTGTAGGGTTCTGGGTCAGAGTGGAACCAAAGATGGAACCAAAGAGGACTTTGTGTGGATTTAGAAGATGGCAGTGAAACTGCCATTCCTCATGGAAAGTGGTCATGGCCATCTGTAGTGACAGAGGGACCCTGGTGCTCATGGGTCCTGGCTTGGCTGTGCTGTCTGTCTCCCTTGGCTCATCTTGCTGATGGCCAGCCCCTCTCATTGATAGTGCTCCAGGCCCGCGACCAGCCACTTGGTGTTGGCCCACAAAGGCAGCAGCTCCACAGACTCTTCTATGAGCTTCTCCTTTGAGGCCTTTGAGGCAGGCATGCTTGGCCCTCTTGAACTCCTCTGTCAGCTCCAACTTGTTCACTTGCATGAGGTAGACTAGGCAGGCTGGTTAGTAGCCATCTCTTTGATTCTCTGAGTTCACTTTCCCAGCTCCTGTCGTAGCTGCATAAGGCCTAATTCTGTTAAAAAGACCTTTTCTTTTTGTACTATGCAGAGTATTTTGTTTTCCCACTTGAGCCAGACTGGCCCAGTGGAGACGGCTCCTCAGGAGTTTGGTTCCCTGTTTGTTAGAATCAAGTCTTATCTGGTGCAAGGAGAATAGGCTGCCTTAAAAGTGGATATTGAGCAGCCCAGAAAAGAGTTCTGAGGAATGAATGATCCCAGCTTTCACTCACTCACTCACTCATTCATTCACTCTTCAATTAATAGGAATTAATTCAATTAATAGGCTGTGCCAGGGAATGTACTAGAAATACAAGTAATTGGTGACTAAAATAGACATGGCTATCTTCTTCAGAGAATTTAGAGCTTTTAAAGCAGAGGACAGAAAATTAATAAGTAATAAACATTATTATAAATTATTTTTGCTTATCACATGGCACTTATCACAAACAATAAGGTAATAGAGAATAGTGTGGGTGAGGATAAGACTCCTTTAAATTGGGGTGCTTTCGAAGGTCCCTCTGAGGAGCTGATGTTTAAGGGAATGCTTGAAGTGTGAGATGAATTCAGCCGCAGGAAGTATTGATTCCAGGCTGAGGAAACAGCGTGTGAGAAGGCCCTGAGGTAGGGCAGATATATCACAGCACACAGATGGAGAGCAGCAGGGAATTTTCTTGTGCAATGGTGACAAGCTCTTTCACTGGAAAAATATCAGCTTCCAGCCAAAATAGAGTAGGACCCAAGAACCCCAGAACTCCTGAAGCCAACTGGTATAGAACCACATGAAAGCAGAAAACAGACATAGAAGTCAGAGGGGACAATACTCGGGAAGACAGGGTCAGGATTGTGTATAGGACCAGAGCTGTTGCTGGTGCGTATACTGCTATTGTGCAAAGCAAAATAGGTGCCCTTTCCTCTGAGCAGTCAGAGCCTGGAGCCAACATGATTGGCTTACAGGTGAAGCCTGGGCTGAATTTCAGCTCCTACAGAAGCACAGTCCAGCCTGCATTTTCATATGCAGTGCCTGGATCAGGATTAGGAAATTATGTTAGGCATTAAGCTGCCTGAGGCCAGAAGAGTTTCTGAATCTCTTGCTAAAGAGGCATTTGGTGAGTGAATATATTGCATTCAGTTATGTGAAGAGCAGCTAGCTGTTGGTGTACCTAGGCTAACTGTTAAGTCAGTTGGCACTTCTGATCTGTTATTGTTCATCTTCACTTCTTTGGTTATTTTAAAGGCTTTTTGGTTGCTATTAACCAGGTGTACAAAAACAAGATAATCCCCCTGGCCATCACCTCAGGATCTTGGTGCCAGGCCTCAAGGGGCACACAGGTTACACAGCTGGGGCTGTCTCAGGTTTGAGTGAAGCTGTCAGTTTTCTGTAGTGGGGAAGAGAGGGAAAGGGGAAGGACTCATGTTTATCGAACTCTCACTGCATATCAGGTTGTGCTGGATACTTGACCTACATTTGTCATTTAACTCACATAACCATCCATGAGACAGGTGCTTGCTATTCTACATAGCCTATTCTACATAACCTCATTGCTATTCCACATAACCCTATTCTACATAGGAAGACTCTGAAGGTCAGATAAATTAAGTAACCTACCCACAATCTCCAACAGTAAGTGCTAGAATGGGGTGTGGTCCCAGGTCTGTTCCATCAGGAGCCTGTGTGAGGAAAGTAAAAGCAGATGCCATTGGAGCTGCTGTCACCGATGCAGTCTGGAAATAGACTCAGATGGTGGCAAGCCTTGGGCATTGGCTAGATTCCTTTTGCCGCCTGTGCCAATGAGGTACCTGTCTTTATTTCTCTGCGATGAGTAATCCTGCACTGGAAATTGAGAGGAATTTTCTGCTGCAAGTAGCCTTCGTTTGTTCTCCCGTTGGTAGATCAATCTAACCATTCATCGTCAGGGGTCTCTGATGTGCTCTGAGGACGTGGTTGCCTGTTGGGGAACTGAGCCATGTAGGAATCCTAGTGTCACCTTGGGAACAATTCCTGGAGCTTCTCAATATAACATTTCCAGTTGACATTGAACCTGGGCTTTGTATACCTGGCCTGAGACTAAATTCAGCTTCTTAGCTTTCCTGAGGAGGAGAAAAGGGAGGCGTATCTCTGAGCAGAAAATTCATCTTTGAGCAGAAAAGGCCCAGCCCTGCTGGATCCTCACCCTCTAGATTATTAAGAGGAGAAGAGACACCTGTCTGCAGTACACACATACAGAACCCTCCAAGACAGATGGCCCCCTCCCTGAGCAGGCCCAGAGCTGGCATTCTGACTTTATGTTGGTTTTGATTGCTGTATCCAGTCTGTGACAAAGAGTCTCTAGGGCAAGAATCTGAAAGTAGGGTTTCCTTGGTTCCAGCAAACAAACTCAAGTCTGAGAAGTAAAATGTCAGTGTGTGTGTGTGTGTGTGTGTGTGTGTGTGTGTGTATGTGTGTGACAGTGGTGCATCCATGAAGGAGAGAACCATCCATATTTGATTTAAAAGAAGCCTGTCATTGGTACAAATCAAACACCCATAGGTTTCTTGTCTTTCATAATAATCCCTACCAGAGATCAGAAGCTTTAAAAGGCTGCCCAAGTGGTGAAGAGCCCATGCTGTGTTTCTCATGGCTACATATAGATGAGGCCGGGGATTCTCTTTTATTCTTCCTTTCCTAAGGCTTTGAAACAACATCTACCTGTTGAGTGCCAACTCCTCAGAGAGATCTTAAGCCGGAAGCAAGTATTCAGGCATGAGGAGAGCCCCATTTGGCCAGTCACTTGAAATGATAAGCTATGTGACCCAGGGAGAGTGTTGAGTCAGGTTACTGCCTTTTGGTGAATTGGAAACATGGCAGCAGAGAAGGAGTGATTAACACAAGTTATGGCAGGTTGACAGGTACAGAGAAAGAGTCTGACTTGGGAGAAAAAAACTGAAAAGTTGATTTTATCTTAGTTGTAATTGCTTATGGACATGGCAAAGCTTTTGCCTGGCACCTAATCAGTGTTAGCAACCTTCTGCCTTCCTCCAAATTCTTCATCAGTTGATGCTACTGACTCACAGAAACCTCTCCTTGCTACTTAAAATACCGTAGTTCCCCTACCTGTTTCCTTTCTTAACTCCTTGCTCCATTCCCTCCAAAGAGTATTGGTCACAGTGATAGAATCCAACTCAAACTAAACTGCTCAGTGAAGGGAACCTGAATCATGTAATTAGGAAATTCAGAGATGATTGCATTTAGAATTTAAGATAGCTCCATATCTATATCCCATCAGCTCAGCAATCCTAGTGGAGTCCTCTTTCTCAATATTAAAGCACCCATACCTGATTCCCTTGGCTCTGAACAGACTGGCTTAGGTGATGTACATGCCTGGAGCCAGAAACAATCACTGTGGCCCCAAGAAGCTATTGACAAAAAGAGGCAAACTCTGTAAAATATTTGAAGAGATTTATTCTGAGCAAATGTGAGTGACCATGGCCTGTGACACAGCCCTCAGGAGGTCCTGAGAACATGTGCCCAAGGTGGTCGGGGTACAGCTTGGTTTTATATATTTTGGGGAGGCATGAGACATCAATCAAATACTTTTAAGAAATACATTGGTTTGGTTCAGAAAGGTAGGACAACTCATAGCGGGGGCTTCCGGGCTATAAGAAAATTTAAACATTTTCTGGTTGACAGTTGGTTGAATTTATCTGAAGACCTGGAATAAAGAGAAAGGAAATGTTCAGGTTGATGAAGGATTGTGGTGACCAAGTTTTATTGTGCAGGATAAGCTCTCAGATAGCAGACTTCAGAGAGAGCAGGTTGTAAAATGTTTCTTATCAGACATAAAAGGGTGCCTGGCTCTTAGCTGATTATTTCCTGCATCTGGAAAAGAAGGAAGGAAAAAAAAGGGGGAAAGGAGGATTCTCTGTAGAATGTGGATTTTTCCTGCAAGGGATGCCTTTGTATTGTCATTTCAAGATGTGACAGAGAAATATGCTTTAGGGTAAAATAATTTTATTTACTTTCTTGTTATCCCAGAGTCAGATTGGAAAGTAAGTCATTATATACAGGGTTAAATAAAAACCATCTGATGAGAATTTGTGGTTTGTAGGGCATGACTCCTTAGACCCCTTAGATAGGAATTTGGACAAGATTTAAAAAATCAGATCTTAGTCCTCAAAGCTAAACTCTTTTTGACCAAGCATGGGCTTTCTGCCTCCTCCTAGAATCTGAGAATAAAAGCCTCCCCAAATGATAGGGACTGAGAATGGGAGAGGAATGAAATTATCAGAAGGAAAAATTGATTTCAGGCAAAGGAAAACAGTAAGTGTTTACTACTCTATATATATATATATATATATATATATATATATATATATATATATATATATATATTTTACAATTTATCTTATATTTAAATAAAAAACAGACAAAAATGTCTATGACCTCCAACAAGTCTGTGAGTTTCATGGAGGTCCAGAGTTTGTCCATTTTGTTCACCAATAGACTGCTAGTGTCTGTCATGGTGTGTGACACATGGTAAATATTTAATAAACATCAGCTAGATATGTGGATGCATGAATGCACGCATGCTTGGAAACTTGGCATCCCTTGTCTTGTCTTAGAAGAGCACAATGATGAGCCTTGTACAAAGAGGAGAAAGAGAAGGGTCAACCAAGTTTGTCACTTCTTTAAAGATTCTTTTGTAATTTTGAATTTTTGTTGGATTTTCTTGGCTTGTATCCTTATAAGTTTAGAAGACTGGAATGTTCTTAAAGAGGCTCTTCAATACAAGACTCTAGCTGAAAAACGGGAGATACCTGCCTACCTTTATTTTCATCTCTGCACATCTCTGAGTAAGAAGGTTACCAGGGCTTCTTAAACGTGTACTTCCCCTGCTCTCTCACGCCTTGGTAACTGTCTCTAGGGATTCTGTCCTTTCCAGCACAAAGGCCTGTAGAGAGGGGTGCGATTAACAAAAATACCCCCTGTTGGCCCAGAAGGAAGCCCATAGGATCTTTTCTGATCATGTAGGGGAGAGATGAGTTATAACAAAGTAATGAACCTGAGATATTCCAGACTCTTCCATGCTCTCAGACACATGGTCTCTGAGCTGCACTTCTCAGTTTTTGAGAAGCTAAATGGCAATCAGAGTGTGCTCCACACTCCAGAAGTGGCTTCCTTGGGAATGCAAGTAAACTCATCTCCTCTTTCTGACTCTTCCTCTAAAAAATCTCTGCTCAGTCTGAAACCTCAATTAAGATGATTTACTGGATACTTTCTTGACTGCAGTGGGCATATACATACCAAAGATCTTTCCACCTGGGTGACGTTTTCCCACTGAGCCTCTCCACGTGTAGAACAGAAGGTTCTGATTTAGGGGTTACTTCCCAGAAACTCCACATCCTCTCTCATAACACTCTTCTGTGTCTGCCAATCCTCATGGTCCTCAAGATATTCTTGAGGTCCTGCCTCAATCTTTCTTGCTCTGTTGACCTCATGTCCTCCTTTCCCATTGGAAATGGAGACGCAAGCGGACTGTAATGCTTCATTAGCTGGTACTCAGATATTTATTACCCCCCCGCCATGGTGGAGTCTCACTCTGTTGCCCAGGCTGGAGTGCAGTGGCACAATGTCAGCTCACTGCAACCTCTGCCTCCCAGGATCAAGCAATTCTCCTGCCTCAGCCCCCTGAGTAGCTGGGATTACAGGCGTGAGCCACCACGCTCAGCTTTTTTTTTTTTTTTTTTTTTTTTTTTTTTTTTTTTTTTTTGTATTTTTAGTAGAGACGGGATTTCACCATGTTGGCCAGGCTAGTCTCAAGCTCCTGGCTTTGTGATCTGCCCACCTCAGTCACCCAGAGTGCTGGAATTACAGGTGTGAGCCACCGCGCCCAGCCTGGTACTGAGATTTTAAAACCTTCCCTTTCCTCTAGATCTTTAGGTTAAATAAGTCTGATTCTGGAAACTATTTCACAGAAGAACTACAGTTTTTAACAGAGTAGTAAGGGAAGCCTTCATGAGCAAGTCACGTTTGTACCAAGTTTCAAAGACGGTATATTAGGCAGAGTCTCTGTAGGAAATGGTTGACTAACTCAAATGAGTGTTTGAACGGAGTTTAATGAAAAGATGGTTCCCCCAAAATAAGAATACCTAGGAAGGAAGTGTAGGAAGCATGGTGAAGCCCTCAAAAACTATAGCCACCAAGGCTTGAAGGAATATTATAGCCATTGGAGAGGGTTTGCTTGGCATGAACTGTGCCTTGAATGGAGCATCACAGCCACTGCAAAATTGAGGCTGGAAGAGAGGGAGTTGAGGGAGGAAATGCCCCAACCTTCTTTCTTCCTTATGCCTAATTCTTGTCAATGCTTCACGTTGGTTGAACTCAACCAGAAATCAGAAGGCAGAGGAGCTTCATGATGCTGTCCACAGAGGTCAGCTTCTTGAGACTGAGCAGTGGAAAGTGATATGGAGGGACAAAGAACAGAGAATATCTAGCACAGAATATGAACAAGCTAGCTCTATCCAAGCAGGGAGAACAATAAGTTCAATTGTTCTGAGATCTGAGTGTGCCCGCAGTGCTTGAGTAGCTGCAAGGAGGCGGATGTGCCTGGAGCAGAGTGAATGGAGGAGGAATTGTTTTTGAAGATTCAGAAGATATTCCTGGCTTTGACAGTGCCTTCAGTGAAAACTATTATGCAGCATGATGAATCTAGCCATTGCTACCTGAAATGTTATAATTAATAGAGATTTTGACTTACTGACAATTTTATTACATCATCCTTCATTTTCAAATTGCCAACTGCTGCATGTGAGTATGGCAGGGTGAGAGGGCTGGGAGGCTCATAGCTCCAGCTAGGATCACCTCCCTCTGCTCAGCTCCAATTGATCAGGGGCAGAGGATCAAGGAGTGAGAAGTGGGCCATACCAAGGTACTATATAGCTGTTTCCAAACAAGTGAGCTAAGACCCCCCCGACCCCCATGGAACAGAATGGGAGGAAAATTATGTGGAGAGGCAGTGCTTGGTACCTAAACTTTATATTTCTTTTGGTTTTTAATAGCTTTGTGTTTCTGATAACTCTTGCTTGTTAGTTTCTGGTCAAAGCATTCTAGGAGCAATGATTTCCCTGGCATTTCTCTTGATTCTGTCCTCGTATTCCAACAAGGTATTTCTTCTCTTCCCAGGAAACACACAGAAACTTGGCACAATTCTGTATCAGTGGATATTTAAACCTTTTGTTGTTTTGTGCACACAAATGTCTTCTGCGTGTGTGTGTGTGTTTCCTGCCTCCTCATAGACAGTAAGCTGCTCAAGAAAGAGGCAATGCTTGCTACAGACTAGAATCTACCCACTGTTTTCGGTTCTAGTTCTAGAAACCATTGGCTACTTAACAGAAAGCAACATGTTTTAGATGCATTTTTTAGGAAGTCAGTGTCAGTAGGCTGAACATGGAGTTATTGGGAAGTAATTTGTGATAGAGGTTGGGATTAAGCTTCACTGTGAGGATAAATAAAATTTTGATAGATGAAGGGGAGGAAAGGGGGTGTTTTTAGCCAGTGAGATAAAATAGATTGAGCAATGGCTTGCAATTGGGAAGAATTGTGATTTATTGGAAGAAAGTGTATGGCTGGAGTACAGGTCATGTTCTAATGAGAAGCAGGAGGTAAGACTGGAGAGAAGAGTTAAATATTTTCTACTTCCTCTTTTTAATAAGTGAAGGACATCAGGTCAGGAATGGGGTTAAGGCTTGACTAGAACTAAATTAGAGGTGATTCATTATGGTAGTATATAGCAAGAGGGAAACCCAAGTTGGTGTTATTAGAAAAGTAGAGAGCCAAAGAGGTGATCAGGACAAAGTATGCAATCAAATGAGCTTCTATAATGTGGGCTCCACCCACAGGACATCACAAAGAGGCCTCTGATCTTAGGGGGAAGGAAGAAATCTGGTTCTGAGGCAAAGAAGGAGAGGGACAAGATTAAAAAATGGATAAAGTGGGGAGATGGAGGATAAGATTGGGGGATCCACTTGAAAGGCAAACAGAAGGCAGAGTCAGAGGACATCTCTGAGGCTATGATTTCAGTCTTGGACTTTCTTTTATGGAGGATCTATTGATGCAAGATTTTTTTGGTGCCTGCACCAGCTGGAGGCCTCCATGGCTGGCTATGCCCCTGCCCAGGGCCTTACTCGGCTCTGGGCTTGCCACGGGAGGTATGCTGTCTACTCGGCCCGGTGGGCTGCACTTGGCTTGCCCTCTAGCCTGGATCCCATGCTGGCTACAGGATCCACTTTCAGCCTGCAACTGGGCCAGGCATGCTGCAACCTTCTTTTGCTTTGGGCACTGGACATCTGAATGAGGGGAATGCAGTGGTGCCTGAAAAACTTGGAGCCCCAAAGGGTGTATTATTACCTGCAGCTCAGTGGACAGGGGTGTATTAATAGCTCTTTAAGTCCCATTGCCCCACTCTTGCCCATGGCTCCTGGGCTCGCTTAGCCCCACCACTTCTTCCCATCACGTGGGGCAGCTACCTGGCACTGGTGAAAGATGGAAAGCTTCAGTGTTACAGCCTTTTCCATACCCACGTTGGGCGAGTCTCAAGTTCTTGTCCTGCATCCAAGAGGAACAAGGTTACACTGACAACCAGAGGGTGAGCAGGGTGCAGAGTTTTATTGAGCGATGGAATAGTTTTCAGCAGAGAGGGGACCCGAAGAGGGTAGCCCCCTACCTGAGGTTGGGTAGCTCTTTCAAGTGTGGCTGAGTCCAGGACTTCTGTGGGCTCAGGATTGGGGAGAGTGTGCTGATTGGTTTGTGAGTATGCAAAAAAGGCCAAAAAAAGGCACCACTCAATGATGGGCGCAATAGTGTAAAAAAACATTTAGAGAAGGGTAGGTATATGTAAAATAGGTGAAGGATGGGGATCAATCAGAGGAAAGCATACCAAACAGGAAGAGAAGTTCTCAATCTGGTTCATGGATTTATTAGAGATTTGTAGTTTGGTTTTCAGGCTTTAACCTGTCTTTGGTTTGAAGGTTTCACCAGGGACCTGCCCCGTGTCTGCCTCCTCACACTATCACTATGATTTTCCCATGGGTAGTAAACAGGTAGCTGTTGAAGGTTCCTGGGCTTGGCTTACCCTGAATGCCAGGCTGAGATGTTTGATTATAAAACTCTTCTCCATTGAGTCATTTAGAAGCTCCAGAATCCTTGTCAAGACAGAATTTCAGGCAACCATTGCTAGTTCAACTGATCTGACACATAATCCATGTGCCTAGGCTCTGTGTTGACCACTATAAAGGACACAAAAATGGATGACTCATCTCTCATCTTTTAGAATTTTAATGCATTTTCTCATTCTTAGCTCACATCCATTCTGTGGTTTAGGGACTTTGCAGAACCGACTGCTTAATTCCCTTCAGATGTGTTAAGTCCTATGACTTGGGTATGTGCGTTTGGAAAGGTGTCCTTGTTTATTTCCGGTTTTTATATGAGCATCCACCTTTCTGTGGTTGAAAGAGGAAAGGTGTAGATGTGGATCCTGGCTTTGTCTCTTCTATTTCATATCCTTTGGCTAGTTACTTTAATCTCATTGCAACCTTTTGAAAGAGACATTATGATTACATTGAACAGAGTTGGAAAAGGGGAGGTTGAGAGTTAACATAATCAAATGTGCCTGACATGAGGCCCAAAACATTGGTGCTCACTGTGTTAAGAGAAAAGAAGGTGGGAAGGAGACTAATTGGAGTTGACATGGTGCTTGCATATAGGCAAAAATGAAACAAACAAAAAGTCAAACCAAGCTCTATCAATCTAAACCAAATTAAACCAAACCCAAACAAACAATAACAAAAACCCTTGCAGCCGAGTCACTTTGCAGCTATCCATTATCCAATGAGACTAAACGGGACTTTTCCTGCTATTATCCTCCTCTGCTCCCATCACTGAATAGAAGACCTTCTGTTCTAGGTAGCTGATCATTAATCAGTATGCAGCTTCTTCCCTTCAATTCTCTGTCTCCCAATTATCCAAAGAAATAATTTGGCCGAGTGATGAAGGCCTGCATGTTTGCTAACAAAGGGATGCTTCTGCTTCTGTGGGATAGAAATGAGAATTCTGTGAAATAGGATGTAAGCAGTCACTGTGGCAATTTGTGACCTGAAGCCCCTATGATTCTCAGTGAGTCTCTGGTGCTTAATTATGCCAAGGGTTTCTAGAATCAGCCTCTAGCAGTTTCCTCTGAAAACACCATCAACTACTCTATGGAATCTAAGTAGATGGATCAGGGTAATAACAATTCAAAGAGCTGATTGGAGCCTAGGATAATGAGCCAAAACTGGAGTCAGGACTCAAGGCTCAGTTTAAGTCCCATGGGCCACATAGATTACATTTCCATTAGCACCATGGAGTATTTGTTGTGTGGAGAAAGAGCAACCACCTTGATCTCAGAAAATGTACCTGGTATGGTTTGGCTGTGTCCCCACCCAAATCTTACTTTGAATTGTAATAATCCCCATGTGTCAAGGGTGGGCCAGATGAAGATAATTGAATCATGGGGGTGGTTTCCCCCATACTGTTCTCATGGTAGTGAATAAGTCTCACAAGATCTGATGCTTTTATGAATGGGAGTTCCCCTGAACAAGCTCTCTTTTTCTGCCACCATGTAAGACATGACTTTGCTTCTCCTTTGCCTTCCACCATGACCGTGAGGCCTCCCCAGCCATGTGGCACTATGAGTCCATTAAACATATTTTCTTTACAAAGTATCCAGTTTCTGGTATGTCTTTATTAGCAGCATGAGAATGGACTAATACAGCACTCCAGAGCAGTGTTTCAACCTCTACAAAGAGGGTCTGGGCTTTTCGAAGACAGTTCCTTGGAAGGAGAAAACAGGCCCTTCCTAACTGGCCTAAAAAATTTGTTGGGTGAGCAGAACAACTGAGTCAACTCTGAGTAGTCCATTTGTGGCTCTGCTTTCTGTGGTACTGAGGAATGTCTTCTTGTGTATTCATGAAATTCATGATAAAGATAGCAATTACTGCTAGCCTTTATTGAACCTGTTGCAAAGTGTGTGGCATGTGGAAAGAACTTCACATACAATATTTCATAAATCCTTAAAAAAGCTCTATGAAACATGTAAAATTTTTATCCATATGTCACAGGTATTTGGAACTTGCAGCACCTGAACCAAGGCTCATGTAGGAAAACTTGCTCAGGGTCTTATAGCTGGAAAGGTGTAGAGGTAGGAATCAAACCCAGGTTGTTTAACCCAAGTCTGTGTTTTTAACTATGAAGTCAAATTCCTTCATTTTAGACAAAGGGGAATTAATCTGTCCACTGACTATGTAAAGCCATGGGGGAGGGCAGTGGAACTGGGCCCTGACATGACTTACACCCTTGCTGTTTCTACTGGTAATTGACAGAAAACATTTCAATCCACCACGAAGACTTGGTGGGATAGGTCCTGAGGCTTCAAAATGTGTTTTTGTGTCTCACTGCTCTGTGGCATGACTTTGTGTCATTTGGGGATAGGGGAAAACTATTATTTGTTTTGATGCCCAGTGCAACTTTCTGTTTTACAACCACAATCAGTCAGAAGTGGAAAGATATGAGAAACTCATTTCCTGTAGTTGAGGAAACAGTGGCACATGCCTTGGCTAATGCCATACAGCTAAATATGGGCAGAGCCAGCTGGTCTGTTTAGAGCATTCCAGTACTCTTTTTAGGATGTCTGATACCCTCTGCTCCTCTGAAGTGAAATGGTCACTCATAATATTATTTACTTTACTGTGGCAGCCTTGGAAAATAAATAATTTGGAGTTTAGGAGAACCAGAGGGGTATAGGGAAGGCATGTGGTTAGTGAAGGGAAACGGAATGAGATGTTAGTTCATTTCTTCATTCATTCTTTCTTTCATTTATTCACCTAACAAATACCAATTGGATATACTGATTATAGAACCTTTTCTAGTGCTACTTGTGCCACTTATGTTGAGCTTCTATTTTCTCATCTGATAAATAAGGATGTTAAAATACATCTAATAATTATAAATATGGAAAACTTGATCTCACTAGTAATCATAGTAATGCAATTATACTATGAGTCACCATTTTTGTTTTTACTTTTTAAAACAACAAACATTATAAAATAATGCCTAATGCTAATGAGGATATGATGAAAATGCAGTTTCAAATAGATATTTTAGAAAGGAGTGTAGTGGGTTAGTAAGAGCCATAAAAAGATCTATGCTCCTTGACCCAGGGATTCCATTTCTGGGAATCAATTCTAAGTATATTTTAAGAAAGAATCTATGTACACAAAGATGTCTAATGATAGTTTTATTATTAGCAAAACATGGAAACAATCTAACTGCTAAATCCAATGGACAACAGTAAATAAATTCTAGTGGATATGCCCAGTGAAATGTTATGCTGCCAAAAGAGAAAATAACTATCATGAAGTTTCTATAGTAATAAGAAAAATGGTTGATACAATGTTGATCATAAATAGAAAATCATTATTATAGAGATGAGGAGAGAGCCTCATAGGAGAAAAGAATCAAATGCTCAAAAGGTGGTGATAGGGTAGATTAATGGGTTGTTTTATATTTCCTTTTTCTGAAGTTTCTAAAATATGTTTATGTTACTGTTTTCCAGAGCCAGGCCATGATGTCAGACCTGATTTGAATTCCAACATCAAACGCTTACAAGCAGTGTGATTGTCGAGTTTTCTTCTCTGTAAAAGGGGATTAATAAATGAATATGCTTCATAAGGTTGATGTGTGGATTAGAGAAAATAATGGATGTGGACTGGTTCCTACAGTGTCTGATTGGTTGAAATTTGTTAATGAATAGCAATTATTACCATTTTTATGAGGATTTTGAATGTATTGCTGAACATTAATGACAAAAATCTCAATAATATCTACGGGTCTTTCTTGTTCTAAGTTTTAATATTTCTTTTTTTAAAAAATTTTTTATTATACTTTAAGTTCTAGGGTACATGTACCCAATGTGGAGGTTTGTTACATAGGTATACACGTGTCATGTTGGTTTGCTGCACCCATCAACTTGTCATTTACATTAGATATTTCTCCTAATGCTATTCCTCCCCCAGCCCCCCAGCCCCCAACAGGCCCCGGTGTGTGATGTTCCCTTCCCTGTGTCCAAGTGTTCTCATTGTTCAATACCCACCTATGTGTGAGAACATGCAGTGTATGGTTTCTGTCCTTGGGATAGTTTGCTGAGAATGATAGTTTCCATCTTCATCCGTGTCCCTGAAAGGACATGAATTCATCCTTTTTATGGCTGCACAATATTCCATGGTGTATATGTGCCACATTTTCTTAATCTAGTCTATCACTGATGGACATTTGGGTTGGTTCCAAGTCTTTGCTATTGTGAATAGTGCCACAATAAACACACGTGTGCATGTGTCTTTACAGTAGCCTGATTTATAATCCTTTGGGTATATACCCAGTAATGGGATGGCTGGGTCAAATGGTATTTCTAGTTCTAGATCCTTGAGGAATTGCCACACTGTCTTCCACAACAGTTGAACTAATTTACACTCCCACCAACAGTATAAAAGCATTCCTGTTTCTCCACATCCTCTGAAGCATCTGTTGTTTCCTGACTTTTTAATGATTGCCATTCTAACTGGTGTGAGATGGTATCTCATTGTGGTTTTGATTTGCATTTCTCTGATGACCAGTGATGATGAGCATTTTTTCATGTGTCTGTTGGCTGCATAAATGTCTTCTTTTGAGAAATATCTGTTCATATCCTTTGCCCACTTGTTGATGGGGTTGTTTTGTTCTTGTAAATTTGTTTAAGTTCTTTGTAGGTTCTGGATATTAGCCCTTTGTCAGATGGATAGATTGCAAAAATGTTCTCCCATTCTGTAGGTTGCCTGTTTATTCTGATGGTAGTTTCTTTTGCCATGAAGAAGCTCTTCAGTTTAATTAGATCCCATTTGTCTATTTTGGCTTTTGTTTCCATTGCTTTTGCTGTTTTAGTCATGAAGTCCTTACCCATGCCTATGTCCTGAATGATATGGCCAGGGCAATCAGGCAAGGGAAAGAAATAAAGGGTATTCAATTAGGAAAAGAGGAAGTCAAATTTTCCCTGTTTGCAGATGACATGATTGTATATTTAGAAAACCCCATCGTCTCAGCCCAAAATCTCCTTAAGCTGATAAGCAACTGCAGCAAAGTCTCAGGATACAAAATCAGTGTGCAAAAATCACAAGAATTCCTATACACCAATAACAGACAAACAGAGTCAAATCATGAGTGAACTCCCATTCACAATTGCTTCAAAGAGAATAAAATGCCGAGGAATCCAACTTACAAGGGATGTGAAGGACCTCTTCAAGGAGAACTACAAACCACTGCTCAATGAAATAAAAGAGGACACAAACAAATGGAAGAACATTCCATGCTCATGTGTAGGAAGAATCAATATCATGAAAATGACCATACTGTCCAAGGTAATTTATAGATTCAATGCTATCCCGATCAAGCTACCAATGACTTTCTTCACAGAATTGGAAAAAACTACTTTAAAGTTCATATGGAATCAAAAAGAGCCTGCATTGCCAAGACAATCCTAAGCCAGAAGAACAAAGCTGGAGGCATCATGCTTTCTGACTTCAAACTATACTACAAGGCTACAGTAACCAAAACAGCACGGTACTGGTACCAAAACAGGGAGATAGACGAATGGAACAGAACAGAGTCCTCAGAAATAACACCACACATCTACAACCATCTGATCTTTGACAAACCTGACAGAAACAAGAAATGGGGAAAGGATTCCCTATTTAATAAATGGTGCTGGGAAAACTGGCTAGCCATATGTAGAAAGCTGAAACTGGATCCCTTCCTTACACCTTATAGAAAAATTAATTCAAGATGGATTAAAGACTTAAATGTTAGACCTAAAACCATAAAAATCCTAGAAGAAAGCCTAGGCAATAATATTTCTTATTTTAAACATGGCGTTTAAGTAAGTTTTTTGTGACAGAGATGTATTCATACATTAATGTGAGGCCAAAATGTTGTGCCAAGATGATAGAGTTTTGAAAATAAATTTTCCTTAGGGAATAAAATGAGATTATTTCTGTCTATTTAAAATCTGAACTGGTTCCTTCTTAGGGATGTGAGGCAACATGTAGTTTTATATTTAGGAGATTTGGGAAGGTGTTAGGTTAAAAACTAGTCACTTCCCTCATTTTTTCTTCTAATAGCTGCCCTTGGTTCTACATAAAAATAAAAAGATGGATCATTATTTATGCACTTACGAGTAATAGAAGAATCTTTGTGATGCTATATGTTTAGAACAGTCCCACATCTTGCTTTTCCCAAAGTTTTTGATGTGGGGGGAATTTGATTATTTTCTTGGTACAAGAAGACTTATAATATTCTTATGTATGTCTAGAAGCTGATGTATAAAGGCTTTCTGGGAGTGAAATGGTTCTTTCGGAATGACTTTTGGATAGTATATGTGTAAGTGAATCAGATGGGTATTGATTAAATGTCTTCCCAACACAAAACAAATTGACTGGATGTATGAAGGGTTTCGCCAACCCCCAGTGTTTGATATTCCCCAACAACATTTGGCTGCTGATTTCCAGCTAAGAGTTGAAAGGTGGAAATCTTGCTTGGAAATGTATTAGTGGAGCAAGGAGCAAGGAGCAAGGCAGAAAGGCAAGGAGTAATCTCTGAGGCAAGAAACTTTTGAATCTTTTCATCATATCCGTGTAGCTATTATTCAGTAAAAGAAAACAAAAAAGAGAACTTGGAAAAAGTTCTGAATTATATGTGCTAATTTCTCTCCATTCTGGTGAGATAGCATGACAACCTTGTGTCTTGATTAGATTTGATTATGGAAAGTCTGGAGAGAGGCCAAGAGAAGTGGTTCCCCAAGGTGATGGCGGAGATGAATAGGCAGGCCACCTTAATATTGGTCTTGGATTTGGCAGGCCACCTTAAGATTGATAACACTTGATTCAAGAATGAATATATATAAGAGTCTTTGAAGCTTGGGTAATACTTTAAAACATGTTGCAGGTGTGAGACTCAACATCACCTGTCTGGGTAAATATTCATTATCACCTTCAAACTGTATCAGTATCCAGACACATTGTTGAAGCCTGTCTTAGCCAGCAGCACTCAGCTTGGTAACAGAAGTCTAAGAAACTTCAGAAGTAATACATGAATTTTCTGCTCTAACATGTTTTTGCTTGACCAAATAATACTATTTATGCTTGCTGCTGGTGGGAATTAGAGGATTGGTGACATAAGCATGTAAGATAGGGTTTTTTTCTTGTTTTGTCCTGTGTTTTGTTTCTAATCCTGGACAGAGACCATGTCAAAGTCCTCTGGAGATAAAACCCCATCTCTTCCACTGTCCCTGGCAAAGAATTATCAGTCTGCTCCTCAGGATTTATGCCACTCAGCAGCATTTGGAGAACATGGCAATGTTAGTCCTAATGGACTCCTCTTAAAACATTTTGGGTTAGGTGCCTCTGGTATTGAGTTTATTATGAGGTTCTTGATTCCTGGTTTCAATACTGGACCAAACACTCTAGGCATCTATTATTTGGAAGAATATAAACATTTTGTTATGATGAATTGCCAGCTGAGGAATTGACAACACCCTTTTCAATCCGTTGTGAACATATTCACTGGTTGATCCAATATGAGCATGATTGGAAACTAGATGGCTTTTCTTTGAAGGTCTCCAACTGGGAAAACTATCTTATTGAATTGGTCCACAGATCTGATGACATAGGAAAACATGCACTGCCTCAGTTGGGATTAGAGGATCTGAGCAGTGGCTGGCCACTCCAATCACCATGCCGTGCTGCCTTCTCCCCAGCCCCATCTCACCAGATCATATGGTCACAGCAGAAGGTGAACAAATTTGCTGGAACCGAGGGGAGCACAGTACACATAGGAAACTCTTCTCTCGCTCCAACGATACAACTTTCCTAGGCCAGGCTGTTGCCTTTTTGATTGTCTATCTTGGCAGAGCCTATGCTATTCTCTGATGAGGGACACAAGAGCTGCAAGAAAACTTCTTCTTATCTCCATTATTCTTTTTTAGGGAGATTATGTGCCCACAATAGAATGGAGCTGAGTTCTGCTGCAGGAAGTAGATTGCGCTAAGGATTTGCAGCTAGATCTAAAGGTAGGAGATGAGCGATTGTTGCCCAGGGAACCAACTTGCAAAAGGAAGATTCCCTTAGCATTTCTTCCTCTTGTCTTCATTTTAATGATGAAGGAGCTGGCCAGGGAAAGCTGATTTAGAGCCGCCTTCTCTGTATATATTACAGGGCATGGTTGGGTGGTTGCAGAATGAGGATATTGTAGTGATCCTATTTACCAAACCTTTATATTCAATCTTCTGTTTTATCGTCCCCTCTCCCCACTGATCTATTTTCCAGTGTGTAAACTGAATAGCACACAATGCAAAAGGAGAGAGTGACATGAGAGGTACAAGCTCTCATGTGACACATAAATAACTGATCAGAAGTGACATTTTAAGAACAGCATAATCCTTTGTAAACATGGTTTCAAAGGTCAAAGCTAAAACACCTTGTATACTGGCCATGTTATTTTGGGCCTTTATATGTCATTGAACATGATTTACATGCAGTCTTCCCCAAATATTCGAAGACTGGAATATCTGATTTTATCAGACTCATAAATAAAATACAGTGTGGTGTCTATGATGCTGTGGGACCAGAGAGGGCTGGCTGAGAGTCCTGATTTCACCAGTTACCAGCTGTGTGATCTAGGGTGAGTGATGTCACTCTGCTCTCTGCAAAATGAAAGGAATCCTCATAACAACTCACAGAGTGGACACCACTGATAAGTAAGATAGGGTGGGCAACCACTTAGTTCTGTGCTTAGCTGAGTCAATGTCAATTTATGTTAAATGAGTAATTAGCAAATACTTACTGTATCCAAGACGTGTGTCACGCACAAAACTCTCTGGGATATCAAAGTCTGTCTTAAAAATATTTAAGGTTTTTGTTGCCACTGTTGACCTGAGCTGTTTCTGAGTGAAAGAAACCAGACAAAAGCCTTTTAATATTTATAACAAATTCAAGCTAATTTTGTGGACAAAGTTCTTTGTGAGCAATTTCTCCAACATCTGTGAATGTTTTTAGTTCATTGAATATTCCATGGATGCCCTTCCATATGACTAATTTTGGTGTCAGAATTTCTGTTTATTGCTGGTGGGGTGAAGCTCCACACTCAACTCCCATCCAAAGATGCCTCCATCTCTCTTCTCTTTGTGCCTCCTGTTTGCTTCTTAGTGATGCTTGCGTTAATGCATTTTTTTTTTTTCAAAATTGAACTCGTAATAGATGATGGAGTGAGAGATGGGTCACATAACAAAATTAGGCTCATTTTTGGTGCGTTCAAGTGCTAGCCTCTGACCCGAATGGTAAATTACAAAAAATGAACAGGATACCCTGAAGAGTTGATGGATTTCCTTCCTCAAATTGCTAAACAGTGGATGGAGTAAGGGTGATTTTCCTAGTGTTAAAACTATTCCCTGGGGGTAATTTTGGGCACCTTGGGAAGATGCATTAACTACTTTTGGTCACCAGAGAGCCATTGCTAAGTAGACCATAAAGAGGCACACTAGTAAGAATAATTAGCAGATATCTTTGTGGGATGAAGACCTGGGTAGTTTTATTGGAAGAAATGTTCTGACTATAGTTTATAAGGCTCTTGAACATGAACCTTTCCAAAAGTAAAGCTTGTAGGTAAGAAATGCCTTGGTATTTGTGCTGATCTTTAAATGCCTCTAATAGAAAATTAGGCTTTATGAATTTCAAAGATGTTTTGTGAACATCAACACGTTGGTTGTTCACAACAACATGGCCAAGTTGGGCTTGGTGGGGAGCTTAGGGTGTTGCTTTATTAGCAGAAGACTTTATGTAAAGAATGGTGAATTTAGAATCAAGGAAACCTGAGCACTGACTGGACTTGGCTACTTCCTATTCCTGTGGCTTTAAGCAATTTATTTTCCCTCTTTGGGTCTCAGTTCTATTGCTTGTGAAACAGTGGGAGTGGATTAGATCAGGGATGGCACAGTCTTGGCAAGTGTACTACCTCCTTCTCAACTTGCATCCTTAATGGACATTGTTAATTGGTCAGGGCATATTTTCACACTGAGCACCAGAGGCTTTAGAACAACTTCACTTCTGTCCACAGGTTACCCACAGTGTTGACCTACGAGTGTAAGGCATGTGTAATGGGATCAAGGAAGGTACAGTGAGATGCTGAAATGAGATACAGAATACAATGATCATATTCAGGTAATTTATGGGTTGAACTTTTCTGTGTTTATGACTGAATTCTAACATGTATTATGTCACCAGGGGCAAAACGAAGTAGTGGTAAAGAGGTTGGATTCTGTGTTCACATCCCAACTTCATATCATATTAGTTGGGTCATTTAACTTCTCCATTCCTCTGTTTCTACCTCATAGAATGGTTGTGAAGTTTAGCTAAGGTAGGGTATCTAAAACATTTAACACAGTGACTGAGATATCTCAAAGATCTTAGTAAATGCTAGCTATGTATATTCAACTCTTGTTTTCTGGTGAGCCAATTAAGAGTTAATGAAGAAAACATTAGCTCAGATAATTGCAACCCCTTCCAAAGTGCTCCAGCATTGCTAATAACCTTGCATGCCAGAAATTCCGTTTTAAGAGTAGCTCTTACAACACTCTGAGATTTTATTAGTGGCTATTAATTGACAAAATCCTAAGAAATGCTTTTTGTTTTATTTTTGGAAGGCAAACTTTTGGTGTAGCTTGTGGTAATTTGTAAAACTCCCTCCTCCACATTCTGTATCTTATTTACATTCTAGGATAGCATCTGCAAATTTTCACCCTGAATCATGAAACAGTCAAAATTTAAAAATAGGAAAAGAATGCCTTGCACTTTAGGAGCCTGGGTGGCCTTCTGCCTGTAGAATCCTTCATTGTGCTGACATAGTTTTTCTAGCCCTTCTCTCAGTTTGACATGGGCACCAAGATGGTGAGACAAAAAGCAGAATCTCTCCTACTGGTGGCTCTAAAAGTTCTTCCCCTAATTTCTTGCCTGGTAAAAAGAATGTGTATAAATACACAAATTACTGATCAAAAGCTATTTGTGAGCTGTTTTCATGGACCTCATTGAGGGGACATTCTGAGAACACTTCTCACTGAGTTTGAGCATTTCCATCCCATAGGGCAGACTTCATTGAAGAAAAACAAAGACCCAGACACAAAGCCAGTTGATGAGACTTGGACTTCCTCCCTTCTGCTCCCCGCTGCCAACGCTGCTCACAGCCAGCCAGACCCCAGCGGCTCTGGACACTCTTCAATGCTCAGCACCTGCTGATCAGGCATCATTTGAAATAACAGAGATGCCCTCTATTATATAGGAAAAGTTGACATCTTTCAGGGCACAGGGTTTACATTGGAGGCTCCCTTCATAGGTGAAGAAATGCAAAGGAACTTAGGGAAAGCTGTGTTGCTGAGTTCTGGAGCCCATGAGGGAAGAGTCTTCTACAGTAAAGCTTTGAGTCTAGGCTGCTGGTGCTGCCGTGGGGGAGCCGGGAGGAGCTCACAGTTTTGACAGATTTATTCCCAAAGATGTGCTTGCCCACTGACCGAGCCTTGGTTGTCTTAATCCTGCTCAATCTCCTTTCCCTTGAGTTCCAGCCTCCCTTTATGAAGCAATACTAAGGTTACCCCGAATGAGAATGGCCACAGAGCAGCAGGGATTTGGGCTTTTTTTTTTTTTTTTTTTTTTTTTTTTCCCCAAGCAAGAGCCATAGTGCACTTGCTGGAGGGTAGAATAGTTCCCCAAAGACGTGTTTCCCTGCTGTTCACATAATGAAAAGTGAAGTTCTTGATGTCTTTTCCCCAGAACTTGTATAATTTTTATTTATGCATCATATAGTTTCTTTATTTATAGCTCTAAGTAGATTTATTTAGAGCTCGGATATAGTTCATTATAGTCAACACCTCTTATGGCACATGCTTGATTTGGGGGTCTGATATGGTTTGGATCTGTCTCCCCACCCAAATCTCATGTTCAGTTGTAATCCCCAGTGTCAGAGGGGGGACCTGGTGGGAGGTGATTGGATCACGGGGATAGATCCTTCATGAATGGTTTAGCACCATTCCTTTGGTGGTGGTCTCATGATAGATTTCTCAAGAGATCAGGTCATTTAAAAGTGTGTAGCACCACCCTCCACCAACTCCCGTTCCTCTTGCTCTGGGCCATGTGAAGTGCTGCTCCCCCTTTGCCTTCAGCCATGACTGTAAGTCTCCTGAGGCCTCCCCAGAAACTGAGCAGATACCAACATCATGCTTCCTGTACAGCCTGTGGAATCGTGAACTGATTAAACCTCTTTTCTTTATAAATTAGCCATTCTTGGGTGTTTCTTTATAGCAATGTGAGAGTGGACTAACACAGAGTCTTTTTTGGTTTGGTTTGGTTTAAAGATGCACATTGAGATTTCCACCTACATCCTCCCATCTATCTTTCTGCCAATCCAAATTCTTTATTTTCTGACCCTGCATCTGTTCAATACATATTTATTGAGTACCTACTATGTCCTAGGCACCACTTAAGTGCCCAGTATCCAGCAGAAAACAAAATAGAGAAATCAAAGGCAAAAGCCTTTCCCTCTGTTGTGGCCATTTGCAGTCGGCGGATGGACTCCCAGTCAAATTTTGATTCGGAGATAGAGACTAATGATAACATACATGCAGCAGAAAGGTATGAAAATTTTGTTATTCACATAAAGAGACTTTCTGGGAACAGTGGGGAGGCACCCAAGCAGGTCCAAAAATGACGTGAAAAAAACAAGAATGGGGACTGGCTCAGGTTTCTTCTGGTGGAGAGTGTGTGGAGCTGGGATACTGATCCCCATGCTTGTGCAGGGGCTTGTGTGATTTGAAGCTCCCATCAGCACCACAGGAGGGAGCACCCAGGCTTTCTTATCAGCTTGCCTACACATGGAGCAGAAGAAGAGAGAGGGTCAGCAATAAAATGTCAAAAATGGCTTACATTCTTTAAACATTTTTATTAGTTGTAGTATAACACATGCACGGTTAAGTAACAAATCTTAAGCATACAGCTTATGAGTTTTTAGACCCATGTAAACATAATCCGGAAAAGATATAGAATGATTCCAGCAGGCATATCATTCCCTTGTGTCCTCCCATCCAGTCAATTCTTGAAATAAGCACTATTCTGATTTCTATCATTAAATATTATTTTTTCCTGTTCTTGCGATTTTTTTTATATTTTACTATTTATTTTCCCCATTTTCTGTTCTCTTTTTTCAACTACATAGGTTATAATTAGTTTCTTTTTTTAAAAATTTATTTATTATTATTATACTTTAAGTTGTAGGGTACATGTGCATAACGTGCAGGTTTGTTACATATGTATACTTGTGCCATGTTGGTGTGCTGCACCCATCAACTCATCATTTACATCAGGTATAACTCCCAATGCAATCCCTCCCCCCTCCCCCCTCCCCATGATAGGCCCCTGTGTGTGATGTTCCCCTTCCTGAGTCCAAGTGATCTTATTGTTCAGTTCCCACCTATGAGTGAGAACATGCGGTGTTTGGTTTTCTGTTCTTGTGATAGTTTGCTAAGAATGATGGTTTCCAGTTGCATCCATGTCCCTACAAAGGACGCAAACTCATCCTTTTTGATGGCTGCATAGTATTCCATGGTGTATATGTGCCACATTTTCTTAATCCAATCTGACACTGATGGACATTTGGGTTGATTCCAAGTCTTTGCTATTGTGAATAGTGCTGCAATAAACATATGTGTGCATGTGTCTTTATAGTAGCATAATTTATAATCCTTTGGGTATATACCCAGTAATGGGATGGCTGGGTCATATGGTACATCTAGTTCTAGATCCTTGAGGAATCGCCATACTGTTTTCCATAATGGTTGAACTAGTTTACAATCCCACCAACAGTGTAAAAGTGTTCCTATTTCTCCACGTCCTCTCCAGCACCTGTTGTTTCCTGACTTTTTAATGATCGCCATTCTAACTGGTGTGAGATGGTATCTCATTGTGGTTTTGATTTGCATTTCTCTGATGGCCAGTGATGATGAGCATTTTTTCATGTGTCTGTTGGCTGTATGAATGTCTTCTTTTGAGAAATGTCTGTTCATATCCTTTGCCCACTTTTTGATGGGGTTGTTTGTTTTTTTCTTGTAAATTTGTTTGAGTTCTTTGTAGGTTCTGGATATTAGCCCTTTGTCAGATGAGTAGATTGCAAAAATTTTCTCCCATTCTGTAGGTTGCCTGTTCACTCTGATGGTAGTTTCTTTTGCTGTGCAGAAGCTCTCTAATTTAATGAGATCCCATTTGTCAATTTTGGCTTTTGCTGCCGTTGCTTTTGGTGTTTTAGACATGAAGTCTTTGCCCATGCCTATGTCCTGAATGGTACTACCTAGGTTTTCCTCTAGGATTTTTATGGTATTAGGTCTAACATTTAAGTCTCTAATCCATCTTGAATTAATTTTCGTATAAGGAGTAAGGAAAGGATCCAGTTTCAGCTTTCTACTTATGGCTAGCCAATTTTCCCAGCACCATTTATTAAATAGGGAATCCTTTCCCCATTTCTTGTTTCTCTCAGGTTTGTCAAAGATCAGATGGCTGTAGATGTGTGGTATTATTTCTGAGGACTCTGTTCTGTTCCATTGGTCTATATCTCTGTTTTGGTACCAGTACCATGCTGTTTTGGTTACTGTAGCCTTGTAGTATAGTTTGAAGTCAGGTAGCGTGATGCCTCCAGCTTTGTTCTTTTGACTTAGGATTGTCTTGGAGATGCGGGCTCTTTTTTGGTTCCATATGAACTTTAAAGTAGTTTTTTCCAATTCTGTGAAGAAACTCATTGGTAGCTTGATGGGGATGGCATTGAATCTATAAATTACCTTGGGCAGTATGGCCATTTTCACGATATTGATTCTTCCTATCCATGAGCATGGTATGTTCTTCCATTTGTTTGTGTCCTCTTTTATTTCACTGAGCAGTGGTTTGTAGTTCTCCTTGAAGAGGTCCTTTACATCCCTTGTAAGTTGGATTCCTAGGTATTTGATTCTCTTTGAAGCAATTGTGAATGGAAGTTCATTCCTGATTTGGCTCTCTGTTTGTCTGTTACTGGTGTATAAGAATGCTTGTGATTTTTGCACATTAATTTTGTATCCTGAGACTTTGCTGAAGTTGCTTATCAGCTTAAGGAGATTTTGGGCTGAGACAATGGGGTTTTCTAAATATACAATCATGTCATCTGCAAACAGGGACAGTTTGACTTCTTCTTTTCCTAACTGAATACCCTTGATTTCTTTCTCTTGCCTAATTGCCCTAGCCAGAACTTCCAACACTATGTTGAATAGGAGTGGTGAGAGAGGGCATCCCTGTCTTGTGCCAGTTTTCAAAGGGAATTTTTCCAGTTTTTGCCCATTCAGTATGATATTGGCTGTCGGTTTGTCATAAATAGCTGTTATTATTTTGAGGTACGTTCCATCAATACCGAATTTATTGAGCGTTTTTAGCATGAAGGGCTGTTGAATTTTGTCAAAAGCCTTTTCTGCATCTATTGAGATAATCATGTGGTTCTTGTCTTTGGTTCTGTTTATATGCTGGATTATGTTTATTGATTTGCGAATGTTGAACCAGCCTTGCATCCCAGGGATGAAGCCCACTTGATCATGGTGGATAAGCTTTTTGATGTGTTGCTGAATCCGGTTTGCCAGTATTTTATTGAGGATTTTTGCATCGATGTTCATCAGGGATATTGGTCTAAAATTCTCTTTTTTTGTTGTGTCTCTGCCAGGCTTTGGTATCAGGATGATGTTGGCCTCATAAAATGAGTTAGGGAGGATTCCCTCTTTTTCTATTGATTGGAATAGTTTCAGAAGGAATGGTACCAACTCCTCCTTGTACCTCTGGTAGAATTCAGCTGTGAATCCATCTGGTCCTGGACTTTTTTTGGTTGGTAGGCTATTAATTATTGCCTCAATTTCAGAGCCTGCTATTGGTCTATTCAGGGATTCAACTTCTTCCTGGTTTAGTCTTAGAAGAGTGTAAGTGTCCAGGAAATTATCCATTTCTTCTAGATTTTCCAGTTTATTTGCGTAGAGGTGTTTATAGTATTCTCTGATGGTAGTTTGTATTTCTGTGGGGTCGGTGGTGATATCCCCTTTATCATTTTTAATTGCGTCAATTTGATTCTTCTCTCTTTTCTTCTTTATTAGTCTTGCTAGTGGTCTGTCAATTTTGTTGATCTTTTCAAAAAACCAACTCCTGGATTCATTGATTTTTTGGAGAGTTTTTTGTGTCTCTATCTCCTTCAGTTCTGCTCTGATCTTAGTTATTTCTAGCCTTCTGCTAGCTTTCGAATGTGTTTGCTCTTGCTTCTCTAGTTCTTTTAATTGTGATGTTAGAGTGTCAATTTTAGATCTTTCCTGCTTTCTCTTGTGGGCATTTAGTGCTATAAATTTCCCTCTACACACTGCTTTAAATGTGTCCCAGAGATTCTGGTATGTTGTATCTTTGTTCTCATTGGTTTCAAAGAACATCTTTATTTCTGCCTTCATTTCGTTATGTACCCAGTAGTCATTCAGGAGCAGGTTGTTCAGTTTCCATGTAGTTGAGTGGTTTTGATTGAGTTTCTTAGTCCTGAGTTCTAGTTTGATTGCACTGTGGTCTGAGAGACAGTTTGTTATAATTTCTGTTCTTGTACATTTGCTGAGGAGTGCTTTACTTCCAATTACGTGGTCAATTTTGGAGTAAGTACGATGTGGTGCTGAGAAGAATGTATATTCTGTTGATTTGGGGTGGAGAGTTCTATAGATGTCTATTAGGTCTGCTTGCTGCAGAGATGAGTTCAATTCCTGGATATCCTTGTTAACTTTCTGTCTCATTGATCTGTCTAATGTTGACAGTGGAGTGTTGAAGTCTCCCATTATTATTGTATGGGAGTCTAAGTCTCTTTGTAAGTCTCTAAGGACTTGCTTTATGAATCTGGGTGCTCCTGTATTGGGTGCATATATATTTAGGATAGTTAGCTCTTCCTGTTGAATTGATCCCTTTACCATTATGTAATGGCCTCCTTTGTCTCTTTTGATCTTTGATGGTTTAAAGTCTGTTTTATCAGAGACTAGTATTGCAACCCCCGCTTTTTTTTGTTCTCCATTTACTTGGTAAATCTTCCTCCATCCCTTTATTTTGAGCCTATGTATGTCTCTGCGTGTGAGATGGGTCTCCTGAATACAGCAGACTGATGGGTCTTGACTCTTTATCCAGTTTGCCAGTCTGTGTCTTTTAATTGGAGCATTTAGTCCATTTACATTTAAGGTTAAGATTGTTATGTGTGAACTTGATCCTGCCATTATGATATTAACTTGTTATTTTGCTCGTTAGTTGATGCAGTTTCTTCCTAGCCTCAATGGTCTTTACATTTTGGCATGTTTTTGCAATGGCTGGTACCGGTTGTTCCTTTCCATGTTTAGTGCTTCCTTCAGGGTCTCTTGTAAGGCAGGCCTAGTGGTGACAAAATCTCTAAGCATTTGCTTATCTGTAAAGGATTGTATTTCTCTTTCACTTATGAAACTTAGTTTGGCTGGATATGAAATTCTGGGTTTAAAATTCTTTTCTTTAAGAATGTTGAATATTGGCCCCCACTCTCTTCTGGCTTGGAGAGTTTCTGCCGAGAGATCTGCTGTTAGTCTGATGGGCTTCCCTTTGTGGGTAACCCGACCTTTCTCTCTGGCTGCCCTTAAGATTTTTTCCTTCATTTCAACTTTGGTGAATCTGGCAATTATGTGTCTTGGAGTTGCTCTTCTCGAGGAGTATCTTTGTGGCGTTCTCTGTATTTCCTGGATTTGAATGTTGGCCTGCCCTACTAGGTTGGGGAAGTTCTCCTGGATGATATCCTGAAGAGTGTTTTCCAACTTGGTTCCATTTTCCCCCTCACTTTCAGGCACCCCAATCAGACGTAGATTTGGTCTTTTTACATAATCCCATACTTCTTGCAGGCTTTGTTCATTTCTTTTTCTTCTTTTTTCTTTTGGTTTCTCTTCTCGCTTCATTTCATTCATTTGATCCTCAATCGCAGATACTTTCTTCCAGTTGATCGAGTCGGTTACTGAAGCTTGTGCATTTGTCACGTATTTCTCATGTCATGGTTTTCATCTCTTTCATTTCGTTTATGACCTTCTCTGCATTAATTACTCTAGCCATCAATTCTTCCACTTTTTTTTCAAGATTTTTAGTTTCTTTGCGCTGGGTACGTAATTCCTTCTTTAGCTCTGAGAAATTTGATGGACTGAAGCCTTCTTCTCTCATCTCGTCAAAGTCATTCTCCGTCCAGCTTTGATCCGTTGCTGGCGATGAGCTGCGCTCCTTTGCCGGGGGAGATGCGCTCTTATTTTTTGAATTTCCAGCTTTTCTGCCCTGCTTTTTCCCCATCTTTGTGGTTTTATCTGCCTCTGGTCTTTGATGATGGTGATGTACTGATGGGGTTTTGGTGTAGGTGTCCTTCCTGTTTGATAGTTTTCCTTCTAACAGTCAGGACCCTCAGCTATAGGTCTGTTGGAGATTGCTTGAGGTCCACTCCAGACCCTGTTTGCCTGGGTATCAGCAGCAGAGGCTGCAGAAGATAGAATATTTCTGAACAGCGAGTGTACCTGTCTGATTCTTGCTTTGGAAGCTTCCTCTCAGGGGTGTACTCCACCCTGTGAGGTGTGGGGTGTCAGACTGCCCCTAGTGGGGGATGTCTCCCAGTTAGGCTACTCAGGGGTCAGGGACCCACTTGAGCAGGGAGTCTGTCCCTTCTCAGATCTCAACCTCTGTGTTGGGAGATCCACTGCTCTCTTCAAAGCTGTCAGACAGAGTCGTTTGCGTCTGCAGAGGTTTCGGCTGTGTTTGTTATTGCCCTGTCCCCAGAGGTGGAGTCTACGGAGACAGGCAGGTTTCCTTGAGCTGCTGTGAGCTCCACCCAGTTCGAGCTTCCCAGCAGCTTTGTTTACCTACTTTAGCATCAGCAATGGCGGGTGCCCCTCCCCCAGCCTCGCTGCTGCCTAGCGGGTATATCACAGACTGCTGTGCTAGCAATGAGGGAGGCTCCGTGGGTGTGGGACCCTCCCGGCCAGGTGTGGGATATGATCTCCTGGTGTGCCTGTTTGCTTAAAGCGCAGTATTGGGGTGGGAGTTACCGGATTTTCCAGGTGTTGTGTGTCTCAGTTCCCCTGGCTAGGAAAAGGGATTCCCTTCCCCCTTGCGCTTCCCAGGTGAGGCAATGCCTCGCCCTGCTTCAGCTCTTGCTGGTCGGGCTGCAGCCGCTGACCAGCACCGATCGTCCGGCACTCCCCAGTGAGATGAACCCAGTACCTCAGTTGAAAATGCAGAAATCACCGGTCTTCTGTGTCGCTGGCGCTGGGAGTTGGAGACTGGAGCTGTTCCTATTCGGCCATCTTGCTCCGCCCCCCTCTTGCGATTTTTATAAATGGAATCATAGCATGTATGTCTGCAGTGGTGCCTTTGTATTAAGTCAAGTGAACACATGTATTTATATAGATCTGGGACTGGACTTTCTATTCTGTTCTATCCTGGCACCAATCTGACACTGTCTTAATCACTAAAGCTTTTTAGGAATTTCCATATTTGATAATGAAAGTCCTCCAACTCTCCAACTTTGTTCTCCTTCAACACTGATTTTCCATATCCTTTGCATTTCAACACAGACGTTTTAGAATCAGCTCCTCAGTTACACACACTCACAAACACACCCTCTCTGATGGGCCTTTTGTTGGAATTGCATTAAATCTAAAGACCCATATAGACAGAATTGGCACCATCAAATTCATATTGAGAATTTAAATCAATGTGAAATATTTTCTCATTTATGTCTTTTAAAATTTCTAACAACACTGTTTTTCAGTTTTCACTCTAGAGACCTTTCACCTCTATAATTGGATTTATTCCTACCTATTTGATGTTTCTAAATACGATTGTAAATGCTACTTCAAAATTTTATTTTCCAATTATTTGAAGCCAATATATAGACACAGTTGATTTTTGCTACTGACCTTGACTCTCACAGCCTTGATAAATCTGTTTAACAATAATAGCTTGTATAACTTTTGGAATTTTTGATGTGCACAGTCATGTCATACATGAATGTAGCAATATGTCTTCTAACTCTTTAATCTTTATACTTCTATTTTTTTGTTTTATAATGTTGCTAGAAGCCTGTACAACGTCAAAAGATGTGGTCATGTGCATACCCTTTTCTTTGTTTCTAATTTCAGGGGGAGATTCTTTTATAATCTACCAATAAGTATGTTACTGGCTACGGATTTTTTGTAGCTGTTCTTTAATAGATTAAATACTTTTCTTCCTATTCTTATTTGCTGAAAGCTTTTTTCCTTAATCAGGAACAGGTGGTGAATTTTATCAAAGGCTTTTTCTGCCTCTGTTAAGACCATACCATTGGTCTCCTTTATTCGGTTAAGGTGGTGATTTATGTTGATTCATTTTCAAATACTAATGTAACCTTACATGTGTGTGATGAACTCACTATATCATGATGTATTATACTTTTAAATATTGCTGGATTCAGTTTGCTTATATTTTGTTTAGAATGTTTATGCCTGTGTTTATGAGAGATAATTTCCTATAATTTTCCTTGCTTGTAACGTCTTTGTCAGATTCTGTTATGAGGGTTTCTGTGGCCACAAAAAAACAAGTTGGAAAGAATTTTTTTTTTAGAGGTTGTATTCAATTCTTATTATTTCTTTCTTAAATATTTTGATTCATGTTCTTTATTACCAGAAAACTCTTGTGCATTTCCATGTTGTAAGAGATACCTCTGTTTATCCTGTCTCCAACTCTTCACTAAGAAATTGCTTTATCATTGCTGATGAAATGCTTCAATATAGCTGCTTTAAAATATGTGTGACATCTTTGAGTTTGGAACTGATAATTAGTTGTTGATGATAATCATCGTTCACATTTATTTAAAGCCTGTTCCTAGGGGTTTTCTGACTTCTTTTCCTTCTACAAATACAAGAGCAGATTTGAGGCAACTGATAACTCAATTTTACTTTCTTGAAATTTAAATGTTGAGAAAGTGTTATTTAATTCAGGCTTGGAAGTTGCAAACCCCACTCACAATGGTCTAGATCCATCCCAATTAACGAATTCATAAATTAATGGAAGGAAGAAAGAAATGAAGGGAAGGTGAGAGGAAGAAGGGAAGAGGAAAGGAAAGTGAGAGGGAGGCAGGAGGGGTGGAAAGAAAAAGAGAAAAGTGAGTGAGAGGGAAGAAAAGGAAGCGTGTAGGGGTGAGGGAGGGTGGGAAGAAGGAAATAATGTGGGCTTAGTATGGCAGTACCTTCTTCGGGCATTACAAGAAAATTAAGCTAGATATTGTTTCTAAGGAATCTTTAGTTGAGAAGAGACAAATGATGAGAACATAAAACCCTGCATATTTTCAGAGCTAGCAGGGAGTTAAGAGCCTCCTGGTCTACCACTCATTTGCAGTTGAGGAGACAGAGGTTCAGATACGAGAATGCACCTGCCTCAGGTCATGCTCTTGGTCACTGGCAGAGCAGGGTCTAATATTACTAGTTTCTAATTCTTGTCAGGAAATAGGAGGACATTTCAAGAGCAAACCAGCCAATGTGAGGAATTCAGAGAAACCCCTCCAAAGGCCAGACCCTCTTACCCTTTGGATTGTCCTTCTCTTTGTAGAGTGAAACAGGAAATCAGATGGTTTGGGGAAGGGAAGGGCTGGCCTCTCTCAGTGGGACATAGGCAAGACTAGCCCCTTGTGACTGGATCTGACCCTCTGTGTTGACATGTGTATGATCTGCCTTCTGTGGCATCTGCTATGAGACAGGCTGGAATATTTGTATGTCCATTCTATCTTGGGGCATGTAGGAGGCAGGAGGCCTGGTTACCAGACCAGATGACAGGAAGCAGATTCCTAAGACCAAAGGGAAATGTGAGCCCAATCCTTCAGGCTGGTCACCCACACTGATTGACAAGTCCTGCTTCTGACCCTAAAATGGGAAATAGCTCATGCCCCTGCAAAGGTTACATATTGGTAGGCATCATCATGAATGCTGAAAAGATAATCAGCAAGCACTTTATTTTGTTTTTACTATACACTAGTAATGATGGTGTGAAATCAAAATCCAGGAGACTCAGAGACATTTATAAGTCTACATTGCAGGAAAATGTCAGTGTTATGAGCATTGAAAAAAGACCTGTATGCCAATATATTAGGATTAAGTTCTAGAGGGAAGTAGAATTGAAATATGAGTTTAAGAAGATAAATCAATAACATTTCTATTTTTAAAAAAAGATATTGCTCATTCATTTTTAAAATAGTTGGCGATAGAGCCTGAATTACTATGGTATTAAATCATCAAATTGATTTTTTAAAGGGATCTAGTGGTTTTACTAGAAAATTTCAATATTTGCAACATGCTGGAAAATGCATTGTTACTATTTAAACACATAATGACAAATTTTAGAGGTCAAGTTAAATTGATGAAAGTTTTTGCTTACAGGTCCTCTAGCAGAATTTTGAAAGAGTTTTGAACACTACCCTAGACAAAATTGGGACTCTGATGGGAATAAGTGAGGAAACGATGCTGGTGTTCCCCCAGTGTTCACCACATCTCTCTAAGAGGCTCATGATCCATTACCGCAGAAGATCTCTTATTGCTTGATCTGTGTCCAACCAAATCTCATGTCGAATTATAATCCCTAATGTTGGTGTGGGGCCTGGTGGGAAGTGATTGGATCATGGGGGTGAATTTCTTATGAATGGTTTAGCACCATTCCCTTGGTACTGTGATTCCCTTGTGATTGCGAGTGAGTTCTCCTGAGATCTGGTCCTTTAAAAGTGTGTGCCACTTCCCCATTCTCTCTCTCTTTTGGTCCTGCTCCTGCCATGTAAGATGCCTGGTTTCCCATTTGCCTTCCCCCATGATTGGAAACTTCCTGAGGCCTCCCCAGAAGCAGATGCTTCCATGCTTCCTGTACAGCCTGCAGAACTGTGAGCCAATTAAACCATTTTTTCTTTATAAATTAGCCAGTCTCAGATATTTCTTTACAGCAATGCAAGAATGGACTAATGCTCTGCACTGCTCCTGCCCAGTGGAGTTTTTGGTTCTGTGTCTGGATTCAATGTATTCACCTAACTCAAGTCAAATATAGTGTGTGTTCCAAAAAAGATCTTTAAAGATTTTCTGGTCCAATGTATGTAGGAACTTCCCAGTTCTGAGAGAAGAGAATGCTTATGTAAAAACGTTAAGATGTAATATTTTTATTCAGTTAAAACGTACAAGAGAGAAAGAAAATCTTGTATGCATTTGAGGCTGTGAGTGTGCATAAAAATATCTGAAAATCTACCATATCACCTCTAGTTTTCTCTGATTTGTTTACTTTTTCTTACTAAATTTTTCTTATTAACCTACTGTAAAGTTAACTTAATTTGGTGTACTTTTGATTAATGTTAACCCATGTGTAGGTGGATCTAATTACCACCACAGTCAAGATACAGAACAATTCTATCACCCCCGCAATTCCCTCTTGCTGCCCATTTGTGGACATTCCCCTCCTCCAACCCTGACCCCTTGCAATCACTTTCTGTTCTCTGTCTTTATAGTTTTGCTTTCTCCAAAATATCGTATAAGTAGAATTGTAAAGCATGTCGCCTTTTGAGATTGGCTTTGTTCACTCAGCAGAGTGTCTTGAATATTCATCCTTATTGTATTTATATTGTTTGTTTTCATTGCTGCATAATATTAATTGTATGGATGTACCAGAGTTTGTTTATCTATTCACCCACTGAAGGACATTTTGGTTCTTTCCAGGTTTGGGCATTTGTGAATATCACTACTGTAAACATTCATGCACAGGTTTTTATGTGAACATAAGTTTTCATTTCTCTGTGGAAGACAAGTAGGAACAGGATTCCTAGTTCATATGGTAAGTGTATGCTTTGCTTTATAAGCCACTGCCAAATGGAATTTAAGAGTGCCTGTGCGATTTTTGGTAGAGCAATGCATGAGAGTTCCAGTTGTTCAATATCCTCTTTTTGCTTTGTTTTTAGTTTAAAAAAATTTAACCTCTTCAAAGGTGATTTTAATGAGGCTTTAATTTGCATTTTCCTAATGGGTAATGATGTTGAACATCTCTTCATTGATTATTTACCATCAGTATATCTCCTTCGGTGAAGTGTCTAGTCAAATCCTGTACTCCTTTTAAAATCTAGGTTGTATGTTTTCTTATCACTGAGTTATAAGAGTTCTTTAGGGGAGGGATAGCATTAGGAGATATACCTAATGTAAATGACGAGTTAATGGGTGCAGCACACCAACATGGCACATGTATACATATGTAACAAACCTGCACGGTGTGCACATGGACCCTAGAACTTAAAGTATAATAATAATTTTAAAAAAGAGTTCTTTATACATTGTGCATGTAAATCTTTTTGCTTAAGATGTGATTTGAAAACATTTTCTTACTGTATATGGCTTGTCTCTTTATATTCCTAGCAGTGTCTTTCAAAGAGCAGAAATTTTCAATTCTGATGAAGTCTGACATCAATTTTATCTTTTATAGATTGTGTTTTTGGTGCTATATGTAACAAACTTTTTTATTTGTCAATGTGCCCAGAGGTGTATTAAATTTACTGATTTTTTTAAAAAGCAGCTTTTGATTTTATTTTACTTTTCTGTTTTCTAGTTCATTATTTCTACTTTTACCCGTATTATTTTTCCTTCTATTTGTTTTCCTATTTTATTCTTCTTTCTTAAGTTAGAAGCTTACAGTAATTTAAGATCTTTCTTCTTTTCCAATATGAACATTTAATACTGTAGACTATTTTACAAACACTGTTTTACTTACTACAAATTCTGATATACTGTGTTTTTATTTTCATTCAGTTTAGACTATGTTAAATTTCACTTGATATTTTCTCTTTGAACAATAGATGTTAAGTAGTGTGCTGTTTAATTTGGATATTTTGGATTTTCCATATACTTTTTTGTTACTTATTTTTAATTTAATTCCATTATGATCAGAAAATGTACTTTGTATGATTTTAATTGTTTTAGGTTTGTCAGGTTTGTTTTACGACCCAGTATATGATCTATCTTGGTGAACATTTGGTGTGCACTTGAAAAGAATATGCAGTCTGCTGTTGGTGAACATATTATAGAATAAATATCAATTATGTCCAGTTGATTGGTAGTGTTAATTTTTCTGTGTTCTTGCTGATTTTCTTTCTTTCTTTCTTTCTTTCTTTCTTTCTTTCTTTCTTTCTTTCTTTCTTTCTTTCTTTCCTCTTTCTTTCTTTCTTTCTTTCTTTCTTTCTTTCTTTCTTTCTTTCTTTCTTTCTTTCTTTCTTTCTTTCTTTCTTTCTTTCTTTCTTTCTTTCTCTCTTTCCTTCCCTCCCTCCCTCCCTCCCTCCCTCCCTCCCTCCCTCCCTCCCTCCCTCCCTCCCTCCTTCCTTCCTTCCTTCCTTCCTTCCTTCCTTCCTTCCTTCCTTCCTTCCTTCCTTCCTTCCTTCCTTCCTTCCTTCTTTTTGAGATGGAATCTCACTTTGTCACCAGTCTCTTGGAGTGTACGGTGGCGCGATCTCTGCTCATTGCAATCTCCGCCTCCAGGTTCAAGCAGTTCTCCTGCCTCAGCCCCCGAGTAACTGGGACTACAGGTGCGCACCACCACACCTGGCTAATTTTTTTAAATTTATTTTTTATTTTTTTAAGTAGAGACAGGTTTCACCATGTTGGCCAGGATGGTCTTGATCTCCTGACCTCTTGATCCACCCACCTCAGCCTCCCAAAGTGCTGGGATTACAGGTGTGAGCCAACGGGCCCGGCCACTGATTTTCTTTCTACTTGTTCTAATGTTTAGGTGAGAGGAATGTTGAAATCTCCAACTATATTTGTGGGTTTGTCCATTTTTCCTTTCAGTTTGTCAGTTTTTGGTTTACGTATTTTGAAGTTTTGTTTTTAGGTGCATGCACATTTAAGATTGTTATGTCTTCTTGACGTAACATAACTTGATTAATTGACTCATTTATCCTTTTGTAATTACTCTCCCTACCTCCAGTAATCATTTCCTGTTTTGAAGTCTGCTTTGTCAGGTACTAATACAACTACATCAGCTCGTGCTTACTTACTGCTTGCTTTTACTATATTTTTACATGTAACATACTTCTTCATATTAAAAGTAGGTTTATGGAGACAGCACAGAATTAGAGCTAGAGTTCAACAGTTTGTCATTTCCATTGGAGACTCGGAAGGGAGAAGGTGAGAGAGGGGTGAAGAATGAGAAATTACTTACAGGTACAGTGTAAACTATTTAGATGATGGCTGCACTAGTGGCCTGGCCTTCAGCACTAGGCAATATACCCATGCCACAAAACTGCATGTGTACCCCCTAAAATCTAATTTTAAAAATAAGAGATTAAAAAGACGGTTTTTTAATTTGTGTGTTTAGGTCATTTCATTTAATAACCATTATGCTTACATTTAGGTCTACCATTTAAAGTTTGTTTTCTGTTTATCCTTTGTTATTTGTTCCTCTGTTTCCCCTTTTGGCCTTCTTTTTTGGATTATTTAAGTACTTTATTCCATTTTTCACGTATCTATTGGGGTTTTGACTATGTTGTTTGTATAGCTTTATGTTTTCCTTTGTATATTTTTACTTATTTGTATTTTTTTTTCCAATGAATATGCATTATTTGGACAATGAAGAAAGGCAAACTGTAAAAGACAAAAAGAAAAAGAAGGACCTCCAGAGTGGCAGAATAACTCCTCGCCTGTCAGGTAAGCTACACTCACTGTGTGCATTCCTGATATAAAATGGTGAAGCGTTTGCATAACCCATCCTCCATGTACTTTACATCATCTCTAGATTTACTTATAATAGCTAACATAATGTAAACGCTATGTAAAATAGTTGTTACACTGTATTGTTTAGAAAATAATGACCAGGAAAAAAGTCTGTACATGATCAATATAGAAGCAACCATTCTTTATTTTTTTTTTCAAATATTTCTGATCTGCGGTTGTTTGAATGCACAAATTGTGTGTAACCCACTCCCATGGAGCGCTGACTGTACTTGCTTTCCCAGACTCCTTTGCATAGAGGGCACGGACACATGACCTAGATAATGATGGCCTCAATGTTGAATTGGGGGCTAGTGATGTGATGTAGCTGGTACTGCCCAGAATCCAATTTGTTGACAGGTAGTGGCAGTGGCAGCCACTGCTCCTGGTTTCTAGATGCCGGATGGGTTCCAGTTCTGGGATCAACATCCACCATCCTATCAGTGCTGTTGGTTGTACAAGCTTTGGTGACAGCCTGGCTGTGGTGATGGCTGCCATCACAAAAGTCATTCTGATGTGTGATTTGGGGCATTGTTAATATATGCCCGATTCATTATCACTTCTTCCGGAGATTCTGTGAGGTACTCATGTTCTTTCCTTCTTTCCTTTTTACTCTTTAATGATACCTTTTAATGATGAAATAAAAGCTTACCCTCCTCACAATGATGAATAGGAGGAAGTTTCCGATACAAATTCACTTGCCTTGTGGTTTTTAAATTTTTAAGTGGCAAATTAAAATTGTATACATTTATGTTGTACAGCATGATGCTATGATATGTGTGTACATTGTGAAATGGTGAATTCAACCTAACTAATGTATCAGTTACCTCCCATACTTTTTTTTTGTGGTGAGAAAGCTTAAATCTCCTCTCTTAGCAATTCTTAAATATATAGTACATTGTTATTATTAGTAATTATAGTCACCATATTGTACAATAGATCTCTGTAGCTTATTCCTCCAAACCAAAATTTTGTGTTCTTTGACCAACATCTTCCAAGTCTCACCTCTCTCCTCAGCCCCCAGCTAGCATTTTACTCTCTGCCCCTATGAGTTCAACTTTTTTAGATTCCACATTTAAGTGAGATAATAAGGTATTTATTTTTCTGCACCTGGCTCATTTAATTTATCCCATAGTTTTTCAAGGGATTTATTTCTACTTAAATCATCCAAACTCAGTTTCTGATTCTTGCAAATAAGGAAGCTGACTAATACAAAATAGATCCGATTTGTAAGGGAAATTAACTGGGTAATTGTGCATTTACTATGCACCTAATAGTGTGCTAAGCATCTTACTTGCATTATCTTGTTGAATCTTCCCACTCATACTATGAGGTAGATACAACCATATTTATTTTACAAACAAGATAGCCAAAGGGCAAAGAAATTAATTATTGTGCCCAAGGTCATGACTTCATTGGGACCTGGACCAGACCTGATAAATATTGCTTTAATATTTGATAGTTGAATAGAATGGGCCTCTAGAACTATTTCCCAAAGCCTGTCTTTGGGTATAGTGTGAATAGAGGTTGATTTGCCTGATCCTTAGCATGCTTGGGGATCAGTCTTTGCCACCTCTAAAATCCGCATTGAGTTGAGGGCATGAGAGACAGAAGGCTATGGGTAACCTTAAGTCACTGCAATGGCTGAAGGTGGCTCTGCACTCAGAAGTCAACTAGAGCACTAGAAGCCAACTGTAACAACCTGGAAAGAGAAAACATGAAAATGCAGCAAAGATACCCCTCTCAAAATAAAACAAATACAACTGTTTTCTTCTTAAACATCAAAGCCCCTTATCAAAGAGGAAGTTCACACCTTCTCATGAGATTAGGACACTTGTGATGGCATAAAATAAACCATATTTATAAATGCTATGGGCCAGGCACAGTGGTTCATGCCTATAATCCCAGAACTTTGGGAGGCTGAGGCAGGCAGACCACTTGAGGTCAGGAGTTCGAGACCAGCCTGGCCAACATGGTGAAACTCTGCTGCTACTAAAAATACAAAATTAGCTGGTTGTGGTGGTTCATGCATATAGTCCCAGCTACTCAGGAAGCTGAGGCAGGAGAATCACTTGAACCCAGGAGGTGGAGGCTACAGTGAGCTGAGATCACGCCACTGCACTCCAGCCTGGGTGACAGAGCGAGACTCCTTCTCCATAAATGAATGGATGAATGAATGAATGAAGTGAATACTAAGGCAGAGATTGCTTTGTGTCTACCACAGGCTATTCTGTTCCTTCTGTGTACACCACTAGACTTCAGTTCCTCCATCTCAGGTAAGAGGCACCATGAAATTGAGTGTTGATCAACTCAGACTTCTAAGTCTGACTCTTAAAGTCCATCTGATGCCATTCCACACTCTCTTTCCTCTGAAAAGAGAAACTCCAAAGATCAGAGGAGGCGGAGCCACAGTTAGAGGGCGTCCGAGTCCCCAATGTGTCACTCAAAAGAAAGTTACTCAGGAGAACCCCCTAACAAGGAGTATTCATGGTGGACTACTGTATAAATGAGAAATAAAGTGTTATTGTGTTAAGTCACTGGAATTAAGTAGTTGCTTATTACAGTGATTAGCTTGCCTTACCTGATACAAATACCTGGTGTCCAAAGGGTCACTTTATGGGGGTAGCTCCCTTTTCTTAACTCTAAAGATGCCTTATGCTGAAAAGCAAAGTTTAAAACAAATTTAAATACCAAAGGAACTCTTGTTTTTGGAAGGCTTACTCCATAAAATATAAAAAATATTAAAATATGCCATCATCCTATATTAAATATAATTTTTATACAGTAAAATTTACAGTAGTCCCTTCCATCTGAGGTTTCACTTTTCATGGTTTTAGCTCTCCACAGTCAACTGCAGTCCAAATATATTAAATGTAAACTCCAGAAATGAACAACTCACAAGTTTTAAATTACATGCTGTTCTGAGTAGCGTGATGAAATCTCATGCCTGAGCCATGACATCTCCCCTTGTCCAACATATCTGTGCTGCATACACTACCCATGTATGGGGCAGCCATAGCCAACTGTTTTAGTCCATTTTCTGTTGCTATAACAGAAGACCATAGCCTAGGTAGTTTATAAATAATAGAGATGTATTTAGGTCATAGTTCTGGAGTCTGGGAAGTCCAAGAGCATGGCACTGACCTTCTTGCTGCATCACAACATGGTGGAGGGCATCACATAGAGTAAGAGTGTGGTAGCTCAGATTTCTCTTCCTTTTCTGATAAAGCCACTAATTCTGTCATGGAGACTCCACCTTGATCACCTTATCCAATCCCAATTACCTCCCCAAAAGCCCTACATCCAAATTCCATCAACATATAAATCTGGGGATTTATTTTCCAATGCATAAAAATTGTGGGACACCTGCTCATATCTTGGACAACCACCTGTTGATGGCATCAACAGTCACTATTGATAGTGGGCAACTAACAAGGCATTACAAAAATCCTCTGGGGTGAGAAGATGAAGGAAATTTGTGAGCTGTTTTACCTTAGGCAGTCTCTCCTTTATTTCCTCCTCCCCGTGGCACCCTGGGCAAGGGTGTTAAAGTTGAAGAAGATACATACTGCTTGTCTCTGAGTTGAAAAATGAATCTATGGTCAGAGGAATTGATTGATATAGAGGCAGCAAACGGAAAGGGCCCACATGAGTCTCCAGTGGTTGAGGCTCTCTTTATCTTCTCTTTCCTTTACTTGTAGACTAGTTTTGAATTTCAGCCCTTCTCTTCTACACATTATTGGAAAGACTAGTTGTTACTGAGGGGACATGAGCTCTCAAGCTGAAAAACTGATATCTATGAAGCATAGTCACTATTTAAAAAAATAGAAAATGGAATGGCATATATCAGCCAAAGCGAATCGTTAGAATTGATGAGGCTCCACAGCCTGTCTCTGGGGCAAGTGCTCTTAACAGCTGTATGTACTGCCCGGAGTCTGTCTACTGTACCCTGCAGACGCCAACTTTGTGCCTGGATGCCTGGGTGCAGCTGAACCTAGATATCCCACCTCTGCACCCTACTTCCTAACTGATACCCCAAAATTTTGTCTTAGATTCACTACCTTTTGTTTCGTTTTGTTTGAGACAGAGTCTCACTCTTGCCAGGCTGGAGTGCAGTGGCGTGAACTTGGCTCACTGCAACCTCCACCTCCCTGGTTCAAGCAATTCTCCTGCCTCAGCCTCCCGAGTAACTGGGACTACAGGTGCGTGCCACCACACCTACTTAATTTTTGTATTTTTAGTAGAGACAGGGTTTCACCATGTTGGCCGGGATGGTCTCCACCTCTTGATCTCGTGATCTGCTGCCTCGGCCTCCCAAAGTGCTGAGATTACAGGCGTGAGCCACTGCACCCGGCTGATTCACTGTCTTTTATGGTGACTCTGCCCAGACTGATATATTTTAATAAAATGTTTCTTGTCCCTTGCAGAGATGTGATGTCACTGTCAGCTGACATCCATCCAGGGAGCAAGAAACATTTTATATAAGCCTGAGCAAATAAATTTTATAACAGCCTGAGCAGGTTCTCTTCACCTGCCCTGCCTTGAGGAGGAGTCTTGCCACTGGAGGGCAAAGCTGCTCTCCTCCTACTTCCTCCTATGCTATGGCTGGCCTTGTTACCCCTCCTTGCCCTCCAGTCAATCCCCTAGTCTTGAGAGACAACAATCTTGTCTGCCAAGGACATGAGCTTCTTTTAAATAGGGTCAATGCCAGCTGAGATAAAGGCTGTTTTACGCTAAATAAATCTGAAGCCACACAGTGTCATGGTAAATAAAGAGAATTTCTCTTGCCTACCACGAAAACATCCTCCACAGACACCAAGACCGAGCATCATCCTATATATACTTCTGATAACAGAAGATCAGCGAACCCAAGCTGAGGATGGATTTCCCCTTTACTTTTCTTCTCTGTTTTATGTGGTAGCTCTTGATTCAGAGGCTAGTTTGGTGGTTAAGCATAGAATATGGGGATACCTGTTCAGCCTGGGCCAAGTGTCACTAAAAGACTGGTGAATGTGTGACAAAGTGTTGCGGGCTGCTGTCAATGGGCAAGTGGATGACAGAAGAGGGTTAAGTCGGGAGAGCCACACTCAACTGTCTGGGCAGGCAGGAGCGTGGGTGCGGGGGTGGGGAGTGGTAGGGCAGCTGCACTTGCTCTGAGGGCTTTTTAAAAATCTTGCCCTGCTGAGAAACTTAGTTCCTGATTCCTCCTCAGCTGTAGGCTCTCAAAATGGGAATTCACTCTCTGAGGGCCTCATTGCTGTCTGCAGAACTTAAGCGGAGTTCATCTCATCAAATAATGTTTCCTGAATCACTGAGATCTTTCACATGGAGAGTGGGTCACTGTGATGAAAAAAGATGTTTAAAGGAGTCGTGGAGGAAATCAGTTGGTGTGTACAGTGATGAATGACAAGGGTGAGTGCTGGGAACTCTGTAAGGCTTGTCACAAATTAATCCTTGGAGCTGGTACAGGATTAATGACATTTCCAGAGAGCATAATTTGAAGTTGATTTGGCATCTCACATCCTTTGAAAGTACGCTCTTCTCTTAAAACATTAAAAAATAAAATAGAGAGGATCTTACCAAGTGAGAGCTGCAGAAATGGTCTGGCTGCTGACACACCCATCTAGCATCACTCAGGATGACCAATATATATGTTCGAAGTGTTTTTGAGACACAGACAGTGAGATGACCAAACTGTTAGCTGACAAACTGGATAAGCATGTGATTCTCCCTCTTGAGAGAGATGACATACATTTGAGTATGTCTAAGACTTGTTTATTAAAATACTGAGCTTGCAGGGCTGCTAAGATTACTTAGAGAAGATTCACTAAGCTATGGGGTAGCCAGCTCACCTCCCAACCCACTACTCCTTAGGGTACCAGAAACCTGTGCTGTGGGCCACCAGGCAGGCCAGGCTCTGGAGCTGCCCAGTTGTCATGAGAAATCCTGACACATGCAGCCTGTGGCTATTTCCGACCATGGTCTTCTTTCTTTGCGAAAGAGTGATAAAAGAGGTAGCCAGGATCATTTCAAGGGCAGATGCAGATTTTGTTGCTCCTGGGGCTAGGTAAAGGAGAACAACAGTATCACCACTTACTACTCAGAATAATACTCCCAACGCCATGAGCCAGAATCAAATGTCAGTATTCACTTGCCCAGTTGAGAATTTTCATGATGACAACATTTATCATTCTTGTGAAGATTTTAATGCAGCCAATTTTGAGAGGCTGTTTTTTTAAAAATAAATTTTCACTTTGAAATAATGTTAAGTTTACCAAAAAAAGTTGAAAGAGAGCACAGAGAGTTCCTGTGTACCCATCACCCAGATTTTCCTAATGTAAACTTTCATATGATTGTAGTTCGCTTGTCAAAACTAAGAGATAAATATTGTTACATTACTATTAAGCAAGCTCCAGACTATTTAGATTTCAGTTTTTCCACCATTTTTTGTTTCAGGATCCCATCCAGTATACCACACTGCCTTTATGTTGTATATCTTCATAATCTCTGGACTGTATCAGGTTCCCAGTCTCCCCTTGTTATTTTATGACTTTGTCGTTTTTAAAGAGTAATGGTCAGGTATTTTATGGGATGCCCCTCAATTTGGGTTTCTAGGATGTTTTCCTTATATATAAACTGGGATTATGAATTTGGAGAAGAATACCACAGAGATGAAGTGCCTTCTTGTCACAACATATCAGGGGATACATGCTAACAACACGACTTACCAGTGAGGGTAGTAAATATGCTTACTTAGTTAAGTTGGTGTCTGCCAGGACTCTCCATTGTGAAGTTACTGTTTTTCTATTTCCATATCGAAGTGTCACTAAGTCCAGTCCATATTCAAGATTGGTTACTATTTTTCTATTTCCATATCGAAGTGTCACTAAGTCCAGTCCATATTCAAGATTGGAAGGGAATTAAGCTTGATTTTCTGAATAGGGGAATATCTACATATATTATTGTCAATTCTGTAAAGAAGACATGTTTCCCTCCATTACAAAAATATGTAATATACATACATGTATTAGTAAGTGTATTTATTTTATACTTTGAGCTATGATGCAATGCTATGCTATTTATTTTGTTGCTCAAATTGTTCTAGCGTTAGCCATTGGAATATCTTTCAGGTTGATGCCTGTGTCCTTTTGACAATACCCCATCCTTTTTTGGGGACACTTCCTTGTCTTCTGGTATTATACAATATTCCAAGATCATACTGTATTTTATCTTCCCTAGTTGTAGAATCAGCCTCTTCTCCAAGGAACCCTGGTTCCTTGGAATTGGAGAATGATATTAGATACCAAGACCTGGGCACAAGTATGCTTATGGCTATTGGGATGCCATTTCTTCTAGGCCTTCACAAGAACAGAGCTAAGAAGACTCATGCATGTATTCTAATGTGTGTATACACACATATCTATACTTGTTTCTGTATCTATCTGTATCTCTATGTCTGTATCTACCAAGCTACATGTGAGTTCATACTGATGTCTAATTAAGTAAGGTTCATTCTCACCTTTCCCCCTTACTGATTTGTAACATCTCTCTCTGACAGAAACCTGGTCTGGAAGATGAAAGATTCTGATACTCTCATATTTTTGTTTGTGTATGGAAGAATTTGATCCTTTTCCATCTGTCTGAGCACTCAGGCTTATCCAAGATAAAGCTGTCAATGGTTTATCCAAAAGTGCTAACCCTATGAGAAAAGGATAATCTGTAAACATGTTGATGACTAGAGATACTAATGGAGTCCAATGTGCCCTCTGAAACATCATAGGACATTTTATATTCTGTTCAATGTTATCTGCAGCATTATTTTCTTGTTTCCAAATTCCCTGAAAATGAGTAAACTCTCAAAGGACTGTGAAAATCTCAGTCCAGCATGGTAGGAAGCACGTATTAATATTGACTGGGCCTCTAAATTTTTAAAAAGTTATATGGATATCCAGTAAACCATGCATATTTAAAGTGTAGAACTGAATAAATGTTTACGTACATATACCTCTGTGAAATTATAACCACAATCAACATTTTAGTTGAGTTCACACATTAATTAAGCAAAGATAAGCTCTTCTTTTCTATAAAAGGGGCCCCACTGGGTAATGTGCCTATCTCCCTCTTTGAAAGACATGAGCCACTGGTATCTGTCACCTCTGTCCATACACAGCTGTTTTTTGGCTGCTCATGGGAACTTCCTGGTATTCTCTAGAGGAAATATGTTTCATATCACAGTCATATTGAAGCTTCAGAATAGGGAAGAAAATTGACTTTTAGGTGAGGAAGCACTAAAACAGAAAAATAAATTTAAGAATTGGAGCTTCTGGGAGGAGGAGGACACAACAGGCAGTATGGATTCCATTCTTTAGTTTTTTAAGTGAATTCATATCTAGCCTAATGTCTGTACTCAAGAACTTATAATTTTAAAAGTAGATAAAAAGTATATTTCATTAACTCAGTCCTGAATATTTGGGATTTATGAAACAGATGTGGAGTTTTAAAGCCATGTCTCCTTAGCTAAGATGCTACATAAGCCATTTTCTTCTTTATTAGCTTATCAACCTATCAAGGTCAAAAATGGTAACAGTGTTTCATTCTCTAATATGTCAAAATAATGGATTGATCTTGGGAAATTATATAATTCTTCTAAGCTTTGATTCCTTCATTCTTAAAATGAGGACATTAATACCTGGCTAACATGGACTTTGTGGGCAGTGAATTACATGTGTAAGATTCAGCACTATGTAAACATGAAGTAGTATAGTATCAGTTGAAGGTAGACTATGATTAAAGAAACATAAAATCAACCTAAAACAACCACTAAAATGACAACAAGAAGTTACAGCTGATAAGTCAATAAAGGAATTTAAAAGGAACCATAAAAATATTTAATTAATTAAAAAGGAGGCAGCAAAAGAGAAAAGAGGAAACAAAGAACAACTGGGCAAATACAGGAAACAAAACAGCAACATGATAGATTTAAACCTAACCACAACAATAATCACTTAAATGTAAATACTCAAAATGCCATGCTTAAAAGGTAGAATGTCAGACTGGATTTTTAAAATATCAAGGCTCACCTATAATCTGCCTATATGAAACACATTTCAAATATAAATACAAAACTAGCTTATATGGCACAGTAAAAAGATGAGAGATAATATATACCATGCAAACACTAATCAAAAGAAAGCTGGCTTATCAGTATTAATATCAGACAAAGTAGATTTTACAGCACATATTATCAGGAATAAAGTCATTTCATAATGATAAAGAGATTGGTTCATCAGGAGTACATAATCATTATAAATATTAATGCAACTGTCAAAACACATAAAAATTGATAGAACTGTAAGATAAAGTAGACAAATTTACAGTTTTAGTTGGCATAATTCAATATAAGAATGTGGGGTTTAATATGCCTTTTTCATAATGAGTAGAATAAGTAGGCAAAATCAGGAAAGATGTAAAATATTTGAAAAACACTATCAATTTCATTGATGTTTATAGAACTTTCTAACCAACAGCAGAAGAGCAAAATACACGTTCTTCTTAAGTAAACATATAATATTTATCAAGATCAATCACATTCTGGATTACAAAAAAAAGTCTAAACAAATGTAAAGTATTTATTGAAGTCACCCAAAACATCTTCTGAACACAGTGGAATTAGAGATCAATAACAGAAAGATCTCTTGGAAAAAAATATTTAAATAGGCAGAAATAAAAATGTATACTTTGAAAAACACATAGGCCAAAAAAGAAAGCAAAAGGGAAGTTAAAACTGTTTTGCACTGAAGGAAAATAAAATATAACATATAAAAATTCGTGGAATACTGCTAAGACAGTCCTTATGGGGAAGTTTATAGCATTAAATGACTATATTAGAAAAGAAGAAAGTTCTTCAATTAATGGCTTCAGATTTCCCCTTTAAAAATTATTTAAAAGGACTGTAAAGTATGAAGAAAAAAGAAAATATTAATGATTGGACCAGAAAACAATTAAAATGAATGCCAAAAAAAAAAAAATAGACAAAATGATTTACAGGTTCAAGGTCATCCTAATCATAATTCCAACAGATTTTTTTTGTAAACATTGATGAGCTGATTCTAAAACTCATATGTAAATTCAAAGTCCTTAAAATAGCAAAAAACTCAGAAAAGAACAAAGTAGAGAACTAACATTAACCTAATTTCAAGATTTAATATAAAGATATAGTAATCAAGACAGTATGGTATTGGCATAAAAATAGACAAATATATTAATCTCATTTTTCACAGATTCTGTTTTTACAAATTTGCCTACTTGCTAAAATTTACAAGGGACCATGAGGACATTTTTGAGATAAAAGGTATTTTTATTATGTTGATTGTAGTTACAGTTTCACGGAGGTATATGTATGTCAAAACTTCAGTAAGAGTGGTTTCTATGTGAAGAGACATCCAGGACCACTGCCTTTATAAAAGAGTTTAACCATTCAACAATGGGAGGAAGTCTAACCAGTTGTTATTATTAACTTGGGGTTCTTAGAGCCCCTAGAGGTCCATGAATGTGCTACAGGAGATTTGCAGGGAGACAAATAAGCAGTGCATGGGCATACATACATTTTTTAGGGATGAAAGTCTATGATTTTCATCAGATTCTTAAGGGGGGACTGTAGGTCAAGAGAGCTTAATAACTTTTACATAAATAAGCAATCTCTCTAATTATATAGAGAAAATATTCAAAATTTCTCAAACTAATAAGATTTAGTCATTTAGTATAATTCAGGCACTATTTCTAACATAGCCATTTGGGACACTAAAATGGTTGAATATGAACTTGGACTTGACTGATACGGGTTTTTATACTAACCAGATTTATATAAGCCAGTGAAATAGAAAAAATTGGTTAATTAGAATATTTAAATAGCCAAACTGTTTCCTGGCACTCAGTTTTCCATGTGTAAGATATAAGTGATAAGAAAGAAAAGTATTATTCATTAGACAAAACAACTCCTTGGGAATATGATGAGGTCATGAGACTTCTATGTCTTTGGTTCCTCTTGCGCAGAGTTACAGGTGGTCAGAAAGATGACTCTGAGGCATAATGTGGTCAAAGTCTTCAAAGATTAAACTTTCTAAGGCAGCACATTGGGCTGATGCATGTTAGAAAGATTGCAACAAGGATGGAAGTAAAAAAGAGGTTTCCACTTAACTCTCAAAAAGTGAGAAGGTTTAGTCTTTCACTTCCTAGCAACATTAGCCGGTCAACGTTTTACAATAAGAGGGTCTATTTCCATAGTGTTGAGTAACTCACAGGATTCTTCACTGGTTTTTCCAGATCTCATGTTGTCCCTTTGTGGATAGATGGCATTCAGATGAGGAGGGGATGCTCATTTAAGGATCCAAGGCTAAAGATTCATGGTGGTCTCAATGCCAAGAGAGGGAGAAATGGTTCCTAAAAACAGCAGCGGCAGTAACACAGTAATGATTATTTCAACACAACCACCGTTTCTGAGGCACTTACTCGGTGCTGGATACCATGCTCTGCCCTTCTCCATTATTCTCCATAGGTAGCTAGGATGTCATCTCCTTTTGATTGGGGAACAGGGATTATCATCCCACACTTTTTAAAAATGGGGAACACAGGATGTGTGCTGAGCAATTGGGAGTCTCATATTTAATTACCAGTGTCCCCCTCAGACGCACATGTGTAGCACAGAGTTTGCTGTATTTTTTCTTCTGAGCATTTCAAAGTATGTTAGGCGAGCAGAATCATAGCACCACTGTGAGATCATTTTGTCCCTGAAATTCTCCCTCGTCAACCAGATCAGGCCTGCTTACTCTTGCCTGCTGTCTGGACATGGAGTTCTCAAAATAATAATGTAATAGCTAACATTTATTGAGCACTTACTGTAAGCGTGACTAGTAAGGTGGGCTATTTGAAAGTGCAACAGTGAATGCACTCTCATTATGTATATATTTATTCTAGGAAGTAGGTTCTTTTACTAGCTCTTTTTTTTTTTTTTTTTTTTTTTTTTTAAGATGAGAAAAGCCAAGACTTGGAAGGGTTCTTTGCCTTGCCCAATTTAGTGGAGCCAAGATTTCTGATTCCAGGAACTTCGCTTTTTCTTTCTTTTCTTTTCTTTCTTTCATATCTTCTTTTCCTCCCTTCCTCCGTCTTTCCCCTTTTTTTCTTCTCTTTCTTTTTAACTTTCTGTTATAATAAATGTTAAACATTTAGAAAAGTAGACAGAGTTGTATAACAAACCCCTATGTACCCTTTACCCAGTTTAAGCAAGTATGAATTCTTGGCCATGCTTGTTTCATCTATACCCTCATGCGTCCCCCTCCACATTACCAATCTCCGGCATAGAGTGTTTTGTCTGTAATTATTGCAACATGAACCTGTAGTAGAAGTTCCTGTGTCACATCTGCTGGTTCATCTCCGATTTCAGCTGCAGCTGTGGCAAAAGTTTCTGTAGAGGTCAGACACTCTCTGAGAGTGACAAAGTCACTCCTAAAATGTGTGCTGTGAGCATTTTCACTTTCTGGCTCGAGGCATTTTCTGAAATGTGGAGAGTTATCAACTCATCCAGTGGGAGATGGGAGACAATCCCAGATTCTCATCCTCAGATGGACAATTCTGGGAGCATTCTGTGTCCTTCTCAGAAGTCTGCAGGGAATCAGACCCCCGATGGTCACTGCTTTGACCTTGATGAGGCACCCTTTGATTGGCTTTTGTTCCTTCTCTTACTCTCCCTGATACTTGACTCATGCTTCCTGGGATCACCTCTCAAATAAACTACCTGAACCCAACTCCTTGTCTCAGGCTCTGCTTTTAGAAACATCCAAGCTAAATCAGTATCTATAAAAAAACAAGAGTTTAACCTCCAACCCCACCCCAGTATCATTATCATGGCAAAAATAATAATTTCTTAATATCAAATATCAGGTCACTGTTGTATTATTAATATCATAAACTAAATTGGGGGTGTTCTTTTCTCATTCTTTCTTTTTTAAAGACAGGGTCTCCCTCTGTTGCTCAGGCTGGAGTACAGTGCAGCCTTGAACTCCTGGGTTCAAGTGATCAGCCCACCTCAGTCCTGTGAGTAGCTGGGACTACAGACATGTGCTACCACATTCATTTAATTAACACTTTTGTAAAGATGGTGTCTCACTATATTGTCCAGGCTGGTCTTGAACACCTGGCCTCAAGTGATCCTCCTGCCTCAGCCTCCCAAAGAGCTGGGAATAGGGGCATGAACCACTGTACCTGGCCGCTAGTGAGTTTTGATAGTAAAAAATCTATCTGGGTTGACAAGATGTTTCAGGTTCATCTTGTATATTTCATTTCCTTGATCTTGAATTAGCTCCTAGGACCCTTCATTTCCTTTGTGGGGAAAGAATATTTTAATACTAAAATATAGGCACTGGAGATGCTCAATATTTCTAGACTTTTCTATGTCTTTTAATTGCATACAATTAGGAAATTTGTTCTGTTTCTTTTATTTGTTTTAAAATAAAATACATAATAAATTCATAGTGATACTTCTTTAAATCCAGCACTGAATGTCTTTCTGTCTCACAACTTTATTTCCTTTTTCCCACACAGAGGATCCCAGTTTTCAGGGACACCTGGGATGAGAGAATTTGAAAATCACATAATTGCTTATTTGCTTTATCCCACAATACAAATACTAATCTTAAATATCAACATCATCACTAACACTATGATAACTATAAACAGTTTCAGATGTGAATTTTCATTTTTTGCCTTTCTTTTTGTCCTTAGGTTTTATCCCACCCAGGATGTACCTCATAAAAGGCACCTGGGTTTTTTCTGGATGTGGGAACCTGTGGTAGAAGGGAGCCACCCGTCTCACCAGAAAACAGGTCTGTCACACACTGCCCTGTCCGTTTGGAATTTAGGGCCTTCTAGTCCCAGCAGCAACAATCCAGAGAATCTTATTTTGATCTTGATCCAAGTTTAGGTTCCAAACTTCAAATCTGGCTGTCTCACAATGGGCCTAAGGAATTCCTTTCAGTGTTGTGGCCTCTCTGTCCCTCTCTTGAATTCACAACAGATGCCTAACTAAAAGAATTAACAAATTCCTTGTATCAGAAGGTGAGAGGACGTCTCTCTTCATCTATTAGTGCAGAGGATATTGAATCTGCCCTTGGAAAGAAAGAATCCTTGGTCTGAAAACAAAGTCCATGCTTCACACCATTATGCCCACTGTCCAGGCCCAACTTCTGGAATCAGGGAGTCTAGAAAAAGCTTCATCCATCAAGTGGCCAGACAGCTCCTGGCTGAGGTCTATGCCACCAGCATCTCTCGTCTTCCTGTCTTGCTTAAGGCCTCCAGGAACCAACCAGCTCTGCTGAAGTGGGTGAGATCCCAGATTCAAAGAAGTGGGCACAACGATTGGTCATCTGAACCTCTAAGGAAGAAGGAAGTGTGAATCACATGTGATTAGAAATAGCTCAAGCATCTGACAGAGAACTGTGTGCCTGGGTGACTCGAAATGGCAGGGGGCATGTGCCTAAATATCTCAACAGTATTCTTATCCCTGAATCCCCCAGTGTTCTGTTCTGTTCTCCTGATAATGGTGTCACTCTGAGGGTTTCTGGAAAGTCCTGTGGAGGTTTATGCCCATGACTCAGGCATCCAACAAAGATACAGTGCTAAGAAAAAACACTGAGCTCAATTTGAGACATGACATTAGCTAGAGCACATAATGGAAAGCAGGGCAAGGGAGGAAATATGTGTGAATTTAGGCATAAAAAGAAAGAACACAGGATTGGGATTTGACTTATCCTTCCCTTGTGGCTGGGCCAAGGGAGGGCCCTGAGTGCATGCGAGTGCCTGCAAATGCTCAGCTGTGGGCACAACTTCTCACATTCTGTGACATCCTCTGTTTCCTGGCCTGTTCCCATGGGACTCTTCTGTCCTGACCTTTCATCATGGATGGTCTCTGGGTGGCTATTGAAGTGATTAAACTACTTCCTGAACTCTGATATAGATAGAGGCAAAGGACAGACTTGGATTTGCTGTCTTTCTCCTCCTCCCCGGCTTGTGCCTTTATCTTGTCCTGTATTAGTTCAAGAATCCATATGAGTCCCCAGCTGACAGAAATAGAAGTCCAGGCTCCACAGCCAGGCACCCAAGACTGTCCCATCCTGAATGCCTTTGAGGGCCCTGTATGATCCTCCCAGGCCAGCCAAATGGTGGGTCTGCCACCCTAAGATTTCCTGCTCACATTTTCTTCTGCCACCACACCATGACCTTGGCAGTGCTCCTTCAGAGCCTAGTTTCATACTTACCTTTTCTCAATCTACAGGGACTTATTTTCCTTCTCAACCACAATAGCAACAGTCTACTCCATGCTCCTAGGACTCCCTAAGAACTTGTAGCCTATTGACATGTCTTGCTAACATTTCATGCATGCGTGTGTACATGTGTGTATGCAAGTGTATATCTTGACTCCCAACTGACTTACAAGCTCTCAAAGGTCAAAAGCCATTATTATCCTCCTTTGGAAAATCTCTGAAGTCACTAACACTATGTTTGTTATATAACAGAATGTTAAGGAACTTTTCCTGTTACTTGAGTATTGACAATTAGGATCTACAAATGAGGACAAAGTTCTGTACCCCAAATTTTGTGACGAGCCAAAAATATTTGGAAGGCAAGTGCCTGTTTGGGTTTTTAATAGCTCTGCTACCATATCTACCACCTTATCATCTCCCTCTGTTGCTTATTTATTTATGTAGATCTGACAATTGGGTGTGGGCTGAGGAGAGTGGAATGAGGAGAAGGATTGCTGGAAAATTATTTGAGTGGTGAGTTGTCAGCCTTTCTCATCTCAGTGGGGATGGAGAGGTCTGTGTTCCACAGGAAACATTCCTTAGATGAGGGTGGCTCCTATAAGAAAAGGGAGATAGACATTACATTTCCTGGCTGGAGGTCTTAATTAGCACAGTTGATTAGCTTAATTAGCACAATTGATGATCTACCACTTGTACCTATTTGAGTAGTGAAGAAGAAAGGTGAGTAGAGATGCAAGTGTGGAGATTGGCCTCAGCAGCAGAACATGGCCAAGTATGTATGAGTTTCATGTAAGTTAAGTAGACATGGAAGGTTCCTGGGATTGAGCTATCTTGCTGGTACCTCCTGCTGGCTGATGGATGTGATAACACTTGGCATAAGAGACTGGATATGAAACCATTAAGAGGTTTAGGAAGATGTCAAGCTGGGGTGGATTTCCCCTGTGCAGAGTGGAGGCCCCCTTCAAAGACCCAGTAAACTTACCCATAAGCCCCATTGGAGAGCCCGCACCGGGGTGCCTTTCTTACTGAGGGCAGTGACAGTCTAGGCAGGCAACAACCATGCCAATTAAGTCAAAACTCTACTACTTTCTCCTTATTAGTACCTCCTGTTTGAGGACACCAGAGGAGAAAATGTCCTAAAAATAGGAGGAATGAAAAGGTGGAACATGCTCCCTCCCTTTTCTGGCCTGGCTAGGTCTGAATCTGGGGAAGAGCAGGAAGTGAAATGGACATTCATTTGGAAATGAGATTGAGGATTTAAATTGAGATTAGGAAGTTATAGAGCATATCCAACAAATAAATAGGGGACAAGAGAAAGATCTGAGAGGACATCATTTAATACATCAGTGGAAGAAAAATTGTTTGGTATGTGAACTCTATTGAGTGCAAATAATTTAATAAACATGTTCTATTGACTACATGACACTGATAAAATTAATTATAATCTACTGATCTTCTCTCCCGACCACCTCCCCCCACCACTTATTTCCTCATGGAATGCAAAACTAGGGTAGTACTAGATTCCATTATATCATAAGGGTTGTGATCACAGTGGGCTGAGCATCACCTGATGAGCTCATCAATAGACAGGACATTGAATGAAAATATGTCTTCAGAGTCATAACCTTTACAAATTCTGTTCCATGATGTTCAGGATGCATCTTGGAGCATCTTTAAGGGCTGTAGCAGTAGGTTAGAAAGGACACTTGATACATTTGGCTCTGGGCCCCCAGGCCTGGCTTAATCAGAGATTTCAAATATTTATTTATGTTTTTTGTATTTTTTGGAAAAAAATACTTCTATGGTTAAAAATAATTAAAATTCATTGGCCTAACATCTCCTAACCTAATGTGCACATCTACATCCCCATGGAGCTGTCATCATTCAAAAGACCTTCAGTGAAAAAAACAGTCAACCCCTGTCTGCCAGACCCTATGCTAGATTCTGGATACAAAGAAGAACACATAATTAGCAGGTTGATTTTTGGAGATTTTTCTCTTCTCCCTGCTTATTACCTGAAGTTACACAGGAAGTTCAGAGAAAGAAGATTATAAAAATGTTTGGTGCAGATTAATGATTCCATCTTCTACCCTTGATCTGCAACATGCATGCAACTAGGAGGCAGGTGGAAGGAAAGCAGGTATATTTCAAATTATCCAGATGCTCCTGGATTCCTATCTTAGCTGTGCACTGATAAATAGTTTCATAGATAAATTGACATCTCAACACATTGTGTAATACCTAGAGGGAGCAAATAATCAATATTTGCCATATTTGATACCAAATATGAGTTCTCGGAGGCTTTGGGGTTGCCTCAGTGCTGCGCCAGTGCTGCCCCAACTTTTTGTGTTCTCTCCAAACACTAAAAGTGCCTACAGTAAAGCTGCTCTGCTTCATAATGACAGAATTTCTTTTTGCTGCTTGAAATTTATAGCAGGTGAGATTGCAGGACATGGAAGACTTTATCAGTTTAATTTCCCATGCAACAGTAGCCTTGCATGGGTGAGCAATAACCAGTCTTGAAAAGGATGAGCTTCAGATCATCATAGGAAAAGTAAGACCCCCCCAGACATACATCTTCAGCTGTAAAACAAATGGGCTGGAAAGGAAATAGCCTCTACTGGGAACAAGAAATACTGATTCATTAGTGTGATTTTAAAAAAAGAAAGAAAGAAAGAAAAAAACGAAGAATCCAGTTTTCCCCTTTGGCACATGGTGGTTACTTTGCCAAGGAGTAGACAACAGGGAATTCAGGATTTGGGAAAATGCACAGTGAACTTGCCAACATCATCTTGAATTCTTTCCTGTCTCCCCTTTCATTGCTTCATTTACAGAAATTCAGAAAATGTCCCACATCTATTTTGCTGTGCTTTTCTTCCACTCTTCCTTGCACCGAGGCCTACATTTTGGTCACATTAACTCCTTGAAGTGTCCCTCAAACAGTGCTGCTGTCTTGCTTGTCTCTGGGTCTTTATTCCTGCTTTTCCCTCCTCCTGGAGCACCTGTCCTTACTTCTTACCTGGCTAATTCCCCCTCATCCTTTAGGTTTTTGCTCAGACATGATCCCCTCTGGGAAGATTTTCTCACTAGGCTCGATTGGCTGTCCTTCTTGACTCCCATCACAATGTTCCAACACAGTTAGATAAAGATTGGTTTAGGAGTCCGTCCACCTCCTTCTCAAGACCACAAGCTCCTTGAGCACAGTCAGAGCCAAGTTTGATGCTCTATGTGTCTGGTCAAATTCTGCACCTGGAGCAGGAGGTGTTCAGTTCACAGTATTTGAAGGAAAGATGAATGATGAGATGAATGAGTGCATTTTAGTTTCAAAAAAGGCTTCCCTGGAAGCAAACTTTGATGACTGTGATTTAGCCATCTTCCTTGAACATCTGCCTATTGTCTTTTATACAGTTCATCAGATAATTCAGTCAACTAAGTGTCTGCCAGACAGCGGGTGTTCAATGTTATCTGGCAAAGAGATGACCTGGTCAGACCTCACTTTTCTTCCCTGCATTTGTTGGACAACCAGTCTCCCTGTCTTCAGCTGTCACCCATAGTGATCTTTCCAATACAATCATCTGGTCATGTCATGCACTAGCCTGGCATCCACCCATGACCCCTCACTTCCAGCTGATTCATGTCTCAATACCTTAGCAAGATATCCAAGTCTTTTTGTGGTTGGAAACCAAATGGTCTTCCAAACACCATTTTGTGCCATAGCCTTTCTGTATTAATCAGTGTTCTTCAGAGAAACAGAATCAGAGATTTATTATGAGGAATTTGTTCACGGGATTGTGGAGGTTGAGAAGTCTCATGATCTGCCATCTGCAAGCTGGAGAACCAGGCAAGCCAGTGCTATAATTCAGTCCAAGTCTGAAGGCCTGACAGGCAAGAAGCCCAGGATGTAATCTCAGTCCAAAGACCAGAGAAGATGAGATGGGATGTTCCAGCTCAACAAGGAAGGCAGGGAGCGAAAAGAAAAAATTGCTCCTTCCTCCAGCTTTTGTACTAATCAGGCCTCCAGAAGGAATTAAGATGGAAAGCAAGAGAAGAAGGGAGAGTAGAAAAAAATAGATATTTAAAACAGATTTGGCTCATTTTTATTATCTTAGACTTGGAATTGCAAGGTGGTCATATTATCAAGAAAACATGTGTTAGCTTAGTGAGATGGAGACACAGATACTGTTCTTAACTAGGTACTAAGGCCAAGCTCAAATGTCACCTCCTCCATGGCCATGTCTGATCATTCCAGCCTTTGTTTTGCTTTTTCTAGTCTGAATAAAATTGGCATCTCTAGCTTGAGCCCTTAATTGATGACTATCTTAATTAGTGCCTTTTTGCATGTCTCTGCAGTGGGCTCTTTGCCCACTCTGGACAGATGTCCTGCCTTATGATAAATATAGTCTCACAGCAGATAGCACCAGGCTGGGCACCTCATGTGATGATCAACTGATACCAAAGCATGTAGACACCCCGGCCACAGTATTATATATGTGGTCTCATTTGATTCTTTCAACAACCTTCTAAATGTAGATACTGTTTTTCAGTTGAGAAAATTGAGAGGTTAAATCACCTGCCCAAGGGCCGCATAGTTCATTACAGATAAAACTGGAAGCCTACCAGGATTTAGCCTGTGCTATTTCTCCTGTACCTCTGACTTGAAGACTGTGTTCCTGGCAGAGGAATACTCAGAGCCAGGCTCAGTGGCCATTGATGGTGGACATGGAATCCTGCCTCTGAAACGATTTCCATTCTCGGGCTCATACATATGATACTGCTTCAAACTGACTTCTAAGTATGAGCAGCAGGTGCTTTTTCACCTCAGAGGCCATTAGGAGGTCATGATGGGGAACTCTGGATCCCATAATTGCACCAAAGTTTACTGGATGGGAACAGGACAGGGCTTTTTGCTTTTCTGTGCTGTCTTTTAGGACACAGAACGGCTGGGGGAAAAACAAAGAAACAAGGCAGGCAAAGAGTGTGATGTTCTCACCAGTGGTAGACCTGATGTCCCTTCCCTCGAGCTCATCGTGTGTGGCAGATTAGCATTCTAGAGCAAAAAATTGTATGTCCTCCTTGTTTAAGGAAAAACTCTTTATTTCCAGACATTTACATTTTATTTATTTATTTAAGAGAGTCTCGCTCTGTCACCCAGGCTGGAGTGCAATAATGTGATCTCAGCTCACTGCAACCTCTGTCTCCCAGGTTCAAGTGATTCTCCCACTTCAGCCTCCCGAGTAGCTGGGAATACAGGAGCCCGCCATCATGCCTGGCTAATTTTCATATTTCTGTAGAAACGGAGTTTCACCATGTTGATCAGGCTGGTCTTGAACTCCTGACCTCAGATGATCCACTGGCCTGGGACTCCCAAAGTGCTAGGATTACAGGCATGAGCCACTGTACCCAGCCCAGATATTTACATTTAAAAGTTCTTTCTTGATAAGAAAGAACATCATGGTTTTTGAGATGCTTAATATTATGCGTTAACTTGACTGAGGTAAGAGATGCCCAGATGGGTGGTGAAACGTTATTTCTGGGTATGTCTGTAAGGGTGTTTCTGGAAGAGGTGGTCATTTGAATTGGTGGACTGAATAAAGAAGACCCACCCTCACCAATGTGGGCAGGCATATTCCAATTCATTGAGGGCCCAGATAGAACAAAAAGAAAGGGAAAATTCTCTCTCTCTTGTTGAGCTGGAATATCCATCAGCTCCTGCCCTTAGACATCATTGCCCCTTGTTCTTGGTCCTTTATTTATTTTTGTTGTTGTTTTCTTCTAAGTTCTTATTTTGAAGTAAGTCTAGACTTACATATGTGCAAAAATGGTACAGAGAATTCCCTCAGCCTTTTCACCTAGCATCCTCTAATGATAATCTTATGTAATCATAGCTTAATTATAGAAACCAGGAATTTAACTGTGATTCGATAGTATTAACTAATTACCATTTAACCCTTGGCAGTCTTCAACTAATATATTTTTCTTTTTATTCCAAGTTTTATTTTAGGTTCAGGGGTAAAAGTGCAGGTTTGTTACATAGGTAAACTTGTGTCATGGGGGTTGTTTATACAGATTATCTCATCACCCAAGTATTAATCCTAGTACCTATTGGTGATTTATCCTGATCCTCTCCCTCTTCCCACCTGCCACCTTCCAAAAGGCCCCAGTGTGTGTTGTTCCCCTCTATGTGAGTCTTTAGATTTAGGCTGGCGGTTATATCATCAGTTCTCCTGGTTCTCAGGCCTTCAGACTCCCTGGAGAACATTGACTAATATTTATTTTTACATTATTTATTTTTTCAACAAAGAATTGTAAAGAAGATAAAAGCTGCTTATATAGAAAGAGACTAGAGGAAACAAATGTTACTATGTAACTAGTGGTTATCTCTGTTAGAGAGGCTTTTAGTTTTTAAACATACTTGGGATCATGGTTTATTTGTATACAATTTTGAAACTTGTTTTATTCATTTAATACTTCATATACTTACTTATGTCCTTAAATATTCTTTGTGAGCATAATTTTTAATGACAGCATCATAATTACTTTATGGACATGCCATAATTTGCTATCATTTCTTTTACATTGGACACTTAAATTGCTTACAGTGGTGTTTCACTGAGTGTCTAGTAGCTGTATTGATGGTTTTGCTCTCTTAGTGGCTACTGGGAGGTTACCCAGTGTCAGTCACCCAAGGCCATCTTGAATAGTCATTGCCAGTGGCATTCTGAGTTTCTATGTATTTGTCACCCAGTGATACCCCATGAGCTCTTGCAAATCTCCCCTGGGAGGTCATTATAGCTGAACAAGAGTCCATGAGGATTTCAAACATAGTCTTCAGCACATTTACGCTTTCAAGGAATCAATTGTCCTTCTCCAACTAAGTTTTCTGAATTAATGCAGTTCTCCAGGCCTATGGGGAAATGAGATCTCTTATTTAATGATGTGCCATCCTCATGTACTGCTGCTTTCCACTTCACCCAACAGAGGTTTAATAATAATATTCTCTTTTGTTTGTTTTCTTGTGGATTGTTCTCGTGGAATAATGATGTTCGCACCTCCAGGACAGTTAATATCCAAGCCTGAAATGGAGGCTGCATTGTTGAAAACATTGTGATTATGTAAATTGAATCAAACTTTCCTCTCTGGCAAAGTTTGTTGCCATCCTTTTGAATTCATTCAGTGCTTTATTCTTACCACTATCTCAGTAGAGTAGGCTGGTAAAGTTACTGCTGTATTATTATGAAATGAAATTGAGGCCAGGTGCGGTGGCTTACGCCTGTAATCTCAGCACTTTGGGAGATTGAAGCAGGCGGATCACTTGAGGTCAGCATTTTGAGACCAGCCTGGCCAAAATGACAAATCCTCATCTGTACTAAAAATACAAAAATTATCTGGGCATGGTGGCAGGCGCCTGTAATCCCAGCTACTTGGGAGACCGAGGCAGGAGAATCTCTTGAACTTGGGAGGCAGAGGTTGCAGTGAGCCGAGATCATTCCATTGCACTCCTGCCTGGGCTATAGAGTGAGGCTGCGTCTCAAAAAAAAAAAAAAAGGAAATTGAGACATGGCACAGAAGTGAGAAAGATTTTCAAGTAAATAGCTGTGAAATCATTCCGATTCAGTTGAGGGGCCCATCCACTTGGCTCTTTGGCCTTGAGAGCAGCATATGCCGCTATCTTTCATGTGCTCCTCTGGTTTCCTGGGCTTGCCTTCCTTGGAGAAGTACATTCTCTGGGTCTTCTCCGGGTCTCATAATCTGAAATGGAGATTATGAAACATTTAGAGACCTTGGAGCCAAAGATGGGCCTCAGTACTAGTAATACTATTGATGAGAAAATAACATCAATGATGTGGATGCATTGCATTTTCTTAGTCTGGTGGACAGCATCTTTGGAAAACTTTGCTATTCATATTGATCTGGATCATATGGTGTAAAACAAATGAATGTTGTTGCTGTGCAACCACAGCTTCAAGACAGTTGTTTGTCATCAGTATGCTGCCACTAAGCCCCTTTGGTGTGCAAATTCTGAATCTGCTTGAAGCAATGGCTTTTAATCGATTTTTGGATTATGGATCTCTTTGGGACTCAATGGATCCTCTGAAAGAAGAAGCTACATACGCCCACATTTCTTTACACAATTTCATGGAGTTTACATAGTCCCTGAAGCCAAGTTAAAGCAAAGCAAAACAAAACAGTAAAAACCCTTCTGAACAGGTCCAAGTACTGTCTAGAAAAGGACACCAAGGACCAGGAAAATAAGTGGTTCATTTAAGTCTGTTTAGCAAGGTACCAACAGAGTTGAGACTAGAATTCAAGCTACTAAACATTGCTTTTTCCCAATTTTAATGACTTGGTTTTTAAGTGACATATAACCAGGGATTATATTCAAAATATTGATCAGTCAGTATAGCTCAGGAACATAGCAGATCTGATGAATCCACTGATTATCTCTATCACTGGAGGTCCTTGCTTGAAGGCACATGTTCCCTGAGATAGGAAAAGCCCTGGGAAATAGCCAAGACCTTAACTTCAAGGGGCAGATTTCTAAGCACAACAGCAGCAGCTGATGTGGCAGGCAGGGCCGCGATCTGCCCAGGTCAGCAGTTTGCTTCTCTATCAACAGGATTAGGCATCCAAGCCTGAATCTGAAACGGGGCCCACTTGGTGCTGACAGCCTGACCATCAGCTACCCTGAGCTCAGAGATGATTCTTTGAATAATGTGCAGTTTAAGGTTTGCTGGGAGACAGAGCAATTGATTCGGCTTTCCTAGGCAAAGACTTCAAATTAGGCAATTGAGTTTTGGATGTGGTTTAAACCACAGTCTCCAGAGAGTCATATGCAGCAACATCAGCCTTAAGAATCCAGCATGTAGACAATGCTGGCAGGGTCTGTTGTGTGGTTTGCAGAATCTCTTTCTCTGTGAGATGCTTCCCGCAAAGCAAGAATTCCCATCCTCTTAGAGTTAGCAAACATTAACTCTGTGATCAGATCCAGAACTCATCTAATACAAATCCAGTCCCATCTGCCCTGCTCATCTGCCCCCTTTCCCTCCATTTTATAGTTATGGAAACAGAATCTCAAGGAAGAAAAGTCATGAACTCAAGGTGTTGCAGATTTTGTGTTGAAACTCAGTTCTACGGCTTCAAGCCCAGTGTTATTCACATTGCTTGATTAGTGGGTGTGATGGTTAATATTGTCAACTTGATTGGATTGAAGGATGCAAAGTATTGTTCCTGGGTATGTCTGTGAGGGTGTTGCTAGATGAGATTAACATTTGGGTCAGTGGACTGGGAGGGGCAGAACCACCCTCATCTGGCAAGGCACCATCCAATCGACTATCAGCGCAGCTAGAGAAAGCAAGCAGAAGGTGGAATGAGCTGACTTGCTGAGACTTCTGGCCTTCATCTTTCTCCCATGCTGGATGCTTCTTTCCCTTCCTCCTACCCTTGAACATCAGACTTCAGGCTTTTGGGCTCTTGGACTTATACCAGTGGTTTGCCAGGGGCTCTTGGGCCTCTGAACACAGACTGAAGGCTGCACGATGTCGGCTTCCCTACTTTTAAGATTTTGGGACTCAGACTGAGCCACTACTGGTGGCTCCTCATCTTGCACAGGGCCTATCCTGGGACTTCACTTTGTGATCCTGTGAATCAATTCTCCTTAATAAACTCCCTTTCATTCACAGATATATACGCACATATATATACACATATATATACATATACACATATATATGTATGTACACACACACACACATATACATATATCTCCTATTAGTTCTGTCTCTCTAGAGAACCCTGACTAATACAGTGGGTCTTTTTAAAAATACCATCTTTAAAAAGGTATTTTTGTAGCAACTTTTAAAAATACATTCTCTTCTATTCCTTTATGTATTTTATGGCAAAACATATTAAAAGTCTTGAGTCAGAGCAGATTCAGTGGGATCATACCCTTGCAGGGAAGTCAACACTGCCTCCTTGAAAATATACCCTTTAAAGTGAATTTACCTGATTTTGCAGTGGACAAAATTGTTTGGGGTTGCATGTAAGCAAAGGTCCTGTGCCCTGCGGTCTTACCTCACCAATGATGCAGAGGATCATTCTGAGGCCAGGCCATAATTTGTCCAGTGATGCATGCAACTCTGAGGAATTCCAAAGCATTTTATTGTAGCGTTTTATTGCCCTAACCTTTTCAAGATGACAAAGGAGTTATTTCCTGCACCCTAGTGTTTCTCAACACAAATATTAGCTTGGAGTGCTTCATTCTATTTCACCCTCCAAAGGAATCTGTTATTGAAATTTTGGAAATAGAGATGAACAAACCCATCTCCCAATCCATTTACTGCAATTCCTAATTACTCCATTCTGTTTGTCTTTCTAGGACATTTTTGTGTTTCAAGTTGATGTATGGAGTAGGTAAAGTTCTCTGGGTTATGTCAACAGGATTATCACAAATCCTCTCTCTAATAGTCCTGCAGGGATTGGCATTTATCAAAGTACTGGTTTCAGCTGCCACATTCTCCCTATTCATGATATCTGCATATGAAAACTACAGTTCCATTTGCATAGGGATTAAAACATGATATGAGTTTTCCTATAGCTTATGTTCCCCAGTGTAGAGGCAAAAATGGGCTACCTTTTCTATGTGCTGTCAGTTTTATTTATGGCTTAAAATATAGCAATTTTCATTTATATTTTTATGATTATAAAAGTGGTATATACTCATTGTAAAATTTGGAAAATGGAAAATAAGAACAATCTCTCCACAATCTTACCACCAATTCCATTTTGCTGTGCTTACATTCCTTCTGTTTCCCCCAGAAATTATCTGCATACAGCATATAAATTTTATCCTTTTATTTAACATGACAATATATGCCTTTTACAATGTTTTAAATATATTTATATACCATTTTTAAGGGCTGCATCATATTCCGTAATGTGAGTACACCATAGTTAATCAGGAGCTACAGTGTTTCTTTTTATTGTTTTTGCTACTGTAGACATTACTGAAGACTTTGTGTAGACTAAATGTGGGTAATAGCCCTCAAATGCCTCCTCAGAAGTGGCATAACTAGTCCAAAAGGTTCTTTTTTGAGGTTCTTGATGTGAATGACTGGTTTACTCTCTAAGATAGTTGAATCAGTTGATATAGTCACTAGCATATTATGAGAATGTTTATTACATGCCAGTTTCACCAGACCTGAGATACAGATACATACATATACCCATTCACACGCACACATATATGTATACATTATATGTATTTCTTTTCAAATTTTACAGACAAGAGTCATCTCTCATTGTTATATAAATGTAAACATATTTGATTACAAATGGGGTCAAACTTTTTCCATATAATTTTTTTTTTTTTTGAGACGGAGTCTTGCTCTGTTGCCCAGGCTGGAGTGCAGTGGCCTGATCTTGGCTCACTGCAAGCTCCGCCTCCCGGGTTCATGCCTCAGCTTCGAGTAGCTGGGACTACAGGCGCCCGCCACCACGCCCAGCTAATTTTTTTGTATTTTGTTTAGTAGAGACGGGGTTTCACCGTGTTAGCCAGGATGGTCTCAATCTCCTGACCTCGTGACCCACCCGCCTCGGCCTCCCACAGTGCTGGGATTACAGGCATTAATTTTTAACTAACTATATTTCTTTTTCTGTGAACTATCTCTTCCAGTCATTTCATGGGTTGTATTTTAAGATTGAAGCTAAGCACTGTTTGGGTGAGGGAGAAGGGACAAGATGGAGGAAGGTGAACAAGAAGGCATAATCCATGTTGCTTCCGGGTTCTTCCTCACCCGGGAAAATGCAGCCCGCCCCTGGGAGATGCAGATCAACCGAGCATGCGCCAGGTGATGTCAATCCGAAGAGATCGAAACTTACCTGGCCACGCCTACGGAGACGCCCCTATCACGCCCTTATCCTGCCCACTGCCCTCCCCCTTCCAGTATCAATGCATAAAAGTCTGCCACTGGCAGGAGCCAGCGTGACTTCTTCGGCCCCCGCATTTGTGGACCGGAGAACATCACCCGAGAGTGCCGGTGCGACTTCCCTGGCCCCCCACACCTGAGGACCAGAGAACTTCGCCCGAGAGTGTGTGCATATTTGCAATAAAAGACTGCCACTTTCTTATGTACTTTGGCCTCATGTTTAATTATTTAGCTCTCCTAAATTAAATTAAATGAAACAAAACAAGCACCATGAGAATGCCATTGTACCAACTTGTTTGTCTGTAAGACAACAGAACTTCAAAGCTACGAGGTGCCTGCCTTTCTTCCAATCAAGTAGACTCTACTAGTCATCCGTAGAGATGCATGAGCTTGGAGCATTTCCTTGTATTTAAGCTGAGGTAAGTTTTCCCATGTATGACTGCAGAAAACGTGGCTTAAATGAACCCCTACAGAAATGCCAAATGTCCTACTAGCCATGGGGTCTCGTTTGGAACAACTGAAAGAACGCTCTGTCATTAGCCTGGAGGTCATTCTAAGAGGTGGGCAATCACAAGAGCTCACCTAGCACAGTGGAGGGGTTCTGCAAAGATCTTGCACCACAGATGCCTGTAATGAGAGGACTGTGCCTGAGGCCTTGGTTTAATTGGCATCTTCCTGCTCGTTCTCTGCTCCCATGGAAAAGCAAATCAACTTGGAACATTTAAATGGAGCTTTCTCTGAAGTCTCCTGCCCAGTGTTCTCTCTGAGAAATAAAAGATCCATCTTGGGGGCTTAAATAACTGGAAATATTTGACACTTGGCATTTCCAGCTTCATGGAAAGGAATCAAAGAGAAAGGAGGGTGGGAACGGCTGCTTTTTGCATAGCCGTCGTCCCCTCAGTGGATCAGTACCCTTCCCAATTGTGCTTGCGTGCCTGTATGTGTATTGTGTGTGTTGCTTGTGTTCTTGGTTGACAGAGTTCAACTGCTTTGTAGAGCATCAAAGAGTGAAATTAGTCAATATTAAATTTTAGAAAGTTAATGTGATCGTTTCATTAATTCCTTGCATTTAATTTAAAAAACAAAAGTGCCCTCCTGTACTTATATTCTGCCAAGACTTGAAACAGACATTTACTGTCTTAAGAAAACTGAGGTCTGGGAGAAGTCGTTTATCAAGCTCTGAAGGTAAGTTGAACTATTGGTCTCTAAATTTCTTTGCAAATCATATTTTGGATACTTTTAGACTTTATGACCCACCCTCAGAAGGAGACAGCCTTTGACATGTTTTTCCATATTAGGATCTCATCTGCTTATAATTTGTTGTCTAGTCTCCTTGTGACCAGGGATATTGCATATTTGAGATGGATGGCTGGGTTAGGGGTACAATCTGTGACTTGGTAGCAGTTTTTTCTCTTTATGAGCCTAGAGTTAAGGTTTTCTTTATTAGTTCTACATGGAAACTGTCCCAGATATAGTCACCATCTCTTTTTGACCCCAACCCAGGGTGGTATATTTTAGGGCTCTGTAGAGCTTCCCATCTGATTTTAGTTTAAATTGACACCCCACATAAAAATAAGTTGAGATGTCTATTTACCAGCACGAAGTTCTGGGAATTAGAGTCCCATAAAGAGCTTAGATCACATGGCCAGGTCAAAACAAGAAATGAATCTGTGTGTACTTACAGCTGGAGGCCACCAAAATTATGTGTGTGGGTGGTTTCTTATGGGATAGAGGGAAGATAACTCAAAAACAAAATATAAAAACAATAAATCCCAGCATTTCCTTTTGAGCATGGAATAAATTTGGAAAAATTCATTCAGTCATTCATTCAGCAGGTGTTTATTGAGTGCCCTGATATGCCCGCCTGCAATTGTGCCTGGCACTAACAACAGTGAGATAAGATGACGTGTGTTTTGTCAGGGTTCAAGGTTCACTGCCGGGGCCACAGGTTAAAGTAGGTGCTAAAAGAAAAAACAGTAAGCAGGCAAAGGGATACCTGGAGAGCTTGACTCTTGGAGAGAGTGCAGATTCTCACGCTGCAGCGATGTATATTAGTTTCCCATTTGGTATCACAAATTGTGTTACACAATATCACAAACTTAATAACTCCAAACAAGACAGATTTATTCTCTTACAGTTCCGGAGGTCAGAAGTCCCAAAATGGGTGAGCAGGGTGACATTTCTTTCAGTTGTTCTTGGGGAGAATCACTTCCTTGCCTTTCCTAGCTTCTAGAGGCCGCCTGCATTCCTTGGCTCAAGTCCACTCTCAACACTGCAAAGCCAGCAGCACAGTATCTTCTCATCTCTCTTTGTCCCTGTGCTTCCCCTGTCACACTGACTTTTGTATAAGGACCCTCATGATTATATTGTGTCCATCTGGCTAGATTATCCCATCTTGAGATAAAATGGGATAATCTCCCATCTCAAGATCCTTAATTACATCTGCAAAGTCTCTTTTATTATATAAGGAGCATATTCACAGGTTCTGGAGGAGGACTATCATATACGCCATAGTATAACAGCAAGGAAATTGGATATTTTCGATAGCAATATAGATTATCCTTTATGGTTATTTGTCTTTGGGATAAGGACAAAGGGAGAAGAGGATAGTGATTCCTCTCAAGCTCCATCTTGGTGCTCCTTCCCCTCCAAGATCAGAATACACGTAGATGGTTATGTCCAATACAATTGCAGATAGGGGAATTACAAATAAAGGGATGAAAGGCTGGGGGACCCCTGCTTTAGGGGAACTCTCATGGGAAATATCTAGTCAATGAAAGTGCAGTCTCAGGCAGGCCCACATTAATAAGCCCCTAATTAGTGTGCTTATGGAGGAAGGCGCCATGTTGACTGAGGCAAGATGGGCATTTCTTCCAAAGGATTGCTTTTGGGCTTTCTCTGTTGGGTCTGAGGTTCAGGGGCAGCACAGTGAGCCAGTTAGCTCTCCTGTCACCAGGCCGATGAATAAGTCTCTCCTATCACCCTATACCCACCCGACACACATATGCACCAACACAAACACAGGCATACTCACTAGCATACCTATGCAGACACAGACACACACTTTCACATTTATGTACATATACATGGTGATCTTTCCCCTACAAATATTTTTAATTGATATAATTAATATAGTTAATGTTTTTGAGCAGTTTTAGACTTATAGAAAAGTTTAGCAGCAAGTATAAAGAGTTCCAATATTCTCCCTCATCCCCCACAATTTCCCTTCTTTTCAACCTCTTGCGTTTGTTAAAACTGATGAGCCAATATTAATATATTATTATTAAGTAAAGTCTATAGTTTACATTAACGTTCACTCTTTGTGTGATACATTCTGCAGATTTTTGACAAATGTATAATGACGTGTAGCCACCATTACTGTACCACACACGATACTTTTACCAGCCTAAAAATTCCCTGTGTTCTACCCCCATCATTTAAAATATTTCTCTTCTGGGAAGTTCAGTAAAGTTTTGAACCCCTGTTCACTAATTAATATGTAGCTTCTCCCAGACTCTATAGTCTAGTGTTCTTGAGTGTGGTGTGCCTTATCACGCTATATGAGAATAGTTCAAGCTTGTAGCAGAAGCTTTTACTTCTTTTAGCAGAATTAGCAAAAGCTTTTACTTGTAAGGGATTTCTTTTCTGTCCTGAGGTCAGTGGTATACTGAGCCTGCTCATACTTGGCCTGTGAGACCTCACTGTATGCATTTCTTTCCAACTCTGAGTTCAGAGAGGCCCAGCTGATAGTCTGAAATCAGTCATGGTAGAAGTATTTAGACCATGGACATCAGCAAATGCTACAAATCAGGGTTTGTTTTTTCCCTCTCGGAGAGCCAGCTATTAAACATTGACCAGACACTTTCTGGAGTTCTCCCTTTGTCTGCCTCTTCGTGGCTGGGAAATAGCAAAACTTAAAGCATTTGTCTGGGATTCAGAGATGGAAGCCATAGGCTGGGTCAACTCAGTGGTCTGTGTCCTTGATGAGTTTGTAGAGAAGCACCATCTCGCAAACCCTGGACTATTCATCTATGGACTTATCAACAGGAAGATAAACTATATTGTTCAAGCGGTTGTATTGTGAGACCTTTTTGTTGTAGCAGCTTATCCTGTACCCATGAATTAGAGTCAGCTAATTCTTGCCTGTGTACTTTTGCTCAACACTCATTCACCTGCCCCCCTCCCAGATTTAGAATGATAATGTACATGTAAGATGCATCTATTGTTAGTCTTTACAATCCATTTTCTAAAAGAAGCTAGAATGACCTTTTAAAATATTAATCAGATCACTGATTAAAACCTTAAAATGTTCCAATGGCTTCTTATTGACCAAGCCCCTCTTTGCCCTTCCTGCCTCCTCTTATGTCTTTCTCCCTCTCACTTACCAGGTTCTGGTGATGCTGGTCTTCCTTCTGTTTCTGGTACCACTGAGCCTGCCTGCCTTTGGCACCTTGCACTTGACATTTCCTCTGCTAGGAGTTAGGCTGATTCTCTGTTGTCTAGGTACCACCTCTTCCCTGAGCCACCAACCTCAAGGGGCCTTTCTCACTGCTTTTTATTTTCTAATTTTTATAGTATAAGATAGCATTTGTCATCACCTGAAAGGATTTTGTTATTGGTTGGATTCCTTATTTATAACCTGTCCCTCCTCAGCCAGATCATAAGATCAGTGAAGGGACATCTATCGTATCTACTTTTAAGCACCATGTGTATACTGGTGGACGACCAGCGTAGACACTCAATAAATATTTGCCAGGTGAATACCTGATTATCCAAAAGAACAGTATCAGCCTTGACTCTGTCCTCGAAGAGCTTCGAATCCATCTGCTGGTGACTTTGAAGCCAGGCTGTCAGTAAGATTAGGGCAGTTTCTCATGGCACATTCTGTGACACAGTCTGCAGGGACAAACTTCACTTTACAAAGCAAGAATTAATTACAATACCAAAGTAACCCAATTTATTTATGTAAATTAATTGAATTTAACTTAATTTCCAACTAGACTGGTCCACTCACTAACCGCCCCCCCCCCAATTTAAGGAATTTTCCACTTCATGAGAAGGTGAACAGAAAAAAATTGTTATTCATATTTTCATCAAGTTTATTAGAAACCAGGGATGATTCTGCAGCTATTGATGTCACAGTGGGGAGAGAGAGAGGAGGGCAGTGGCTTTTCTGAGCTGATCTCTAGCCTGACTCAGTTGACTTTTACTAAATATCTTTCTTGGTGAAGCTGAAGAAGTTGTCTTGCTTTCATCAGCCTGAAAGGGAAGCTCATCAGCTGGAAGGTGGAACTTCTGGCAGCTGCTTTCCAAAAATCCCCTCTTCCCTCCCTTGACTTGCACTGAAACATTCAAGCCCAGGTTTTGAAAAGATTGAAATGTCTTTAGAAATCTTTGCACTGTCTTTATTCCAGGGCTACTGCCAGTCTCTGGCACTCCAGGCTCAGACTGGCACAGAAACCTCCTACTCTGAATCATTGGTGCCTTTTCCATTAGCCTGCAGGTACCCACAAAATATGCAGAGAAGATGTCTCTTGCTGTGTTGATTTCCCTCATTCTCTCTACTCAGGAAAGGGAGAATATCGCCAGCCCCATTTCAAGCTGTCATCCTGAACAGTAGTGGAGGAGTGGATTTGCCTAACAGCTGTCAGAGCTAACACCGGGCAGTGTCAGCAGCAGAGCTGGAGCTACCTTTGGTGGAGCGACTTTCCTCTTGCTCAACTCCTGGGTTCCCTCCTACTGGTCTGAACCAGTGACGCAGATGGCAAGCGAAACAGGTGAGTTACTCATCAGCTGCTGCTTCCTTCAGCAAATGGTGAGAATGAGCAAGAGCTGTCTTTTGTAAGGGTTGCCTGAACCCATGGAAATAGGGGGTAGGTGTATAGGGTTTGTTTCAAGGTGACGGTACCCAGGGAGGAGTCTTCTGTGAGCGACACAGGGAATTTGGTTTCTCTCCTTCATTACCATAGAATAGCTCCTCCGTATTGACGGTCTCCCTCACTGATAAACCATCAATAGGATCTCATGATAGAGGTTTTCCAATGATATAAAACACAAAATGTGAGAGTCCACTGAATAAAAACTTTTAAATAAGTGCTCTAACTTTGGACATTCCTATTTATGATTTATATTACTGTTTACCATGGAAAACAGTATGTGAAAAAACACAACAGAGCTTTATAGATTTTTCAACATTTTGGACAGAAATCCACTCTGTCTCCATTATTCCACTCCATTATTGCAGTCAAAGACTGCAAACACTTGGCATATGGGTTCACTTCCTATGCCTTTGCCACATCAGACATTGCTGAATGATCACAGCATTCTTTCTTGTTGAGCTGAGATACAGTGGGAGAATCCCTCTGAACACAGTGTTCTCCACTGTAATTGATCAGAAATGTCATATGAAATGAAACCCATTTGCCATCCCTGTTCTAAGTTAATGAGGCCTTACTGTATGTGTGTCAGCCCAGGTGTCACCTGGAATGGCCTCAGCTGACATGCTCTATATGTTCTCATTTTATAAATTTCAATTCCAGACTCACCTTTGTGGGGACACAGACTCCTGCCCAAAGTGAATCAAGTATCCTGTTTTTCTCTCTCACCAGTGTTTCTCTCTGGGGCCACTAAAGTGTGGACCAAAGGGGCAGCTGCAAAACCTTGCTGGGAGCAACTCTGTCTGTGGCCTTTAAAAGTCAAGTCCTAATAGGAAACCAGTGCTCCCAAAGACAAGCGCATTGGAAGCTAAATCTAGCTCCGGCATCCTTAATGAATCTGTGGTGCACAGATCTGGCCTTGAGCCATTTTCTGTAACATTCTCGCTGATCTTATTTCAGGGAATTGTACCAGTTTTGCAGCAAATTACAAAGAAGGCTGGTTTCTGAAATTAGCCAAAGGCCAATTAAGGTTTCTTGGGGTTCTTTCCGACTGCAGCATCATCATAAATGACTCTGTGGTGTAGTGGAGGACTGGCACTTTCTAAGCTGGTATCACATTTTGGGCATGATTAAAATCTTCATCTCAGTCACCTGCCTGACCAACCATCAGTAGCCATGAAACAAAAGGATTACAGTCAATTTACATCCATTAACAAAATGACTCGAAACCCTATCGGTTTAGCCTCAGTGGGGCTTAATCTGATTTTCAGAAGGGAAGAAGAGATGCACAATTAAAGGAAAGAGGAAAGGCAGAAAAGAAATTCAAATGAGAATTTTCTTTGAAGCCCAGGGCTTTTTTGGTTTGTTCATTTTCATAAGGATTTATTAAGTGCCTGTCGGGCTCTTATCACTACAGTAGACCCTGAAAGGGTACAGAGGAAGGAGAAAACGCTAACAATGCCTGTCCTTGAAATTTGCAGGACAGTATGGGAGAAATATCATATACTGAGGAAGCAGGCAGAGAATTAGCAAATTTGTGCTAGCAGGAATTTCTTCAACATCCTTTAAGTGCCTGGCACTGCTAAGAAAGAAAATAAGAAAAATGAAAAATCATAGTCGATATTTAAATGACTCTTACCATGTGCTTTGCATTAAGACTTTTGTACGTGGTGACTCAGTCTTCATAACAACTCTATGCTGTGCATTCCATGGTTATCCCCATTTTTCAGATCAGCAAAGAAGCCCAAAGAAGCAAAGAAGCTTGCCCAGGATCACACAAATCAGCAACAGGAGCTGGGATTTGCACACAGCAAGTCCGGCCATAGAACCTGAGATCATAGTCATTATTCTCTCAAGGCCATGGGGTAGTTGAGGATTTGCATTCTCCCTGAGGAGGTAGAAGAGCTAGAGGTAGAGGATGAAAAAATGAAGGCAAGATGATAGTGTCAGGAAGAGGGAGGGACCTGGGCTAAACTTTGGGCATGGATGTGTACAGGGTGGGGAGAAGCTCTGCACTGGTGGGAAGAAAAGGTTCCAGACCAAGAGAAGAGCAGGAGCAGAGGTAACTGAGAGCATGACTGCAGGTAGAGACTAAGGGGTTTGTAGCTGTTCAAGGAAGAGGACTCATTAAATCAAAGGCTGTATTCATGCAAGGTCAGGGAATATAGCACTGGGGACAGAACAAGGACTTGGAATCTAACAGACCTAGGTTTAAAGTTTGATTTTACCACATGTTCCCTGAGTGATCTTGAGCAAGTTACCTAAGTTTTATTGACCAATTTCCCCAAAAGGAAAATAAGAAGAATGGCTATGGAAGAATAGGGAGAATATTGCATCTTGTAAGGAATTCACCTATTTACTTATTCAAAAATGTTCATTGAGTGCCAATTGTGTGCCATGTGCTGCCGTATATGTTGAAACAATGAACAAGAGTCACATGGTCACTACCTTCCTAGAGTTTGCATTGCAGCTGGTGAGGCAAACTAACAAATAAGCAGAAAAAATTTCAGATTATGAGAGGAGTTTTGAAGAAAAACTCAGAAGGCACCTGGAATCAATGTCTTTTATAGTGTCTAGGACAATGTTTGGCATGTAGGATGCAAACATTTTACATGACACCAAGTAGCGCCATCTTGGAATTCAGCATATGAGAGGAAACCATGGTGTCAGATCCCTTCACTATCCACTCAGAAGGCATTTCTCCTTTCTCCCTTCCTCCTTGCTTAAAAATATTTAGTCAAGATTCATCTTCCAGCATAGGAAAATATCCCCACATCTTTCAAAGCACATGGCAGCTAATCATGGTAATCCCATTTGCCTTGCCAGGCACTGGTTTAGGGGAAGTCATATGACTCAGGTCTGACAGAGAAGATGTGAGGGGAATTCCACAGAGGGGTCTTCTGGATAAGAGTTTCTCACTCCAAAAACAATCAACCAAACAAAAGGCACTTAGAGAAAATGGGCTCTTCTCTCTCCAGCTGATACTTGCATATGACCGTCAAAAATGTTGTATGTAGTTTTCTTAGGGCCATGAAAGAGCCAACCTAGAGATCAAGCTAGCATGCTGAGTGTGACAGCAAACAAGGGTGGAAAGAATGTGACTTGGTGATGCTGGTTTGAACACCGAATTAGTCCCCTTGGGAACACTCCATCATACATCCCATGTCAGATAAGATACAGAACATGGTGGTACTTACTGTTGAGGCCATTGGGATTAGATTTTCTGTTATTGACAGCCAAGAAATCCTGACAAATAGAAGCATAATTTGGGAACATTGAGAGATCATAGGACCAGGGTTTGGTTCTTCCTAAGGGTTGTTGATAATTGAAGAGGAAGACAGTAAGACTCTTACTGATGTGCAGCTTTGGAAGATGGTACCCATATTTGACAGAAAATTCCTTAAAAGAGCAAAGTCTTTCTTATTTTCATGGGTTGGATGAGTGTCTTCTGAGGACTCCACTCCTTAAATGTGGGCAGGCATTGTGCTGTGGGAAGCCCCAAATGGATGCCATATATTTCGAAGAGATCATTTTCTACTGAAATGTAGAAAAAAACTCAGAAATGCAACTTCATGAGTTGACTGTATGGATTTTCACTGCTTTTTTTCTCAGTGCCCAGAACAGTAACTAACCCAGAGCAGGGGCTCAAATATCTGCAGAATTTATAAATAAGTGGATTGAAATAAACATGAATATGTTCTAGAATTACATAAGCAGAGCATGAATTTTAAAAATCCAAACAGGTGAGCAAAATAGGGTGTGTCTTTATATTTTCTATCACAAATAGCACTTGGTAAAATGTTTAAGGTGCTGTCTCTTAGGAATAGTCAAGCCGACTTTAATTTGAACTTCACCATATATTGCTAGAACCATTTTCTAGTGCTGTTTCCTGGATCACGTTCCCATGCAGATAGTCCCCAGATCTCCAGGCCAGTCACAGCTCTGAATGTGAGGAAATACCTGAGCAATTTCTTCTCATGTCCTTTTCCATAATGCAAGCCTGCATCTTTAGTCAAGGATAACTAGAAGGAAATAGGATCTTGAAGGGCATGGTTGGGTGGCCTTTGATAGTGCTATTTTTCTCATCTGATCAGGTCTCCCCTTGCTTACAGGATCCCTCCCTATCTTCCAAAGCCTGGCCGGAAGCCCTTTCAAGTTTTCCTCACTTCCCAGGCCAGAGTGAACTAACTCTTATATCTCATAATCTGCATAATATGTTATCTATCATTGGGCATTAAACTATCAAACAGTAGTACAGGACAAAGCCAGATGGAGCCCACATTCTTTTTCCCCAACAGGATATTCACTCTTAGAGGCAGGAGCTAGGTCCTTTGTTTTTTCGTATTTCCTATTGTACTTATAATATCTCTGGGTTGAGTCCTAGTTGTGTCACTTGCCAGCATATTCATAGAGTTTTCTGAGCGTCATTATAAAATATCTACTGTTCTAGTCGATGTATAAGGTTATTGTAAATATTAAAGAGATAAAAAGTGTGAAGAGGCTTTTATAATATCCAGTTTGCATTCAAAGATTACTCGACTGTTATTAGCATGTGGCAGGTGCCTAATTCTTGTTTGAGGATTTATCAAATGATGCATTGTCTGATTGCTGAGGTAGACTCAACTCTCTTGCCTTATCGAGATAGCAGTGCTCTACTGCATTTCAAACATGGAGTTTTAAAACCCTGCTCCGAAATTGTTAAGAGAAACCAGTGGTTTTAGGGAGATGGAAACCCAGAGTGAAGCTGGGCCAGCCTCTGCTCTCTCTGGTCACCAGCTCTTGGCTTGACAGAAGGCCCAGGACAAGAAGGAAATTAAGTACAGAGATGAAGTACAGAGTTGTCAGAGGCTGTTGGGGACAGCAAGGCGTGTACCATGAGCAGTGTCCTCTGGAAGGTAAGATAGTCAGAATCTGGGCACCCAAGGACCTCACAGAGGGTCATGCAATGAAGAAGCCTGAGAACCATCAGCTCTCCAGAGGGAAGTGACTGACACACAATAGCTAATTCCTTTACTCAGTCTTTGATATTGATCCTGTCTCACCATGAGAGTGCAACTGGAAGAATGGGGCAGGAGACCCACACTTGTTATCACTCTGCTGGCCCCATGAGCATTAACAAAACTGCTGAGATGCCAACAACCAAAGAAGTCATTGACTCTTTGCTCGCTTCTCCAGCCTGAGTCCTGGGGCATTGGGGGTGACCCCCAACTTGTGCACTTCTGAAGTTCAGTCACAACACAAAGCCTACCTAGAACATGCAGGTGGTGATGGACTGGCAGAGGCTGGGTGATTCTTCAAAGGCCATTGACAACACCCTCCTCATTACAGAGATGGGGAAACTGAGGCCCACAGCAGAGAAGGGACTTGTAAAAACCCCATGGCCCACTGATGTTAAATTCAGACCTGATTCTTCCTCTTACATTCTTTCCAATCCTGAATGTAGTTAGAAGCACACTTTCACTTTGGAAGACAGAAAATGGTCTCTGATCACAAAAGTGGATTCTATATAACCAACCCAAGAAAAATAGAACATTTTAGTATGTATTTGGCCTGAATTCTAAAAGATCTTAGACCATGGAGGAACAGATGGGTTAACTCTTATTGTCCTCCTGTCCTAAGCCCTTGGCAGCTTTTTTGTAACCCATCACGTTTGTTAATCTACACATTTAATGCTCTTTTGTATAACGCGGTTTTCACAAGAATGTGAGCCAGAAAGAGGTTCACATGGAGGGTTTCATCAGTGCTATGAAAAATGATAATAATATGGTTGACACTCTCCAGTGCATCACAGGCTGCTCTAGGTCCACACATTAATTCATTCAATACTCACAACCATTTTGGCAATTCAGCTTGTAAATAAGGAAATTGAAGCATAGGGAGGGTAAGTAATGAGTTCAGGATCACCTGGCTTATAAGCGGGAGTGTTGGGATGTAGGTTTAGCAAGTCTGACTCCAGTGCCCAGGCTTTCAAGCTGGTTGCAGCAAGTGATGCTTTAGAACAGCCGGCACTGTTATTTATTTAATCAATCAGTCATTGATTACAAACTCTGTCTCCCTCTCCCCAGGGACTAGAGGTGGAAAAGGGTCAGAAAGGCAGCGACTCTGCCAGGCAGGAAATAGGCTCACAGGGTCCCTCCCTCCCATCAAGCTGTGGTCATTAAAACCCCATCTCTCCTCCAGAAGGTAATTGTCTGCTCCTTCACCGCACTCTCAAAGGCTTACCTCCACATGCTGAGGTCAATACTGGATTGAGTTTTCATATTCCCTTGGGGTAAAACTTGCAGACTCTCAGTTGTGCAATGAGAAATAGTCATTTGATCTTTCTCAACTCTATGTGAATCTTATGAACTGGTCTGCAGAAACCACTCACATCACAAGAATAAAAAAGAAGGATCCCACTCCTCTGCCTCCTCCACAGAGGGAGGGTTAGAAGGCTGGAATAATTCAAGATCCCCCCGACCCCTTCCCTCCCACCCAACCACCCCCACACACATACCAGCACTTCACTCTGCCAGAGAAACATTTGTGTTGCTTCTGTGTGCCTTTGATTAATTTCGAAAGAAAGGATCAGCTTTGCTAGAGACTATGTTGTGTTTTCTCTAAATCAGGGCAAATAACATTACTTCTCCAAATGTTGCTATTAGAGTAAGATTTATATTTACCTAGAGAGGCTTCTCCTGAGAGAGATGCAATGAGAAGTTTATGCTACAGACAGAATAATCTGCCATGCTGAAATGTGATTTGCTGCAGAAGGCTGTTTGGGGTTTGGATAAATGAGAAAGATAAATATGATGACTCCTGGTGGTTTTCAGTAACGTGATTATCACTGGGGAACAGATTCTTTCTCTCTCTCTCTCTCTCTCTCTCTGGCCAAAGCCAAAATATTCCAAAATAGAGGATTGGCTTGGTAAGGGTATGGCATATGCCAGTGACTGCACCTTCATCTTTGTACATGTCCATGGTCACACATGCACTTTCCTGCACATGGGTACATAGGGCATATACAGGCACATGTACACAGTGGCATTTGGACCTCAGCTTGAGCAGCCTGGTGGGCAGAGGAACAAGACATTCCCTGCCACAGTCATCTCTTCTCTACCACCAGGTATAGTACATGAGGGCAGAGGAACTACCAACATACTGTCAGGAAAAAAATTTTCTCACAAGATAAAACTGCGAAACTCAGAAAAAGTAAAAGTAAATTTGGCTACAAACACCCTAGGTGCTCAGAGTTTTGCTATCATGGTTTCAGGCTATGGAAGAGAAGTATTTGGTGGATGTTGTAGGCTTTACATTACTCCTGTGTTTTGTAGTTCAGAGTTAGAACTGGAAAGAGGACCCAGGAGTTCTTGATTTAGGCTTGGCCTTTCATTTATTTAACATTTATGAAGCTCTCACTTGTGTGCAAGGTTTTTCTGGGCCTCTGAAGAGGAATTAGACATAGTTCTGGCACAAGAAGTGTTTGTAGCATGACTCCAACATGACCAAATGTAAGCTTGGAGAGTGAGACATCAAATGAGAAGCACATGGGGAAGTTGCTGGAAGGGAAGTGCCATCTCTGACTGGGGAATGAAGGATGGCTACTGTGGATGTAGTCTTTGAGTTGGATCTAGTACCATGGAGGAGATGCAAGATTTGAACAGAAAGTGATGGAGGAAGAATACTTCGGGCAGAGAGAACAGTATAATTAAAGGTAGGGGGAGAGAAAACTAAAGGATATGTTTAGGCAATAATGAATAGGCTATTCTAGCACATGTGTAGATGTAGAAGAAGAGAAGGCAGGTAGAAAATAAGACATTTCCTTTTTAATTTTTTTTTTGTTTCAGTCATTTTTGGGGTACAAGTGGTTTTCGGTTACATGGGTCAGTTCTTTCATGGTGATTTCTGAGATTTTAGTGCTCCTGTCAACCAAGCAATGTACACTGTACACAGTATGTTGTCTTTTTTTCCCTCTCCCCTGTATCAGTCCATTTTCATACTGCTAAAAAGATACTACCTGAGACTGGGTAATTTATAAACAAAAGAGCTTGAATTGACTCAGTTCTATATGGCTGGGGAGGCCTTAGGACACTTATAATCATGGCGGAAGGTGAAGGGGAAGAAGGCACCTTCTTCACAAGGCAGCAGGAGAGAGAGAGGCAGAGAGAGAGAAAGAGAAAGAATGCAGGGGAGACTGCCACTTTTAATCCATCAGATCTCATGATAACTCCTGCACTATCACAAGAACAACCTGGGGGAAATTGCCTCCATGATCCAATCACCTCCCACCAGATCCCTCCCTCTGCATGTGGGGATTACAATTCAAGATGAGATTTTGGTGGGGACACAAAGCCCAACCATATCACCCCCTTCCCAACCTTCCGCCTCGAGTCCCCAAAGTCCATTATATTATTCTCATGTATTTGCATCCTCACAGCTTATCTCCCACTTATAAGTGAGAATGTACACTATTTGGTTTTCCATTCCTGAGTTATTTCACTTAGAATAATGGCCTCTACTTCCTCCAAGTTGCTGCAAAAGACCTTATTTTGTTCCTTTTTATGGCTCAGTAGTATTCCATGGTGTATATATACCACATTTTTTTTTCAGCCTTTTTGCACTGGTTTTTCCACATCTTCGTGGGTTTATCTACCTTTGGTCTTTGCTATTGGTGTCCTTTGGATGGGGTTTCTGTGTGGATGTCCTTTCTGTTGATTTTGATGCTATTCCTTTCTGTTTGTTAGTTTTCCTTCTAACAGTCAGGCCCCTCTGTTGCAGGTCTGCTGGAGTTTGCTGGAGGTTCACTCCAGACCCTGTTTGCCTGGATATCACCAGCGGAGTCTGCAGAACAGCCAAGGTTGCTGCCTGTTCCTTCTTCTGGAAGCTTCATCCCAAAGTGGCACCAGATACCAGGCAGAGCTGTCCTGTATGAGGTATCTGTTGACCCCTGCTGTGAGGTGTCTCCTAGTCAGGAGCTACAGGGGTCAGGGACCCCACTTGAGGAGGCAGTCTGTCCCTTAGCAGAGCTCAAGAGCTCTGTTGGGAGATCCGCTGCTCTCTTCAGAGCTGGCAAGTAGGAAGGTTTAAGTCTGCTGACACTGTACCCACAGTTGCCACTTCCCCCAGGTGCTCTGTCCCAGGGAGATGGGAGTTTTATCTATAACCCTTGACCGGGGCTGCTGACTTTCTTTCAGAGATGCCCTGCCCAGAGAGGAGGAATCTAGAGAGGCAGTCTGGCTACAGCGACTTTGCCAAGCTGTGGTGAGTTCCACCCAGTTCGAACTTCCCAGTGACTTTGTTTACACTGTAAGGGGAAAACCACCTACTCAAGCCTCAGTAATGGTGGACACCTCTCCCCGCACCAAGCTCGAGTGTCCCAGGTTTACTTCAGACTGCTGTGCTGGCAGTGAGAATTTCAAGCCAGTGGATCTTAGCTTGCTGGACTCCATGGGGGTGGGATCCCTTGAGCTAAACCACTTGGCTCACTGGCTTCAGCTCTCTTTCCATAGGAGTGAACAGTTCTGTCTCACTGGTGTTCCCAGCCCCACTGGGGTATGAAAAAGAAAAGAAAAAAACAAAAAACAAAAAACAAAAAACTCCTGCAGCTAGTTTGGTGTCTGCCCAAATAGCCGCCCAGTTTTGTGCTTGAAACCTAGGGCCCTGATGGTATAGACACCTGAGGGAATCTCCTGGTCTGTGGGTTGTGAAGAGTGTGGGAAAAGCATAGTATCTGGGTGGGAATGCACCATCCCTCATGACATGGTGCCTCAGGGCTTCCCTTGCCTAGGGGAGGGAGCTCCCCAAACCCCTGCCCTTCCCAGGTGAAGCTATGCCCCACCCTGCTTCAGCTCACCCTCTGTGGGCTGCACCCACTATCTAACCAGTCCCAATGAGAAGAGCCGGGTACCTCACTTGGAAATGCAGAAATCACCCACCTTCTGTGCTGATTTCACTGGGAGCTGTAGACTGGAGTTGTTCCTATTCAGCCATCTTGCCAGCCACCTAATTAATATAATTTCAACGTCACTTTCCATCCCCATGTCAGTGGGTGTTGAGGACCTCTAACAATACTTCGGTGCATAGTGAGAGCTCACCAATAATGATACCAAAAACAAAAAGGTTACTGAGAGCAAGAAATGATGCCCATAGAAGTAAGAAGCAAGAAGAGTGGCATTTAATATACCAAAATGCTGGACATTTGGTTTTTGCTATTTATTCTCAAGGTTCACTCCCACTACTTATCGTAATAGTGGCCCAACTTTATTTTAGTTTGTTTTGTTCCCAGTCTCATCTAATTGCTTCATCCTAAAGTTTCAGAGAGCAATAGGTGCCATGCACTAACTCAGGTGGTCAGGACATTGGAGTTTCTCTGCTAAAATATCAGGTTCAGGATAGGCATATGCTCCAACTCTGGACAATCAGGAACAAAAATATTCCATCTCATGATGCTTGTTTTAACATCTGGTGAAATAAATTCTCTCTTCCTCTTGACTAGATGTATTATTATTATTATTATTATTATACTTTAAGTTCTAGGGTACATGTGCACAACGTGCAGGTTTGTTACTATATACCACATTTTCTTTGTCTGCTTGTTGGTTGATGGGCACTTAGGTTGGTTCCATGTCTTTGTAATTGTGAATTGTGCTGCTGTAAACGTGTGTGCATGTGTCTTTTTCACACAATGACTTCTTTTCCTTTGGATAAATACCCATTAGAGGGATTGCTGGATAAAGTGCTCTACTTTGAGTTATTTAAATAATCTCCATACTGTTTCCTATAATAATTGTTAAATCATATTTTCCAAGTTCTGTTTTCTCCTGGTCTTCAACCCTTGGCATGTTAGTCCAGTGTGGTCATGCTTCAGCTGCTGAGCTGAAACTTTTTGCAGGTGGCAATCACTCTCACTAACTAAGGATAGATAAGGGCTCTGTACTCAGGACAAGGTAATAAGTAGAGGCTTCTGGAAGGTGCCTGGGGAGGAGATATGTCATCTATCTTCCTGCTTACTGCCTTGGTCCTTGCCTTTTCCTCAGCCTGAATTCTTTTACTTTTTCTTTTTCCCATCACAATTATCTAAACCATACTCATACTCTAAGAGACAACTTAAATGCAAGTTTTACAGGAAGTTTTTGCTTAATGTCCTCAGCTAGAAACAACCACTCCTTTTTCTGGAAACTCGAAATCTTATGTTCCTGTGGGATCTTGATGGGATTCTCCTATAAACAGTGGAAAACCCCAAATGATTAGCTGTTCCCCCGCTCCCAATTCCGTTTGGTCTCTGTGTGTCTATTCCTGTAAAAAGCTCTTACTATGGCTCTTAAGTCAACTGCCAAACTTGGGCTTAATAAGCATAAAATGTATTTTCAAAGAGAAGATTACAGGGTCAAACACTGTAGCTCTGAACCGTGAATCCGCTCTGTTGCAAATGTGGCCAACAGGGCGATAGAGTGACTGTGTTATTCCAGCTCCTCTAATTAGGGATTTGGGAAGGAATCGGTTGTTCCTGAAACTCTGAGTCCTTTAGGGAGGCTTTGAGAACAGGACACACCACCTGGAATACAGGAAGTCCTCAAGTCCCCTTATGAATGGAGCAGAAAGCAGAGAAGCAAGAGCCCAATCTGGGCTCTTTCAACTTGTTCAAAGCAAACTCACTGCCTTCCTTTTCCCCAAACCAGGCTGCTTCTCTTGTGTCAGCCATTTCAGTCAACATTTACTGTACTAGACAGCTGTGCAACTCAAAAAATCTAGACAGCATCTTTGGCCTCTTCTCTGTCTCACTATGTCTAATCTATTGTCAACTCTTGTGATTTTATGCACATCATTCAAATCCATCCCCTCCTTTCCACCTTTTCCTCCACAACCCTAACCAAGCAATTATCATCTACTACCTGGATAATTGCAGCAGCCTCCTAACTGTTTATCCCCTATACTGTCTTGCCTTCCTCATGTCTGCTCCTTCCATTTCAGTTAGATTGATATTAGATCTACAACTCAGTCTTTAAGTCACTGCCTAAAGCTATCCGGGACTTCCTGCTGTACTCAGTCAGGGTCCAATCACACAGGCATGGTAGGTCATGGCAAGGAACTGGAAACTATTCGACTTCTTCAGCTTCATCTTTCTTGACTCTCTCCTTGTCTCTCTGAACTCCAAGTGTTATAGCATTTTTGGTCCAGGGTTTAAATATGGCATAGTCTTTCCTCTGGACATTTACCGATTGTACAGATTGCCTTTCCCTCTGCCTAGAAAGTGCATCCTCCTTTCTTCACCTACTAAGTCATCCTTTAGTTTTCAGCTTAATTGTCACTTTTTTAGAGAAGTCTTCCTTTATCCTACAAACTAGATCAGGTCCTTCTCTTATAGGCTATTATATTTGTCTTGTTTCCTTTAGCAGATATAACTGCCCTTAAAACAGAGGCCTTTCCAATATTAATAGATAACTTCCCCAAGCAGCAAAGATAGAGGAAAAAACTCTGGATATTGGTGGAGCTTTGTCTCTGGAAAGTCACATGCTTTTAGGCAAATTTTTTAACCTCTGGTGATAGGATAAACGTGAACTTCCGAACAAGGGCACAAGACTTCTTTAAATACCAGCCTAGTTACCTACTGTATGTGCAACTTTGGGAAACTAAATATTATCTCTTCTCTCAGTGAGATATCTGCACAATGAAGGTAATACTGTCTCTACTTGGAATGGCTGTTGTGAAAGTAAATAATGTGTGCAAACTTCTTTGCACAGTGCTTTGCATAGGTTGAACACTCAATACATGTTTCTTAGCTGCTGGTGATTGTTCTTTGAACCCTGATTTCCTCAAGTGGGAAAAAGGCATAATAAATGATAAATCCTGCCACACCTATCCCTTGGTGTCATTTGAGACGAAATCAAAACAAGCAGAAGGTAAAAGCACATTGTGAACTATAAAATGCCACACAATATTAGGTGTTTTTATTATTATTAGACAATACAAATACAAAAGGAGCAAACATCTAATGCAAGCTTAGGCACTGATTAGATGATTACTGGATATGTGTTGAAGAGTTAAATATAATTGTTAAAACAAGAGGCTTTTCTAAGTACTTGGCACAAGATATATGTCCCCACCCTGACCCCTATGAATGTTCTCATTTGCATTTCACATGGCAAGTGCTCCACACACTTCCTGGCCCACCCAGGGATGTCTCTCCTAGTGGGATGGAGTTCTCTCCATGGCCTGGGAAGCTATGAAGCTCCCTCTCTCTTGTCCCCATTCATCTCTTCTTGCCTCCCTGTCCAGGTGGTAGTTGAACCACTAGCCCTGCTGTTAGCTTGGTTGCATTAGTATCACTAGAGACAAACTGTGAAAGGGGAAATATTCTGTTATTGCTCTGGTCCAACTCATTTTTCACTTGAACACAGGGCAGAGTGAAGCACATTGCTCTTTGATGTCTTTATTTTCCTGTCAATAAGAATCTTGTTAGCCACCTGGCTGAGCAGGGTTTAACACTGGCTTGCTCATTTGGTCAATCCTGTCTCTCTTCCTTTATTAACCCTGGTTGGGTGTGAAGACTTGAAGTGCTGAATCCTTCAAGATTAGAGTTCTTGGATGCAGTGAACAATCCAGGGCCAGTAATTCAGCTTGGAATTATGTCCTTTAACTCATTGGACAAGCATTCACCATTTATCTTACAAGGAACTCTGCAGAACATAGAGAAGCACTGGAGGTGGCTGTACATGATGAAATGGGAGGGGTGTGGGCAAGAGTGTGTTCTCTGGAGTCAGATTGCCCAGATGTGACACCTGACTATGTCAACTTATGGCATTCTGTACCTATTGATGCTGCAGTTTCCCAGTTTCCTCAGATTGTTAAAATAATGACTATAAAGTCCTTGGCATAGTGCTTGCAGAGAAGTAAGCATGCAGTTTTAGCATAGCATTGATAATGATTATTCAAGGTTCACTGAAGATTATAAAGCACATACTGTGTGTCAGGAACTGTTTTCGAAGGATTGAAATGCATCAGGGAACAAAATAAAAATTCCTGTTCTCAGGGAGCATACACAATGAGAATGAGGATGAGGATGATGATGATGATGACATTGAAGATGGTCTCTGCCACCTGGGAGTTTAATGTCTGTCAGGGGAGATGAAGAAATTCCTCATGCTGCCGTGGCCTTACCTTGTAATGGTTGTGGCCCAATAAACTTCTCCTACTGTACTGTGAGATCCTGGAAAGTATAAAGAATGCTCTGTTCATCTCTGAGTCTCTACTGCCTGGTTTTTGAGGTGTATAAATGGGTGTTTTATTGGGACTTTTCAACCTTATGATAGGGAACTGCCTATCATGGGTGAGGAAGATGGCTCATGAAGACCCCATTAAACTAGAGAAAATATGCTAGGGGTAGGGTAAGGCAGACCTCATTCATTTATTCACCCATTCATTCAGACATATTTCTTGAGCACCCAGGAGGGGGCAGGAACTATGTAAAGCACTGTGAGGAACACTGATATCCATGTGGTTCTCCTGGTCACACTTTAGCAGAGCCAGGGAAACACATCAGTGGCTATTTCCCTAAGGTTATTATGCAGCACCCATGCCTCCATTTCTAGTCTTCATCCCCTTTTACTGCAATGGATACCCTCCCTTAGGAAGAAAGGGAGGAGCTGCTACTGAGAGAAGTGTGTTTTGACAGAGAACCACTGCTGGAACACAGATAAAGGAAAACTGAGGGAAACTGTTCTGTCCTCCTACATCTGACTGAGAATACTGATAATGACAGTATTAGCAGCATCAATATTTCTAGAGATGAAACTCAATTACATGAACAATTGACCTATAATTCAGTGAGAAATGTTCCATCCCTGCATCAATATCTTTTACAGTAGATGCTTTGAGAGTTTATTATGAATGACAAATGAGTGTTGAGGTTGCAGTGATTCACGGACTACCTGGTCTACCCTTGGATGCTGTATTTGTATCACCACCAACTTCTGGTGTCATCTTGTCAGAGTCTTGCTGTTAAAGGTAGCATGAGGTCTCTGGGATGGAGATGACCTCAGGAGTGATGAGTATGTGGGGAAAAGGAGGAGGAGGGTGACACTGTGAATTTTATAGTGCTGTCTATTCTGTAAACAGTTTTTATTTGTGGTTCCCCAAACAACCCAGTAATGTAGCAGTCACTTCAATTTTCTCATCTGTAAAAATGGGGCAAGAGACTTGCCCAAGGTCTCAAAACTGGCAAGTGTCAGAGAGGAGCCAAAAACCCAAGTTTTGTGTGTTTTCCACAATGCCAGCCAGGTTACTGATTGTGACATAGACTTGAGTTGAGAAACTTCTGGATGAGTAGATGGTTTCTCTAGAACACTAGTTTCTCAGAATGTCAAAGGTATTACAAACACATACAAAGTTGTTTCTGTCAAATGAATCAGAGCACCGCTGGAATGAGGAAGTTAAAAGACTTCCCTACTGCAAGACTTCTCTGTGCCTTTCACAGGCTCACCTAAGTCACTCTTTGTGGCTGTTCAAGACAGGGAGAGAGTATACAATGACTTCTTGAGAATGCAGGCATTCTTTTTTTGCATGGATCACTGATATGGTTTGGCTCTGTGTCCCCACCCAAATCTTACCTTGAATTGTAATAAACCCCATGTGTCATGGGAGGACCCCAGTGAGAGGTAATTGAATCATGGAGGTCTGTTTTTCCTGTGAAAACCTGTGGATGTTCTCATGATAGTGAATAAGTCTCAAGAAATCTGACAGTTTTGTAAAGGGGAATTCCCCTGCACATGCTCTCTTGCCTGCTGCCACGTAAGACATGATTTTGCTCTTCCTCCACCTTCCACCACAATTGTGAGGCCTCTCCAGCCACATGGAACTGTGAGTCCATTAACCTTCTTTCCTTTATAAATTACCCAATCTCAGGTATGTCTTTATTAGCAGCATGAGAATGGACTAATATGGACTACCTTGTAAGAACTTGCTTTCTTAGAAATACACTTTGGGAAACCTTGCTTTAATCTCTAGTTTTCTTTTTTAGTGCCCTCTAATAACCTCAGGAAGATGCCTCTCTAATCCAAAGACTTAGGGAGGATGGCAACCCAGTGATTGGCAGCAAGTTTGTTTTCAGCCAGAGCCATGGTCACACCTAGCTCTCAGTTCTTGCACAGGTCTGTCCATCTAAGGCCTAACATCCTAGTAGAGACGGAATGACCTGCAGATAAGGAGGTTCTGCCACCACCCATCAGTGTGATCTTAGGCAAGTCATGTTCCTCTCTGGGGCTCAGATTCCTCTCCTGTAAAGAGAAGGATTTGGATAAGAATAATTCCCAAGACCCATTCTATTAACAGTCCCATAACATACAATTCCAGTTTCTAGGTCAGTTGGTCCTCACATCAGTAGTTCTCACACAGATGCATAAAATCTACCAGGCACCTTGTTAAGATGCATAGTCCTGTGTCCTATCCACAGATTACAATGTAGATTTGGAGTGAGGCCTGGGGATCTGTATTTGGAACCATCAGGCCAGGAGCTTTTGTTGAGAAAGTCTGTTTACACCAATACCTGGACAGATTTATTGAGACACAGTGAGGACTACAAGGAGCTCCCTGGACATATGACAGAGTGGGGCAGTCAGCCTTACACACCAGCTGATTGCAGGTGTACACATCTAGCCTATGGTCTGCCTCCTTGGGAAGATGGCCATTCTCTAACCCAAAGCTGCCTCTTAAGTGGGCTTTGTTCTATTTTGATTCACCTGTAGTTGTTAATTATTCATTAACAGCCCTGTTGAGGGTTAGGGGAAGAATTGCTTTGTTTATTTAACAATCCATCACTTATTACAAGGCATTAAGAAAACCCCATAGACTGTATCACACATTCAAGTGTGGACTCTGGAAATACCACCACAGCAGTGAAATCCATTTACAATCTGTTTACATGCTGTTTTGGAATGTTGGGTTTTAGAAAAGAAATTGGCCTTTTTAGAAAAATTTTTTGCTAAACTGAGAGTTACATAATTCTAAGCTCTGTTTGGAAGCAAGCTGCCAAAAGTTTTGGTGGCTGAAAGAACAATTGTTTTCCAGTTTCACTTCAAACCAGAGATGGCTAAGGAACTTAAAAATTAAGGAAGATTTTTAAGTGAACATAAATTACTTTGGTAATCAAACGTAAGTTTTGTTTTGTTTTGCTTTAAAGTTTAGGGAGATTGGGTAGGACTGAGAATATGAGAATGAATCCTTTTCCCACAGGGCAAACTGGCAAAGGAAGCTTTGACTATGAAAAGCTCTCGGTGGAGGTTCCCACTCCTGACACCAAGATGGTTCTCCTAAGCCAGTTTTCACAGCTTCCAGAGGGAGAAGCAATACAAACAAGCAAAGGGTGGACAGGTCTATGCTTCTTAGTGTCTCGTGCTTATTTTCTAGATACTTGTGCTTCTGTTGTGCCTATATTTTTTACCTTTTCTTTCATTTAACATTATTACACAAGTGCTTACCCAAGTGCTACAGGTCCTTGTAACAGAACAAATATATAAGGCCTTCATTGTTTCCCATCACACAAATACAAAATGTTCTTTAACCACTGTTGTACATTTTGATTGTTTTCAGTTATTTTTTTCTTTTATGAAAAAAACATATTGTGATGAATTCTCAGCGCATGAAGATTTTTCTGTATTTAGAATCCTGGGAGAATTCTAATGTAGATTGAGTTCTGGCACCTCAACTGTGTAAATTGCCCTCAATTTTTCTTCACTTTCTCAAAATGTGAGGAACAGATTTTGAAGCCAAGCTAGTCTGAAGTCACATCCTGGGAGGGGTCTGACTTCAAAGTAAAGATCTATGAAAAGGAAAACATTCTAAGCAAGTCAAGACAATATCATAATGCTATTTTGATAATATAAATATCAAATATTAAATTGATAATGTGTGGTTTAATAATAAAACTGTAAATTGTGTTCTGTATTCTTAATTCCTTAAGTCTTCTGTGCATTATCTTTCCATTCATTTATTACAAAGTATGTTAGATGAGTTACCTAAATGTTTGCTAGAAAATCTAATTCATGGTGATAACAATGATATGTTTCATTATAGTTAATTTATACATTAGATTTGAAAGTACTTTGAAACAAGTAATTTTCTATGTTTTCATTACTATCCATTAGGAGAGTATTTAGTTATTCTGATCATTGTTCAGGCAAAAGAACCAATCTGGTAGTTCTTTTCTGGTAGAGGGACTACACAGGGCTAAGTAGAGGCAGCACTGATACCTGGGGCCATGTTTTCCTGATATGCAGACCTGTGGTGAATGGGAATATTTTACCACAACAAAGTAAACTAGTCTTTATTCTTTAGTTTATCTCTGTGTGGAATAAACAACACAGTGATAGTACCTAGGAGGTCAGTATCTACCTGCTGAAAGTAAAGAGATGAAAACATTTCTCTGTTCTCAAGAACCTGCCATTGTAATGGGAGAAATATAAGTGCAAATGGATTACCTTCAATCCAATTATTCATAACTCTATTATAGCAGTTAATATTGAGGGCACCAGGGGGGATGTCAGGGAAGGCTTCACCAAGGCAGACAAATTTGAGTTATCCTTGAAGGAAAAATACAGGTTTATAAGCCAGAAAATAGGGTGTGTTCTGGGGAAAGACATTCAAAGTGGAGGGCCCAGGGGCATAAACTGAGAAACATAAGAGGGCATGGGCTTCTCTGGGACGGTGATGTAAATTCAGTGCCACTGGGTCCTAAGGCTTGGAGGGTGGGTCAGTGGAAGACAAGGCAAAAAAAGGTGGGACACTCGAGGGCTTGTGGGAAATTGTAAGAAGTTTGGACTCCCAAGTGGTTGGTGAAGAGAGTCAAGACAAGTTTGCAAGTTACATGGAGTGTGTGTGTGTGTCTGTGTGTGTGTATGAGAGAGAGAGAGAGAGAATTGGAGAGAGAAAGAAAAGGAGAGCTACAGATTGAACATCTGCGTCACCCTAAAATTCGTATGTTGAAATCCTAATCTCCAGTGTGATGGTATTTGGAGGTGGGGGTATGGGAAGTGATTAGGTCTTAAAGGTGGAGTCTTCTGGGTTTAGTGTCCCTATAGAAGAGACCCCATAGAGATGCCTTGTCCTTTTCCCACCATGTGAAGATACAGAAAAAATGAACCAGGAAGCAGGTTCTTAGCAGACACCAAATCTGCCAGCTCCTTATTCTCAGACTTGCCAGGCTTCAGAACTGTGAGGAATAACCTGCTGTCGTTTATAAGCCGGTCTCTGATATTCTATTATAGACACCCAGTTGGACTAAAACAGATAGAAACAGAGATACACAGAGGGAGGGGAATAGGTTTTGGCAAACAACCTTCACTGTGGATTAGTGTGAACAATGTCCTGGAGAAGGTTGATCTTTGTAGCTGGGAAATTACTCGTGAGGCCATTGCAAGGAATGAGGTGGAAGCTAGGGATTTAATGTAAGGTAGGGAAAGCGGGGATAAAGAGAAAAAGCCCAATGTAAGAGACACATGATAGAATTGAGCATCTATTAAATGCAGGGAGTAAGAAAGATGCCACAACTAAGGATATCTTCAAGATTTTTAGTTGGGGAAAGAGAGTGAAAAAAGTCTGGAAAAGACAGGAAACAGAAGCAGTTGTAGAGAAGGAGGATAAGAAAATGAGTTCTGTCTAGGACACATTATGTTTGCAGTGTTTGTAGGGAACCCAGACAGAGGTGTGGCAGCTGGAGATGTGAGCTGAGATATCAGGGAAGTAGAGGGGTGTTTGGCAGTTGTCTCAAATGTAGCTTGTGTAGTTGACAAGGTGGAATGGGCGGGGTCCTCCAGAGAGAACAGACAGAAGGAAATAAGAGAAAGAAGTCCCACCTGGGAAATGCTGACCTTTATTAAAAAGGACCTAGCAAAGGAGGCTGAGAAGGTATGGGAGAAGAGGCAAGAAATGGCAGTGATTTGGAAAGAAAAGGAGGAGAATTTGTTGTTTGGTTAAAGATTTTCGCTAAGGAGAGTGTGGCTGGATAAGTTATCAGTCAACTGGGACTCTTTTGTCCAGGCAAATGCCGCTCTGGACAGAACACAGGGACTGTGGCAGTAACCTCAGTCTGTCTCCAACAAACAAGGATATGTGGCCATCTACTTGCCATAACATCAGACTGAGGTAGACAGTGTTGTCCTGGGACAGGCAGCTCAGGAGGGCTGCCAGGGGATGTGGCCTTCTTCATTTTCTGAAGCAAGTTAAGAGAGAAGAAAGAAAGAAAGAAAATCAGTGCAAATGTTCACTGGCTTGGAGCTCCATTTTCTTGAAATAATTTTATTTTTTCACCAACTCTACAAGGGGGTGGTATCTGGGGAACACTTTCCTTTGTTCTCTTGTTTCTGGGAGGGGCTTCTGTTATGGACCCTTGCAGCCCCTCTTCCCACAGGAGGAGATGCTGAAGATGAACAGTTTTTCCAATTGGTGGGGTGTGAACGGTCTGCATATCTGTCGGCTCACTGTTCTTTTCCCAGGTAGTTTAAGGCAAGAGAGCTCCTGTTTCCTTTTGCTTACCTCTTCTGATTTTGGAAGTGGTCTGATCCACGTTGTCTTCTTTGTTGCCAAGAGTGACCTTTAGAGGAAGGTAGGTGGCTACAATTGACTGGCTATTTTGCCTGAATTTGAGGTAGTCATTGGAAAAGTAATATATTAGGGATTACATTTGGCTGCAGGTCCAGGCTGCATTCCCATATCCAGATGTAACAGGAATTAAACTAATGTTGACAATACCCTCCCTCAATTTGACTCATGTCTAGTTCTCATTTGATTCAAATATTTGTTGGGAGGGGGATAAAAGCATGATGTATTGCTGTGTTCAAATCCCAACATATGCCCATTTTATGTGTAAAGACATCTGTGAACTCCATTCATAAATTACAGAGTAGGGATTAAGCCAGAATACAAACCCAAAGACCAAATCCAGACTCCTTGTCCTCTTTTTACTCCACCATGCTGCCTCTTCAGGCTGAAATTATACTGACAAAAAAAGAGTAAATTCACATGGTCCAAGTGTGTGATTCCAGTTATAATGGGGTATGAGTTCACTTAAGCTACTTTGATGTCCTGCTTGCTCCCAGGCTATCCTAACAGGAAACACTCTCTGTTCTATTCCCACGAGGTGGATTCTAAGATCTAAGAGTGTCCTCTCATTCCTCCTGCTGGGATAGAACTGAAGATTAATACAGCAAATACACTTTCTTTTCCCAAAGAGTTCACTTTTTTGCATGACATCAGCTTTCTTAATGGGGAACAGGAAAAGGGTCTAATTTCTCTGTGGGACTGTTCAAGTCCTTTCCCAGGACAGGGTGATCCTTGGGAAAGTCATGAGAATTTTCCTTCAGGTTCCACCATGCTCTAGGATATAGGAAGTTTTTGACTTTTCTTTCCTTGGTCTTACTCATCTTAACAATCATCCAGCAACCACTCCCTGACTCTACCCCAGCAAGGTCATGCATGTGAGAATGCCTTGCAGTTGTGGAGAGTCTGTCCCCAAAGCATGACTGTATTACTTCATTTACTCCTCACTATGCTCTGCTGGTTTATTTTCCCAAATGGGGAAACTGAGGTGAGATGTGTTCAAGGCTAACCAGGCATAGATAGCAAGTAAGCTACTATTAAACATGAGTTTGGTTTTCCTGACTTCTGTTGTTCTTTACGCCATAACAGTGGATGTATTTGTAAGACTGAACTCCAATTTCTAAAACAGCAAAAAAAAAAGTAGAGGTGACTTGGAAAGCATGGGAACTGAGAGATTCTCCTATTCAGCTTCCCCTTTACTTCCTGTGTGATATGGTTTGGCTGTGTCCCCACCCAAATCTCATCTTGAATTGTAACTCCCACAATTCCCATATGTTATGGGAGGAAGTGGTGGGAGGTGATTGAATTATGGGGGTGGGTCTTCCCTGCATTGCTGACATGATAGTGAATGAATCTCACAAGATCTGATGGTTTTAGAAATGGGAGATTCCCTGCATAAGCTCTCTCTTTGCCTGCCACCATCCATGTAAGATGTGACTTGTTCCTCCTTGCCTTTCACTTTCTGCCATGATTATGAGACCTCCCTAGCCACGTGAAACCGTAAGTCCAATAAAACTTTTTCTTTTGTAAATTGCCCAGTCTTGGGTATGGCTTAATCAGTAACATGAAAATGGACTAATTCAGTAAAAATTGGTACCAGTAGAATGGGGCATTGCTGAAAATGTATCTGGAAATGTGAAAGCAACTTTGGAACTGGGTAACAGGCAGAGGTTGGAACAGTTTGAAGGGCTCAGAAGAAGACAGGAAAATGTGGGAAAGTTTGGAACTTCCTAGAGACTTGTTGAATGGCTTTGACAAACATGCTGATAGTGATATGAACAATAAGGTCCAGGCCGAAGTGGTCTCAGATGGAGATGAGGAAGTTGTTGGGAACTGGAGCAAAGGTGACTCTTGTTATGTTTTCGCAAAGAGACTGGTGGCATTTTGCCCCTGTGCCCTAGAGATTTGTGGAAATTTGAACTTGAGAGAGAACTTTAGGGTATCTGGTGGAAGAAATTTCTAAGCAAGAAAGCATTCAAGAGGTGACTTAGGTGCTGTTAAAGGCATTCAGTTTTATAAGGGAAGCAGAGCATAAACATTGGGAAAATTTGCAGCCTGGCAATGTGATAGAAAAGAAAATCCAATTTTCTGAGGAGAAATTCAAGCTGGCTGCAAAAATTTGCATAAGTAATGAGCTGAATGTTAATGAGCAAGACAATGGGGAAAATGTCTCCAGGGCATGTCAGAGGTCTTCAAGGCAGCCCCTCCCATCACAGGCCCAGAAGCATAGGAGAAAAAAATGGTTTCATGGGTCAGGCCCAGGGTCTCCATGCTTGTGGTCCCCATACTTGGTGCCCTCTGTCCTAGCTATTCCAGCCATGATTAAAAGGGGCCAAGGTACAGCTCAGACCATGGTTTCAGAGGTTGCAAGCCCCAAGTCTTGGCATATTCCATGTAGTGTTGAGCCTGCAGGTGCACAGAAATAAAAAACTGAGGTTTGCGAACCTCTGCCTAGATTTCAGAGGATGTATGAAAACACCTGGATGTCCTGGCAGAAGTTGGCTGCAGGGGCAGGGCCCTAATGGAGAACCTCTTCTAGGGCAGTGTAGAAGGGAAATGTGGGGAGGAGCCCCCACACAGAGTCCCTACTGGAGTACTGCCTAGCGCAGCTGTGAGAAAAGGGCCACCATCTTCCAGGCCCCAGAATGGGAGATCCACTCACAGCTTCCACTATGTACCTGGAAAAGCCTCAGACACTCAACAGCAGCCCATGACAGCATTCAAGAGGGAGGCTGTACTCTGCAAAGCCACAGGGGCAGAGCTGCCCAACAGCATAGGAATCCAGCTCTTGCATTAGCTTGACCTGGATATGAGACATGGAGTCAAATGAGATCATTTTAGAGCTTTAAGATTTGACTGCCCTGCTGGATTTCAGACTTGTTTGGGGCCAGTTGCCCTTTTGTTTTGGCTAATTTCTTCCATTTGGAATGGCTATATTTACCCAATACCTCTACCTCTATTGTATCTAGGAAGTAACTAACTTGCTTTTGATTTTAAAGACTCAAAGGTGGAAGGGACTTGTATTGTCTCAGATGAGATGTTGGAATATGGACTTTCAAGTTAATTCTGAAATAAGACCTTGGGGGACTGTTGGGAAGTCATGATTAGTTTTGAAATGTGAGGACATGAGATTTAGGAGGGACCAGGGGTGGAATGATATGGTTTGGCTGTGTCCCCACCCAAATCTCATCTTGAAAAATCTCATCTTGAATTTTAATTCCTACAACTCCCACATATTGTAGGAGGAACTTGGTGAGAGGTGATTAAATTATGGAGGTGGGTCTTTCCTGCGCTGTTGTCATGATAGTGAGTGAGTCTCACAAGATCTGATGGTTTTAAAAATGAGAGTTTCCCTGCACAAGCTCTCTCTTTGCCTGCTGCCATCCATGTAAGATGTGACTTGCTGCTTCTTGCCTTTCACCTTCTGCCATGATTGTGAGGCCTTCCCAGCCATGTGGAACTGTAAGTCCAACAACCTCTTTCTTTTGTAAATTGCCCAGTCTTGGGTATGTCTTTATCAGCAGCATGAAAATGGACTAATACATTGTGATATCCCCAGAAAACTCTCACTGTGGGAGAGTTTTTGTCCCCCTAGATTAGATTTTGATTTTATATTTTCTAGTTTTAAAGTTGGGATGTTTGAGCTAAGAAAAAGTCTTAAGACTCAGAATTGTGGAATACTGGAAATGTATTCAGATCTGTCCCATCAATTCTAGGATCAAAAGTCTGTCTCCTAGGCTTACTTGAGGAAAAATCATACAGTGTGAAAGGTATGACTTTTGGAGTTAAAAGACCCAAGTGCAAACCATGGCTGTCCCATTCATTTACTGGCTATGAAACCTTGACCAACCATTTAATCTCTGAGTCTCAGCATCCCCATCAGTGAAAAGTGCTTGTTCCCTCACACCCACAGAGCTGTAGTGAAGACTGTTTGAGCTGATATACGCAAAATCTTTGTGAAATGGTAACTAGTCACATGTATATGCTACTTGTTATTGTTATGGCCACGTCTCTCCTTTGAAGTGGCTGGGTTGAATATCTTTACTGGAGTCATCCTTCATTCATTTATCTATTTAATCCATGTATTAAGTACTTTCTGTGTGCTAGGCATTAATTTGGTTGGAATTCTAGTTTACATTATCCAACGAAAATTTTAAAAATTTGTTAAAAGCAACCAAAAGCAGGTGTAGGAGGAGAATGAGTATATAGGCTCTGTCACTGACCAAACAAAGGAATTAGTTGGGTTTCCATTGTTATGCCTCTTCAGATATTTAGAAGTCAGGATGTTTGGTGTATCAATAAGACCTGCAACTGAATTGAGGTGGTAAATCTGTGATTACTCCAAGCCCACCAAATATAGACATTTCAAAAATATCCAAATTCACTGTGTGAGTTATTTTCTGTGAAAGATAGGTGCTTTGAGAGCTGTCGAGTTAGGGGCTGAAATGACTCACAGCCTGCAGCTTGCTGGCTGATGGAAGAATACCATGCTGGGTTCTGCTGCTACAGAGACCCAGGAAATGGGTCTCAAAGACCTTTTGGGCACCAGTGCAGCCTTCCCAGTTAGATCTCGGTGAGGATTCTGAGAGTAGAGCTGGAGTCTGAGGTTGGGGTAGAGGGTGGGGCATGAGGGTGAACTGGTTTTGATGTAACAAGCTAGATGTAACAAGCTGCTTTAGATGTAATAAGCTGATTAATTCTGATAGATTGTTGTACTTTGCTAGTTTTTTGAAATAATGAAAGCCAACAACCTCGTCAATATGATTCTATATTTGCCTATCTCAATAAGACAAGTTGCATATACAAAAGCCAGACAGTGAATAACCCTGCAGAGTCTGTGCCCTCCTTTAAGAAATAGGTCAATGTAACATTAAAGAAAATTTAATAAAATAAATCACAAGTGAAATTCTTCTGCTCTTCCTATGTAACTGGAGTGCAGGAGGAAGGTGCCCACTTGGAATTTTATACAGGATGATTAATATAACTTTTAAATTTTAGTTTTAATGACTATTTTTTTTTGCTCACTTTCAATTTGGAAATGCTTGAAACACAGCACATTGGATGTGGAGGTAAGATTTAATAAGTTTGGAATCTACATTGTAGATTTCTTAGCAACTGCACTTGTTCAAATAAAAATGTATGGTGGAACATGCTGATTTTCAAATCTGAAATCTACATTGTCTTGTGGAAGAATAAATGGTTTAATAACTTTTCAGATTAATAGAATAAATTTGTTTCTTGATTATTATAGGTTTCTTCATTAGGCTGATTAAATAAAAAGAAGAAAGAAATTGCAAATCACCTATAAATGTAAGCAGGCAGATTTTGGACTCTCTGAATGCTATTTGAATACCTTCCTACTCAATATGTAATATGAGGACCAGCTCTCACAAATCTCCCAGGAATTTGTTAGAAATGCTGACTGTTAGGCCCCACCCTAGATTCTGAACCAAAATTTGCATTGAAGGAATACCCAGGTGATTGGTATGCATATTACAGTTTCCATGGCTTTGGTACTTTAAGTACTCAGGGTGAATTTTGGGAGCAATACTGTATTAAATGCTCCACTAGACTTCTGGAGTCACAAGGAGAGAGATAGCTGATGCTTTGACTGATGAGTTAATTCCCAAACACATGGGAGACATATTTCTGTGTGATCAACTGTCCTTTTGTGTAAATTGTTGCCTCTGGCCTAGGGCTGTGGGTGAGTCACAGCATTGGATTTATTGTGCAAGGGACATATATTAAAAGCAAATAATCAGCTCCTCCCAAAACAGAATATGAAGAAATAATATCATTCATATCTGTTTTTCATTATCAAAATAATATTGCTGTTTTCATGCTTTTTAGGCTCCTCAGGGTATTCTGCTGCGACTCTGAGTTTTTGTTTTTTCTTTTTACATATTTAGAAACAATTTAATAGAAACGTTGCTGCATGGGAACAAAAATATTTTTCTCACAAAACATTTTCATTCAATAAGTTGCCACATATTTTTGTTCCATTTGGTACTTCATAAACAGTATCTATAGACAATGCCATTGACAGGGCAGAAGAGTAGATTTATGTGTTTAAAGTGGCTATATAAATCTATATCTACAGTTTTTGCTTTAAACAAAGCATAACTAATACTTAATTTAACAAATTGTTAAATAGTAGTTTGTTCTAAGTTCCTTAAAAAGACTGCAGAGAAGGTAAATTAATTATTTCATTCACTCATCTAAAATTACTGACCTTTTACTGAGGATACAAAGATGAATCAAACATTGTCCATGACACTGAAGAACTCACTCTCTAATGTTGAAGGAAGAAAGATGATGTGGCAGTGTGATGACAGCTTTCAGAGAGTAAGTATAGATGCTCTGGGAGAGCATAGTAGGGGTTCTTAGTGAGATTGATGGGTAGGGCAGGAGCTGAGGGATGATTTCCCACAAAAGCTAACCCCTAGGTAGAGTCCTTTAAAAGGCAAGCCTTGAAGCTACTCCCTCACTTTCTTCAGGCCTCTGTTTTGTGCCTGAGTGAAGTCTTCTGTGACCTTCTGTGTCAAGAGCAATAGTCACCCCAAACCTCTGCCCTCCCTATCTCTTCACCCTGTTTTGTTTCCTTCATAGCACTTATTACCATATAGGGCAGCTGAGACAGCCTGAGTGATCCCCAAACCCTGGTATTCAGGCTGCTTTGTTGTCCCCTTTCACATTTGATCCATTATGACCAACAGAATATGACAGAAGCAATGGTATGTCACTTCCAAGCTTAGGTTAGAAATAATAACTGTGGCTTTCATCTTGATCAGTTTCTCTTGGATCACTCACTCTAGCGGAACCCAGCTGCCAAGTCATGAGGAGCTCTCTGGAGAGGTCCACATGATTTAGAAACAAAACTTTGTGACAACACCACGTGAGTTAACTTGGGAGCAGATCCTCCAGCCCCAGATGAGCCTTCAGATGAGACTGTTATCCTAGTTAACAGCTTGACAACTTCATGAGAACTTGTAAGCTTGAACTACCCAACTACATCTGGTATATTATAGGTTTGCTTATTTATTATTGTCTCTTTCCTTAGGTAGAATATGACCTCCATGAGAGCAATTACTTTGCTTTGTGCATTGCTATTCCTCTGGTGCCTAGGACATTGCCCAGATCCTAGTAGGAGCTCAATATATATTTGTTAAATGAACACTGGAGCTTACTGATATCCATTGAAATGATCTGAATGAGGATTTAGAGTGTCTCATTATATGTGGGAGATCTTCAAGAGAAAATGGATTAGCTTTGTTTCTCTTCTGATCTAACTGGTTGGGTATTTTAAGTGATGAAGTCTACAGCTAAGAAAATAACCCAATCAGTCTCTCCAAAGAACAAAAACAAAGAGGCATGAAAGCCGATGTTTTCATTTTGGCCATACCTCATAGGGGTAATAGATTTTTCCTGTTTGGGTTCTCAGCAAACCAAGGGCAGCAGACAACTATTGGGGCTGGTCATCAGCACAGATCCATCAGTGACCACCAGAGTTGGCCGGTCCAAGGGAAATATGGTCCTTGGAATTATGAGCCAAAACAAACTCCATGGACATCAAAGTCCAACCCCTCGACTCTAATTGCCTAGGCTTGGGTCCTGTAGGGCCAATGAGAGTAAATTCTTTAAAGCTGAGGAGCCCATGGGCTAGATGTAAGTCATAACTGTGGGAATCCAAAAGTCAAGAGACCAAAAGCAGACACAGAGCCTGAAAGAGCAGGCCGATAATGGGAAAACTGAACCAAGTCTGGGGGACTTGGACAAAGCAAAAACACCCAGTAATACCTGAGAAGAGTTCTGAATTGTAGCTTTCCATAGGCAGTGGTTCTCAACTCTGCCTGCACAACATAATCACCTGGGGAGCCAATGCTCATTATTAAATGCTTGTTTCTTACATCAGACCTACCTCTTATGTTCTGCTCTGTAATGCCTGGGCTGGGATTCTGCCAACAGCATTTCTCCTTTACCAGCTCTGCCAATAGCGGGTGCTAGAAGAGACTGGAAGGATGAAATAGGGAGAAGGAATTTTTCTCATTTTGTTTGCTTTCTTTGTTATTACTGTCACCTTAGCAGTGGTTCTTCAATCTTTGGTCCCGGTAGCAGCAGTTGATTTTAATTTGCAGGTCTGCCAAAATCCCAGAAGCAGTTGTTTCTGAGAAATAAGCACTAGCCAGCCAGTGTCTTCTCAGAAGTCAGGTCCCATCCAGCTCTGGGGGGTTCCTCCCCTGAGCTCAGACACCAGCAACAGTTGGCAGCACACCCCAGAGGCTGTGGTCTCAGCTCTGCAGGGCTCTTCCTTCTAGCTGCTAAGTTTCAATAGCCCTAACCTCTTCCTTTGTTTCTCTCAGCGTTAGAGGTAGTAGCTGCTTTCTGCTTTCCTCAATTACTGGTCAAGACTAATTAAATTCTCTATTTCTGGTTTCTATATCCCAACAGGACCCTGACTGCAGGTACTTAAGAGATATATAGATATCTGTGTTCTCCCATAACCCAATGTTGATTTAATTGGTCTGCTATAATCAGAGAGGACATTTTTAAAGTCCATAGATAATTTTAATATACAGTGGTAAACAACATTACCACTATGCTGTATTGTTCTGTTTACCTGTATGGAAAGGTCCAACTTTAAAGATAGAGGGTGAGATGTGCCCCAAGCAGGAGTATGAACTGTTGCTATTTTTACTAATTCTTTCAGTTGCCTATACTAGGATCTAGCAGAAACCCATTTTTAATTTGACCAGGTCTACTCATCCTTTAAAGAGTAAGGGTTCTTTTGGCCACTCATATGTCTGACTCCTTAGCAGATAGCAGTAGCCATTTGAGCTGGTTTCATCTTTCTGCTCCCATATTTTGAATGCTTCTGGACTTCTACAATACCTCTGGATATCTCATTATGGGTGGAATCACTGGAGGTAGGAGATTACTAAATGGATGTTTCCCTGTGACTAAAAGCAGACAGCTCTTGCGTACTTGCAAAGGTCTTTAGAAAATAAAATTTGCATTTGCATTCAGAGAAAATCCATCTTACATAGGTTGTTTGTGTGCAAATTCTACACCCTAGCTCTAGATTTTCATTAAATATTTCATGTGTGTGTGTAATATTGTCAACATTACTAATGGGGTTTCTGTTTAATTTCTTGATATAATTTGTCATCACATAATCTCCCAGAAAGGAGTTCTGTTCATGTAATGGGACCTCACAGAGAAGGATGGTTTGTTTTTGCAAAGGGAATGATTTCAATTTCAAGCAAGCAGGAGATTGGGAATATATGGGCCTGGTGACTCGGCAGGAGCATTATGGATTGCAATTAAATTAATGTTCCCAGCACAAAGACTCACTGCTTTGGGTTTCTGCATAATGTGTCCCCTTGAATCAGACAGGGAAAGGTACTTCATGAAAATTACCACCTTCACTCTCAATGGACTTTACTTGACCATCTTGCATGAGACTATGGAATTATGGTGACCTCAAATGGCATACCTCTTAACAGATATGGTGTGTAGATCCCTATTCTCCCCACCACTAAATAAACCACATAACAGCTCAAAATAAAAACTGGTGAAAGGAAATAAGCAGACAAACAGGAAATTGGTAAGATGACAAAAGATGTGTGCACACAAACACAGTCTAATTCGTGCCATTCGACAGTGATTTGCTCTGCTTCTGCTCCCGTCTCTTAGAGGGAAGTCTAGAACCAGCACCTCTTCTATGTGTTATTTCCTGAAGGAAATGAGATTTGAGGCATGATAGACTGTAAAAGAAGTATGCTTAAGCAAAGCTGTTTATAACCTTTCAAGTATTTCCAGTTTCTGCTATAGAGAGAAACATAGGAAAAGTACTAACACGAATAGGGAAAAAATCCTGAAATGGATTGGGAATAGGAGAACATTTCTTTGATCTTCAAAATGCTTTCTGTAGTTTGCTAATGGTTTGGGAGAGTAACCTCTAGGGGGTGAGGTTGTAGACTTCTAGAGACAGGAAGAATGATTGGATAAAACTTTGATTTGTGCTAACCGCATTGATGCCATCAATCCTAAATTAGGAAAGCTTCCACATTGTCCTTCTATTCAGAAATCTTCAATAACTCCCAAATGTTCACAGGAGAAATCCTTGAATTTTTATTGCACTATGATTCTGTACCAACTTTCTTAAAAAAAAAAAAAATCTTGCTAACTGGGACTGTGCCTTGCAGACACTAGAATCAGGATTCATCTCTGATACTAGTAGGTAAGAGCTCTTTCACTCTCAGCTCCCATGTGTTAGCAACCATGCAATCTTGGATAAGTTCCTTGCCGCTCTGACCTTTCATCCCCTCTTCTGTAAAATAAGGGTGATAGTATTACAGAATAGATCTCATAAGGTCATTTTGCAAGGAGTACATGTGGGGTGACCAACCATCCCCCGTTCATCCAGGACTGAGAGGCATCCTGAGCTACTAAAACAGCTTTCAGTGGTAAAACAGAAAAGCCCCAGGCAAACTGGGATGAGGTGGCCACCCTACAAGACATATTTGCAAGTAAAACATTTAGCATTGTGCTTGGCATATAATATTATGATAATGATCATTATTATGTTATATATGTCTTCCTTTTTCCTAAACATGCTTTGCATTTCCTCCCCCAAGCCTATGTCCTGCCCCCATCTCTGCCCCTGCCACCCTATTGCCCATCGCTGGAATTCCCCTGCCTTCTCTCCTTTGCTTATCAGAATCCTTACTCTCTTATTTCTCTGACCAGACTGAACACTCATGAGAATGGGTCTGATCTCATTCAGATTGGCATTTTCTGCAGCTCTTGACAGAGTACCTGTCACATGGTCAGGAGGTGCCCCCTGCATGTATGATGGCTAATTAGCTAATGTTCATCTTTTACTTCACTAAACCTGCTACATCTATAACTATATCAAATGTGCAGAAAGCACTCATGTCCTGCAGGTATTTCCTGCCTAAGAAGAAAATGCATGTCGTAGTGTCAAGATCTAATGCCAAATATCAAGTAATAAACTTGTAATACTGTATATTGACTTTCACAATTGCTATTGAGTTGCTTAATATTACCTCAACTGTCACATCTAAAAGGTACAGATCATTCAGAGGAATCAGACTTTCTTTTCAGTTCCTTGGAAAATGGCTCAGGAAGTTTTTGTGGTGTCACTAGAAGAAATTCTGACACTGCAGGGTCATGTGTTTGCACTCAGTGGAATGTTTTAGAATGTTCTTTTTGGATGAGATTGTATTTCATTATTTCCTTTCTGTAAACATAACACTTAATTACTAACTCTAAGAAACCATTCTCTTGTAACTAAATTGCTTTTTAACAAAAGATTCGAAATGGATTTGAGTTTCAAAAGGGAACAGAAGAAATTGAAGACATGTATCTTTAAACCGTAATTACACAGTTGAAAATCATACACTGAACATGATTTTGCAGATTCAATTTACTTGTTATTGGAGGAAAGACAGGAGATTAATCCTACAAATTTAAAAGTGTCCGGATTTTGTTTAATTTGACTTAAAATTTGAAACTTCACATTTATGAGTTGTGTTCCTTATTTCACAGTTCAATTAGCAATTGTTTGGAGAGATAAGCTCACTCTTAGGGTGACAGTCTCAGAAAAGTTTAAGAGCAAATATTCCTTTTATTTTATTTATGTCTTTCCATCCATTACAGTTGGAACCATGTGTAAAGCTGATTATTCAATTTTCGGAGTCATATTTATAATATTTTCCATCTCATTCCAGAGTTCATTGAATCTGAGACACAACTCCTACATGCAGATGAAATTATTATTGTTTTCTCCTGTTAATGCAAGCTTATGTTATTTTCCTCTTTTCCAATTCTTAAAATAAAATTTACATTAATAAGGGGTTTAAATCAGAATTCCAATGATTGACAGGATCTGAATGCAACTTAGATGATACAATTCACTTGTAGTAGGCCTAAGGGAAGTCAAGTTTAAGATCAAGGTGGTCTCTGACCCAGTAGGGCAAGATAACTGGATCAAACAGGCTTAGAGGATTCTTTAATACCAAACCCTTCCTCTCAGGAGATACATAGCCACAACCCCCTCTCGTCCTTGCCCCTGATTTGTAAATTTTTTTGTACAGATGGGGTCTCACTATATTGGACAGGCTGGTCTTGAACTCCTATCCTCAAGCTATCCTCCTGCCTCGGCCTTGCAAAGAGCTGGGATTACAGGTGTGAGCCACTGTATCCAGCCTGAAATCTTGATTCAAGAGTCTACATCAATCATTAGTCATAAAAAGTCTAAACAACTGGGCCTTCTGTGATCTGGAATATACCTTCCACATTATTCCACCTCTGCCCAGCCACAGCCACATGCACTCATGCTCTATTAAAGAGGAAAGCAGTCAATCAGAAGCAAATACAAATATGACAAAACAAAAAGCAAATCCTTGGACATTAAAAAAATTGTGTTATATATCCTGAATTCAATAGACATTTAGTATAGTTGATATTGACATGTTCTTTTATGTAATGTATGGTTGAATTGATTTTTTTGACTGATAGCAAAAAGCACTTACAAAATAGTGGTTAAGAATATAAGTTTTAGAGTTGAGCAAACCTAGTTTTAAAACAGGTTCTGCCACTAATTAGCCTGGTGGTCCCGAGTAAGTAACAAACACATTGTACAGTAACCTTCATCTTCATGTCTCTGAGGTGGAAATGCAGTATGGCCAGCAGGACTGGAGTGAGAACTCCCTGAAAGCAAAGCATGGCAGACCCGAGAGAAGTCCCTGTCTGTCCTGCCAGTGGCCCACGTGAGGACAGCGCTTTGTTAAAGCAAAAGAAGGAAAGCTTTCTAGGAACAGAGCAGTGTGTGCCGACTCCAAGGATTCAGCTGTGGGTCAAGGACCAGTAGAGTCTTAGGCAGGGAAAAGAAAGGACCACTTGCAAACATAGGAAGGGCAACAGAACATTGTCCAGCCCTATTCTTCCAAAGCTGGACCGCTGAGCCCAGCTGTGCACTTTGTGTCTTCTGCTGACTGAGCGCTGAGCAGGGCTGAGCTCTGGCCCTTGCTGGGCTTTTCAGTGGGCTGTAGAAACCCAGGGAGAGAGCCATCCACCCTCCCAGTCACCCTCGGTGACTTACGCACTAGGTCTGTCCCCGTTCTAGTCCTAGCCCCTGACCAAGTCTCCAGTCCTGCTGAGCCTCCATCAGTAAGACCAGGAGCTTACCACCGATACGTTTGAGACCTTCTCATACTAAAATTAAATGACTTTGTGTTTTCTTTTTGGAAGCATCTTCCTAGATAGTTTGAATTTCATCCTTCTAAGTAAGTATTTGGAGAATTTAAACACTTCTATAAGTAGAATATTACCTTATTAACAAGCTCCAGGATGAACTGAGGACACAGTCTCTAGATTCAAACATTTAAACTGCATGTTAAATGTTTAAATGCACATTTCTGCTATTTGTTTTCAATCCATTATTTAAAAAATGTTTTTGCCTTTTCAAAAACAATTTTTAAAAATAGTGATTACATTTAATTCAACCAATTCTATATAACTATTATGTATTATCATTTTTTATTTTCCTCTTCCAGCCTATGCCCATCTACATAGTAATAGTGATATAGCTGCAATCACAATGCACATATAATTTGGTCATTTTTCTCTCACTTGGCACTTTAGCTTAAAGATTTTCTATGTATCTACAAAATCTTTCTAATTATCATTTCATTGAATACATTATCTTCATCATCGTACATGCACCATAATTTACTTAATTTCCAGAATTTTGCACATAGAGCTTGCTTGTAATTTCTTCTTGCTAGTATTGATAATGTTGTTAATTAACATTTTTGTGCATATAGCTTATTTTTCTTGATGAGTTATTGATTTGTAAAGGGAAAAAAGCCCTCATGCATTTCGAAACTGACTGCTAGAGTGTGTGAAGCAATATTCACATCCTCAACATATGGTTGCGTGTAAGCCACAGAATTCCCTCCTGTTTCCAGCGAGAGGAGGCTTGGGACACAGTTCGCATCAGCTGTCCTTTTTGAAGAGACTTGCAAAAATCATCCATCTGCACTTGGGGAAGCCCATTTGTTTTATTTTCCCTCTTTTTCCTTCGCTTCCTCGTAAAAATTATAGGAGCAAAGTAGCTAACTTTTACATGGACAATTAAGTCCTTGTAACAACAAATCTAGGAGGTAAGACAGCGTGTTCTCCTCTCACCCCCCTCAGCAGTCCCAAAGCAGGTGTTTTCATGTAACAGTGCTCTTCAGTAACCACCCATTCAATTTAAAACTCAATTCCAAAGCAAAGAGCTATTTCTTTTTAAATGTAGTACATCAGACAAAGCAAATATGGAGACTCCAAATCAGAAAGGACTGTGAACAATTTCAGCCACACCTGGAAACATGGTTTTTAAAACTGGCAAATGTTGCTCAGGCACAGGATAGGCATTCTGGTTCATAGGCCCCTAAAGTCTACCTTGTTTTAAACTAAAAATCACAAAGAATCAAGAGATCTTCATTTTATGGGAAACTGGAGCTGTTCCAAATGTAAAAAGTCAAATTAAATTGAATGAAAGCCATACCTGTACTAATGCCTTAAAAGGGAAGACTTGAAGCCTGATTCCTTTTACCAAAGGCTTGGGCAGCTGAGCAAGTGCAGCCCGAAAGTGTCTCATAAAGTAAAATTTAGGTCATTTTTATTCATTCTGTTATGCAGAGTCACAGACCTCAGAAAAACACACTAATAAAACATCACGCTCGGCTTAATGGTCTCTCCTCATTCGACTCCATAATGATAAATGAAATGCCATTAGCATAAGGCAAGTCCATTTCTTGTGGTCTGTGGAGGAGCCCAGGATTGTGACAGAATTGGAATGCAGAGAATTGATTGTTCACAGTTCAAAGGGAAAACTATGGCGCATTTCGTAACCCCATACCAAGGTCGCCACTCTGGGAATGAAGGCCAAGCTCTGAGAAGGTTTGGGGTCCCCCAGACTGCAAACAGGAAATATCTCAGACCTGAGTATCTGGACTAGAATGATACCTGAAAATAGCATTTGAGAGAGACCAGAAGAGCAGGAAGTTGGAGAAGGCAGCCAAGGGCCCATCTCTTGCTCTGCTTCAGTCAACTTCTGCAGTCATTATGAAAACAACTTTATGTTGAGCTCCTGTCATGGGCCAGGTAGTCTGCTGGGCTCTGGGAAAATAGAGATAATATAGACAAGATTCCGGCTCTCATGGTGCTTACATTCTAATGAGGAGGACTTTCTGATAAATTTTAAATGGCAGTTTTGCCAGGTACAGTAACTCACACCTGTAATCCTAGCACTTTTGTTCCCAGACCAAATGGAGGGTTGAGCTGCTTATTCTCACGGCCCAATAACAAGATGCAGATGAACTGGGAAAGGAAGGAGTTTTTATTTCTGAAACTGGTTATAGGGAAAAGGCTTGGAAAATATCACCCAACCAACTCAAAATTACAAAGTTTTCCAGAGCTTATATACCTTCTAAGCTATATGTCTACGTGTAAGTGTGCATTCATCTAAAGGCACAAGTGATTAACTTCTTTTAATCTATAAGATCTGAGTCCTGATGACCTTCCTCTGGAGCCTCAGTAAGTTTACTTAATCTAAGTGGTGGGTCCCGGGGCTAGGGTGATTACCCTTATCTTTTGTCCCTGCTAAATCATGGAGTTTTGGGGAGTTCCTTCAGATCCCCACTAAACTTGTTTGTGGAGACCTGGTGAGTTTCTTCAGACCCCCAGTAAAACCTGTTTAATCCTAAGCAAGTCCGATTAAGAATTCCTTCATTATCTTGTCATGCTTCAATGCCCAAGAAAGGCCTAGGCAAAACTTTTGGCAGTCTTTTGTTACATTTCAGCCTTTGTATGAGGGCACTGGTTCTATCAGCTTTTAATATTTATCTTAACCAGTCAGTCAGTGCTGAAACAGTTGTTATGGAGGCCTGCGTTAGTAAGACCTGGAGGCCGAGGTGGGTGGATCACTTGAGTTCAGAAGTTTGAGACCAGTCTGGACAACGTGGCATAACCCTGTCTCTACAAATAAATAAATAAATAAATATAAAGTAAAATGGTAGTTTTATAGCACTTTTTGTGGCCTGAAATTATTGACAGGATAATAGGGTGGTAGAGTTGCCCGATTTAGCAAATAAAAATCCCAGACACCCAGTTAAGTTTGAATTTCAAATAAGGAATTATTTCCTGTTTAGTGTATGTCTCAAATACTGCATGAGATATACTCGTACTGAAAAGTAATTCCTTGTTTACCTGAAATTCAAATTTAACTGAGCATTCCATATTTTACCTGATAACCCAAGTAGTGGGTAATGGGTAAGGGCTACATAAACTACGGTGGTCAGGGAAGGCTTCTGTTCTAAGACCCTTTCAGGTGGGGAACAATGTGCTTTTTGAAAGTCTATGTGATAAAAAGAGATACTAAGCATTTGCATAGTGTTTGCTTGGGTCAGGCGCTGTTCTAGGTACTTACATATTAATGTATTTAATCTTCGCAGTAGTCCTGTGAGATAGATTCTGCTATTCTCCCCATTTGGCAGATAGAAAAACTGAGGCATAGACAGGGTAAGTAACTTACCCAAGGTCACCCAGTAAGTGGTGAAGTAGCCAGTCAGTCTGGCTCCAAAGTTGGTGCTCTAACCACCATTGCCTGTCACGTAAGTCTACCATTGGAAGTATTCTATTTTACCGAAATCAAGGAAGTATCTTGAGATGTACTGTTATTTCAGCCAGCTGAGGAAGACACTGTACTCTCCCCTCTCTCTATAAACTTCCTGTCCTCCCTGATGATAGCTGTAGGGTTATTTAACATTTGAGTGGCACTTTTTACTTACAATCACTTTTATATGCATTTTTATTGGAACACTAAGTTTCATGAATCAGGTGTAAGTAGACAAACAGGGTCTTAAAGGATTATAGGAATTTCATCAACTTCAACAATCAGCCTGTTTTACAGCCTCCTGCCCTTCAGCCTGTTTTTCCCCAAACTCCATATGGAGTGCAGTCATCTTGTGAGTTGGAACCAGCTCCTGACAGACCCTGGCAATTTATAGATGAGCCCAAGTGAACATTCCTCACGACCATGCTGAAGTTTCCACTCCAGGAGGAGCCACAGCTTCACCACCATAACATACAACCTATCTGCTGGCAGAATAACTCACTGCCTCTGCATCACTAGGACCCTTTCTCTACATGCAATGATGTGCCCTCTCTCCTATCCATCACTCCATTAAACTCTCCTGTCATTTTCCCTCAGGGAAACGCTGCTTTGGAGAATACTCCCAGGGTTCTCCTCACTTGCACCAAGGAATAAAACTCTCATTGATGACTGATGAAAACCTGTGTTCTCGTGGAGAGTCTTCTGTTACTTGCCAGGTGAATGAACTCCAGTTTTTTGGTTTTTTGTTTTTCTTTTTTCTGGGTATCACAGGCTTTGCTATTATCCTCATTTACAGATGAAGAAACTCAGACTTGGAGAGAGTAAGTCATATGTAATCCCATGGCAATAAGCAACAGGACTATGACTTGGCCTTAGATCTGTAAGAGCATACTCTTGGCATATAGCCCACATCTAGCAGGGGCTCAAAAAAGGCATGTTGAACTGGATACAATGTGCTTCACCAGCTCTCAGCTGGGTGACCCCTTTGCAGAGAGGCTGAATATCTTCCCTGAATATGGTATGTCCCTTGAGGACACCAATTCTTCAAATGGCTTGACAAACTCACGTGGGTGTGCCAGAAGGCTAGATGCTCAGACCTCCCTATGGAGGTGTAAATATCTTAGTCAGTGGCAGGAATAGTACTATGAATAGTCTTATACCCATGAATAATGCAATCCCCTTCCTTTTCTCAACCAAATCACTTTAGGACATATGGGGCCAAGAACATGATGCACATGTGAGGCTGGATTATGTACATCATTAGCCCACCTCCTCTGGTGATGGAATTTGTCACCCCCACAAGCCCTTTTCCATTTGACTTCAGAGGCTCATCTTGGTCTTATATGATGGATTTGCTTTTCAGTTATGGAGGACAGTGCCCTGGACTGGGCATACTTCTCAGGGTAAACCTTGTTTCTTAATGTGACTTCTTTTAATGTTTTTACACTGGAAGGGGGCCAGGGCTGGATGTTTTTTCTTTCAGGGACCACTGGCTCTGACTTCAGGAGCCCAAGGAGAGCTCCTCCTGCCAGCAACAGTATTGTTCTTGGCCAAATTTGGGTCTAGTGAAGAGTTTGAGAGAAGTTTGCAGAACAGATGGAGCAGAACATGGGGGCCCAAGGCCCTTAGTACAGAGTGTTGGGGCTGGTAGCTGAGTCATGAAAAGGCATAGGTGGTGAGATGGGGAGAAAACTCTTTATTTTTATAATTTTAATATTAATATTTTAATATTATAAAAATAATGTCCTTATTTTTACCTATCTTGCCCCTCCCTGACCCATCTTTATACTGTGGATTTAATTGCAAAATGTGGCATCTATTAATGTAAGAACCACGATAATATCTTGCACAGATTCCATTCCCATCGATCATCTGGAGTGGTCTCCATGGAAGCCCTGAGGTAAGCAGGGCTGGGGTGCTGACCTTGATCCACAGCAGCTGAGGATTCTGAGAAGGAAGTTAGGGGGCTTGCCCAAGGCTCTGCAGGAAGCGAATGATAGACAAGTGTTCAAAGGGAAGTGCTCTGACTCCTAGTTCAATATTGCCCATTTTTTCTTTAAAAAGGTTTAAAATGGTGAGTACAGGTGTGGATGTCCCCCTCCCCCCGCCCCCCGCCTCCTGCTTTATGAGCTTTCTGCAACTGGCACCAGGTACCCACCCTAACTCACCTCACCCTCTTTCTTGTTCTGCCCCCAAGTCTCAGTCTGGGATTTTGAAGCTGTTGTGTTGCCTCCATTCCAGAAAGCTTGGCCAACCAGCCCCAAGGTAGCAATTTTGGTTGAGTCTTCCTCCAGGAGAGACACTTCCCCCCATGTTCTGATCGGCAGAGTTGTGGATGCTTCTTTTCTGCAGGCACGATGGACAGAAATGTAGGATACTTGATGAGCACCCCTTGATAAAAGGTAAAATATGTTGACTGGGTCTACTTTGAATAAGTGTTTCCTAGTGATTCAGAAAAGCAGTGGAGGCTGGAATGCAAACATTTAAAGTGTGAGCCATAAGTCAGTTCCGATAGAAGAGACAGAGACTTGAGGTCATGCACCGGCATTCAATGTAAAGATGAAATGTTCAGACAACATTGCATTAGCTGCTGGGAACAAAGGAAGGGAAAGAGACAAAACAGAAGACAGTGAGGGTGGAAAAAGGATCTACTTTAAAGTAGTAAAGAAAGGTTTGAATTGAGGTTCTGCTGCATACCAGATATGCTACACAACTCACCTTACCCTGCTCAGGCAGGTTCATCCTTATTTTATAAATAATTGTCATGAAGATTGATTCATTCACCCCACCAATATATTTTCTATTATGTGCTAGCTCTGCTTCAGGAAGTGGGCGACAAAGACAAAGAATCCCTTTTAAGGAGCTTGCATTCTCAGCAGAAAGTAGAAAGACTAAAGAATTAAACAAGAAACTATCAGACATTGATGGGATAGAACATTTGAAGACTGATGTGATAAGGAATGCCTGGGAAGAGGCTGGGTATGTTAGGTCAGGAAAGGCTTCTCTGAAGAGTCAACAATCGAGAAGCTTCCACCCATGCCAAAATCTATAGAGGAAGTTTTTTGGCAGAGTCAACAGCGAATTCAAAGTCCCTGGGGCTCCACAGTGAGAGGGTGGATTTGCAGGAGCAGGGCACTGGGGCAATGAGGCCAAAGCAAAGGGCTCGGACTTGATTCCAAGTGGAGTGAGGGCTAGTGGAGGGCTTTGACCAGGACTGTAGCCTGATCTGATTTGCATTTTTAAAAAGATGTGCATGGGGAACAGATCAGAAGGGGCTGAAGCCAGATGCCAGACTGGAAGGCAATGCTGCGACCAAGCCACTTGAGATTTCAGTACCCCAGAATTTTTAGCGATTGAAATAATAAAAATATAGCCTCAAAGCTTATGTTTAATCATGAAGCCACATTATTCCCTTTGAAATATAGATTGAAGAAGCTGTCTTTACCCTAAGCTTCTCTGTGTGGTGATGAGACAAAATCAACTCCTTGGAAGTCTGTTACGCCAAATATCAAGTCGCAGCCCAAGGTGAGGTTTGAGGGGAGTGGGTGGGCAAGTGGTGGGTAGCTGGAAAAACACTTGAGGAATTATAGGCAGTTTTGACCTGACTTTATTCTCTCTCTGGGCACAAGCTGTATGTACAGCATCAGTAGGGTAGTTATGCCTTTTACAGACAATAGTGGCTCTGAGCCAAGCACGAGCTTATGTGAGTGGTTAATGTACCTCATGTGGCGTGGTTACATCATGTGTGGGGTTGTGGGCCTGTGCTCCAAACCCGCTGAGTCATGCTGCTCTCGGAAGGCCACCTGGGCCTCCTCCTGACAAAAGTGAAGCCATTTTCCTTACAAAGTCCAACTCCCACAGCTTAGAAATGATTGGAAACACAGGCTGCCTTGGGGCTTACTCCCATGGATCAGGTCAGAACCAGAAGCGACCTCACTAGGTGAGTCACCCAGGGACAACAGGTTCATACGAAGAAGGCAGGCAGGGCTCACTAGCTCCCAGAGCTCATCAGGGGATTGGCACCTGCAGCCTGGGTGTTTATATTTGAATTACGTTTGATAGCATGTTGAATTGGTGACTAATTGCAGCATTCCCAAACAAGGTACTTTAATTACAGCTTCTTTAATTCCAGTGAGAGCTCCACTTGGAAAACAGAGTGATGAGGAGGATTCAGATCTGCTTACTCTGATCCGTAAGTGCGAGTTGAAAAATGAATGACCGGGAAAGTCTGTGGCTTACTCAGTGAGCTCCTGAAAAGACACTGCTTTGTAACTCTGCTAGAGATGCCTCCCAAGGGAAGGGGCCAGTTGACAATCGTTGCAGCCTCATTCTTGAAAGTTGGTGACCAGTGCACATGTGGGTGTGCTGGAAGGTCAATGCTGGCTTGGTCTCAGCCTCCCCTCCTTCTAGCTGGGAACAGTTGTCCAGATGTCACGCGTATCTCTGGAGGGACTTGCTCAGTTAGCTTGAAAAAACAGACTCACTAATTGTGCTGTCCTCTGTTGTAAATCATGGACTGATCTCCTTCACCTCTTAAGCTGCAAAATTCAATTCAGAGCTTTGAATAGGCTTCTGATAGAGTCTTCCTAGTTTTAAGAGATCCTTTGACAGGTTTTCTGTATTTATTTAACGGGACTCTTGTCCCCTTGCTGCTAGGCTACACATGTGGCCCAGAAAACTGGGTCAGTTTCACAGGTAAAGTTTAAACATTGCCAAATAGCTTATTTAAATCACTTTTAAGTCTTTTTATTAGATAAATGTGGGCAGGCCATAAATTTTAGCCACATTATTATTTTCCATAGTGGCCTTAAGACTGGGAATCTGTTGCTTTTATATTTCCATAGAAGACAATCAGTCTTTCCATAGCCCTGGGTCTTGTCTTCTGTCTCTTTAAATGCAATATTTTCTCCAAAGCAGAATGGCTTTGGAGTTCTCTTGGGACTTTTCTACCTGTCATTCTGATTATAATAACAATGATAAGAAAGCCTTACCTGCAGTGTCTGACACTTTCATGTAAGTGATCTCACTTGATCCTTACAGCCAGCTCTGAAAGGAAGACAAGGTAGCTATTGTTACTCCTATATCCTCTCTGAGCCCAGAGGAATGATATCACGGCCACGTTTTCCAGTAGAGACAAGGTCTGCATTATCTGATGCCATCCCCTGCTGCTTTTCTGTGATGCCTGTCAACAAGCCTTGGTTTGCCAATATTACATGGTTTCTTAGTAGCCCTCAGTGTGTGTCTCATGTCAATGTCCAGAGCAGCCCTCCAGGTGATTCTCGGTGTGTATATTGGGTTAGCACCTAGACCAAGTCAAACAGGCAAACGTCCATGAAGTGCCAATGTGTACATAAGCTCTATGAGGCATTTATGGCACAGATAAGTGCTGAGAGAGTGAAGCCGAGTCGAAAGTAAACTACCTATGGTTTTAGATTCCAGACAGACCTAATTCAAATCACACTCTTTCTGGGTCTTTGAATAAGTTACATGCACATTCAGAACCTCATGATTAAATGTGATAATATAAAATGACCAGCACTTTGAAAGAGTTACATTAATAGTGGTAGTGTTTTGTCACATCATCTCTATAATCTTTACAACACTCCTTATGAGGTAGGTACTATACTTACCCTGATTTTATAGACTGACAAACTGAGGCACATATAGATTGGTAAGATTAGGTCATTGGCCAACAGTTACTGCTGCATTTTGCACTCAGGTCTTTCTGGTTCCAAACACAGCTATTGTTCTTAAAATGAGATGACCCCAAGGAAGGCCCTGATGCCCCTTATCTGCTTTCTGTGTACCTGCCCAGTGCCTGCATAGCTAGAGACAGAGAAACAACTAAGTAAACAAAAGGGCCACTACCAACGGGCAGAGATAGCCCATCCCCAAATGAGCTACCAAGCCCTGGGTTAATGTTATTTAACTGCACATTTTACATGCTTTTTTATTAGCCTTAATAACCACCACTTTGTTGTGCCCTTGAGTACCCAGAAGGACTATTGCAGTGACTGGAAAACACTAAAAGCTCCTCTTACCAGCTTCCCTCTGGCGGATTACTGATGGGGATTGTGAACCTGCTTGTTCCTCTCTGTCCTGAAGCTGCTGTGCTAGACTGAAAAGTCCTACTTGTTCCTGCTCATTTCCCACCATGGCAGGGAGGCTGCCCCTGCTGCTGTGCAGGCTGCACCTTGATTCGGAGCTGAGGAGGGCACTATGCGTGGGAAGGGGTGGAAAAGATCACCCCACGGGCTCTGAAGCAATCCTTTAATGCCTTGCTATTCAAACTGTAGTCTGTGGACCAGCAGCATAGACCATGGAGGCTTACTAAAAATGCAGGATCTCAGGCCCCTCTAGAACTACTGACTTAGATGCTGCCTTTTAACAAGATTCCTTCCTGGTATGATTCCTGTATCCATGAAAGCTTGGGAAGCATTGAGGAACAGTGCTCTAACACTGGAGATACCCCATACACTTGCATGGGAGCTTTGGAGAACTTCAAACGCCACATGGGGAAAATTTGACTCTAAAAATAATGAAGTAGGAATAGTGAATATCAACAAGTATTCCCTCCTTAATGCTTCGTAATCTACAAAGTGCTTTGGTGGATGTAGGGCTGGTTCTCTAAGTGCAGCTCCAATCTATCCCACCTCTATTTGTCTGGATAACTCCTTTTTTAGAGGGGAAGTTGGGGGGAAAAGGTCTGGCTTTGTCTCCCAGGCTAGAGTGCAGTGGCACAATCATAGTTCAGTACAGACTAGAACTGGGCTCGAGTGATCCTCCTACCTCGGGCTCCTGAGTAGTTGGGGCAACAGGGATGCACCACTATGCCTGGATATTCTTATTTTTATTTTTGTAGATACAAGGTCTTGCTATGTTGCCCAGGCTGGTCTTGACTCCTAGCTTCAAGCAGTCTTCCCACCTTGGTCTCCCAATGTGCTGGGATTATAAGTGTGAGCCAGCATGCCTGGCCTAATGATCTCTGTTTTAAAAAGAAAACAGATGTGTTTGAGTCCTGTCTCTGCCATTCAGCATAAAGAATAACTTTATGTAAGTTCTTTATCCCTCTAAGTCTCAGGATTCTCATCTGTAAAATGGGGGTAGTGACACATATGTAATTTTCTTTGCAGAGCTATTGTTAGGATGAAATGGGCTTATACATATAGGACACTTGGCCTCTGGCAAATCCTCAATAAATGGCAGTTGCATGGTTTTCTTTCTCTTGCTGTTCTTAGTGAAATTTCCTACTTGACTGAGCTTCACAGGGCAAAAGCTGAGGTTGTCCTTTGACTGTCTCGTACTTGGTAGGTTTATAAATCTGTGGAATGAATGCTTGATCTTCCCAACTGCTAGCAAGATAAGTCAGGTAATATTTTCCCCATGATATGATTTAATAATTACAAGAACCCTGGGAGGTAAACTGTATTTTCCCAAGTTAGTTTATAGATGGTGGTAGAGGCTCTGAGTTGGTAGGAAATTTGCCCGGGTCGCACAGTTTGTTACTGACCCGATGCAGGCCCACTTCTCCCCGTGCTAATTGAATGCCCTCTTTGTTTCACCTGACCACTTTCTCTCGGGCTCATTTCATCTTAAATGTGTATCTTCTCAGGGTTTAGGGTTTAACAGGTGCCATTGGTAGAAAAGAGGAGATTCTTATTGTTTTCTTTGTTAAGATTTGTAACAAAGACTAGTCAGACTAGCAGCTGACTAGAGGAAAGAAATTTCTTAGCATCTACCCTAAGTCCAGCCTACTGCCCTGGAAACTCATCCCTCCAGAATAGTGTTTCCCACATTCCAGTCTTTGACCAACCGCTTGTACTCTTCTGGGCCTCTCTGCACACTAGCCACACTATTTCTTTTCTATTTTATCACATCAGCTCATTTTTATTAAACAAATATGCTTTAAAGTGAAACTATATTATTGCCATAAATGGAAATCTTGAATCACTTTCCAATAGAAAAGAATAACAATAAACAAGTACAATGGAATGAAAACATTCTTTTTCTATGTAGGTGGATATGGTTGCCTTCAGCAGGCTATGTGCTGGGGGCCTTTCTCTTCTTCCAAAGTGAGATTAACAATAATGGTTAGTGCTAGCATGTCTCTGACATTTTTTTTTATGTCATCAGAAGGATTTGGAAACAAAGGGAGAAAAGCAATGAAAAGAAAATGCATTTGCCATCATATGAGGCGATGCTATTTAATGTTCTTTGGGTGTGAAGAAAATTATTTCATAAGACCCCAGGGGGTCCATTTCCTGAGAAACCATATTGTAGTGTGTACTATGCCATCATATGCTATTGGATAAGATGGGCATGTCTTTATTCCCCAGTTTGTCTAGCGTAGAAGTAATGGAACTTCGATGCTGGAGCAAACTGCATGGGTTTGAATCCCAGCTCTGATAATTACTAAGGATTGACCTGGGAAAAGTTACTTTACCATTTTTGCCTCCATTTTCTCATCTGTAAAGAGAGTGTACTAATAGTAACTATCTAATTGTTGTCAGAATTAAATACATGGCAAGACTCTTAGAATAGTGAAACTCAGCAAGTGCTTGGCACACCGCTTGTGCTATATAAATGCTGGATGTTTAGCTGCTGCTGCTGCTTCTGTTTTAAAATGCTGAGGCCAGAATACAACAAGTCCTTGTCTATGATTCAGGTATTAACTCTTTGCCTGTTTGAGGAGTATCGGACTCTACCCTTTCTGAGTCTACAGACTAAGCAATCCTTGGTGCTGGAGTCTCATCTGAAAGGAAGAACAGGGGAGCTGGAAGAGAAAGGCTCCAAAGAATCAGGGCATCTCTCAGCAGGGAGCTGGCATGTGTTTCTCTCCTGTTGTATACCAGGCACTTTGACATGCCATTTCTCTATTTTTTTCCCATTAAATAGTGGTTGGTGCTATTTTCTAAATATTTCCTCTTCTTCTGCCTTCCATGATAATGGTATGACTTCCCTTCCCATAACAAATTAGGCATATTGCCCATGTGATTTTCTGTGGGCAATGAAATGTGAGTCAAAATAACATGTGTCATAGCCAGCAGAAACTTTCAGAGCTAGTGGGTGATTCACGCTTTTCTCTTTGTACTGATTCAATAATCAAGGAAATATGGCGTTCCTGAGCAAGTCTGACATGGATGAGAGCTCCCAGTTAATACATGATGGAAAGTGTAGCTGAGAAGAAAGCAAAACTATGTTTGTTTGTTTGTTTTGTTTTTTGAGATGGAGTTTCACTCTTGTCACCCAGGCTGGAGTGCAATGGTATGATTTTGGCTCACTGCAACCTCCTCCTCCTGGGTTTAAGCAATTTTCCTGCCTCAACCTCCCGAGTAGCTGGGATTACAGGTGTCTGCCACCACGCCCGGCTAGTTTTTACATTTTTAGTAGAGACAGGATTTCACTATGTTGGCCAGGCTGGTCTTGAACTCCTGACTTCCCAAAGTGCTGGGATTACAGGCATGAGCCACTGCTCCTGGCAAAACTATGTTGTTTTAAGCCACTGAAATTTTGTTTACTACTACATCAAAACCTACCCTATTGTGTCTGATACAAAACCCTAGGTGCAGATATACACCAAAATTCTTTTTTAATTACTTTTTCCAAAATTTTTAATTTTTGTGGGTGCATTGTAGGTGTATATACTTTTGGGGTACATGAGATGTTTTGATACAGGCATGCAATGTGAAATGAGCCTATCATGAAGAATGGGGTATCCATCCCCCGCAAGCATTGATCCTTAGAGTTACAAACAATTCAATTATACTCTTTAAGTTATTTTAAAATGGACAATCAAGTTATTATTGACTATAGTCACCCTGTTGTGCTATCAAATAGTGGGTCTTATTCATTCTTTCTATTTTTTCTACCCATTAACCATCCCCATCTTCCTTGCAAACCCCCACTACACTTCCCAGCCTCTGTTACAATCTTTCTACTCTCTATGCCCATGAGTTCAATTGCTTTGATTTTTAGATTCCACAATTAAGTGAGAACATGTGATATTTGTCTTTCTGTACCTGGCTTATTTTACTTAGTGATATGATTTACCTGTGTCCCCACCCAAATTTCATCTCAAATTGTAAGCCAAACTGTAATCTCCATGTGTCAAGGAGGGGACCTGTTGGGAGGTGACTGGATCATGGTGGTGGTTTTCCCCAAGGTGTTTTCATGACAGTGAGTGAATTCTCATGAGATCTGGTTGTTTAATAAGTGTCTGGCCCATCCTCCTCCCCCCTCTCTCTCTCCTGCTGCCATGTAAAATGTGCTTGCTTCCCCTTTACCTTCTGCTATGATTGTAAGTTTCCTGAGGCCTCCTAAGTCATGTGGATCTGTGAGTCCATTAAACCTCTTTTGTTTATGAATAACCTTGTCTCAGATAGTGTCATTATAGCAGTGTGAAAATGGACTAATACAGGAAATTGGCACCAGCAGTGGGGCACTGCTATAAAGATACTTGAAAATGTGGAAGCAACTTTGGAACTGGGTAAGGGCCAGAGTTTGGAACAGTTTGGAGGGCTCAGAAGAAGACAGGAAGATGTAGGAGGCTTTGGAACTTCCTAGAGACTTTTTGAATAGTTTTGATCAAAATGCTCACAGTGATACTACAGACAATGAAATCCAGGCTGAGGTGGTCTCATGTGGAGATGAAAAACTTATTGGGAACTGGAGCAAAGGTCACTCTTGCTCTGCTTTAGCAAAGAGACTGACGGCACTTTGCCTCTGCTCTAAAGATCTGTGGAACTTTAAATTTGAGATAGATGATTTAGGGTTTCTGGCAGAAGAAATTTCTAAGGAACAAAGCATTCAAGACGTGACCTGGTTTTTCCTGAAAGCATACAGTTATATGCACTTACAAAGAGACATTTGAAATCGGAACTTACGTTTAAAGGGGAAGCAGAGCATAAAATTCTGGGAAAATTGCAGCCTGTATATGCGGTAGAAAAGAAAAACCCATTATCTGGGGAGAAATTCAAGCTAGCTGCAGAAATTCACATAAGTAATGAGGAACTGAATGTTAATTGCCAAGACAATGGAGAAAATGTCTCCAGGGTATGTCAGAGATCTTCAAGGTAGCCCCTCCCATCACAGGCCCAGAGGTTGAGGAGGAAAAAGTGGACCAGGCCCAGGGCCCTTCTCCTCTGCGTAGCCTTGGAACTTGGTGTCCTCTGTCCCAGCTGCTCCAGCTCTAGTCAGGGCAAAAAGGGGTCATGGTAAAGCTCAGGCTGTAGCTTCAGAGGATGTAAGCCCCAAGCCTTGGTGGCTTCCATGTGGTGTTGGGCCTGTGGATACGCAGAAGACAAGAGCTGACCTTTGGGAACCTCTGCCTAGATTTCAGAAGATGTGTGGAAATGCCTGGATGTTTAGGCAGAAGTCTGCTGCAGGGGTGGAGCCCTCATACAGAACCTCTACTAAAACAGTATGGAGGGAAATGTGGGGTTGGAGCCCCCATATGGAGTCCCCACTGGGGCACTGCCTAGTGGAGCTTTGAGAAGAGGGCCAACATCCTTCAGACCCCAGAATGGTAGATCCACTGACAGCTTGCACCCAGAAAAGCCACAGGCACTCAACACTAGCCTGTGAAAGCAGCCACGGGGGCTATACCCTGCAGAGCCATAGGGGCAGAGCTGCCCAAAGCCTTGGGAGTATCCTCTTCTATCAGCATTCCCTGGATGTAAGATGTGAAGTCAAAGGAGACCATTTCAAAGCTTTAAGATTTAATGACTGCCCTACCAGGTTTTGGACTTGCATGGGGCCTGTGGCCTCTTTGTTTTTGCCAATTTCTCCCATTTTGAATAGGAACATTTACCCAATGCCTGTACCCCCATTGTATCTTGGAAGTAACTAACTTGCTTTTGATATTTTAAGGGGGAAGGCACTTGCCTTGTCTCAGACGAGACTTTGGATTTAGACTTTTGTGTTAATGCTGGAATGAGTTAAGATTTTGGGGTACTGTTGAGAAGACATAATTGCATTTTGAAATGTGAGAAGGACATGAGATTTGAGAGGGACCAGGGGCAGAATAATATGGTTTGGCTGTGTCCCCACCTAAATCTCATCTTGAATCGTAGGGCAAATTTTAATCCCCATGTGTTAAGGAAGGGATCTTGTGCGAGGTGATTGGATCATGGAAGTGGTTTCCCCCATGCTGTTCTCATGAGAGTGAGTGAGTTCTCACTCACAGATAGAAATGCTACTGATTTTTGTATGTTGCAACTTTACTAAGTTTGTTTAGCAGTTCTAATCGTTTTCCTGTGTAGTCTTTAGATTTTCTAAATATAAGATCATATCATCTATAAAAAAATAATTTGACTTATTTTCCCATTTGGATGCCTTTGGTATCTTTCTCTTGTCTGATTGCAATGGCTAGGGCTTCCAGTACTATGTTAAATAACAGTGGTGACAATGGGCAGTGTTGTCATGTTCCAGATCTTAGAGGGAAGACTTTCGGTTTTTTCCCATTCAGTATGACACTAGCTGTGGGTCTGTCATATATGGCTTTTATTATGTTGTGGTATATTCCGTCTATTCCCAGGTTTTTTAGGGTTTTTGTCATAAAGAAATGTTGAAATTTATCAAATGCTTTTTTAGCATCAATGGAAATGATCATATGGTTTTTATCCTTCATTCTGTTGATAGGATGTATCATATTGATTGATTTGTGTATGTTGAACCATCCTTGCATCCCAAGGAAAAATCCCACTTGGTTATGATAACCTAAAGTCATTAGGTTATTTACCTGAATTTTTTCCTCTTCTTTGAGGTAGGTACTTATAGTTATAAATTTCCCTCTTAGTATTGCTTTTGCTGTATCCCAAAGGTTTTGGTATGTTGTGTTTTCATTATCATTTAAAGAAAGTTTTCAATTTCCTTCTTAACTCCTTCATTAACCCACTGGTCATCCAAGAGCATATTATTTAATTTTCATGTCTTTGTATAGTTTCAAAAACTCCTCTTATTATTAATTTCTAGTTTTATTCCATTGTGGTCAGAGAAGATGCTTGATATTATTTGCATGATTTTGAATGTTTTAAGACTTGCCTTGTGATCTTACATATGTCTGTTCTTGAGAAAGAGCCATGTCCTGAGGAGAAGAATGTGTATTCTGCAGTCATCAGATGAAATGTTCTGTAAATAGCTATTAGATTCATTTGGTTTATAGTGCAGATTAAGTCTGTTGTTTCTTTGCTGATTTTCTTTCTGGGAAATCTGTCCAATGCTGAAAGAAGGGTGTTGAAGTCTCCAGCTATTATTGTATTGGGGCCTATCTCTCTCTTTAGCTCCAATAATATTTGCTTTATATATCTAGATGCTCCAGTTTTGGGTGCATAGATATTTAAAATTATATCTTCTTGCCACATTGACCCCTTTATCATTATATAGTGACCTTCTTTGTCTCTTGTTACAGTTTTTGTTTTGAAATCTATTTGTTTAATATTGTTATAGTGACTCCTGCTATTTTTTGGTTTCCATTGGCATGGAATATTTTTTCTGTTCCTTTATCTTTAGTCTATGTGTGACTTTAGGGTAAAATTTGTTTATTGTAGGCAAAAGATTAATGGGTCTTATTTTTTCATCCATTCAGCCACTCTGTGTGTTTTGATTGGAGAGATTAGTCCAGTTACATTTATTGTTATTATTGATAAGGAAGGGCTTACTCCTACTATTTGGTTATTTGTTTTATGGTTGTTTTTTGTTTTGTGGTCTCCTCTTTCTTCTTTCTTTCCTTCCTGCCTTCCTTTAGTGAAGGTGATGTTCTCTGATATGATTTAGCTTCTTGCTTTTTAATTTTGTATATTCATTGTATGTTTTTGTTTGAGTTTACCATGGACTTGCAAATACTATCTTATAACCCATGATTTTAACCTGACAATAATGTAACACTTTGTATAAACATTGAAATGAATAAAAAATTCCATGCCCTAACTTTATCCCCCAACTTTTAAACTTTTTGTTGTTTCTATTTATATCTTATTGTACTGGCTATGTCTTGCAAAGTTATTTTTGATTGGTTCATTGTTTAGTCTTTTTACTTGGGTTAAGAGTACTTTACACACCACAGTTAAAGTGTTATAATACTGTGTTTTTCTGTGTACTTACTATTACCAGTGAGTTTTGTTCCTTCTGGTGAGTACTTATTGCTCATTAATGTCCTTTTCTTTCTGATTGAAATACTCTCTTTAGCATTTCTTGTAGGACAGGTTGGTGTTGATGAAATCCCTCAGCCTTTGTTTGGGAAAGTCTTTATTTCTCCTTCATGTTCGAAGGATATTTTAACTAGATATACTATTATAAAGTTTTTTTTTCCTTTAGCACTTTAAATATGTCATTACACTCTCTCCTGGCTTGTAAGGTTTCCACTGAAAGTCTGTTTCCAGATGTATCAAAGCTCCAGTGCATGTTATTTGTTTTTCTTTCCTCTTGATACTTTTAGGATCAGTTCTTTACCCTTGACCTTTGGGAGTTTTATTATTAAATGCCTTAAAATAGTCTTCTTTGGGCTAACTTTGCTTGGTGTTCTATAACCTTCTTGTACTTGGATATTGATATCTTTCTACAGATTTGGGAAGTTCTCCGTTATTAACCCTTTGAATAAACTTTCAATAACTTTAAGGCCAATAACTCTTAGATTTGGCCTTTGAGGCTATTTTCCAGATCCTGTAGGCATACTTCATTGTTTTTTATTATTTTTTTCTTTTGTCTCCTCTGTGTATTTTCAAATAGCCTGTCTTCAAGCTCATAATTACATCTTCTGCTTGATCAATTCTGCTGTTAAAGGACTCTGACATATTTTTCAGTGTGCCAAATGTATTTTTCAGCTCCAGAATTTCTGCTTGATTCTTGTTAATAATTTCAATCCCTTTGTTAAATTTATTTGATAGAATTCTGAATTTTTTATCTGTGTTATCTTGATTTTCTTTGAGTCTTCTCAAAACAGCTATTTTGAATTCTATATCTAAAAGGTCTCATATCTTTGTTTCTCCAAGATTGGTCCCTTGTGATCTACTTAGTTCATTTGGTGAGGTAATGTTTTCCTGGATGATATTGATGCTGGCAAATGTTCTTCAGTTTCTGGGCATTGAAGAGCTGGGTATTTATTGCAGTCTTCAGTGTCTGGGCTTATTTTTACCCATCCTTCTTGAGCAACACATTTTAGATATTTAAAAGGACTTGGGTGTTGTGATCTAAGATGTATGTGCTTTAGGGGGCACCCCAAGGCCAGTAACATGTTTCTTGCAGACTCATTAGTGGTACCACACTGATAATCTTGGACAAGACCCAAGATAATTCTCTTGATTACCAGGCAGAGACTCTTATTTTCTTCCTTTACTTTCTCCCAAACAAACAGAGTCTCTCTCTTTCCCTATGTTCTGAGCCACCTAAAGCTGGAGGTTAAGTGACACAAGCACCCCTACATTGGATCAGACCTGAAGCCAGCACAGCAGTGAGTCTCGGCTAATGCTTACTGTAACCACTTCCTGACTACTGCCTATGTTTGCTCAAGGCCCTGGGGCTCTACAATCAGCTGGTGGCAAAGTCAGCTGGGTGTAGGTCCTTCCCTCCAGGGTGGCAAGGTCCCCCAGGCCCCATATGGGTCCAGGGATGCCATCTAGGAGTCAAAAATCTTAGAAGTCCACCTGGTGTTCTATTGTACTGCAGCTGAGCTGGCACTCAAACCACAATATGTAGTCCTTCCTACTCTTCCCTTCCCTTTCTAAAGCCAGAAGAACCTCAACCGACAGCCACCATGACCCCAGGCCACAAGGAGTACTGCCAGACTATTGCTGATGTTCCCTTAAGGCCTAAGGGCTCTAAAGTCAGCTTGTGGTGAATGTTGTATGGCCTGAGACTCACCCTTCAGAGCAGTGGGATCACCTCTAGTCCAGGGCAGGTCCAGAAATGCTGTTCAAGAATCAAGTCTTGGAATTAGGGACCCCATGACCCCACTTGATGCTTTAACTCCTGTGGCTGTGCTGGTACCTAAGGCTCAAGACAAAGTCCCCTTTACTTTCTCCTCTGCATTTCTCAAGCAGAAGGAGTTTTGTCCCATAGCCACTACAGCTGGGAATGTGCTGAGTCTCACCTGTAGCTAGCAAGTCTCAGAGGCTCACTCAAGGCCTTTGACACAGTACCTGGGTATCGCTGCTGCTTATTCAGGGCCCAAGGGCTCTTCAGTTAGCAGGTGATGAATACTGCCAGGACTGGGTCCTTTCCTCAAGGCAGTGGATTCCCTTTTGGCCCAGGGTATGTTTAGAGATGTTGTCCAGGAGCTAGGGCCTTGAATGGGTCCTCACAACTCTGACCAGTGCCATATCCTGCTACGGCAAGATGCAAGACAAAGTCCTCCACCGCCTTCCTTTTCCTCTCCTCAAGCAAAAGGAAGTGGTTTCTTTTGGAGTCATGAGCTGTGCAGTCTGGGGGTAGGGGAGGTATGTTGCCAACACTCCTTTGGCTGCCCCAGCTGATATCTCAGTATGTGTATGCTCCACCACCCAGATCGTCTCTGGGCCTAGTTGAGCACTAGAACTCACCTAATAATTGTAGTCCTTATGGCCTAGACTGCCTTTCAAGTTTTTAGAGACACAGAGTACTTTGTCTCTATTTAGAGACACAGAGTACTTTGTCCCTCAGTGGTAAGGTTTGTGGGAAGTCAAATTCTGACCACTGCGATTGGTGATTACGCTCTGGGTAGGGCTGGTTTAAATGCTCCTGCTATGGGCTGACATCAACTGTGTTTGGTCTGGTGTTTCTTTCTGCTGTAGCAGGACAGTGCTGAGCTTATTGCTTTACAATTGCTGTGTTCACCCTCCTCCAGCGCCCAGGGACACTCTACACCACATTGCTGCGACCAGAGGTTGGGGAGGGGTGGCATCAGCAATTCAAGACTGTTGTTTTCTATGTCTTCAGTGTCTTTTCAGTGACACAATGTTAAAACCAGATACTATGAGGACCTGCCTGATTTCTGGTTCTTATGATGGTGTTGTTCTGTGTAGATACGTTGTTAAATTGGTGTCCTTGCAGGGGGCATGATTGATGGAGACTTCTATCCCCCCAACTTTCCCTGCCTTCTTACCACCTGAATTCTTGCATCTAACAAAAACTCTACTGCCCTTAAGGAGTTCAAACTGGAGTGTGGGTATACAGGTTTCAGTTGAGTTAGTTAGACATGCAGTACCTAGAACCACTCTAAATTTTTCCCTGTCTGGCTTATTTTCTCCTAATCATAATCAGTCTCTAGTAAAGAAAGTGAGAAAACTTGGGCTCCGCCTCTTCATCATCTACCATCTTCTTGTACAAACTTGAGAAACTATTTCCCCTATGAGTTTTTTTCTCAGATTTGCTGAACCTCTCAGACTTGCTGTAAGAAGGAATCTTACAAAACCATTGACATAGGCCCTTGCTTTGTGTCCAAATTTCCTTGACATCATCTCCTTTTCTAGTCTTTACTTGAAGAGTTCCAGAGAGAGGAAACTTACTAATCTCATTAATGGATGTAGATCTAGGCTATGAGTTGTGAGGCCTACTGGACTGTGAGATAACAGTCTGAGTTTCTGACTTATTTGAAAAGTGAATAATTTTGGAGATCCTTACTTTGTAGGGGGGTCCTAAAATTTATCTTCCTAACCAGGACACTCTTAAGAACAAAAAGAGGTGCTGATAACATAATACTGGAGCAGTAGGAATAAAACGGGACTATCCTGAGCAAACCAAGACATAATGATTACTTGACTGCCATGATTTTATGGCCACCAACAACTGGTAAAAATTCCACGGGCAGGGCTGGGCCCCATCTTTAGTAAGAAACCCTGAATTTTGGTCTTGCTGCCCTCCTTACTTTCCACCCAAACTGTTAACAGTGATTGTTTTTTGAACCATCTCCTGTTTTTTAACCAATTCTTTTGTGAGAATTTCAGCCCTAAAGCCATTTCAGAAAGCAAGCATGTACATATACTTATAATTTCAAGCAAATTTCCCCCACAGGCACTTCATAACCCTGACTACTATCTTGATCAGATGCATATTTAATGCCTTTTGACAGAGACACAGATGCAAACTGTTCAACCCTTTCTGAGGTGTTAGAATGCTGCCAGGTCCCAGTACAGCTTCTGTGAGAGCTACTGGAATGCCTGGAGCTACCCTCTCTCAGTGTCCCCACAAGACCCAAATCTCAGGAAACTTACGGCAAGGTAATAGAAGGAGAGGCAGGGCTTATTAAGTTTCCTTCTGCAGGCCATTTGATTGCATTTGTGCCCTGAGCACAGGCTTATTTGCATACTTGATTTATGGCTTTAATTCAAATATTACTGTTGTTTCACATAAACCACTACCCTGATTTCTCTTTAAATTTTTCTTTTAACAATTCACTCAATACCACATGGAACCTAGTGAAACCAGGGGCCTTTAATATGAGGCCTCCATTTCCATTTCCACTGGGACAGAGGAGTATGGAAGATGGAGAATGGAAAATGAACTAACTGTTAAGTTTCAGAAATGTTTACTCCCACTGCAGGGCAGTCTGGCTCACACAACTGAAGCACATTCAGCTTCAAGAATCTTTGATAAGAATCTTTGTTTTTATGTTACTGATTCTGTAAGAGGAAATTTCTTTTAAAGTTGCCTCTTCTCTTCTTTTCTTTATTTGCTCTTTCCAAAAGACAGTCAAAATTTATGGAGCCAAGCACTGAGCTAATGTCTCAGATGATGGTAGGGCTAAAGATAAGTTTGTCCTGGCCCTCAGGGAGATTGTATTCTTGCCAGACAATACAGACATCAGGAAAGAATTACACATTCTTTTAATTAATTATGTATTCTAAACAACTGCTTTGCTGAATAGACATTTTAAATGTAGTCTATCTAAAAGCACTGGAGAGATTCTGAGGTTACCAGAACTGAGGGGCCAGGATTACAGAGATAAGGGATATGCAGGACAGTGAGCCTGTGACAGTTATTCCCTTAAGGCATTTGCCTTTTCTTAAACTGGAGTTATAGAACAAGAGGTAGAGAATGTGAGAGCAAGAGAGAATGTGATAAGTTTCAGGAAGGAGCACAGTGTGACTAAAAAGCTATGCGGCACTTTCATCAGTCTAACACTACAGGGGAGCGAAAACATTGAAGTCTGAGACTCTAAGAATGAAGCATCTTGGAAAACACACAAGATTTTCAGGTTGAATCCTTCAAGGGCTACATTATGGAATGGGGTTGGATCAGAGGTCGACCAAACCTCACAAAGTCTGAGAATAAGCCTCAAAGAAGTGAGTCCCCTAATTGGTTTAAGGCATTATGGCCCTGTTCTAACCACCTGCCAAGAGGATCAATGATTGGCTGATAACACCAAATAATGCCAGTGAGGATGTGGAGCAAACAGGAATTCTCATTCATTGCTCGTATTCAAAAATGATACAATGATTTTGGAAGATAGTTTGCCATTTCCTTAAAAAATGAAATATAGTCTTACTATATAATGCAATAATTGTGCTACTGGGTATTTACCCAAAAGAGTTGAAAATTATGTCTACGCAAAAACCTGAATGTGAATAGTAGCTTTATTTATAATGGCCCAAAACTGGAAGCAAGCAAGATGTCCTTTAGTAGGTAAATAGATCAACAACATGTGGTTCATCCATACAATATTATATTATTTGGTAGTAAAAAGAAATGAGCTATTAAGTCACAAAAAATAAGTGGAAGAACCTTAAATGCATATTTCTAGGCAAATGAAGCCCATTTGAAAGGAATACACACTATATGATTCTAACTGTATGACATTCTGGAAAAAGCAAAAGTATAGAGACAGTTAAACAATCAGCGACTGCCAGGGTTTAGAAGGACGAGAGGGAAGGATAGATGGAGCGTAGGGAATTTTTATGGTATTATTGTGTAATAATGGTGTATTCATGACATCGTGCATTTAGGGGAACATAGAGAACTATATGACACAAAGAGTGCATCTTAATATAAACTTTCAACTTTAGTTAATAATAACAAATTGATATTGTTTCATTAACTGTAACAAATGTATTATACTAAAGCAAGATATTAAAAACAGAGGAAACTTTGTATGTGTGTGACAGGGAGGGCTTATATGGGAATTCTGTACTACCTGTCAATTTTCTGCAAACCTAAAAAGTAAATTTTAAAATAGAACAAAAATTAATTGATAAGCAATTTACAAGTAAAAAACTAAGAGAAGGAATAGACAAATGTTCAATCACAGTAAGACACATTAACATACCTTGGTAACTGATAGAACAAGCAAAGCAAAATGCTCAGTGAGGACATAGAAAATCAGTAAAAACACAATTCAAGAAAACCTGATCTAATGGACATATGTACAACATAGTGCCCAACAGTGGCAGAATACACATTCTATTAAGTGCATTAGAACAAAATCGATTACAAGCAGAAACATAAATATCAATATAGATATTTTTTGAGAGTCTAATCTCCTCTAATTACTCAGATACTCTTATTTTTGACTGGACTCAGACTTAGGGTAGAAGCTTGCAGAGAGGACAGTCTGCATCCCTTGGCAATCTGTTCCTGGCATTTTTCTTTGGCTTCCTTCATTGTCTTGGCCAAAAGTTTAGCCTATTTTGCAGCCTCTTTTTTATTTTTCTTAGTACTTTTTTTCTTCAGAGCAATACACTGGTGTTTGTGTTGCAGGACATATGGAGTAACAAGATGCTGAATCTTGGGTGCTTTGGTCCTCGGTTTCTTACCTTATTTGTCTAAGGGGTTTCTTACAACATATTGGAGGATGTCATCTTGTTTAGGCAGATTAAAAAGATTGTGGATTCTGCTAGCTCCTTTGGGCCCCAGGCAATGAGGCACCATAATATCACTCAGTGCAGGAACATTATTCTCTCCTTTTTTAATTTTACAATAACGAAGTTGAGAACATTCAGATTGACATCCACAACGCAACCTCGAACAGATTTGTGCTTTTTTTATCCGGTTCACCTTGGTCTATAACAGGAATGCCCCTTTCTCAGTAGCAGGCAGACACAGCCATGGGTCAAGACACACTACTTCATGGGGAAACCTTGTTTGTCATTCCCACCACTGACTCAGACCACATAACCATCCTATTCTTCACCAAGAGTGTTAGCGGCAACTTCTGTTCACCACACACTTCTCATAAAAAGTATGAAATCTGCATTCAACATCAACTTCAATGAGTTTCTGGCAGCCAGTGGCTGGGAAGAACATATTCAGCTTCATCTTGAAGCAGCTGATCACCTCTGAAGTGCCACGAAAAGGTGCTCAATATATTTTAAATGAACAATTTCATTCAGGCTGTGCTGGAATCAAGCCGGATATCAATAACAAAAGAATGCTAAAACATCCCCAATTACTTGGAAATTAAGCAATATAGTTTGAAACAATCCAGGGATTGAAGGTAGAATCACAAGTAATATTATAAAATATTTCAAACTAAATGAAAATGAAAATATGACATAAAATTTTGGAGGATGCTAATAAAACTGTGGTTAAGGGGAAATGTTTAGGTCTAAATGCATATATTAATAAAAAATGGAAGGCTGAAAAATCTCAGTATCACTCTCAGAAATTATAGCCAATAGATCCCAAACAAAACTGAAGGAAAAAAATAATAACAAAATCAATGAAACAGAAAATATAAACACAAAAGATTCAAAGAGCCAAAAGTTGAATGTTTGAAAAGGTGAATAACGTTCTTAAATCTCTAGCAAGTCTAGGCAAGAAGAAAAGAGGAGAAATTAAAAAAAAAAAATCAATAGCAGAAACAAAAAGTGAGATTGCTATAGATCATACAGAGACTTGGAAAGATAAGAGAATATACTGAAGAATTATATTCCTGAAAATTTGGAAATGTAGGTATAGGGGACAAATTTCTTAAGAGCACATTTTTAAAAACCTGGTACTAAGAAATAGAGAATCGGAATGGTCTTATATCATTTAAAGGAATTGAATGTGCAATTTCACAAAGAAATACCTAGGCCCAGGTATCATCTTCTCCAGTAAGTTCTTTTAAATCTTGAAGGAATAAATAATAACTTTATGCAAATGCTTGCAGAAAGTTATAAAGAAGGGGAAACATTTCCAAATTTGTTTTATGAAGACAGCATAAACTTAATACCAAAACCTAACACATACAGTACCAGAAAAGAAAGTTATAGGAAAATCTCAGGAGCATAAACGAAAAGTCTAAACTAAAAATTAGTAAATAACTCTAGTGATGTATATGTGTGTGTGGGGGAGTGGGGTAGGTAGATAGGTGACTGGTTTTATTTTAGGAATAAGGTTTGCAAAGAGAATTTGTGAAGTTTGTTTAATAACCAATCAATGTTATTTACCACATTAATAGAATAGGGAAGAAAAATAATATAATCTTAACAAAGACATTTATAATCAATCCCCATTTATAATAAAAATTCTTAGCAAGTCAAGAATGTAAAGGCCATCCCATATCTGATTACACTATTTATAAAAACCCTATAATGAGCATAGTACTTAATGATAAAATATCAAAATTTTGCCTCTATGATCAGAAATGAGACAAATATGTTTATTGTTAACTCTCTTATGTCCAACATTGTACTGAAGATCAGTTAGAAAATCCAAAGTAATTTACACTAAAATAAGTTTGGCAAATTAAGTAGGAAGGTATGAGGTTAACATTTTAAAAAAATCAGTATTTTTACATACTAATAAATCAAAGATTTTAAAATAAATCTTATTTTAAAATAAGATTTAAAATAACAGTACTATTAAAAGAATCAAATATTTAGGAATAGAACTTTCTTAAGAGAAATTAAAGAATACATAAATAAATGGTATATGTTCATATGTGAAAGATTCAATAATGTAAAAATGTTGATTGTCAACCATTACTAGATATATTAAATGCAATCCAAATTAGAATTTTGGAAAATTTTTGTTTTTTGTGGATATTGACAAAGTAATTCTAAAATTTGTATAGAAATACAAAAAGTCTAAAAATATCTGAGGTGATCTTGAAAAAGAACAAAAATTATGGAGAATTTACACCATAAGATATCAAGACATTAGGCTACAGTAATTTAGACAGTATGTTATTGGCATATGGAAACAAAGCCATCTAGTTGCAATAGAATAGAAAATTGAGAAAGCAGAATCATATCTGTATGGTTAATTTATTATGGAAGAAACAGTAGTAAGTGTACATTCCAACTAACAGTGCTGGGCTAAATATGCACATGGAAAAAAATTAATCTTAAGCCTTACTTCATACCAAATGTAAAAATTATTTCCAAATGGGTTGTAGATATAAATGTTAAATATTTTAAAAAGTGCTTCTGTAAGATAAGATCTTCAAGATCTTGTGGGTAGGCAAAGATTTCTCAAGCAGAACACAAAAGGTACTAAGAGTAAAGATTGATACATTGAACTACATTGCAATAAAGAACTTATTTTCATGATTAAGAAAGAAAAATACAATAAAGAGAGTAGAAGACATTTGTTAAGAAGTAAAGAGCTGATGTAAATCAATATGGAAAAAAAAAGACATGAAAAGGCACTTTGCAAAATAATGATTATAATATCATTATTAATCAGGAGAATTAAAGTCATGATGAAATACCACAACAGAACAACAAGACTGATACAGTGAAAAATATAGATAATGCTAACTCTTGTAAAGGATATGGATTAGCTGAAACCATGGTAAACTGCTGGTTTGAAACATTTCAGAAACTTGTTTAATAATATATACTATCACTTAAAATAGACTGTATTAGTCAACTCTTATTAGCGACCATAGTAAGATACCACAGAATGGGTGGCTTCAACAACAGAAATATACCTTCTCGCTGCTCTGGAGGTTAGAAGTCTGAGATTAGGTGCTAGAATGTTCATGCTCTGGTGAGGGCTCTCTTCTTGGCTTGTGCACAGCTGCCTTCTTGCTGCGTCCTCAAAGGGCAGACAGAGAAAGAGAGAGATCCAGTGTCTTTGCCTCATCTTATAAGGGCACCAGTTCTATTGGAAGGCTTCCCTCTTATGACCTCATTTAACCTTAATCTCCATAAAAGCCCTATGTCCTGTAGAGACACATGGGAGTTTGTGACTTCAACACATGAATTTGCAGGGAGGGGACTCAATGTAGTCTATAGCACTTGCATTGTTCATGATCTAGCAATTCCACTGCTAGACTACAACCAACAGAAATGTGATACCAAAAGACATGCTTAAGTATGTTTATAGCAGTATTTTTTATATTTGCTGTAAACTAGAAATAACCAAACAGTGCATAAATGGTAAAGTAGCTAAATTATTTGTGGTCCTTTGTTACATGGATCTTTGCTCTATATGATGAGAATAAGTGAACTACTGTTACATGCAATAACATAGATGGATGTCAAAAACATAATATTCAACAAAGGGAGCCAGACACAAAAGAGTACAATTCCATTTATACAGTGCTCATAAACAGCAACACTTAATCAACGGCAGGAGAAATCAGAGTAATTATTTTCTTCAGTTCAGAACTTAAAAGATCATCTCAGCTGGATGCCATGGCTCACACCTATAATCCCAGCACTTTGGGAGGCTGAGGCAGGCAGATCACGAGGTCAGGAGATCGAGACCATCCTGGCTAACACAGTGAAACCCTGTCTCTACTAAAAATACAAAAAACCAAATTAGCTGGGCGTGATGGTGGGTGCCTGTAGTCCCACCTACTCGGGAGGCTGAGGCGAGAGAATGGCATGAACCTGGGAGGTGGAGCTTACAGTGAGCGAAGATCACGCCACTGCACTCCAGCCTGGGCAACAGAGCCAGATTCTGTCTTAAAGAAAAAAAAAAAAAGATAATCTCATTTATGCTTTCTGTTATACAGTCAGCTTTCAACTTTATTAATACTCCTTTGGAGGTAATATGCATTTTTAGCTCTTTCTACTTTTAAGGGCTTCTCTGTCTTTCGTTTTTAGCAATTTGATATTGGTGTCCTTCACATGTATACTGTGCTCTGTCTTATTATTTATTAAATTAGTTCACCTGCCTCCATTTCTCAGTATATTCAGTTTTTCCTTCCTTTTAGTTAAATAATCCCATCTTCTCTATGGTCAATATTGTGTTAAATCTATCCATTATGTTTTTAATTTGATGTTTATTTGATTCATTTTTTATAGCTTCCAGTTCTCTGATGAAAATCTTTTTTTGTTTTTTCTTTATACTTTTAAACGTATGAATTGTAGTTATTTTGAAGTCTTTGTTAACATGAATACAGTAGATCCTTATTATTTGTGGGTTCCATATTTGTGAATCTGCTTACTTGCTAAAATTTATTTGTAAACCCCCCAAATCAATACTACGGCACTTTCACATTTATGGAAATGTGTGGAGTGGTGAAAATTTTTTTTTTTCTTAATGCACATGTTCCCAGCTGATATTGAACAAGGTGACACTCTGCAGTATTGTTTCAGCTGTCTTATTGTGGTCTATTTTTGTGTTTTTGTGCTTTGTCAATTTTGTTGTTTCAAATGGCTCCCAAGCATAGGGCTAAGGTGCCGTCTGGTGTTTTAATGTGCAAGATGGCTGTGATGTACCGTACAGAGAAAATATGTATACTAGACAAGCTTTGTTCAGGCATGAGCTATAGTACTCTTCATTATGAGTCCAATGTTAATGAATCAATAATGTGATACATGCAGAAAAAGAAAGAGAAAATTTGCCAGTCTATAAGTAAGGCCACTCTGGAAAGTGCTAAAGTAACATGTATAGTGCATAATGAAACCATGGAAAAGATTATAAAGTGTCTAAAATTGTGAATTCTTAAGATGATGATTGATTTTTCAAAAGCATAATGTACAGCACTACCATGATGGTGAATGTCAAACTTACTGTTACATCACTTTGGGTCAGGAAAATGTTACACACTTCCCAGTTAATGATGGTGGCTCACACATTTGAAAAGGTGATATAACATGAGAAATATTAAATGTAGGCAAAGGAGGCTCTGAAGATCATGAGGCTGTGGAAGAATTTTTAAAATACCTGCTAAGTAGTATTATACAGGAAGAATTATGTGGAAGAGCAGGTCATCAAAGCTGGTAACACTGGCTCATCTTACAAGATGTTGTCAAACTTATATAATGCCAATAGAATCTTGGCTGATAGAACTGTTGTGACCAGAGGTTTTCAGAACCACATCCTATATTTCCCTGGGTAGCGATAGTTCACTATTCATTACTTCAGCATTCTTAGCAATTTATAGAGCGTAACTACCACAAATAACAAGACTTGACTGTTTTGAATCATCTGCGGATCTGTTTTTATCATTTGTCTTTCTCCTTGGTTATTGATCATATGGTCCTGTTTCTACATCCCTAGTAAATCATTACTATTTAAATATGTTTAAAACACTGCAGAGTTTCAGCTGATCTTATCTTTCACAGGGTAGATTTGCCCTTTCCTCTGATGGGAAAATGGATGTCAGGAGGCTGGGATGGGGTGGCTAATGGGTAAGCCTGGCCTGCACTTTTCATAATTACCAGTCTCAATCTAATTTCCTCCTATTGTTAGGTTGTGGCCATCAGGAAACTTAATTGAGAATCCAACTTTCTTCTTTTTTAGTACTGAGTAACTGCAGAATTTTTTGCTCTAAGGAGATTTTTGGCTTAGCATGTTTATAACTTCAGAATTTGGCAAAGGTATTGAAGAGGATACTGGTTATATGTTTGAGGCTCCTCAAATCTTCAATTTTGTCACTTCAGCCCAATTTGACTGCCAAAATCCAATTCTGCTAGTGTATCTCTCCCATAGCGGTGGCCCTTTGCCAAGGCCAAACCTGGATTTGCAGATTTTAGATGTGCTCAGATTAGTAAGTGCTCAGGGGGAAAACAGCTGCAGATAGTAAATGTTGCTGCATGACTCCCTTGAGGGCTATATTCATTTGCTGGGGTTGCCATAACAAAGTGCCACAGACTGGGTAGTTTAAACAACAGAAATTTATTTTCTTTCAATTCTGGTGGCTAGAAGTCTGAGATTAAGGTATCAGCAGGGTTGGTATCTTTTAAGGTCTCTCTCCTTAGCTTGTAGATGGCTGTCTTCTCCCTTTGTCTTCATGTGGTCTTCCATTTGTACCTGTGTCTGCACCCCAATTTTTTCTTTTTCTTCTTTTTTTTCCCCCCAGAAATGAGTCTCTCTCTCCTATGTTACATGGGGCTGATTTGGAACCCCTGGCCTCAAGAAATCCTTCCATCTCAGTCTCCTGAGTAGTAGAGATTACAGGCATGAGCCACCATTCTGGGTTCCTAATTTCCTCTTCTTAGGAGGAAACTAGTCATTTGGATTAGGGGCCATTCTGATGATCTTATTTTAATTTAATTTTCTTTTTAAAGATATTGTCTCCAAATACAGTCACATTCTGAAATACTGGAGGTTAGGGTTTCAACATATGAATTCAGAGGAGTCACAATTCAGTTTGTGACAGGTATCCCAGTTACCGGTGGCAAATTCCAAATGGATCTGTGGCAACCTCAATTACCTCCTCAGAAAAAAGAATTCAACTGAGGGGCTTAAGGCAGAGAAAGAGACCCAGGCAAGTTTCAGAGCAGAAGTGGAAGTTTATTTAAAAAGACTTTAGACCAGGAAAGAAAGGCAAGTGTGTCTGGAAGAGTCCCAACTAGAGATGTGAATGAAGGTCAAGTGTGGTGTTTAGGGGCTGGCTCCTTTCCCATGATTCTTCCCTTAGGGTGGGCTGCCCGTATGTGCAGTGCTCTCCTTACCCTGGGAGGTGAGCACCTGCAGTGTGTTTAGGAAGTTGTATGCATGATGTTTTTATCATTTGTCTTTCCCCTTGGTTATTGATCACATGGTCCTGTGATCAACAGAAAGCCTCCCCACCTGAGGGTTTCTTCCCTTTTCTGGTGGGGTGTCCTGGTAGGTCATACCCTGCCATTTTGTCTCTTAGTGCACAGGCCTGGGCAGTTGCTTCTCCCTGGCATCTGTATTCAGTGAACACTTTAGTGCAACAGATATGGACCATCAAGAAATGGCCTCTCCCTGGTGGTAGCTGCCAATTTATCACTTCTAGAGATGCAATGTGATGACTGCCGAACCATCATCTGACATTCCTACGGGTGGGGCAGAGCCCCAATCAAAGCCTAACTACCTGTAACAAGTCTATAATACTCCTTGTCTATAGTTTCTCAGAGCCCACTCTCATAGTTGTTTCTTGTCTTCTAGGCACTGCAAGGCTGTGGGAAATTCTGTTCTTTTCAGAGTTTGGGTTGTTAACCAAAAAGAATTTGACAGGTCTCAATCAGTTTAGAGGTTTATTTTGCCAAGGTTGAGGAACATGTCCTGTGACACAACCTCAGGAGGTCCTGAGAACATGTGTCCAAGGTGGTTGGGTTACAGGTTGGTTTTATACATTTTAGAGAAATGGAAGTTATAGGTGTCATGCGTGTCTGTGTGAAGAGACCACCAAACAGGCTTTGTGTGAGCAATAAAGCTTCTTAATCACCTGGGTGCAGGCGTGCTGAGTCCAAAAAGAGAGTCAGGGAAGGGAGATAAGGGTGGGGCTGTTTTATAGGATTTGGGTAGGTAAAGGAAAATTACAGTCAAAGGGGGGTTGTTCTCTGGCAGGCAGGAGTGGGGGTTACAAGATACTCAGTGGGGGAGCTTTTTGAGCCAGGATGAGTCAGGAAAAGGAACTTCACAAGATGATAATATCGCTTAAGGCAAGGACCGGCCATTTTCACTTCTTTTGTGGTGGAATGTCATCAGTTAAGGCGGGGCAGGGCATTTGCACTTCTTTTGTGATTCTTCAGTTATTTTAGGCCATCTGGGCGTATACGTGCAAATCATAGGGGGATGCGATGGCTTGGCTTGGGCTCGGGCTCAGAGGCCTGACAATAGATAAAGACATAAATCAACACATGAAAAGTATACATTGGTTTGGCGCAGAAAAATCGGACATCTCTGAGCTGGGCCTCCCAGGTCATAGGTGGATTCAAAGATTTCCTGATTGGCAGCTGGTTGAAAGAGTTAAGCTCTGCCTGAAGAGTTGAAGTCAGCATAAAGAAATGTTTTAGTTAAGGTAAGGTGGGGGCAGGGATGGGGGAAGCCAAGTTTCTTATCATGTAAATGAAGCCTTCAGGTAGCAAGCTTTTGAGAACGATTATCTCTTTTCAAGCCTTAAAAGATGTCAGACTCTTCAGAAAAGACCTAATAATGAGAGGAGATTCTCTACAGAATGCAAATTTCTCCCACCAGAGACGCTTTGCAGGACCATTCAAAATATGTCAAGGAACAACATTTTGGGGTAAAATACTTTGATTTCCTTCTGTGCTTGATCTCTGTCATGTGATGCTATACCAGAATAAGGTTGGAATTTGGTATCTTATTGCTACATAGAGTCTATTTTGCCAGGCTTAAGAGCTCTGTTTTAAGGTTAATGCTTGTCAGTTACCTCTTAAATCCAAAGGGAGGAGGGTATAATGAGGCATGTCTGACCCCCTTTCCCATCATGGCCTGAATTAGTTTTTCCAGTTTCTTTGAGATCCTCTTGGCCAAGAGGGGGCCCATTCAGTCCGTTTGGGGGCTTAGAGTTTTATTTTTAGTATATAGGGCATAGCGCTTTCTCCTTCTGCTTCAAGCAGCTTCAACATTTAGCAAATGTCCTAAGAGAAAATGCCATCAGTGTGAAGCCATTCCATTTCCCATTTAAGTCACTGCATCCCTGTGCATCTGCTACAAGCCTTATTGTATCACTTTCTTAGCACTTGCCCTAGCAGCATTGCTCTGCCTGGGCCAAGCCCAAATTTTTAGCCTCTGGCTCAAGCCCAGAATTGGCAAAAGGCAGCTAAATCCGAGCTCACTTCTGCAATGCTTTCCCCCATAGAATTTCACTGCTGCTAGTCTTCATTGTTTCTGCAGCACTCTAATGCCTTTACATGTACACCTTTTGAAACCTATCAAGTTTTTCTTGTTCTTCAGGCAACATGGCTTGCATGAACTTCTCTATCTTATCAGGAAACCAGGTCAGTGGCTGAGTTTAAGGAGGGATGAGTAGTAACTTACAGGTGTTATGAAGAGAGTCTCTGACTTAATCTGGGAGTTGGAGTTGCAGAGGTGTGTTCATATGAAGAAATCCATTGAGTTGTCCACTTAGACATACATGTGCTGGAATGTGTGTTATGTTTCTAATAAAATACATACTTTCCAAAAAGGAAAAGACAACATAGAAAAGAAAAATATAAAGCTATTGCTAAATACAGCTTTCCCAAAACTCAGTGAGAAAAGAGGCTCTCATTCTTCTCCCAGTTTCTCTGGGAGAAGAAATTTACACAGGAAATTAAATTTACACAGGAAAAGATAAGGAAGAGTGTGAAGTGCCACCCCTCTTGATGTGAGGTGATCAACAACCCAGTTCTCACTCTCTTATCCTGCCATTGTACAATTTCCCAAATCTGGGTCCTTGCATCAGGACTGGTTTCCTAGAAATTTGGCAGCATAAGTGGAGATACCTATTGGTATTCCAGCGTGGAAAGGGAATTTGGGGCTCCAAATCTCACAGGCTTAGGTGGGGGCAGGTGTATCTTCCCGCTTGGTTTTTCTGACAGAATGATTTACAGGTACATCTGTTTAATTAACATAGTACCTGTTGGTCTGTGCCCATACTCACATCTCTGAAGACATTATTAGTTCTCAGAGACAGCACATTCTTAAGCCATAAGAGAAAAAAAGTAGCTACTCCAGTGCCTGTGAGCTGCAGAGCCCTTCCTTTTCCACAAAGTTAGTAAGTCCAATTATTATTCCTTCCTCCTTCCAGATTGAGACCTAGGGGGCCTGCTGGAATAAGAAAGAGACCATATGCCCCTTCATCAAGGCTTCCTCAATTATGCAAAGAGAAACTGCAAAATGTCTACTCTAGAAAGAGTTCTTTCCCATCAGTCTCCATCTGGGGGAAGGGATAAGGCTTAATTATAATTATGGTAAGGGCAGTACAGGAGAGATATAAAGTGTCATAAGAGTGAATTGTGGGATGTGTTAGTGTGAGACCATCATGTTGGGCCCATTTGTGACCTGTCTCTGCTGCCAGGGTCACTCTGTTTACGTGCTGATCAGATGATGTCTGGAGTGGCTGAAGACAAAGGCTGTCTAACATCAACGTCCCAGTCATTTTGTTTCCTTGGTATTTCACTGCATCTTCCATGGTGGATGCTTTCTGGTGGGATTTACCATAAGATACAGATTTCTTTGTGCCCACACATGTATATTTATCCATATGTCTTCATTATCTCTAGTCTTTCAAACTTTTTCCTCCATGCTTCAAGAAACCAGTCAGAAATATATTCTCACCTTCAGCCACTGAAATGGGAGTATATCCAAGTTGGTGGATAAGGACTGGGTCGACTGTGATGAAAGGAAATAGTATGAAGTTTTCGGCTTATACCTCCTATCCTAAAACAAAAACACACACACACACAACCACACATACACATTTTTCTATAAGCATCTCCTCCCACTCTTCTACCCACTGAAGTTAGGCTGTGGCAGCATCCTACAGGAGTAGGATGGAAGTGACACATTCAAAATCACAAAATTGGTAGAGAGATGAAAATTGAGTAGCATCCACGTTAAGAAACTTGCCAAAGTCACTAAGCTATTAAATGGCGGTCCTAAAACCTAGGATGAATGGAATAACCATCAATAAAGTGAGATTCAGGTCTCTAGTGCCCTAAGTCTACCTCTACCCTCACATCCACTACATGCTTTGTGGAAGGTGTTCTCGTAGAGAAGAAAGATCACAGCTTTGAAGTTTGGCAGATTTGAGTTCTAACTGACTCTACCAATTTCCAAACATTTGTCTTTGAGCAAACTCTCAGGCCTCATTTTTCTCCTCTGTAAAATAGAATTAATTCTATCTGATTTATAAGATTGATAAGATATTTAAATTTGCATAGACAACAGCAGCTAGTACACTTTGAGCACGTTGTAGAAACGTAACAAATATTCATTTCCATCTTAGGAAGATACGATTATGATGGACAGAGCTACTTTTTGAGTCTCCCAAGTCAGTGAGCAGCCTATCAAACAGGGCCCTTACCTAATCCCATGGCTAAACTAAGGCTTTATTGTACATCAGCCTCAAGGTTGCCATTTGGAAGGCAATTATATTGATAGCAATTAATTTCCTCAGTCCTGGCTTTCCTGTTAATTATTCTGAAAACATACCCACAGTCTGTCAATAAGCCTGCTTTCAAAATTAAAATTGTAGCAATTTTTCATCCTTAATAAAGACTCCTTCCTCTTTCCTCCCTTCTGTTTCACAATTGAAAACATCTTAATTCTTGAGAATTTAAAAAATGTGGGAAAACAGGCTGTATAGTCTTCCTTTATAACAACATAAATTTCTCTCCCTAATAATTGCTCCCTAAAGAAGAAAATGACCTCTCCTTTATCCATTTGGTGCAGACCTTTTACATTCTCTATCTTGCTCCATGTGCACATCAAAGTTCCATGTAAGTGATTGATAACTTGTTATCCTCACAATAGACATGAAGAAAGCGAGGCTGAGAGAGGTTGCCTCCCTTGATCAAGATCACATGGTAAATGTGAGAGTGAATATTTGAGCCGTAGTTTGTCTGATATCAAAATCCATGCTTTTTCTCCATGCATGTGTTGCTTATGTGCCATTTCTACCTAAAATCACACACACACAAACACACCCCACTCATGTTTATGCATGCATACAGACTTTACTGCCTCCTATTTCTGGTCTATTGTTAACAGAAGGAAGTAACTCTCTTCTCCATCAGCTTCTATCCTCCATGTCTAAAGTCATTGTCTCCCATTAACCTCACTGAATACCCAGGAAACGGTAGTTGTGAATGAAGCTTACTTATTTTCTTCATGGTATTGAAGAAAGTTATTTGCAGATTAGACATCTTAGGGACTTATCTCAGCACTGTCACTGATTTGCTTTGTGACTTGGGAAAGTTACTTTTCTCACTGACCCTTGGTTTTCTCACCTCTAGAACAAGAAGTTGTACAGGACAATCCTCCAGGTCTCTTCATGTCTTTGTCTATGACATTTTGCCTTTGTGATTATGATGTGTGCCAGCCACATCTCCATACTTTGGGACACGCCATCACAGATCAGTAGCATGCATCTTTCTCACCCCTCATTCCTGTTGGAGGGCAAAACAACATTTCTTTTTCCCCTTTCCTGATAGTGCAGGAAGGTTAAAGGTTGGAGGAGCTTCTTTTCTCACCGACTCTATTTTCAAAGAAATAGTTTCTTCTATGTAAAGAAAGTGAAGTCCATTTATTTAAAAATATCTTCCCCAAATATATTATGTATCATATCATGTATCATATACATATTTTTTCTAAATATGTGGAATCCCATTTCTACTGACAAGTCATCTTTCCTTCAAAGATTTCTGACGGGCAAGGCTGAGTCAACACAATTTCAAGATGGGCAAGGCTGAGTCAACACAATTTCAATGAGAGCAAAGTCTAGCTTTTTTCGGTTCCACTGTAGAGGAAAGAGATGTTGACAGGCAACTCTTGGTTTCCATTGTGGTTTTAGTTCTGAAGGTGAAGGAAGGAATTGCTGGTATCTTGAGGTCGTTTTTGTCTCAGCTGAGAACCATCTCCCTGACCAGCCAAATGAATTTTCATTACTAGAAAAGTATGCAAATGTCTTTTAGACACATCTAATACTTTAAAGTGCCTTTGGATCATATTTGGAGCCAAATTCTGAAAAATAATGCAGTATATCAAAATACTTTCTGTTTCCAAAGGGGAGAATAAATGATGATTCCCAATATTCATGTTGAAAGTTGTTCTCTAAATGGTAATGAGGCATCACTAGGTAGACGTTTGCTAGAAATGTGGGAAACAAAATATTTCTGTGCCGTGCAACCTAAGAGCACAATGACTGCGAGGAAGAGAGGCTAATCTGAAAGCAGAGGTACCCAGCACACCCCGTAAAAGTAAAGTGTGGAGGAAATGATCAAGACTTGGCCATATCTGGTGAGCCTCAGACTGGGCAGAGTCTGAGACATCATTGTATTCCTAAACAAGGAAACTAGAATAAAAATGCTCCCGTTTAAGTTTCTGTATTACTGTCCTTGTCCCAGTCTTTTGCCAATGTACCAGGAAGAAAAATAACAGTGGAAGAAACGGGCACAACATTCCTCTCAATATAGGAGACTCACCGTATGATAGGAAGGTCCATGCCACAGTGAGGCTCTAGACCCGTGTTCATTGACTCAGGGCCCTGGAGCAGGATGCAACCTACACAGCTGTGTGCAGCAGCCCTGGACTCTCAGAGGTGCCATGTTTTCTCTTGAATTGGGACTTTTTTCCAGCCTAGAGTCCTCTCTACCCCTTCTCTAGCCTTTTACTGGTGTGCTGCACACTCTTCTCTTAGGTGTATGCTTAACCATTACTTCTTGGGACCGCAGCCTGCATTAGATGCCTGCTTTAGGTTTCTCCACCTCACCACTCATAACTGAGCCACAGTTGCCTATTCTTTGATCCTCCCCATGATCTAGGGAACTCCTAGAGGCCACTGTTTTTCTCATTTTTTTTTTCTTTTCTGCTATCCATGGTGCTGAGCACAGAGCGGGCACCTGGTAAATCTGGGTAGCAGGAATGAGGGAAAAGGTGAGCAGAGCAGGGAAAGAGAAAAAGGAAGAAAAGGGGAGAGAGAGAGAAAAAGAATGTTGGAGAGGAAGAAAGAGACAAGGAGAGAGAAATAAAAAGAGAGAGTGAAGGAAAGGAGAGAGGAGAGAGAGATGAGAACAGATCTGCTGCCCAGGAGGTGGAGCTGGGTTTCCCTGCATCTTCATATGCCTCCTGGCCTCCTCTCCTCTCTCCACCTCCTGGGCAGCAGATCTATTTCTCATCTCATGGTCACACCTCATCTAGTCCTAGTCTGTGGATCCAACAGAACAAAACCTTTTCATCTGTGAGAAACACACAAATCAGAATCTCCCTTTTCTCTTCTCCTAGAACTATATTCTAGGATTTCCATCAACAAAGTCAAAACCCAAATCTGAGGAGTAAGCTCAACCAGCAAGACCCCTTGTCTTGGAGGTCTCCTCATTTAAGTTTACTAAGCTCCTCCCAGCACACAGAGAGCCAGGAGGATGCTGTAGGCAATGTGGGCTGCAGAATGAATTGTTTCCCAGAGCTTATTAAAAGTGTGTCCTTGGGGAAATGCCCTCTTTCTGCTGTAGTAGGGGCTCACGGTCTTGCTTTAGGGCCTCTTGTTTATGGCATGTTCTGGAAAATGGTTCTTGGTCTGGAATTTCCTACTAGGCCAATTCACTTGGTTGAGAGAAAAATTCACTTGGTTGCTAGAGGGCTGAGAATTGAATTTAAGTTTTTACTTTAACTTGTGAGTTTTAATTTATAGCAACATTACCTTGGGGAGCTTGCTTAAAATGAGCAATCCTAGGTTCCAGCCCCATAGACTCTTACTCAGTGGGTTGGAGAGGGGTCTGGAATTCTGCCTCCTGCTTACTTCTGATACAGGGTCTCAGGACCCTTTGGGAGAAGCCTGACAGAGGAGGGAGGCTTGGTCAGCAGCTCTCAGTGCAGTGAAAACCCTTTGCTTGCTGACCTTGGTTCCACCATGAGCAGGAAAGAGGATGGTGAAACTTCCAGCCACATAGTTTCTGGAGAGGGGGCACTGACCATATTTTACTTGGTGGCTAGCCCTTGGTGGGTTTGGAGTATCCAATTTAGGTCTTAATTTTGTTTCTTCCAGAATTTTTCCTTCTTGCTAGGGGCTCCATTTCTGGAAATTGGGTCACATTACATTCTTATTACCTTCTAAGGTGGCTCCACAAGGTGATAGACACCACTCCCTCCAGTGAGGACACAAATGGTATTTTGTGAAATAACAACTCTGAACAGGGCTGGCTTCTTCCTGGGAAGCTACAACCTAGGCAGTAAATTAGAAACTTTGTCAGAGAAGGTGGGTAGGAGGACAAGATGCTGAAGATCCCTCTGGTGGTCCATAAATGTGCATTGACAAGGGCAGACTGCAGAATGTCAGCTGAGCAGGGAGAGGTGGGTGGCAGGGTGGGAAGGAGGGAAGGTGAGTAAAGACAGCAGGAGCTGGATACTCTGCTTCCTTTCCCCTTTCAGCTACTGAGTGGCTGGGGGAATGTGGTGTCAGCCTTCTGGCTCTCAGGGATTCTGTTTGCTCTTACAGAAATGGAGAACGTACTGCTGGCACCCTTGACCCCCACCCCATAGCTGCAATGTGAAGGGTAAATGCCATGACACATACGGTAGCACCTTTAGAAACCCAAGCAAAAGTCTCCCAGCAACTGATTTCATACAGCAACTTGAAGGGTGCAGAATCGGCCACCCCAAAATACGCTACTTTGGCACACAGATTGGGATGAAGGCCCTTTTAAAAAGCCAGCAGGTGCAAGAAAGGTGCTCTAACCCTCCCTGTTATCTTCCTGAAAGCAGGAGAATAACCCCCATATGGAAGATGGCCTCCCTGTACCAGAAGAGAAAGAACATTCTTATCATCAAGGACAGGAAGTTGAGACCAAGAGAATTCTGTACAAACAGACCTTGTTAAAATCATTCTTATCTTCCTTTAGCCTCCCCAAACAGTTTACTTTTACACAATTTGCCACTTCTTTGAGTCTTCATTTCCTTATGAGGACTTATAAAAAACTTCAATTAAATACATTTGCATGCTTTCCCCCTGTTAATCTGTCATCAGTCAAATTCACAGGCCCAGCTGAAAAACTCTAAGTGTGAAGAGAGAAGATTTTGCCTTCCCTACACATAATAAGCAGCACAATCGCCATGGAAGATTATGTCCTGTGACATTTCTAATGCTTGCATTTCCAGCTGCTACCTGTCCTTCCTTCCTATACATTTCCAGGTGCTGTGTCCCTGCCTGGAAGGTCAGCTCACAGCTTCCATTGTCTCTCAACCTAGAGTTCTGTTTTTCTACATTTGGCTTCTCAGAAGCAATCCATTTTTTGTTGTTATTTTCTCATATTCCATACTCTTCTCCTCTCCTGCTTTGTTTCCCATATTCTAGAGATGGCTGCTCAATTGGTGAGTTCTTCAATAAATACCTTCTAAAAAATCATATGCCCTTCCACAGTCTATTATTTAGTCCGTTCTTTATTGCTTCATTTCTCTACAAAAACCAAGTGAGGCGACTTGTCAAAGTGCAAGGTCTTGACTCCTGGGAAACCAGACAGAACATTCCTCCAAAGCACTGCAACCTCCAGTCTAGAATGGTCTAGACCATTCTCTCAACGCATCTGCCATACCACATCTGCTCCTGCCACCCAGACCATTCTGCCTATCCCAGGCCCAGAGTATTCCACTTGCTCTTCCCTCCCTTCTCCAAGTAGCACCAAGGCTCCCTGCCCCCTTCATCCATGTGGATCTCAGCTCAAATGTTTCCTCTTTAGAGAGTCTCCCCTTGATTTCTACATCTTACACAGCTCTCTCATTATTTGACATCCCTCTACCCTGCTTCATTTCTCCTTCAGAGCACTTTAACTGGTGATTCTCAAACCTAGCTGCAATTTAGAATCACTTGGAGAGCTGAGTAACTGCCTAGGTTCCCAAGCTCTAATCCCTGATTTGATTTAATTGCTTGTGATAGAGGAGCATGGCATTTTTTTAAAAAAGCTCTCCAGGTAATTCTTACATGGAATCAGGGTTGAGAAATTCTAGCTAACCATTGTTATGTATTTACTATTTGACTCAACTATTAGAATAACCATAGACTGCAAATAAATAAAGGCCACAAATTCCTTCCAAAACTGTATACCTGCCATTTACAATGTATCTTTGATGCATCTCCCATCAAGAGATGAAGTACCTTTTACATCTGCACTGGCCTTGTGAATTGATTTGACCAGTAGAATGCTGAAACACAACACTGTAGAACGTCTGAGGGAGCCTACTGGAAGGAGAAGGGCTATGCGGAGCAGAGATAAGCTGTCTCCCCTGAGGCCCTTCGACCAACCAGCTGATAGCTAGCACCAGCTAAGAGTCAGGCCTTCTTAGACCACACAGTCCCAGATAAGGTGCCACATAACTGCAGGTGCATGAATGGACCCAGGTGAAACCAATAGAAGACCAGCTCAGCTGAGCCCAGGCCCAATTGCTGACCCACAGAATTGGAAGTAAATGGTTATTGCTTTAAGCCATTAGGTTTTGGTGCCACTTGTTATGCAGCAATAAACTGACATAGAATGTAGGTCTCATGAGGACAGAGACTCTGTGGGGTTTTGGGGTTGTTTGTTTGTTTTTGCTATTCTGTCCCCATTCTCTAGGTCAGTGCCTACCAGAGCACGTGGTAGGTTCTCAACTGCTATTTTCTAAATAATTCAATTAAATATCTGATAAGCCTTTACAAATAGCTGTTTTGCACTTGCTAAGAGTCTGGTTGGCATCATGGGAGACTTCTCTAAGTACTTAGAGTCAGGTAATGAGAAAGAATATGACTCCTTTTCTCTTCCCCAAGAAATCTCTTAAACTGCTGCAGTGAAGCTTTCCTTTCTCAGTGGGTCATTTCATAAAAGGGTTGTTTAGCATAAATCTTTGCTGATTCAGGAAATCTTTTTTTTTTTTTTTTCTCCTAACTCTTCAGTTTAAACACTCCTTAGTTCAGAGATACTTTAGAAATTCACTGCTTCCTTCAGTTCTCCCTTGAGAGGAGCATCAAGGTAGCCTGGGATGAGAGGACACCATTCTGAGCAGGTGGGTGGGATGGGAGTGGAGCTGAGGGCAGTGGAGTAAAAGGCATTTGCAAAACAACAACAACAAAAACTGGCAAACTGGTGACAGTGGTTTTATTCCAGTTTCTGTTATAAGCAGACTGGGTATTTTGGTAACAAGCTCTATTCAGAAGCAAAAGGACTGTCATTGTAAGTCCCAGTGCAAAGAGAAACTAAGAGAGGGCTAATGGGGTGTAATGGGGTGGCCTAACCAAGAATTGTCTGCTGAGCTGGAGAGCTTTTTGAGTCCAGCTGTCTACAGCTGGGTTCTCCCTTAAGCAGACTCTGAAACTAAGATTTGGGTGATCCCAGGAAACACAAGTCGGGAAGTGTGGAGGTGACATAGGAAAGGGAAGGAGACCAACAAAAGATGTGTTGATGAGTAGGTTACTGTGTGGGCAACTGGAGCTCAGTCCTGTCGGGGACTCTGGCAGACGGTAGAGAACACACTTATGAGTTGTCCTGCTCCAGGAAGCAAGGAGGCTGACGTAGACATCCACCTATTTTGGGCCTGCTCTAAGTAGAAGTCTTGCCTACTCCTGCAGTCAGAGCAAGCACTCAGAACAGGATGGAACAACAGTGAGTACACAAACCATGAGGGAAGAAGTGACAGTGTCTGCTATAATGACCCATAGTCTCCAAAAGAGCCCATCCCAAGCAATGCAGCTCCTGAAGGGAACTGGGTAGCTGGCGGTTGGGATCTGCCAGGCCCTGGAAGCCTGTGTCTAGGCATTTGCCCCAGACTTCCCCACAATGGCCACTCTTCTCAAGATACGTCTTCTTCCTAAGGGTACTTGTCTCTAGATCTTAGAGCTTTCTTAGGGTGGCTTCCCCTGAGTGGACGGTAGAAGGAAGTAATGGCAATGTCATATTTGATACAACAGACAATGCTTATTGAATGCCACTGATGTGCTAGACAAGGATTATACCATTTCATTCTCAAGAATGCTATGAGAGACATTGTCATGAAACATCTTTTGTATCTGATAGAACAGGCACAGGGGGGTGAAATAATTTTCCCAAATCACACAGTTAGATGTAAGAGTTGAAATCCTAGCTCTGTCCTTTCATACCTCCGCACCCTTGACCACTACCCTTGACCACTACTCCCTATAATAGGGAAAATTATAAAGAGTTTTTGGGCAGATACAAATGGTATTCTGGGATGGTCTCTGAGTAGCTAGATGACTTTGGATAAGTCATTCAACTTTTTTTTTTTTGAGACAGGATTTGCAGAGCTGGTAGATAAATAATCTTAGGACATCTTTCAAGATTTCAGCTCAGAACCACTGAGTCAGCCATTAACTGACATTATGGCAAATAGTTACTCATTTATTTGCTCATTATCTTTCTCTCTCTACTGGAATGTAAGCTCCAAAAAATGTATTTTGTTCCCTGCTATATCTATCCGTATATCACAGTGCCTGCCATGTAGTAGGTGCTCAATAAATACTTGTTAAATGAATGAATACATTATACGCTAATTTCATAGTTTCATTATCAGAGCAGCCATCTCATTTCTAAGCTATTTGGAGGCACTTCACTCCCTTCTGCCCCCTCTCCACAAACACACACCACCACTACATTTTATCCTCATGAGACTTATACTTAACTTGTCAGAGGGCACATATGAAACCATTAAGCACTTTAGGTAACCCACATAAAAGCAGGGTCCTTATATGTTGTGGACTCTATGGAGTTACGATCTGAGAACCCAGTCTAACACATAAATATTACAAAAGGAAGCTCAATTTTTACGTATGTATCTTAAAGAACATAAAAGTTCATAGAATTCATAACCTATAAGCCATGTTTCTGATAAGCACCTTTCCTCTCCTTCTTTTCCACCTGCGATTACTCTGTTATTGCTAAAAGTCTTTCTTGATGTCCAACCTATTTGGCATTTCTGTCTTCCTCTTTCATAACCCCCAGGCCTACGTTAGGTGGACTGCCTGAGCCTAGTTGCCTAAGTCTTCTGATCTTCCCTTCAGTTTCTCTAGTATGCTATCACTTGCTAGCTGTGTAGCCTTGAGTGTGTTACACAGATGTTGCCTTACCTTTCTTGTATATAAGGAGGGCATTTACTCCTATAGGGAAGGGACTATGAAGATTAATGAGCTCATACTTATAAGATGCTTCCAACAGTGCCTGGTACACAGGAAGTGCTTAATAATCTTAACTGCTAGTAGTAGTAGTAGTAGTAGTAGTAGTCACAGTAATATTATCACCTGATTGTACACCACTAAGTACTAGAGAATCGACCAACTAAAATGGGAAGTCTAGAGACAGCAAAGAGAAGGGATGAATCTTCTCTCTCTTTTTTGTTGTGTATGTGTATGGGAGAGTTGGGTAGAGGGAAAGGTGGAAGCCTCATTACAAAATCCTGCACACATAGACACCAGGTGCTACAAGGATTTAGGTACTAGGAGATTTCTCTTCTCTCTTTACTGTAGCTCATGGTGTCTATTTTCAGTTCTGTCTATTCTTTCAAAAGAGGCTTTTTGGACCACCTACCTTCAAATATTTTAAATCTTCATTGAATTCTGTCCTGAGACTCTCTGCTTACATGCCCTGACCTTGTTTTTTGATTTTCTTCCTCTGTTTTTATAGCTTTTTTGCTGATCACAGGGTTGAGTCTCTTAGACATTCTGAAGGTCTCTTCTTGGCAATATTCTCTCCATGTGACACCCAAAACATCATTGTAAGCTCTACATGGCATTGGGGAAAGGTAGGATGAGGCCTAATCCAGGCTGTTTAATTTTCACTCATGGCCCACATTCTACCAGTGACAGGCCACAGGGCAAACCTCACAGAAGTAATCACTTCTATAGGGCCAGCTGCCTGTGTCTACTGTCCTCCACCCACACTGATGACGCCCACCAGACACTGGTGTGAATTCTGTGTGCACAGGGAGATGGGCCAAGAGAACCAATTTCATTTGAACCCAGGGTAGAGATCAGGTGAATCTCAATTTTGAAAGAAATTTAAGTGAGTTTGTTTGGGCTCTGATTCTAATTTGCTACTTGGAAGCAATTCAATAGGATGTAGCATTTCGGGTTTAAAAGATATACTCAGAAGAGGGGCTAGGATTTTTGTGTTTTGCGCCTTGAATATCTGTTTTCTCTGTTTATAGGATTTCTTTTTCCAATCATATTCTTCTCATAACGCAAATACAGTCTGATTTAGAAAGGAAGGGTCCTTATTTAAAAAACCCAAACTCACAAAAGAAATTGTGAAGTGTTGATTTGCTTCTATATTTTATTCTCAATTTTAAAAAGGAACTGCTAAAGCTGCAAATTCTCTTTCTAAGCACCTTACTCCTTGTTGAAGTCTTACAGGAGTTACGGTTGTGTGGAGCAAAGAGGAAGAGAGAAACTGAAATCTAAGGCTGTGGCTTGGAACCACAGCCAACAGAAGCTCAAAATGAAGTTAAGGTGGAAGTGTGTTTGAATTTTAACTTAATGCAAAGGGAAAACGCAGTGAATTCACAGGGAGAATTTAATACACATTCTTGTTAATCTTTCAAAGAGAGGCTGAAATTCATTCACTGACTCAAAAATAGGTATTGAATGTCAACTAGCTGTAATGCCCCCTTGAAGGTATTAATGACCTGGCGATACATAAAACAGGCAAAACTCTCCCCCCATAAAGTTGACATTCTAGGGTATGTAGACACACACATATGAAAGGATCTACAAAAAACATCTATACACTTTAAAGAAGCAGCACAAGAAAGACTACCTGGTTCCCACTTTCCAAATGAGGACATAGAACGTTTAACTGAAAAGGATCTCCTGATCCCTTTTCAGTCAAACCCTTCCGCATGTCCCCAGGCCCAAAGATCATCCTGGTGAGTAGAGGAATCATGCCCTTGCTTTGCTTTACAGTTTCACAACCTACACACTGAACATGTGATGTTATTTTATTTAGTTTTTCATTTTTCAGTGTCATATAAATGGACATATGACTTACATTCTGTTGTGACTTCTGTGGCTCTATATTATGTTTTGGGGTTGATCTTCAGAGATGCCTGGACTTGGAGTTCACACATTGTCCTTACTGGGTAGGATTACATGTATGACTATCCCACACTTTATGTGTCTATTCTATTATTGATATATTTGGGTTGTTCCATGTAAAATATATATCATGATCAAGCTTTGTTGATCATTCTTAAAACTGTCTCTAGGTTCCCATATGTAAGAGTCCCTGCAGGAAAAGAATTTCTGGGTCCTTTTCTATCTACTTTCTAGAGGACAGAACCTCTTCTCTCAGATGCCTGTTGTTGCCTTTTACAGAGTGGGTGGTCAAAGTTGGTTTAAGGAGCAAACTAAAAGGAACCTGGTTAATGATGAATTTCATGAGTTTCTGATTCAATTTTGCTTTGGCAAGAAAAAATAAAATGCAAATGTAGTCATCCATGGCTTTCAATTTCTAAATAAGAGGAAAGCTTTCTGAAGAAGAGAATATGAAAGGAACAGTTCTTCAAAATGGGTAGAATAAACCTAAGTCACTGTGGTATCAAGAAAGAACATCAGACTGCAAACTTCATGAAGGCTGGGACTAGGTGTTCTCACAGGTGGCAGCAATAATGAGAACAATGTCCATATAATGGGTTAGCATTTAATTATGGGTTAGCAATTAATTAAAGGGGATGTGTAAGAGGCTTAGTCCCATGCCCACCATGCAGTAAGAGATGTGTCCAGTCTTATTTCCTCCTCTGCATTTCAGCTCTTCGACTGACAAGCTCTGTTACCTTTAATGGCTTGCTTGGTCTCCCTGTAACTCAGTTTCTTCATCTGTGAAATCCCATCCATGAAAGCAATCCAAAGAGCCAGGTGTCACAGTTTAAAGAGGAAATGAAGTTCCCAGCTATTTCAGAGTGATTGTCAGTGATGGGAAGCTGGGAGAATCAGCAAACCAGCAGAAGGAAAATGTATCTCTTGCTGACATGTCAGCACAGGCTGTGAGGACAGACAAGGGGCAGATCAACATACAGCATCAACCATCTTATCCCTTATAGGCTACTTTAAAAAGACCTTCACATTTCTTTGAGTCAAGAACAGCCAGACCAAGTGGTCCTTTCCATCCTGGCACCTGGATGGAGGGCTCCAGAGTCCCTTAGGCCTTGGGTACTGGGCTGAGATTTCTGGCAACAGCAGTGGTAACAGACTGCAGGTTTCAGGCAGCTCAGAGGCAACCTATGCTAAAACCATCAGTGTAGCCAGATAATAAGGAAGGGATTACATGGATTGATGAGGCCAAAGGAAGGATTCTGGCAGAACAAAGTGGGATCTAGAGGCCTTGCTAGGTCATGCAGAGCATTTCAAATTCACGATCCAGGTCAAATGCGGCTGCCAAGGTTTTCTGTTGGTATGGCTCCTGCCAGTAAAGAGGAATAACCCTGGCTTACTTGCTGCCTATGCCCAGTAGAGTAATCCATTCTGAGATGCAGCATCGATGAACTCCAAAGCCCGCATTGTCCTTGCAGAGAGAGGCCAGCAAATCCTTTCTTTTCAGGGGAATTGTGTCCCTGGCATCTCATGGTAAGTGCCATTCACTGACCAGTCTATCAGGAGGGCTGCGTGTTGGCTCAGAGGATTCCTGCCCACTGGAAGCTCAGAGGATGGGTCAGAAAAGCACTCTTAGTCTCAGAATATCTTGGGAGCTTCACAGATGGGACATCTTAGCCTTACAGTTGCTCTTTAGACATTGGCTCCATTTGGAATAAGCAACAGAAAAGCTTGGCTTTCAAAGGGCAGCCAAGACATGGCAGAGAGGCTCTCCAGATGGTGGCAGAACAACCAGCAGCAATCCCAGCATGGGCTCTGGTGGCTCAATTCACTTAGATATACCAGATCACAAGGAACTAAGAACACCAATCTTCTGTGGCCCAAAATCTCTGGAAAGTTTGGATAGGTTCTTTCCTTAGGATAGAGAAGGAAGCTGTTTCTTTAGAGCTTTCTGAGGCTGCTATGGAGAGAATGGGGCAATGCTTCTTCAGATTGTTCAATGAAGTTTACGGCTATTTACAGGAAAAAGCATCTAAAAAGGTGAGAGGAAGCACTCTTGCTCTGCATCAAAGTCTCTTTGGTCTTCAGGCCTGCTCTGGTATTTAGCTCTCTCACCCCCAGGCCTCTACAGGACTTGATGGTCCCAGTCCAGAATTGTTTTCCCCTAACCTCTCCTATGCTGTGAGTCATTCTTGTGGACCTCAATACCCAAACTCCCTAACCTTCTTCCTCCAGGAAATGGTCCTCCAGCACTGCCCTGAAGCCTGTCCTATAGGAGTAGGTAATATACACTTGGCATCTTTAGCTATGTGTGCCTGACCTAGGAAGTGAGACAACAGCAGGGAAAAGGTGGGCCATGATCTTGAGGATTAGAGAGTGGTGAGAATTCTTGTTCTGCCACTTACTAACCGTGCATTTTGGGCATGTCACTGAAGGATAAAGAAGAAAAAGACTCAAGTGCTTCATTGATTATCGTGAGGATTTAAATATATTTTTTTGAGAGAAAATGGAAGGGAAGAGATGGGGAGAGAGAACAAGCTAAGCACAGTGCCTAAGTACCTACTGAGTAGTAAGTGCTTGATAAGAAGGAGCTCTTATTATTATGATAGGAAAATGCTCATGTGCACAGTTTTTTAAATAAAATTTTAAATGATTTCAATAGAACTCTAGGTTAAAAGATCTGATCACAGATCATCAGATCCAATCACTTTATGTTTTAAATTAGGAAAGTGGAACTAAGTCCCAGGAGAAGTGACCTCCCTGTGGTCACCTAGTTACCTAGGGGCAGAGCCACTGCTGAGAACTAGGGCTCCTGACCCCAACGCCCTCTCTCCCTGGCTGTTTGCCTTAGAAGGAGTCACACAGACCTCACGGTATCACCTACCATCTGGTAAATGAGAGTGGTTGGCAAGAGATCTCCTTACATTGCAGGGAATAGAAAATTGCTCAATTCATTTCCTTGTAGACAGTAGTGAAAATCTCATTCAGGAGAAAAATGGGAGTATGTGGATGATCAATCGATGTCATCACAATGTACCTAACAACCCTCAACAGACAGCCTTGGGGTAATGAGCTGTCAGGTCTGTTGGGCTCTGGTTGTGCCGGACATCTTCTGTTCTCAACCTTCTCCACCCTGCTCCCTGTCCTTGAAGGCTGACCAATGTGGATCATGCCAACAGGCTTCCTGGCCCCTGGGGTCTGGTTTGGTTCAACCAATCAGGAGCCCTGGCAGGACATCAAAGAGAGGAAGGGAAATGAAGATGGAGAATTACATTCCTTTTCCCTCCCTGCGAGGTTACCTATGGCTGGCCATGTCCCTCAACACAAGGTCATTGCCCCTCACTTGATCATCTGGGTGTTCTAGATGACTCTCTTCTTCAGGATTCCCACAACTCTTCCTCCCCTTGTCCTTTTGGGCTTAGGGGTGATGATGTCTCTGTTCTTATTAACCCTGGGATATTATCATCCCCTGTGGCTTCCCTATATGCTATCCACACCTTGTAAATAAACTATCCTTGAATTATCCTGAGTATACTATCTGCTTACTTTCAGAATTCTAATTTATATACCAGTAATCAACTTACCTTAAACCAAGATCCAGCTATAGGCCCCCAGGAGATGTCCTGTGTTGGCTAGGGAAAGAATTCCGTATCAAATAATCCTGTCTTTCTGAATATGCTCCCTTTCTTGATATCTCCCTTATTTAGCCCTTCTTAAGGGCTTTGCTGATGGTGGCAATGGAGTCTGACTCTTCCATGTTGTGAGAGAAATTCATGTGTTACAAATGGCAGGTAAAGGTGAAAAGAGGGGGGCCTACCTCAGTCTCTATTTATCTTGTGAACTTTATGGGGCCTCTTTTGGTTTTCTGACCTAAGCTGAGCTTCAGAAAAGCAACCTGAAAAGCCATTAATTGTAGTAGTTTTATAACTAATTCTAACCCTAAATCCATTGTCAATAGTTAGGAAAACTGACTTCTTGAGATACAGAGATAGGATCAGTTGAAATATAAACCCTTATTAGAGTTTATGGTAAATCTAGGAGCCAATCTCATGTTTACAGTCCTTGCAATTTTCTTACTCTATATTTTCCTGTTTCATCTTACAATAAACATTAGATAGTAAGCTCTCTGGGGACAGAAAAGATACTTTTGTAAAATTAATTTTTTAAAATTTACAGTCACTAAAGTCAGGCACTAAACTGGACATGGAAGATGCAATGCTTACTAAGAAAGATGTGATCACTCTAAATCAAAGAACATATGGTGTAGCCCTGGGTAAATTATGGCTGCAAGCCAACTGCCTGTTTTGTCAATAAAGTTTAATTGGAACACAGACGTGACCATTTGTTTATACAATTTGCTTTCTGGCTGCAAGGCCAAGTTGAGTAGTTGCAACAGAGATTAACTATCTGTAGAGCCTGTAATATTTACTACCTAACCCTTTACAGCAAGTTTGCTGACTCCTGGTCTAGGCATATGCCTTCCCATTACCTGGCACAGCACTAGGTACAAGTTTTTTTTTGTACAAACAGATTATATTTTCTACAGTTTTACAGTTAGATCAACAGATTATTTGCAGCTGAAAAGTATCACCACTTTCCTGTTAATAGGAGATAATCCTTAGTGGATTATTTTTAATCTTTGCCTCTTAAATAATTTGCTGAAATTTCTGGATGCTGTTGACATAAAACAATTTTTTTCTTTTTTTTGGTGGATCAGTGTGAATTCAATACACCTGTGCCACTGTGCAGAAGTTTCAAAGGGGGAAATATTCTGAGGCAGAGGGTAGAAGGAAAGGATTGAATAGAACCTTGATTGCTCCCATTCCAGGATGTGTCATCTGGTTTTCTGCTGCTCTTAGCCTTCTCTAAATGCACTTCTGCTGTGAATTTCTTTCTAACATTTTGCTCATAAATGTGTGAAGAAAATCAATAGGCTTAGAAATCTCTTTTAACCATTTCCCTCTTGGTATTTAACTGCAAGTGAGTAGGGCAACATTGTAAATATTCTGGGGAAGAGAAAAAGGGTTGACAGTTGCTACTTTGGTTTACTCAGTGCCTAAAGCTGGCTTATATGTACTCTTTTGGGCCACAAATGCAAAATATTGTGAATAAAAATTACTCCAATCAAGGGTAGCCTTATAACCTTTGGTTATCTCAGTTTATTTGCATGATCCATTCAATGTGGAAGAAATTCACAAAGGCCCTGCTATGTTCTAGGCACTGTGATCATCCTAAGAAAATATAGCAATGATGTAGCCTACAATATCTTATTCAGAGGATTTACAATCTAGTAGAGAAGGGTAAAAAAATGGCTACACACACACACACACACACACACACACACACACATATATATATATAAAAATAAAACAGCAGTGTGATTTAATTGCCACACATAGTTTAAGAGGACTGGAAAATCCAGAGGAAGACAGAATTAATGAGAGATGGAAATAATGCAGGAAATTTTTTGGTATTGGACTAAGGCCTTGGGAGAAGAAGAAGAGAGGAGGATATTCCAGGAGATGTAACAGTATAAGCAAAGGTAAGGACTTAGGTTGCGCAGTTATATGTGGTTGGATTATAGAAAACCCACTGCTTGGTAAAGAGGTAGGAAAAGTCATCCAGGATCTTAAACATTAGTGTAAAAAGTCTGGACTTAAGTTTGTAGGCAATAGGGAACCATTACATTTCTGAGGATAGGATTGGCATGCTTGAAGCTTCTCTGTAAGATTGCGATGGTAGCTATCACAGTGATATAACTGATTGGGGGATGAGACATTGGAGGTGTGGAGGCCACGTAGATGGGGATACTCCAGGTGGGGATAAATACTTACAGTCCTCCAGGTGGAGGTAAATGTGGTTATAGGAGTGGACTTCCTGTGGAGATACATGAGGCAGGCTTGGCACTTGTCAGAATATGAGGGAAAAGGAGATGATGGTGACTTAGTGTCTAGAAGCAAGGGCTTCAATATAGAGAGGAATTCAATAATATGTACCCCAATTCTGATTGCAGCCAAGATGGACCTACTAATCATGATGTATCAGTCCAAAACAAAACCTATTTCTAGACCTTCTATACTGATCTGTCAGGCCCCAATTTAAGAATGCCCCTCCCCCAAGAATAATTTTTCATAGATAGAAACAGGTCTTGTTTATATTTGTGAATCAATTACAATGTGAGTAATTGTAGAAAAATTGTAGGAAAAAGCCAGTATCTTTTATGCTTTTGTTATTCACTAAATATTCTAGTACAGCACTAGGCATACAGTAAATGATACGATATGAGTGCAGAATAATTCATCCTGATAGACAATCTCTGAAACATTAGGTCATGTACACATCGAAGCTACCTGCCTGGAATGATGAGCTCTGGACAGAAGAGGTCCTAACCAGATATCCATTAGGTCCATCTGGATGTATGTCAGGAGAGTTATTTTAAAAGGCCCCAAATGAAGAGTCTTTACAATAGTAAAGAGTGATTTTCAGGGGACTAGGAATGGGGCTGCCTAGATGGGCTGTTGCGGTGATGACTTTCAAGCACTTTGGGCAGGAGTGAATATGTTGGGCAGAGTTGCATGGTGACAGAATTGACACATATAAGACCAATTCTGGTTGATTTAAATCAAAGGTGAGGAATTTTTATTTGTCCTTGGGTTAATGGGAAAACAATATGGAACATTAAAGAGTAATAGAAAATGTTGACTAGGGCTCTCTTCACAAGATGCTCTTGGGGCCTCCTTAAAAGACTGTGACTGAAGATCAGGAAACCTTCCAAAATTAAGTCTTTTCCAATACTGTCGGTGAGACTGAAGCTGCTTCACACACATACAAAAGTTTGCGTTTATTTGTGGGATACAAACTATATAAACTTACGTTCCTTCGGCACACATATCACTTAATGTTAAAACATTAGAAGCATTCCTATTAAAATCTAGAGCAAGAGAAGTATGGCTGTTATGATCACTACTATTCAACCTTACAATGGAGCTCCTAGATAATGCACTACGATATGGAAAATAAGTAATGACCACTAACAATAAAGAGATACTGTCAGTATCATTTGGATTTATATAAAAACTAAGTAGTTTGTTAGGCAGTCTTCCTTGAATTTTCTATTTGAACTCTTAAGAAAATTCAGCAACATGGCAGATTCTATCTTCCTATCTATCATCTGTCTATACACCAGTGATAGTTATAAAATAAAATTTTCTAATACGAATATAAAAGAAAACCATAACATTTACTGAGGGGTGTAAAAGAAGATTTGATAAAATAAGTATGGTGTATTTATGGTTGAGAAGACTCAATAAATTCTTCATAATTAATCTAAGTTCAGTGCAATCCTAATGAAATTTCTATGGAACCTATCAAATTGATTCCCAAATTATTACAGAATAGAAAATAGATAAGAATAAATCAATTGTTAGAAAAAATGATGGGGACATGTCTTATTAGACATCAAAATATACTAGAAAGCTATAGTGATGAATAGGACAAGAATAGGAAATAAAATAGATTAAAAAAATCAGTAGAAGTCAAAAGAATCTGAAGATAAACCAGAGATAAATGCATATTAGAAATAACATTTTCTATAATTGAAGAAAGAGCTGGAGGCAACTGGGTAGCCAACTGAGAAAAAAACAAGTTAGATCAATATTTAAAACAGTCTACAAAATAAATTCCAGAGAAAGCAAAGATAAAAACATTTATTTTTAAAGGTGAAAAGCATTATTATAAAATAAGAAAATATAGAAAATAATTAGAAATAAATATTGGAGCAGAGAATATTTTAAGTTAGATAAAGAAGTTCATTAATTTGACTCTATAAATTATCTGACAAAAGATATCAAGTTTAAAGGCAATAACCTATGTTGCAACTATTTTCTTCCAATCTAGCAGATTGAAATGTTTAAAGTTTCCATTATCATTAAGGAAAAACGATAAAAAGAGAAAGGAATATGAGCAGGCTATTTACAGAATAAGAAATGCAAATGGCCAATAATATAAAAAAGATGCAAAACTTCACTAATAATCAGAGAAATATAAAATAAACAATAGTGAAATATCAGTTCCCCCCCCCATAAATATGGAAGGTGAGGAGGAAGAAGAAGGAAAACGAAAGATGATGATGATGAAAGGTTCTATTTACTGTTGGTGCTGATACTGATACAGGCTCTTCTGGCAAAAAATTTCAATGTTTACCAAAATTTGGTATGCATAGCCTCTTATTTAGCAATTCTTAATATAAGCATTTTTCCTAAAAAGTCTTTCCATGTGTACAGAAAGAATAATCATTGCAATGTTGCATGTTATAGTGACAAATTGAACACAACAAAATGTCCGTTAGTAAAGTACAGTTAAATGAAGTACACCACATCCACACTATGAAATATTATGCAGTAATGAAAAAGAATGAGATAATCTGTATTCATTAAAATAGAAAGATCTCTAAGACATATTTCATTTGTTAAAAAAAGCAATTTGCAAAACAATATTTGATATAATCCCAATTGTGTAAAACAAGCAAACAAAAATATATAATTCTAAATTTAAACACATATATATGTAAATGTATAGAACAAGATCCAGACATATGTACAGTAAACTGAATAGAGTTCTTATATCTAGAGAAGACTGTGAAATTTGTGTGGCAAAAGGGATCTTTCTTGTAGGATTATTTGTTTGAATTTGTATAAGAATGTACAAATTAGTTGTATCCTTAAAAATAATAAATATATTTGGGAGGCCGAGACGGGTGGATCACGAGGTCAGGAGATCGAGACCATCCTGGCTAACACGATGAAACCCCGTCTCTACTAAAAAAATACAAAAAACTAGCCAGGCGTGGTGGCGGGCACCTGTAGTCCCAGCTACTCGGGAGGCTGAGGCAGGAGAATGGCGTAAACCCAGGAGGCGGAGCTTGCAGTGAGCTGAGATCCGGCCACTGCACTCCAGCCTGGGCGACAGAGCGAGACTCTGTCTCAAAAAAAAAAAAAAAAAAAAAATTATAAATATAACTAAAAAAAGGAAACAAACCAAAATTCAAGCACATAGGATTATGGCTCATGCTTAAAGGAGTCTGATCTAAGTATTTTTTCTTTTTTTTTACATTATGTAATTGTACGTTCCTCCTTTCCAACGGACTTCTTATTTCCCTTTTAGGATTTATCCTTGGAAATGTCAATGCCAGAGACCCATCCGTTAGCTAATTAGGGACATTTCTGAGTATACAATTCTTTTAGGCATAGCAGATGTTACATCTCATGTCCAAACTTTGGCTAATGTGTAGATCATTAACTCAGGTCTGACTCACATTAAATTTTTTGAAGATATGAGGGCCCTTCTTTTAGTTGTTTAATAAAGGCTAAAATTTTCAGCTCCTTAGTGATGTAAATTTATTAGCTTGCATTAGCTTTTCTCTAGATTTTTACATTATCCTGAGTTCTCTACATAATGTTGATCATATCACTGACTACAATCCAGGCTTTAGCCATAAATGGATAAGAATTGGACTTTCAATCATATAATCAAGCAAAAAAAGCTAGAATGGATATACAAATAAAACAATTTTTGCTTAGCATTACATTTTTCTCTGCAAAACAGGGAAGTTGCGAAACATCAATCATGGCACAGTTTTGCTGAAGGGAATGTTATTTTTATAATGATGTCTAATTTTAAACATCTTGTTGGGTCACCTTCCAATTTCCATTTCTATGGACTTCATCAGAACTAGTAAACAGGGCACCAACTATGTCGAGGACTTTGCTTTAGACAAATCTGGGTTTTGACTTTTAAAACAAAGGAAAAGGTCAAGCCAACTTCTTGAATGTGCCATGTTCCTGTGCCTGGCACCGGCTTCCACCAGTTGTCTTGTTCAGCAAATATCGGTGAGCACCTACTAGATCCCAGGCAGAATACCAGGCCCTGGGATTTGGAAATCAGTCCAGCAAAGTCTTCCCCTTGTGCTGCTCACAGCCTTGTAATCACAAAGATCAATTAGAGAGAGGATGACTGGGCTGCCTGGACCACTCTACTCACTCAACCCTTATGTGTCTTAAGGCCTTTGGTGTGGGGCAATGTGCTACCCTGGTGACACAGCAGCATCCTACAAGACTCTCTTGCCCCTGTGGACTTACAGTCTGTAGGGGATGAAAGACGTGATGATGGCAATGGAAATATGGCAACCTAGGAGGGAACTACTAGGCTTAGCAAATCAGTCCCTGAGGTGTCAGAAAAGGCTTCTTTGAGGAAGAGTTTTAAGCTATGTGATGCTTGAAGGATGAGTAAAAGTTTGTAACTAAGGGATGAGGAGTAGAAGAATTATAAATGGGATAAGCCTGTGCAAGATATGGTGATGGGTACCTGGGTCCCAGCCTACAAAGGGCTTACCTTCCTGTCTCTATCTCTTCCTCATCCTGCTTAGAATCCTACTGTATCTCCTCTCCCTTCACCTCAGGCCATGCTCCCTCACCCTCTAGTACAGCAACAGCCCCTGGATGCTCTTCTTGGTCTCCCCATTTCTACTTTGAGTGACTCCATCCTCCTCCCTCACCCTATCACCATCCAAATGACGGCAAAGTAACTGACATCACTGCATTTGGGCAGTTCCTCTTTTTCGGCTGTCCTTTTATGTGTATGAAACCATGGCCTTGTAAAAGTACAGGGTACTTATATTCTTGAGGTTGCCCTGGGATGCTAAATCATCCTAATATCCCCGCTTGCTGTCCTTGTTTTCAGTAATAACGACAGTCAGGAAAACACACCCGCAGTGTACTTTTTTCTTCTGTGGTCTAATAGACAGTTTCCAATTTGCAATTGAATTTGGTATAATCTGCACTTCTTAAGGGCTACACATCACTGGGGAAAGCTTCTGAGTTTATTGTAATAAACTCTCACAGTGAATAGCATTTATTATAAGTTTCCCAGAATCTCTAAATGATGAGCAGACCTCCCAGCTACCTCTGCCACCCTTACTCCCTCCCCTAATTAAAAGCATATAGATGTGTGTATAGATGCTAGGATTTGGCACCTGCTTTATAATTATTCAGGAACATGACTCAGCTATTTTGGAATCCCATGGGGGACAGATTGGAGGGTATGGAGAGTAGAAAATTTGCCCTTGTGAGAGAGAAGAGGGGATGGGAATCTCTGATCTCTCCTTCCTCTGAATACTAGGAACTCACTAGGTAATTGTTTTGTTATTTTTTTTTCTTTTGTGTCTAGTAAACATTAAGCTCTTATAGGCTGGTGGTAGCACTGTGTACTCCCAAGTTGTTCCCAAATCGTATCAAGCATAAAGCCTTGCAAATAGTGTACTAGTGAACAATTGTTGTCCATGATGTTAGGTAAAGAGAAAATTCTTAAGTAAAAGAGATAGAAGAGTATGTGGAAGGGAAAGTCAAGGACTGGCACTGACAACTTAGATCTTCCAAAATGTATCTGGATATTTTTGTTTAAAATAAATAGGCCGGGCATAGTGGCTCACACCTGTAATCCCAGCACTTTGGGAGGCCGAGGCAGGCAGATCACAAGGTCAAGAGGTACAGACCATCCTGGCCAACATGGTGAAACCCCATCTCTACTAAAAATGCAAAAATTAGGTGGGCGTGGTGGTGCATGCCTGTAGTCCCAGCTACTCAGGAGGCTAAGGCAAGAGAATCCTTGAACCCAGGAAGTGGAGGTTGCAGTGAGGAGAGATCGTGCCACTGCACTCCAGCCTGGCGACAGAGTGAGACTCTGTCTCAAAAAAAAAAAAAAAAAAAAAAAAAGTTAATAGTTTTCACCTGTAATTTAACAAAGGGAAAAGGTAAGGAGACATTAAGCTAAATGTTGATGTGGACAAAAGCACTATGGGATAGGCACTCTGACTCCGAGCTGGGACACAAATGGATACTATTTAACTTTACTTTAGGTTCAGTGGGTACATATACAGATTTGTTATATGGGTAAATTGTGTGTCCCTGAGGTTTGGTGTACAAATGATTCTGTAGTGAGCATAATACCCAATGGGTCGATTTTCAACCCCCGCCCCCCTCCCTCTAGAAGTCCCCAGTATCTATTGTTCCTATATTTATGACTGTGTGTACTCAACGTTTAAGCTCCCACTTGTAAGTGAGAACATGCAGTTTTTGCTGTTATGTTCCTGTGTTAGTTTGCTTAGGATAATGCCCTCCAGCTGCATCCATGTGGGTGCAAAGGAAGTAATTTTGTTCTCTTTTATGGCTGCATAGTATTCCATACTGTATATGTATCACATTTCCTTTATCCAGTCCACGGCTGATGGGCACCTACCTAGGTTGATTCCATGTCTTGCTGTTATAACACTGCTTTACGGGAGGGGGAAGTAGAGAATGCCAATTAAATCATATTAAATTGTTTATGTTCTTAGACCTAGGAATTCCATTTCTAAGATTTATGCTCAGGAAATATTTAATGTTAGTAGTGAGAAAGTATGAGCGGTCATAAAATATTATTCTCAGTATTATTTGTAACAGACAATATTAGAAACAACCTAAATGTCCAATTGTGTGGGGATGTTTGAATAAACCAGGAAATATCCACTTGATTATAAATTGTGTAGGAGAGAGGGATTAACAGTGCCCTCGGGGGAGGGATTCCACAACCGCCCATTCTAGATTAGATGGCCTGAGCAGAGTTGCTTTCCTGCTTATGTTTATCTGTAAAACAGGTATAAAAACTGTTGCCCAATAAGGTCCTCATGGTATCTACTGAAGGCTAGCACTGTGGCTGAAATATGGTGGACATTTCATAAATCAGAGCTACTAATATAGAGCTACTAAACATTCATGAAATCTGTGTAAAAACAAGGAGAAAGTCTTACGCTATCTTAAAGTTAAAACAACATAGCATTCCACATTAAAAAATAACAATTTTAAGTAGAAAAAAAGACTTAAGGATATACAGGAAAATTGTTGAGTGAAAACATTATTAATAGAACTAGAGTAATTTGAGTTTGTGTTCTGCATTTTTTCTGACTTTTTTCATAAGTATACGTAATTTTTAAAATATGGTAAAACTTCTTAATTTATGGACAATAATCCATTTCTACATTTTCTTACCCTTGTAACCAGTGATATTTCTAGGCATCTATTAAATTAGCACTACTAGTAGAAAGAAAACACATACAGTGGGGATCTAATACGGGTGGTGGGTATCAATATAAAGGAGGAAGCTGAGGCAAAATTAGTATTGAAAGTTTGTTTGGGTCAAGATTGAAGGTAGCTGTCTAGGACACACTTCCAAGTTGCCAAACGAGAGGTTCAAGTTTTTAAAGAAGTGACAAATCAGGAAAGGGTTAATTACAAAATCCATAAAAGTTGTCCACAAGGTATTATCATTGGTTTACAGAAATAACATTGGTTAGCAATGAACTATACGTTGTTGAACTATAGGGTAAGAGTTATGGGATTCAGTGCATGGCATTTTATGGCTATTTGGCATCAGCTAGTCTAGATCCCGCATAGCAAGTGGCTTCAAGAGGTAACGGTTTTTCACAAGCCAGGAGTGATGTGACTATTATTTTTCATTCCAATGCCTCTCTGGACCTGGTAATTTAAAGAGGCTTATGTTCCTTATATAAAAAGTGTTTTTTCTTTCTCATAGACAAGCACAGAACTGAGAGTTGAGAGACTTGGTACTTTTCCTGCTTTATGACCTTGGGAAAGTGACCTTGTGAAGGTTACTGGCTTTCTCTGACCTCTCTTTCTTTCTAGAAATGAGAATAACAATACTTGAGTGACTGTCTCACAACTATGAGAATATTATGTAAGACTGAAAAAAGACTTTAAAAAAATGGGAAATGCATTACAAATGTTCATTACCTTTCTATTACAGGCTTTATCTCTTCAAAGATTGAATTCTGCCCCTTTTATCACTTGTTCTGTGAAAAAGCCTACTGGGTTGGAAACCAACATTCACTCTTATCCGTATTTCATTTCTTGTCTCTATGCCTTATAAAGAAAATCAATACATGGATCTTACATGGCATTTGTTTTCTTTTTTTCTTCTTTCTCAATGAATTTCAACGAGAAACATCTGCTGTCAGATTAGGAGTGACTAAGCTTGATGTGACTTTCTCAGTTTAGATATTTAGGATCATCAGTTCTTGCTTTTATCACCTTGCTGTCAGTTGGTCTTACAAACCAAAACAAAGGGGCAGAAAGAGGGAAGAATGTCAAATACCCCAACAGCCAAAGGAAGATAGTACTCATGAGCTCAGACCTGCTCAGTCAAGAAACTGCATTGATGATATGGGTAAAGTGGTAAATAGCACATTTAATGATTGTATGGTTATTTTCAGTTGTTAGCCAATCCTTCCATGCTGAAACCTAACAAATAAGAAGTCGAAGTATTGGTCATCTCTGGTACCCAGACATATAGCTTTACCCATAATAAAACATTTATTTTTATTTTTTAAAAGGCTTCTTACTGCCACCTCAATATACCACACTTTTGAAGACCCTGAGTATCACATTTTCATTTTCTTTGCTTGGCATACCTTTCCCCCTTCCTACATCTGCTTACATAAATTCTCACTCTTTATCCAGGTGAATCCATTGATGTTGGTTTCTCCTGAAATCATATCTGAGTTCTTTATGTCTTTGAGTCCTCAAATGATACACAAAGTCTAATCTTTTCTAAATTGTATGCAGTGAGCAAGTCTAACTTTTAAAACAGAAAAATTCATTATATTAAAAAGTAATTGCATATATACATAAATTTAATACTCATATATGAATTATCCCTATGTACTTATGTACATGACATTTTCTCTAAATTATTTAAATTTCTCTAAATTATTACTTAGAAAAGAGGCAGTTATTTCATATTTGAGTCCTTATGAAGTCTCTCATGTTAAGACACCTGTCCTTCTCCCAGTCATTTTATTTTGAATAATAAAGGATTGCTTGGGGGAAGATAGTGGCTTTCAACCTTGGTTGCACAATGGGATCACCCAGAGAACTTAAAAATATTCCAGTGCCTGGACTGTATCCCAGATCATTAAATCAGAATCTCTGGGAGTGTATCCAGGCATCAGTGTTTCTTAAATACACTCTAGGTGATTCCAATATACACCTAGACCTGAGAATCACTGTGTTAACCTGAAACAATCTTAATCAATGCTAGATAATTTCATCTGACAGAAGCAGGAATTAAGTACAGCTTTAGTGAGTATTTCTAGGTGGAAAGACTTCACCACTGCAATGATGAATATTACTGTTAAAAAAATTAAAAGTCATTTTTAAAAGGATACATAGTCACTATAAGCTGCAAGAGTCTCAAATATATATCTACAGGATAAATGAGAAACATATTCTTCTATTATGCTAGTGAGTTCTAGTGGCATGGGATAAAATTTCCAGTGACAGAACTGTGCCTGAAATCAAAAAGTGTTATAGTTGAAACAATTTAGTCAGCCGTGAGTATGGCGTATAAGAAAACTTTGTCAGATGATTCAAAAAGGGAGCCTAGTGATGATTAAGACACGTCAAAGTCCCATATAAAAGGTCTGAATTAAAATTGTTCTGTAAAATTTGAGTGTAGGGAAAGTAATATTTCCAGATCAATATATTAGAGAACATTTAATTTAAATATGTTACAGTTAAATTCAGAAATAAGATATTGATCATTTAAACCACATCTCTAAAGCATTTATAGATCAAAATTGAACACAAACATTAAAGTCAGTGGGAAAATACCTTGTATTTGGGGGCCCCCTTGTTACATTTATGTTATTTTTCTTCTTTCACTTGCTAAAATTAAGCTCTTTAACGACAGAGGCTATCTCTTATTGACTTGTTTTTAAAACATAACTCAAATGTAGATTCAGGTTTTGTGGGATCAGAAGCATGTACAATTTGGGAAGTCCATTTTATACAGAAGAATATAGAATGACCATAGGACATTATTAGGGCCCTTCCCAATGCCATGAAGTGCAGGACTCTGAGGCTTAAGCCTTGCGACTTTCATGGGAAATTCACTTCCACACACACTCTAGTGCCTAGCACCGGTGGCTGGATAAGACGCTGATATATCTTAAGTTGCATTGCTTTCCTTAAATAGCCTGAAAAATCCTAAAATGATTTGGAGCATCCTTGATTGATCTCAGCTTTCTAAGAAAGCAGGGACAATTTCCTGTTTTGGAATAGAATGGTCAGCTGGCACAACGCAGGTAGAGCATAAGAAGGCAAAGATGTGTTCAGTGTAATTACTGAAAATTGAGCTAGGGCAAATGAAAACCCCACATCTGAGAGACAGATGTGGCTAATCACGTTTGGGCCATGGAGCTCCTGAAATGGAGGTGGGGAGGTATGAAGCATCTGGTGGTATACAAATAGTGTGGTCTAGCAGAGATTTTTCCTGTTCAGAGATTCCTATTTCCTGTAGAGTGAAAAGGACCTATTTAAAAACAGTTTCAGACTCTTACTGTTTGGACCACTGACTTCCACGTGGGCTCTTAGCAGGCAGGGGCATCTGCTCATTCAGCTTGGCATCCCCAGCACATGTCTCTCACTGCCTAGCTGGCATCAAAATGCTTACTGAATTTGTCTAGAAACTTTAATGTAGTCAGTGATGATAGCATCAGTATGGATGATCAGCTTCTGCATTTCAACAGAAATGCAGAAATTAATTTCAATGAAATTAATAGTTTGGTATTCATTTTCTTATTCTCTCTTCAGCCCAGAATTCCACTGAGGAAGCTGTTGTGGCAGGGAGATAGCCTGCAACTCAGGTGCCCAGGTAAGATTCTAGCCAGATTCTAAACTCAGAAATATTCAGTCCTCCTACATTTTGGGGGAAGAATTGGCTGAAACTTCAAGAAAATTCTTTAATTTGACGATTTGACACTTGGAGTCTCTTGGTTTGGGGTACAGCTTGAAATATCTGACTCAATGAACTGGAAGCCTAATAAAAGGAAAATGTACCATTCTTCTATACATATTAGAAGTTCACCCAAAGTTAGTACCTGAAGCCACTTAAAGGTGACTAAGGATTCACTTTGAAGATGAAAGCGACTGAAATGATGAGCTGGTGCGGACCCATGCGATCCTGGAAAAAGGAAATGGGGCAGCTGAGAAGCAGCAGCCCTGGAAGAAAGAAAGATCAAAACACACTTCATGGAGAGCAGCAGGAAACACTGATAACATCAGATCATAGGAGACCTCCTGACATTTCCCAGCGGCCCTAAAGCCAATACATAGCATCCTCTTGGAAGCAAGCCTTTTGAGAACATCAGAATGAAAAGAACACAAGAACACGAGTGTTCTCTATGCTGAGGACACAGAAAGGTTTTAGGGAGAGCCAGGATATAGCATTTAAACTAAGATGGCCATTCTGGTGTATATACAGAGAGCAATGGCAGCTTAGGTTGGGGGTAGCAGGTGGGGCATGGGATGAGATTTGGGTTCTACTTCAGTTCTGGGTGCTATGAAGTCTTAGAATGATTTCTTTTTAAATAACTCTCTAGCAAGGACTGTTTTGTGGGGAACTTCCATGGTCTCCTCCTTGGAGGTGAAGTAAAAAAGAAAAAGTCAAGTCCTAGAGAATTCACATATATCTAACTCATCTGATCCACTGGGGAACCCTTGATCAATTCTGTAATCTTGCTGCCATAGAACTTCAATGACAGTGTCAGCTGCTTCAAAACCCTTAGTGACATTTCCTGGAACACAGATTTCATTCTGTGTTCAGCTTTCACTTGACACATTTCAGGCCTGATGATTTTAAATGAGGGAGAAAAAAAAGAACATGTTGTTAAATATTACTGCAAAATTTTACCTTGCTTAATGGCCAATAAAATAATACAGTGTGTTCAGGTGGCTCAGCCTTCCGGTTTGACCATCTGGCCTGATGAATATGCCCAATTTCTCTTATCTTTTGCTGGCTTTCCCTCCATTGCCTACCGAGGAGTACTTGCTTCTCAGCATAATTGGCTCCTGCCTGAGCCCTTCTTAAAGGGCATGCATGTCCTGACATAGATCTAACAATACTTTAATAAAGTTTAAATAGATAGAGTTTAATAGAGTTTAATAAAGAAAACCCACAATAGAAGAAATTCCAGTCAGTCAAGAGTGTCAGCCTTCCTTGCATGGCTTAAAAATACACCTCAAGAACATTGGTATTTCTTATTCAAACGAAATGCTCAAAGGGAATAGCCACTCATTCCTTCTCCTATAACGTTCTGGATTTAGCATTTAGGAAGGAGCATGGACCTTTCAAAAAAGAGAGGCCTGAGCTATTAAAAAGGAAAAATACGATTAAAAATCGAGAAAAAGTTGCAGAAATGGTAAGTCTGGCCTGCTTAGACTGATGGAATCTTAGAATTTCCACAGGAGGCTGACAACTGAAAAGACAATGAGTCACACTATCTAGAACATTTCTAGACCATCTTGCCCCACAGGACGAGGCAAACAAATATAGAAACATAGTCACCTTGTGAGTTCAAGCCAAAAATACTCCCCAATTTTCCTTTTCTTTCTCATGATAAAAACACTTCCCCATTTAATTTTATGACGTTTTAGAGTTTATACAAAAACAATCTGAAGTAGATAGCATATGCATAACAATTTTTTATCTTCACTTGGCTATGGTACAGTAGTTGTTACAAAACTGTTTTCTGGCATTGAATAACAGGCGGGGAAGACCACAATAGCTAAGATCAGGGAAACTCACAAGGAGAGTACCAAGATTTTCTGCCTGGGTACAAGTTTTTGACGTCAACCTAGTGAGCTGGGGTCCAGGCAGAGTGCAGGTGTCCCACCGAGCAAAAAAGGCAGAGGTCAGAATTCAGGGCAATTAAAAGAGCTGGATTCTCTATGGTAAGGCATCAGAGGCAGAAAGCCGAACATGGGCTGTATGAGAGTTCGTTGGTGTTATTGGTTGAGGGTTAGGCTTTGCAGATTACATGGAAAAGCTTATGAGAAAGTGGCCATTAATAGTATTGAGAATGCAAAAGAGTTTCTAGATACAAATCAGTGCTGAGGGGCACTGGTGGTCCAGTCCAGCTAAAGTGGAGAGAGCTCATTAACACTGCAGCATCTAGTTAAGAAATCAGAAAGTACTTACTTTAAAAGAAAGCACCACACTTTTAGAGAACGGCCTGTTCTAGACCCGCCCAGAGTCAAAAACAAAAAGACTGAAGCAAAATTAACAGAGCATCAGGAACTTCTGAGATAATATGGGGAACCCTATCAAACATGTAATTAGAGGCTCAGAAAGAGAAAAGAGCAAGAAAGCAGCAGAAAAAATATTTGGAAATTAATGGTCAAATATTTCCTATATTTGATAATAAACACTGACTTATAGATGCAAGAGCTCTGTGAATCCACAACAGGATAAATACAAAGAAAACCACACCTAGGCAAATCAGACTCAAACAGCTGAAATTCAAAATTAAACAAAATATCTTGAAGGTGGACAAAGCACAGTACATACAGGGAAACTAAGGATGATAGTTTCCATTGGAACTAAGGAGAAATATGAGAAAGTATCCTTTATAAATGTAAAATGAAAGCTGAAAAATTCATTACCATAAGACCTGAATTATAACAAAGGCTAAATGTTACTCTTCAGGCTGAAAGGATCTGATACCAGATGGAAACTTGGCTATGTGGGAAGGAAAAAAGAACACTGGAAGTGGCAAATAATTAGATAAATATATGACAGTTTTTTCCTCATATTGTTCTGAAAAGACATCTGACTTTTTTAAGGAAAAATTATAACGCTGTAATGTGATGCTCACAACATATTTATAAATAAAATAAATATATAACAAAAATAGTACAAATGATGTGGGGTTGGGTAAGTATAATTACATTACTTTGCAGTGTGAAATGGGAATTGAGAAGAAGAAAATAAAAACCATCAAGGTTCAAAGTCTGAAGAGGTACAATATCTATTTCTAAATAACATTGGTGTATCAAGTTTGTATATTTTTAAACCAAAAGTATTCAATAAAGATAATATAACTAACAATAAGGGCTATTAAATGGTTCCTTAAAATATTTGATTAAGAAAAAAGGGCAGAAGAGAGCTAAAACATTGGACAATTACAAAATAAATAGCAAAGTAGTAAACTTCAATAGAACCATATCAATGTAATGTTAATGTACTAACCAAAGATTCTAGTTAAAATGCAGAGATTGGTAGGCTAAGTTGAAAAGCAGGTTTCAACTATATGCTATACATTAGGAACATATTTTAAATATAAATAAACAAAAAAATGTTGAAATATGAAGAACAAAAAAAGCCATACCTGGCCAAAAGCAAACATAAGGAAGTAAGTATGGCGATATTACAATCTAAATATATAACCATAAAGACACTAAGTATTGCAATAAAATGGATAAAGATGGACATTTCATAACAATAAAAGGTACAATTCACGAGGAAGACATAATTTTTAAATATATATACAACTAATAACAAAGCAGCAAATTTCACAAAGTTGGAAATCAATAGAAATATAAACCAATGCAACATTATAGTTGGAGATTTTAACATTACTTCTCTTAGGAGTGTAGGTATGCTTGACATAACTAGTAGGGTAAAAAATGTTGATAAAGGTATAAAAATAAATTTGAATAATACTGTAAACCAGCTTGACCCCCTTGAGAGATTTACAGAACACGATACTCAACAACTGTAGAAAATGCATTATTTACAAATGCACATGCAATGTTCACAATTTTATTTGACAAAACAATAAGCCTCAGTGATTTTTAAAAGATAGAAATCTCATAAAATATGTTCTCTGATCACACAAGAATTAAATTAGTAATTTATAACAATACAATATCTAGAAAAATCCTTAAATATTTGTAAATTAAACAACCCACTTCAAAATGACCCTGGTGAAGCAGTTGCAAGAGAAAGCAGAAAATAACTATAGTCAGCTGGGCGCAGTGGCTCATGCCTGTAATCCCAGCACTTTGCGAGGCCGAGGCAGGCAGATCATTTGAGGTCAGGGATTCAAGAACAGCTTGGCCAACATGGTTAAACCCTGTCTCTACTGAAAAAAAGAAAAAAAAAAAAAAAAACAACTACAAAAATTAGCCGGGTGTGGTGGGTGGTGGCAGGCACCTATAACCCCAGCTACTCAGGAGGCTGAGGCAGGATAATTGCTTGAATCCGAGAGGTGGAGGCTGCAGTGAGCCAAGATCACACCACTGCACTCCAGTCTGGGCAACACAGCAAGACTCCGTCTCAAAAAACAAACAAAGAAACAAAAACTATAGTCAATAATAACTGTGTATTTTAAAATAGCTTAGAGTGTAATTGGATTATTTGTAAGTCAAATGATAAGTGCTTCAGGGGATGGATTTAGAAAAGGAAAGAAAACATTTTAAATTGAATAATAATGAAAATATATCCAAAGGTCAAAATCAACTTGATTTAGGTCATCTGTGAAAAATTTACAGCTAACACCTACAAAAATGGTAAAATATTGAATGTCTTCTCTTTAAGTTTAGAAATAAGGCAAGGATGTTCACTTCTATCCAACATTGTACTAGAGATCTTAGCCAGTTGAATAGTCAAGGAAAAAAATGCAAAAGAGTAGAAAGAAAGAAAATTGCCTTTTTGGCATACAATATAAATGTCTATTTAGAAAATCCTACAGAATCTTACAAAATAGTATGTGAATGAATGAGTGAATGTAGTAAAATCACAGGATTCAAGGTCAAAATACAAAAATCAACTTCATTTCTACATATATTGATAATAAATACTTAGAAAATAAATTTTAAAAATTATATTTACAATGCCATAAAATCCAATTATGTACAAAAACTCCACATTCAAAAACTGCAAAACACTGTAGAGAGAAATTAAAGAAGATTTAAATAATGAAGAATTATATCATATTCATGCATTGGATGTTACAATACTGTTTGTTAAGTGTCAGTTCTTCACAAATTGATGTATAGATTCAACAAAATCACATTCATAATTCTATAGTCTCTTTAAAAAAGTCAACAAGCTGATTCTAAAAATTATTTGGCAACATACAACAGATCTAGAGTAGCCAAAATGATTTTGAGAAAAAAAAGAGTTGGAGTTCGTACATTTCCTGATGTTAAGACTGTGTACTGTAGATACACATCTACAGAAATCAAGGCAGTGTGATTCTGGTAAATATACACATTTAGATGAATGGAACATAATGGAGATTCCAGAAATATACCACACATATGGTCAATTGATTTTCAACAAAGGCACTAACATAATTCTATATAGAAATAAAAATGTTTTATTCCTATCGGGGGAAAAATAAATTTTAACCACTCCCTCACACTTTATAAAGAAAAGATAATTCAAAATAGAACATGAATGCAAATATAAAAAAACTAAACAAAATAGATGAAGTTAAAAAAATCATGATGAATCAAGAAAGATACAGGAGAGTACATATATTACTTTATATAAAGTGAATGAAAGGCAAAATAATGGGCAAAACAGTGGTGATGTAACTCAGAACAGGAGTTTCCTATGGGAGTGGACATGGCTGGAGAGGAACCCCAAGGAACTTTCTGAAATAATGGTAATGTTTTATATCCTAATTGTGATGGTAGTTGCATAGATTTACATATTGGTCAAAGCTCACTGAATTGCATATTTCAAATGTGGGCTTTTTAGTGTTTGTAAATTATACCTCAATAAAGTTGATTTTTAAAAAGCTGATTTAGAAAGTTCCCTGTTAGGCTGGGTGTGGTGGCTCACGCTTGTGATCCCAGCAGTTTGGGAGGCCAAGGCGGGCAGATCACCTGAGGTCAGGAGTTCGAGACCAGCCTGGCCAATGCGGAGAACCCTGTCTCTAAAATTACAAAAGTAGACAGGTGTGGTGGAGCATGCCTGTAATCCCAGCTACTTTGGAGGCTGAGGCAGGAGAATCGCTTGAACCTGGGAGGCGGAGGTTGCAGTGAGCCAAGATCATAGCATTGCGAAACTCTGTCTCAAAAAAGGAAAGACAGTTCCCTGTTGAAGAAAGTATATCTTCCTTCCACAGATTTTTTTCCTTTTTTTTTTTTTTTTTTTTTTGAGGCTTCTAAGTCCATCCTGCATTGACACCAGAATTTATAAGAGCAATGATCTTAATTCTGTATTTGGTATAGTTTCCTGACACACTGTCAATGACTATTTAACAAGACAGCTAGAGAGATATTTTGTTTTATAATGGCTTCTTTTAGTATTATTTTCTTTTATAATGTTAGAAAAACAGAACATGATAAAGAAACCAGTGGCATTGAGTTTATTTGCTATAAATTATTGATAAGCATTTACATTGTTAAGCTGTGAAATGGAGTTCAATATTTTTTATTAGATGTTTTCCATAGCTCCATTTTGGTGAAAATATAAAGGAGAGAGAAATATGGTTTAGAAAGCCCAATAAAAATGTAATCACGTGTATAGTTGCCCCTATAACAGCTGGCCATCCTAAGCTGGGTTGAGATCCCAAGAAGCTGTGGAAGCAAAATGCATTCCAATTGGTGAAGTGATGTATAACAGTGAGAAGATAGGTTGGGGGCTGCTTGAGGGAATTATTGAATCCTGATAATGCCAATATCACCCCCTTTCTTCGCTGACTTTAACTTTACCACTTACATATGGTTTACAAATGATTAAAATTAAGCTGGATATGGGATCATGGTGGCTGGAATTGTACTGTGTTCAGTCGCTGGCTGTTTGCACCTGAATGTCAATTCAATTCCCTCTAAGGCTTAGGGAGAAGTGGATTTAGTCACAAACTCATCATCTTGGATGCAGACAATGGCAAATGACAGTAACAAATAACCAATAAAAGTTCAGTTCAAAAGGTTTCCATTAGCAGAAGAATTGGGAGGAAAAGCATGGGTTGTTTTTCGTTTATTTGAACTGTGCCCAGGTCTCTAAGTACAAGGTAACACAGAGTTCCATCATTGTAAATGACTGATGGTGGCTGAATCTTCAAAAACCACATATTCAGGTTGGCTTCAGTAAGGGGGAAGGTCAGGTGATTATCTTGGAAATTATTTGGCTCATCTCAAACTCTGAAGCCTGAAAAGCAGGCCTGGATTGCTTTAGGAGAGTGGCTTGCAGCTAAGATTTTTCTGGCAAGCAGAAATGTAGTTTTGACTAAACTGTTCAGATGAAGGAAGATGGAAGCTTTCAGAGTTTGTAATGAATAATTCTTCAAAGGCACATGCTTGCCCCTCAGTGGGGCAGGAACAGTTTCATAGCTGTTTCTTGGTTCATTCTGAGTGGGATCAGGGTTGGATGTGTGGGCATGGGAAACGGGGTGGGGATGTGACCTGGGCTTTGTCTTGGAGCTCATTTCTCTGCAGTAATGTGTTTTGGATTAGATTCCTAGGAATATATTATGATTCTCAGAATACATGTGTTCTGAAAGAAAGGACGGTGAATAAATATGAGAAATGTAACATATGCTTCTTCCTTTTGGCATCTCATAAAATAAATTGGCACCACCACACTCTTTCAGAAATCCTGCTGTAAAGAAATCTGTTCCCTTACCTCTTGCCACTATCCTTGAAGCCCTTGATATCTGCAATGATCTTTCATTTAACTCCCGGACTTCTTATTTACTTGACCTCCTCATAGCTAGTGATCTTTCTCTACCCCACCTCCTTTTTCCCATGTTTGAACTTTTGATCTCTCGATGTCAAGCATGTCACTATCTGACCACCACCTGTGACTTTTCCAGCTCGTCTACCTCATAATATGAGCTCCAAAAATTACAAATGAGGCTGTGTCTTTAGGGGATAAATGCGGGCTTTGGCCCTGGACTACCAGGCTTCAAATCCCAGCATTAAACAGCTATGGGACTGTGCACAAGTTCCTTAACTTCTGTGCTTTCAGTTCATTTCCCTTTAAGAGGCAAATAATAACAATAATGAGAACTATCTCTTAGGGTTGCTATAACAATTTGATAATATATATAAAATGTTCCAAACAGTGCTAAGCACATGGCATTTGCTCAGTGAATGTGGAGGCCTCATCGAGCTCTCCAACCCCTTTAGTTAACTTCTCACTCTCCATTACCTCCCTCCTTCATGTCCTTACTTTCCTCCTTGACTGTCGTAAATTCCATCATATGTTCCTTCCAGGCATCTTAGCTCCCGCATTCTATTCCATATCTATATATATACACACACACACACACACACACACATATATATACACACACACACATATACACACATACATATATACATACATACGTGTGTGTGTGTGTGTGTGTGTGTAGCAAAGCACCCAACTAATTAGAGACAATTACTGATTTCTTTATGCCTTCACCTGAGCAAATGGATGCTGCTGGGGAGAACCACCAAGAGTCCTGACTTCTCAATTGCAATTCCTCACCCAGCATCTCTAATGGAGCCTTAATACCACTTGGAAATCCAACAACACTTTCCCACTTTTCAACAAATGATCTACTTTACACATCATTCTTCCTCTTCCCATTTTCCATGCCACTGTGGACTATTCTTCAGCTAAGGATCTTTTCTCATGGGTCATTGAGAAAGCATAATTGACCTGAAGGAACTGCATGATTTTATCCACTACCAAATCCACCTCTGTGGGTTTAGATTACCTGCCTCTGTGCTCATCTCTCTTTACTGTTCCCAAAGATCACAGGCCAGCATGTGCACTTGGGCTTCATCAGGTCCCCTCTGGGTCCCCTAGGAACCTGGAGACATACCTATTTTCCATCTTTCCTGTATCATCAATTTCTTCCTCTCTCAGATCATTGTCATCATGGAAATGATCTAGTGTTTCTTCTTTAACAACAATTTAAAAGCTTTCTTTGACCTGCATTCCCCTCTAGCTGCTGTCCTATTTCTCTGCTCCCCTTCACTGTACGCCTGTTTTGTAACATCTATAATGAAAAAATTTCAAACACACGCAAACATAGAATTATATAATGATCCCCCATATACTCATCATATGGACCATGTTAACTTTAGGTCGTATTTTCTTCATTACTTTTTCAGTTTTTGCTGTAGCATTTTAAACTAAATATCAGATCTAATGACATTTTACTCCTATTTCAGTTTCTTTCTTAAAAATAAGTGCATTTTCTTGCATAATCATAACATTATCACATCTAATACAATTAACAAACATTCCTTAATATCCTCTAATATCCAACTTAGCTTCACATTTCCTCAATTATCCTCAAAATGTCTTCTTATTTTGGTAGTTGAACAACAAGCCAAATAAGGTTCATACGTTGCATTTCATCATCTCTTAAATCTCTTTTAATCTAGAACATACTTTTTTCTATGCCATGGACTTGTTAAAGATATACTTAAGTTGTTTGCTTGTAAAATGCCCCACACAGTGTAATTCCTAGCAGAGCTCCACTCCCTCATCTGCTCTTCTCCCTTGGCTGGGTTTCCTGCTCCAACACCCCATAAGGAAAACTCTGCCATTTCTGCATTAACACATCCAGCAGGCATGTCTATTTTCTTGCTTGACTTCATCTCTCAGCCATCATTTGACAAGTCATGACTCTGCTTCTTGAAACCCTCTCTTCTCTTGATTTCTGAGATCTATGCTCTCCTACATTTCCTCCCACCTCAAAGGTAGCTCCTTTGTAGTCCTTTTCTGCCCTTTCTTACCATGACTCACCCCTACATAGTGGCCTGCCTGAGGGCTTCATCCTAGGCCTTCCCTTTTCTCTCTGGCCTCTCTGCTGAGTGCATCTCATCCAGGCCCATTACTTTAAATACCACCTATCCATAGTTAACTCACAAATGCAGGTCTCTAGCCCAGATTTCTTCCAAAATTCACAAGTAAAATTTCCAATCTCTTACCTGAATTTCTGTTTAAATATAGAATGGGCATATCAATTTTAACTTACCAAAAGTAAACACAGGCCGGGCACGGTGGCTCATGCCTATAAGCCCAACACTTTGGGAGGCCGAGGCAGGCAGATCACTTGAGCTCACAAGTTGGAGACCAGTCTGGACAACAAGGTGAAAACCCGTCTCTACAAAAATATAAAACTTAACTGGGTGTGATGGTGCAAGCCTGTAGTCCCAGCTACTCAGGAGGCTGGGGTGGGAGAATTGCTTAAACCCAGGGGGGCAGAGGTTGCAGCGAGCCAAGATTATGCCACTGCACTCTGGCCTGGGCAACAGAGCAAGACTCTGTCTCAAGAAAAAACAAAACCAAACCAAACACAACATGTTCCAATGTCCTCTCCTCATACATTCTCCCTTTACCCAAATCTTTTAAATTTTATAAATGGTACCACAAAACACCTAGTTTCTTAAGCCAAAAATGTAGAAATAATTTTTGTTTCCTCTTTTCTCCAACTTTTAATTTTTTAGCAAAATGTATTGACTCTGTCTCCAAGACATACCCCAACCCTATACCCTATCTTTCATATCTCCACAGGTACCACCTGAGCCCAAGGCACCATCATCCATCTCTAGATTCTGCACCCCAACTGGTCTTCCTGGTTCTACATTCGCCCCTATTCATTTTCCCCACAGCAGCCAGGGTGATCATTTTGAGAATGTAAATGAGAACATGTTACTTCCCTGCTTAAAACACCCCATGACTCCTCCACCAAACCCATCATAAATCCATATTTCTTTCTTCCTCTGACCACCTCTGTGTCCTGATGTCCTATCCTTCTCCTTGCATTTCTCCCTAGTCACAGTGAGCAGGAACCAGAATGTTGCTGATGAAGAACATTAGCCTCGCTGGCAAGGCTGATGAGAACCTTATAAGCCCATTACAACACCTCAGCCAAGTCATTTCTGACAACGCTCCTTAAACTGACAGACATGCCTATCCAGGCAGAGGCGCAGATGGTGACCTTCAGGCCTTCCCAGTAGCATGTTTTTTCCTGCATTGCTATCCTCTCTTAAAAATGTTACCTTGGCTGGGCGAGGAGCTCACGCCTGTAATCCCAGCACTTTGGGAGGCTGAGGTGGGCAGATCACAAGGTCAGGAGATCGAGACCATCCTGGCTAACATGGTGAAACCCCATCTCTACTAAAAATACAAAAAAATTAGCCTGGTGTGGTGGCAGGCGCCTGTAGTCCCAGCTACTTGGGAGACTGAGGCAGGAGAATGGCATGAACCCGGGAGGCAGAGCTTGCAGTGAACCAAGATTTCACCACTGCACCCCGAGCCTGGCCAACGGAGTGAAACTCCTCCTCAAAAAAAAAAAAAAAAAAAAAAAGTTACCTTACACATTAACAAAAAACAATGTTCTCATTGTTCTCTCTTGGCACCCAGTTCTGTTCTTCTTTACCGAAATTTCCAGAGTTTATAATTACGTAGTCAATGCATGTGTTTCTGTGTGCATATGTGCACTGCCTGTCTTTTCCATTAGTCTGTAAGCTCTAGGAGGAAAGGCTTCACGTTACTTTTGAAGGCCTCTGTATATGTAGTATGTAGCACAGTACCTGATAAATAAATATTTGCTGAATGAATAAATGCATAAATGTAGTCCTGGGTGACTCAATTAGTATCTTCGCTCTCACTGGGAATCTTGCTTGCACTTGTGCATTCAGTAGAAGGAGATGAAGACAAAGGGATGCTATGTGTGAGTGACATAGGAGGGTCAGTGAAGATCATTCTGGAGGAGAATTTGAGAAAACCCCTGCTCCTCTGCTTTCCCTAAGAACAAAATAAGATGTTTCACAAGAGACTGGGATGGTCTCTAATTCCTAACGGTCATAAATGGCTAATTGCCAAGAGTTTGTTTTTTCTGTTGTTTAAACAGACCTCAGGTGCACACAATTAAATTAATTAGAATCTGTGACTCATGACACACTTTCATCATTGGCTAATGTCTGGCCTACTTTTTATTATTTAGTTGATTTAAAAAATTTTAATAAGCATGCACAAATCTACCACCAAAAACAAAAGCTAGAATCTTTCAATAACCTACATCTAACCATATGATATTTCCCAGCAGCACATCTCCTGCTTTCTTCAATCCAAATTTTGTGTACATCATTCTTTTCCCTTCCTTTTTATATTGTTCTATTAAATATTCATGCATGCCTAAACACATACCTTTTATTTAGAATGTTTTTAAGTTTAAATAATGTCATGCTGTATGTAATCCTTTGAGAGTTATTTTTTGTTATTATATTCCTATGATTCATTCAGACCACTGCATGCAACTGTAACTCAATTATTTTCACTTCCGTATTATACATTTCATTGTGTGACTCTAGGCCACTTATTCAGGCACTCTCCCATGGATGAGCATTTGGGCCAATATCACCCTCACACAGCTACCATTCTGAGGTTGTCCTTCACCTCTGGAATTCAGCTAAACCAATGTCTTGTGTGTGTTCATGTAGTGAGAAATGTACTAGGAATATGGGAGATGTCAAGATGAGTCAGATATGTGTCTGTCCTTGGCAGGTTCACTGTCTGGAGACGGTGACACAGATGGAACCATACCCACAGAGGGCAGAATTTGCTAAATGCTGCAAATGTGCCATGTAGTGGGGTAGAACAGGGGAGGATAGGAGAGACTCCACATACATTTCTAAGAGGTGTGAATGTTATGATGTGGGCATGCCACTTTGATAACCTTTGAGTATTCAAACATTGGAGGAGCATTGAAGACAGAAAATATTTTGAGTGGGGAGAATATGAGAAGTTCAAGGGTAGGAGAAGACACAGATAATATGGAAGATAGCGATATCTTGAAGTAGATGAAGCCTGAGTTACCTGACAGAGAAGGGGCACATTTTTTGAAAAGTTCAAAAAGGAGGAAGGGAGGTAGAACCCTGGCTCTGGAAGCTTTGAAGCCTGGGAGGAGAGATGAAGCGTTTATTCCATCTGCACTCGAAAGTCACTGGAGAAGACAGTGTCAACAATTTTGGTGGCTCTGAGGGTGAGCAGGTGGGTTCTGATGGGCTTGGGTCCTCTTTTGGACCTTTTGCAGGCACACTGAGAAGGGTGTATCTGCTAGTCTGGAAGATCCTACAGACACCCTTTTGCCTTCAGTTTATTCACCCAACATCTTCCTTGATATTCTCTACAGAACTTGCGGGCCTGTCTCTTACAGTTAAGAGGTCAGAGACACTGTCTCTGAAGACAATCTTTGAAGATGGAGACACTGATTTTTGAATGTTCTATGTTGGGTCTAACACAAAGTCTTTGCTCTAAAAATATTGCCTGTCTTAGCACTTTTCTTATGATTTTTTTCTTTCTAAAAAGAAGTGCTAAGGCGGAAGGAGAATTTTTTGGTTATTTTAAAGATTTCTCTTCAGGAAGAAGATGACTTCCGCATGTATGTCACATTTTGATGAACAGAAAAATAACTAAGAGGACATAATAATAAATAAATAATAAAAATAATAAGAGGTTTAACCTCTTGTCACTTGCTTGACAAACAAATACATGCACATTCACATTGAACTACCCATTGGGGTCAGAAGAGGAGATGCTGCCAAATTGTTTTATTTCAGAGACATTCGTTTATCATGAGAGGAGAAAGATGTAATCCCTTTTCTCTAAGTGGCTCTTTACATAAATCACTTGGAATCATTTTGAAACAAACTATACCATGTTTGTTCTGTTATGGGGTTAGATGCTCTTCACTTTCAGAAGAAATCCCTTCTTGGTTTTTAACTGCAAAATTCCTCAGATTAAACCTCTATTAACAACTGGGAAGCCAACTCCCATGACTAAGCCTGTGTAGTAGAAACTCTTTGCCCTAATTACATAGATTTGAACTCTAATGTGTTTGCTTCTGCTTTGGGATATGAGCAAGTGTCTTTCTGAAGAAGTGGAATAGGAGGGGAAGAAATACTCAAAGACTCAAATAAGTGACTGAACCAGAAAAACTGTATGGAAATTAGGTCATTAAGTCACAGTGACACCGCAGTGGCCCAGAAGCAGCAAATTAATACTTAGAGGTGAGCTGGGCTAAAAGCTATAGTGTGAGTTGTTCTGAAGAAGAGAAATCGAGTAGTGTTCAGGGCTCCAGAAAGAGGCAGACTCCACAGAGCTCCAAACCCTCCTGTGGGCAGGTGCAGGGCCTGCCACATTTCTCAAAGGCCTTTGCTGGATATTGACTGGTTCCTTTGGCTTAAATCAGGGGAGCATTTCAAGGTAAAAGGCTATGCAATGTCCAAAAGAATGAAAAGAACGGAAGAACTTACCAGTTAAAAGCACAGGATTCGAAGACACTTATATCTGGGTTTGCTGTTGACTGTGGATGACCCTGGGCATTTTGTATAAGCTCTCCATACCCCAGTCTTTTCTTCTCCAAGAGAGGGATAAGCAGTCTACCTCATATTTCTTAATGCTTATCAAGTGACAGTTTATTTATTATTATTCTCTCTCCTGTAAATATAAGTTCTGCAAAGATGGGGACCTGGGGGTATTTTATGCACCGCTGCATTGCCAGAGCCCAGGACAGCTGAATTCTGAACACAGTTATTTAGAATGAATAACTGAATGTATCAATAGATTTGCTCTGTGAATTCAATGAGCCCTGTTTTGATACAGTGTCTAGTAAATTGTCTGGCACATACTAATTTGTGTGATAAGTGGTGGCCTAACCTTTTCCCTCTACTTATCTCTCTCCATTTCTAGAAAGAGGCACAGATCCCTGGTTAAATACTAGAGAAGAAGATCTCTGTTTGCACTGTTTAATGATGACTGTGATTTCTCTGATGAAAAGTAAGGGCAGGGACCCAGCATTTTCTGGCACCATCTAGGAAGATGTATTATCCCATTTATCTTGAATCTCATTCACTCCCAGCCTGGAAATCTTTTTCTTAGCCACACACTCTGCTCAGTCCTGCCTCTCACTTTAGTGGTTACTCTGGGCTCTGCCAACAGTGGCTTGTCTTCTCTCTCCCCTTCTGAGTCCTAACCTTTGGCAGGGTCCATCTCAAGCACCTGCTCCTCTGTGGGGTCCTCCCTTCCCCCTCCTCCCTCAGTCAGCTTCTCCTGAGTATTAGTTCTTTTGGACACAAGTTCACATAGAATATGCCCTATATGGGCCTTTTGGAGCAGAGTGACACAGGCCATGAGTACGAGGCTTGATCTACTTCAAATAGAGACTCCTCCATTGGCCAACACTTGTTGAATTCCTACCTAACACTCAGTTCAGTGTGAGGTGCTGGAATGGAGATTAACAAGGTGTTAGGGGCAACTTTAAGAAAACCAAGATCAGGTGGAGATCTGTTGCTCTGGGATTTGGCCTAAAAGAAGAGAGGAACTCCAAATACTAGAGGCATACCCCTGAATTACCTGAATCTGTGTGCATCTTTCTTTCTCTGTAGTGATAGCTTGAGTGATGCACTAGTCCAGATAGGCTGTCAAATTTATTCCCATACATGTCAAGGAGCTTCTGCCACTTGGTGTGCTGAGAGGGCTTTGCAGGGTGACAGGAAATCAGAGTTCTTATTTACCTTGAGGACTCCGTGGATTTTCTAATGCAGTCGTAATGTCCATTTTTCTTTTCAAAGCAGTATATTTTTAAATGGGAAATACTACATAAAACCCCAATATATAGACAAAAAAAGTGAGCTGTTCTAGATAGTGTATGCTGCAGGAGAGGCCAGAGGTCTCAGACTCCTACCTCTTAGCCTTCCTTTTTACTACAGAATTTTGCCTTTTCATGGAACTCAGAGGTCATGATTTATAGTGTAGAATCCAAAGCAAAGAAAAACAAAACAAAAAGCTGCAAGAGCCAGGCGAGATCATTTCTAAGTGACCTCAGGTTGGCTGAACTGTTTTATGCCCAGCCCTGTATACACCTTATTTTATCCAGTCTTCCCACTCACCCTTTGAGGTAGGCTTTGACAGTCCCATTTCACAGATAAAGGAACTGAACAAAAGGGAGACTCAGGATTGTATTCATTACTACCCTGCCTTTAATGCTAAGATTCAAACCCAGATCTTATTCAAACCCAAATAAGTTTGGATCCCCACCTTACTTCCAACTCCCGAACTCTATTCCTCCTGGAATGGGCAGTGGTAAAACTACTCTCAAGAGCATAGAGGCAGAGGATGTTTTTAAGATCACAATTTTTCATCTTGGTCTTTTTTGTCCCCCAGTAGGCCTTATCCACACCAACTCTGAAGGCCAATGTCTTTGGTAAAGAGCAAGTCTGAGTCACACATACACGGTATAAGTAAGACATGGGAGAACAAAATAGAGTAAGACAAAGGCTCTAGGACTTGGCCAAGTTTACAAAATCAGCACCAAATGACACTAGTCTTCCAACCCCAAAACTTTATTCCTAAGTCCTACGTCTCCAGAACAAAACCAGAGCTTGGTGGCTTATACATGCCCCAGAGATGGAGCCCGAGAGAAGCCCTGGAAAACAGCCTCCCATTAGAGATGGTCATCCGCAGACAATGCAGGAGGGGACGCAGAGCCCAACTCTGTACTGTTTCTTCTCTCCAGACGTCCAGGTCTGCCAAGTGTGGAAGCCGCTCTCTAATGGGAGCCCTCAGAAATGGCACAAATTGAGGCCTCCAGTAATGCAATCACTTCTAATCAGTGTTTAATGAGGATACAAGCAGCCTCAGCTTACCCCTGTTTCAAAGAGGCAACTACACATAAACCTCAATTACTCAGACATTTAAAAATCAATTTCAAATAAAATGTCCAGGTGATGGAACTAAAGGGATTAGAAAGATCTGGATGTGTGCACAGGCCTGGCATGCCTTGTCAATGCAATTGAGGTAGGCAGCTCCTGTAATGTAATAAAGCTGGCCAGCTTTGTGCCCCCAGGGGTAGAAGGGGAACAGGTCTAATTTTCCATTTCCCCACAGAAACAGAGGAAGATTCCAATGACAGAAGGAAGAAGGCATCTCTGTACTTCTGCCCATTCAAGCTGTGTTCGGAATGTTGTCTTCATCTCATTTCATAGTTGTAAAGAGGAAAAGTAGCCTCAGGCTATACAACTCAAGGTCTCTGCTCCAACCTGGCCTCCACCTGTACTACCAAATCGATACATTACTATTTTTATAGGTGATCATGACTTTTTGGCCAGTCGTATTTACTTATCATTCCCATCAACATGCTGGTAATTTAGGTCAATAAACTTTTATTGACTATGTACCATGTGTCAGGTGCTTTTCTGGGCAAGCAGGGGCACAAAGGTGAGGAAGTTATAGTCTCTACCTCAATTTACACAGTAGAGGAAGGATGAGGCCAACTCCCCTCCTCATCTGGATGTATGGTCCTGCAAAACCAAGTTACTTGTCTCTTTAGTCAAGTGCAACGTGCAGCCAGAGAAACACTAATACGTAGGGTAATACCGTCAGTAATAATCATCATAGCTAGCATTTAACGGACAAGGGGCTAAATACTTTACTGGCATTTTTTTTTTTGACCACCAAAACCACCCTATGAGTTGGGTATTGCTATTATCTTCATTTCCCCATGTTGTAGGTTAACGAACCTTACAGGGTTGTTGTGTTAATTAAGGAGGTCCATACTGTAGTGGGCACCAGTGGGGTTGGCTACCCGTGCCACTCTCCCTAAACCGAGAGTTGCTGCCCTCTCCATTCATATTGCATTCAGTGGTATGCCCTGGAGTTGTGAAAGCATAGCTTTCAAAAATTTAAAACCATGACTCATACAAAATAGAATGAATACAAATTAAAAAAATCTATTCAACTTATTAATTAATGAAGGAAGCAGTAGGATGGTAAAGCTGCTTCCAGGAAAAATTAAGAGGAAAAAAAGTATGTAGTTGGTCAGTCAAAGAGATATTAAAATAAATTTGCTAATTAAAAAAAAAAGGCAGGGGATTAATGTCTTACAGGGCAGTCAAGCTCTAGCTTTCTGGTTATCTTTTATCCCTTATGGAAACTGACCAGAAGATCTATAACTCAGAACATCTGGGGTTTAATCAGATAGGAAATAGCCAATTCAAACACAAGCACATTCTCCTAGGTCAGGGGTCAGCAAACTCTTTATAGAGCCAGGTAGAAATACTTTTGGTTTTGCAGGTCACAGGATCTCTGCTAAACTACTCAATTCTAGCATTGTAACATGAAAATAACCTTAGATAATACATAAACAAATGGCTATGGCTGTGTTCAAATAAAACTTTACTTACAAAACATATGGCTGCCAGTCATAGTTTGTCGACTCCTGTCCTAGATAATTAAATATGAATTTGGGCGAGCCAGTTAATGCCCAAGGGTGATATTGAAGGGACATGCAGTTATCCTCTTGTTTTATCTCTATTTTTTAATTTATTTTTCTTAAGAGCACTAAAGTGGGAATGGAGCCTCCTGGATTTGCTGATACAGTGTCTTGCCCGCCTCTCATCTACATAGATACAGTGGAGCCTTCATGTTTATTCAGATGGACCACTTCCTCTCCCTGCCTAATCTTATTAGAATTGATAGGAACACAGCTGGCAACGGACTCAGTCTCCAGATTTACAATGGTGCTGATTCCTGCCTCAAGCTGGTTGCTATCTTGAGTGGAAGAGGTATAACCTCTAGGGCTGTTTCTTCTGTGTCACTTGGAACCAAGGCCTTTGAGGTCAGAAGGAACTCTAGTTCACCACTCACTGTGTCTCTGCACCTCTATTTCATTATCTATACCGCGAAGATAATAATGTACCTACTTCATGGGGCTGTTATGTAGTTTAAATGTAGTAGTGCACTGTGTGCAAAGCACCTGACTTGGAGCAAGGTATGTGCACTGCAAATATCACTTCTCTTGTCTTTAGGATTCCTCCCTTGTTCTCATCTCCGGTGACTTCAATGCTAAGTGGCTTTAGTACTGACACGGGAATTATGCTGATACCACAGCTCTGCCTTCCCTTTGCTTGAGTTCAATGCCATTTCTCCTCCATGATGCTGTTTTATTTCATTGTTGATGCCTAACCTTTGACTTTCATTCACATTACTTCTAATAACTTTGTGCTTTATGGGGGAGTAAGTGTGCTATCTGCTCTATTTGCTTTTGTGAGCAAGAAAGAGTAGGTGAGTTTTAAGTACAAACACTGAGCAGTCTTGTGGCTGGGGGCTTTACATAGGCCATCTTTAATCCAAACAACCATTCATTTTTAGGGACATATCATTCTCTCTGTTTTATAGATGAGGAAACTGAGGCTCAGGGAGGCTTTAGTCGCTGGCCAAAGATTGTCCTCCTAGAAAGTGTTTGAGGGCTGGGATTCCAACCCAAGCCTGACCAACTCTAAAGATAATGAATTATTTCGTCCATTATGAAGGAACAATTCAAAGTGCTCTTCATTTGGCTGAAATTTTGCGTCTTACTTGCTTCTCTTTCTTTGGCAAAACTGATCCTCTGTGGCCCAAATGAAGAAAAAAAACAACCATTTTCCAGTGCCTAAAATTAAACGAGAAGCTTTTAGGATGATGTGCTCAAACACTTCAGCAGCTTATATCCCATTTTCCATTCTTGAGCAAGTCAGTAGGCAATGTCTCCACTGTGGATTTCTCACTTCTCTGGAAGTGCTTTTCTATATTCTTACCAGGCTCCACTCTGACCATGACAAGAATTCAGAAGCCAGAGTCACATAAAAGCACGATGCATAGCCAGATCATTCCAGAAGGTTTATGTCCATGTCCATCAAAATGTGGCTTTACTCCTTGAACAGAATATGCCTGCATGTCTGCTCACAAGAAAAGCATATCCTATGGCAGCTGGGACCAGCCACTACAGTAACTTGGAGAAACAACAGGATAGGGAAAAGATGAGATGAACTTTCTATAGACACTTATTTTTAGCTGCTGGGCATTGTAACATCCTACCTATTTTTAAGAAACATGATAGGTTGAAGTCACTGCTCCTCTTCCCTCTCCCTATTACAGATCTTGCTCCACATCCCAGTTCCTTGGCAGGTATGTCATGTGACATACCCATACACATGTGACATAAACTGGCCAATCAGATTCTCCCATCAAGGATTTCAAATTTCAAGAATGTGATACATCTGTACAGAAGCAGTTAGAGATTAATCCTGATAGCTTTGCGGGAGTTTAAAGTCTATCAGCAGAGAGGCAAGTGTCCAGGAGTATCAAGGCTGGTGGAAGCAGTTCAAAAAGACGATTCCTGTCACAGGATCTTGATGGTGCCCAACCTCCTTTGGTTTCCGCCCATTTTCTGAGCTTGGTTCTCCAGGATCTTATCACTATTCTGAGTTTTCCAATAGTTTTCTAGGAAATTATTGTTCTACTTAAGCTAGCCTGATTTGGTTCCCACAGTTAGCAAGGAGTACCCTGAATGATGTGCTTCTCAATATCCACCTGCAAGACCTGGGCCCCTGGGCATATTACCATTCTCATTCAAAGGACATTCCCTCAAAAGAGGCTGTCAGCATTTCCATTAAGTTGGAAGAAAAAGACAAAAAGTCTCAGAACTTTATATATATATTTAGAACCTGAGCACCAAGCAGTTATTTTGGTCATCACTTTAATTTTGCTAATCTACTAATCCAAGGGAGGTGTATATACAGGAGCCCAGACAAGGACTTTTCCTCCTGCCTGTCATCAAAAGATAAGTTTCAATAATCTCATATCAATGCCTAGCTTATTTCTTTCATAGGAATAGAAGATTTGAGAAATGCATTGGGTCAAGGTTCTGCTGTCATATTCATTGAATAAATAAGCTGAAACCCAGGTTCTTAGTGCTTGCTTTTGTTCCAGCCTGTCCTAGATGTCTTAGTTTCATCCTAGTCACAAACTAATAAAGGAAACGGACATTTATTGGACATTTGTACCATTGAATTCATTCCTTAAATCTGCATGGTGAGGTAGGCACTATTATACCCATTTCTTAGTGGAAGAAAGAGGCTCGTACAGACGAAAGAACTTGTTCAACCATGGTGCTGGTAACTGTGCAGTCAGGATTAAAAGTAACTTCAAAATCCATGAACTGTCCACTCTCCCAGTTTTGGGAAAACTGAAGCCATTGTTGCTGATAAATTCAACTACAGATGAGACTATCCTGGCCAAAAGAAAGAATCTACTTTTGCCAAATAATGCATGGAGTTATTGTAATTGAACTACCTTTCATTTTGAAAGAATCATTTTAATGGATATACAGAGTGCCTAACACATAGTAGGTAGTAAAAAAAATATTGAAATAAATGATTTCTGACTTGTTAAGAGAGAAAATAGTAACAGATACAGAAAGAAATAACCCAGGCTTGTGTGTGGTGTTTTCCACATTTTTCAGTTTGGTTTGCTGCTTGGCAAACATAAAAGTCAAAATTCTTTATGGGATGTTTCATAACTGATAGATGAACTTGGCCTAATTGTTGATCCATAGAGAGTGATTCGAAATGCCAATAGCCTCAGGGTTAAATTTCCCAACATTTGTTGTGGAAATATTTAGTCAGCTAATAATCTCTCTCCTGCTGACGACTTTGGCAGGAAGTGTACCCCTTGTTTTTAAAGAAACCAAAAACAATCCTCAAGGAGGATTCATAGCTGCCTGAAGCTCTGGAAGAGCTAGAATGACGATGATGTGGAATAACATGCAGGACAGAACTTAAATTCCTTGCTAAATATAATTAAAGCAAAAAAAGTTTTAAAAAGAACCTGTAAATACAAGAATGTGCATCCATGATATGAATAAATTAAGTAGAAAAAAATTCATGTACAAAGGACTGGTTAAATTTTTTTTTAATTGTTTTCTGGAGTCTTGCTATGTTGCCCAAGCTGGCTTCAAATTCCCAGGCTCATGCAATCTTTCCATCTCCATCTCCCAATTAGCTGGGACTATAGGTATGCAATGCCATAGCCAGCCTGGAAATTTTAAAAACATGATCTCTGCCAGGTAGTGTCAGAATGGCCTAAAGAAATTTCTATTTGAGCATCTATCCCTCCATCCCTCCATCCATCCCTCCATCCATCCCTCCATCCCTCCCTCCGTCCCTCCCTCCGTCCCTCCCTCCATCCCTCCGTCCGTCCGTCCGTCCGTCCGTCCGTCCATCCATCCATCCTGAATACATATTGAACTTCCACTGAGGAGAACAGGAAGATGTGAAGACTGGCTGTTCCCCTTGAGGAGCTCAATGGAAGTAAAACATTTTATTCTTTGTATTTCTTTAGCTAATGTTTATTTAGCATTTGCTATGCAACATGCACTATGCTTAAACAGCAGGAAAAAATCCCATTCAACTTTCACAACTACTCCATGAAAATATTGTTATCCCCATTTTCCTTCCAAGAAACTAAGGTGTAGAAAAGTTACATAATGTATACATATACAATGAGCTAATGAGTCCAAGTCCATCTGATTCCAAAATTAAGGGCATCCTTTTAAGTACTTTGCTATAATGTCAGTTTATAGAGGCACAAAATCAGAACATGAACTAACTTCTATATCTGGCAAATAGTGATAGTTATATTTTTTGAATGTGAAAATTACAATCCTCATAAGATGTGTATGTGTGTGTATTTCCTGAAGGATTAGTATAAACTCTTGGAGAGAGGATTAAGGAGGAAAAAATATGGATCAAGAAATGCTTTATGAATTCTTGGCAGTAAGTTTGATCCTTTAAAAAAGGAATAGAAGGAGAGTATCTGGTAAAAGAGAACAGTATGAGCAAAAGTGTGGAGAGAAAAATGTGTTCTAAGAGCTTATGAAGAAGAGGGCCATCCAGACAGTATTACTGAAGAACCTGTCTTGCACCCAGATAGATCGCCTTTGGTTGCTAAAAGTCTAAACTTCCACCATTTGAGAAATATTCCTTTTTGGCATTAGCGTTTTCAGCCCTTATTCTGTCAAAAACACTGTCCTATTCAACACCAGAACTCCTGGGAGGGGTAATTAACTAAGCAATTTGTTCTCAACTATGAAATTAGAATCCTGGCAGGAAAAAGATGGCATGTTGACTTCTTATTCGGGGACTATTTCAAAGATATGGACAACGTTAAAGGGGACCAACAAGGGCTGGTTAAGAATTCCAGGGAATAGCAACAGGAAGGCTTCCATCCCTCATCCCTCCTCCCTCTTCCCCTGGTGGGGCAGGAGCCATTCCTGGATCCCCAAGAGAGCTGTAGATGCAACTCAGCCATTCCTGGATCCCCAAGAGAGCTGTGGATGCCCATCAGGAGTTGAGTGGACTTTGAAAGAGGAGCCCAGGCCAGCAGAGAAAGAGATGAAAACAAATACATCAACCTATCTTTCCTCCTGCCTTCCCATATGCTGATGGTATCTCCCACTGGTCAGACCCAACAGGAAGCCAGAGGGCAAAGGCATGCAGCTGAAGCACTGACAAAAGGGGGCCCTCCCAGGGCAAAAGCAGGCTGGGGAAGGGTGGAGAGAAGATCTGGAAAGGCAAATGGAGAATGGCCCGCCTAAGGGCTTACAGTGGTCAGGTGGGACATAGGTCATCTGTCACTAATTGCATTTAAAGTAATGACCTTGCAAATTGATTTTAGTTTTGTAAATTAAGGCAGTATTCAACATCATCCCTTGCAATAGCTTTCTCTAACTCACCTAAATTTAGATTGTCTTTTAAGTTGGTGACAGAAAAGGGGGTATACCCGGTGGGCTGGGCATTATCCATGACCCTTCATGCACTCAGCAGTGTGTCTGACATGAGTGGCATCCATCATGTGTGTTGTGTGGAGAGAAGTGGAGGATCATTGCTTTGAGTCAACCAACCAGCCTACGGTAGGAATTGATAGTTGATCAGACCTCTTTCCCACTAGTGATGGAGGAAGGAATGGAGAGTGATGAAGCAGGAAGAAGTGTGTGTGATCAGAACATTGGGAAAGGGAGTGGGGGCAGAAAGAAGGGGCAAAATTAAAAACACAACAGTGATAAAATTTTGCCTAGAGCAGGTCCTGTTAGGGTAAGAAGCCTCATTCCTCTCTGATCAAAGCACATGAAGCCAGTTGTAATCAGATGTGAAGAGTATCATCTAGCATCACACACACACACACACACACACACACACACACACCCCTCAGAGTCCATTTTTAAAGCAGTACAGTAATGAATCCAAGCTGGTGTTGTAAATGGAAGGTAGAGAGAGGGTTGTTTGGGAAACATTGATCTCCCTTATCTCAGAGTGATACAGAGAACGTGCAGGAGTGGTGTGTGTGCGTGTGTATCTGTGTGCCAGATAATTTGGGACACGGAAGCTCAAAAGTGCTGTTTTTATGCTCATAATTATCTCTTTCCCCATTAAAAAGTTGTCTCTTATATGTCATTACTGGCTGGATATTAAGTGTCTTCTTGAGGTGATTTTGAGACTGTTTTTCTTTTTCTGCATGCACATGCATGCATGCACACACGCATGCACACACAGTTAGATGCATGGTTGTATGCATAATAAAACTTGAAAACTTAACCGCAGCACACTGCATAAATTAAATAAGGCAAACATATCCTTGGCAAGACTTGAAGTAAATGCTAGAGTTTTCCCAGAAATAAACAGTTCCATAATAACGGAAGTGAAAAGAAAATAAACTAAAACTTCTAAGTCCATCTTAGGTACATGGAAAGTCCACTAAAGTTTTCTTAAGAAGCTGATACTAAAACCCTAAAAATCCACTCTGGATTCCAAGGGTCGACTTTCCATCCCAAGTCATTACTTACTGGTGCAGCATTTCCATTATCCATGTTGAGCCATGGCTTATAGATAAATAAGGAATTTAGAATACAGCATTTGAATTCATTAAGCTGCTTCCAGTAAGTAATTTGAAACTCTGAGAAATGCCAAAAACATAATTACTAATCCAAATAGCCCTTTTTATCTGAATAAGTAAAAATGGAGATCAGTATCTGGTTAATGGAGATCATTTCCTATTATATTTTTAATGTTGTGATATGGACTTTAACAGTTGCTTTATATTGTTACATTGTCACTGTCATTGGAAACATCCTGTAAAGAAGGGCAGATGATTTACTTGAAATGTACTAGCAAGAGAGATATCATCTTCTTCTGCAAATACTGGGCTTGGGTAACTCACTGGAGACTGCTGAGTCTCTCCCTGGATTTTCCTGAGGTTTCATTCAAATGCAAGTGATTCCTGGAGGCTCTCTTCATAGGAAGGAGGCCTGGAGAAGCCCTCAGGACTTCAAGATAAGATAAACAAGTACATAAAAATTCTTACTATATCTCTTACTTAAACTTATACTGTGATCACAACCAATTTTGGTTCATACATTCTCCAATTTCTCCAGATTAGGAATAATTTTGTCCCCTCCAGACAACTTGTAGAGTTCTTACAAGACCCAGAAAGACCCAAAGGGCACTTCAAAATCTCAGGAACCACTGGAAGGGCAGTGGGTCAAAGGACTCAGGGTCTGCAAACACTGTGAATCAAACTTGGCTCCACACCTTCCCCATCAAGGTCATCTGTCCCCAGTAACCCAAGCTCAAAACTTGAGGCTATCTTGATTTCTGCTCATCCTCCTTCAAAGGAACTTAGTTCTCAAGTCCTTATCACTGCATGCCGTAGCTTGCAGTTGATCTCAACAGAGAACCATGGCGTGCCAGGGAAGCACTGGTTGAGTGTCCAGCACTGGTAGGTTGTCCAGCTAACTCTTATTCCATTTCCCTTCTCTGCTAGTAGAAGCCATCTCCCACTCTAGAGACTGAACATGCCAGGCCTGGCTTTCTCAGTTTCCCTTGCAGCTACGGCATGGCAATGAGACCCAGCTCTAGCCAATGGACCAAGTCTCTTAGGATAACTCTGGTAAAGGTTTTCTCCTCCCAATATGAAGAGACACACTATGTACACTTAAGAATGGTTAAAATTAAAAGGACTGGCAATACCAAGCATTGGAGAGGATGGGGAGGAACTGGATGTTTTCCACATTGCTGATCACAGTGTAAAAAGATCCAAACACTTTGGAGAACAGTTTGCTAGCTTTATACAAAGTTGAATACATACTATTTGATCCAGCAGCTTCACTCCTAGGTATTTAGTCAAGAGAATTAAAACACATGACTATGAAATGTTGCACATGAGTATGCAAAGCAGAGCATATTCATAATAGCCCCAAACTGGAAACCCAAATGCACACCAACAGTGAATGGATAAACAAATTGCAGTTTTCTCATAAAATAGAATACTAAGCATGAATAAAGAAGAATGAAAGACTGATACATGCAATATCATAGATGAATCTCATAAACTTGCTGAATGAAAGAAGGTAGACACAAAAGAATAGTAAATAGTCACATTTCCATAAAATTATACAAAAGGCAAATCTAATCTACAGTGACAGAAAGTCAATCGGTGGTTGCCTACAGCTGGAGGTAGGAGAGAGTACTGGCAGTAAGAGTGGGTACAGGGAACTTTTGGGGGTGATAGCAATGTTTTATATCTTGATTATCGTATTACATGGATGCACATATTATTGAACTATACACTTATTATAGGTACATTTATTGTCTATAAATTTTATCTTAATAACATTGATTTTTTTAAAAAAGAGAGATAAATAAACAAATAAAAAGACCACCAAAGCCTCAGAACTGTGAAACTGGGTTTCAGAGGCGGTTTGAAATATTGTTGAATTTTGCATTGAAGTATATTTAATGGTTCAATTTCAGAATAACATATTATCAATAAGACTCATTATTTCTGAGATTTCTTTTAATTTTTTTATATTTGAGCTCTTATTACATGCTGAGCTCTCTCTCTCTCCTTTAATCCTTACTGTCTGAGGTAAGGATTATTTCAATGATGATTATATCAACTAAAAAACAGGAACTGCTTTAGAACTTTTAAGCATGAAGAATTTGATTCAGGAAATTGGTTACAGCAGAATGAGGGAGCTGAGAAGGCAAAAAGGGTCAGCGAGACAACCCCCAGATTAGCAGTAGCAGGAAGCTGCTACTCCCTCTGGAGCTGGAGGCAGAATGGGGGGAGGTGGAGTTGTCAAGTTCAGAAGCAAGACACGCTGAGAGAGGGGCCACTCTGCATAAGTTGGAGCTCTGGAAGAGATACTGCTATTGTCAGAGGCACAACAGGAAGTGGAGAGAGTGGGAGAAATACCTTGACATGTCTCTGACTCCCACCCTTCCACCTTTCACCAGTGTGTCCCATGGGTTAGACCAGCCCAGGAGCCAGACAGCAGGGGAACCTGGAAAATGTGGTTCTCTTCAACACAGAACAAAGCAGGAGGACAGAGAATGAATCAATTGAGGGCAAATAGATATTGACAAACACAGTGTCTTTGTTTTATCAACTTCCTTGACTTCCTCTGTGACTGCCACCTCGACAGTTCCCTCCAAAATCGAGGTAAACTGGCAAATAGACCCTGTAAGAGGAGCAACAGCTCAAGTTGCTGTTTTTAGATTCCCTTCCTTTAATCCTAAAGAGAAGAAGAGATTCGAACCAAGGCAATACAAACAGGCTGGCACTTATCTCTCAATGGCTTCACTGGGGTGGAATATACCAGCCAATTCACCCAGGAATCCACCAGATGACACATTACAAAGTATGACATGCAGTGGGCATCAGGTTTAGGTATTTTCACAAAGGCAACGTTCAGGCATGATGAGAGTGATGAGGGCAGAAATAGAGGCATGTTACAGACTGAGTTGCGTCCTCCCTCAAATTCATGTGTTAAAGTCAAGAGAGGCACTTTAAGGAGATAATTAAGGTTAAATGAGGCCAAGGGTGGGGTCCTAATGCAACAGGACAGATGTCATAAGAAGAGGAAGAGACATGACATGAGGGAATGCATGTGCACAGAGAAAAGGCCATGTGAAAACACAGGGAGAAGGAGGCCATCTTCAAGCCAAGGAGAGAGGCCTCAGGAGAAACCAAATCTGCCAACACCTTGGGCTTGCACTAAAGTCCCCAGACTTTAAATTTCTTCTGTTTAAGCCACCTGATATGTGGCATGTTGTTATGGCAGACCTAGCAGATAAATACAAGGTACTGAGCACAATACATCCAACAAGAGTCAATGCTTATTGGTGTTTTCAAAGATGATTCCAGGGGTTCACCCGCAGTGAACTACCTATGCCTTGAAATTATTTACCAGGCAACCAGTTTGTTTCCATAGTCAGGGATAAGGCTTAAAGACATACCCATGGGAGAAAATCATAGCAATGATCCAAATTTGTACATAGATATAAATGATCTTCTTGAGGGTGAGTTGTAAGCTGTGGGGAAGACAGAATGAAGCAACTGGGTATTCAAAACAGAAGTGGTTTCAAAGAGGTGTGTGGTGGGGGGAGGAATTGAGGAGTCTGAAAATAAAATTTTCTAAGTTTAGAAATTTACCATGTTGGCCTGGCTGAAGTCATGGTTAAGAATTTTTTTTTTCCTCTTTATAGTTGTGATTTTTGTCCAATACCATATATGGCAGCAGATCAGCAAGTTATTTTTTGACATGTTTCTTTCTCCAGACCATTTTACATGGAAAGTTACTAAAATAGTCTAATTTGGATGTTTTTTCTTAATCTTACAATTCTTGATCAAACAGGACACAATAGTTCTGTGTCAGTATAATTATGAGAATATTATTTTAATGAAGAAGCTTCAAATGATGTCCAAATAGACCAACGATGCTCAGATAGGCCATGACAGTTTGGGGATTTTAAGAGCTTCTATGTGATTGCTTTTGAGGAAAGCAGTTTTAAGAAGTAAATTAATATTCTGCAATCGGCATTGCTCTCAGGTCCCCCCAGGGTCTGAGCAGCAATTCAGGACCTGCTTCGGATGAACAGTTTCACATTTTTCCCTTGGGACCAGCCCAAGTCCTGTAAGTCACCAGTGAATGCCATAAACACACTTTTCCCTGTAGAATCAAAGAGGCAGTGTGTTGGGATCTGGGGAAGAGAAGCAGGGTTTTCTGGTGAAGGTTGCCTTAGGAGGAAGCAAAGGAGAAAACTGTAGCAAGGCTTGAAGCCCTATTGAAGAGAAATCTATGTGCAAAAGCACTAGGTTACTTCCACCTCCAGAAACCAAACTCAGGAGAGTTTCTGATGCAATTGTCAGTAGCTTTTGGAACCTTGCTACTCAATGTGTAGTTCCAGATCAGCAGTATCAGCAAACCTGGGAGCTCATTAGAAATACAGACCCCCAGACCTATCAAACCAGAATCTGCATTTCAACAAGATCCTCAGATGACTTCTATGCCCATGGAATTTTGAGATGCAATTCTCTAAAGTATTGTTCAGCCAGATGGATGTGAAAGGCATTGAATCATTCTGCCAGGGCTTGATTGTACATGCAAGGCTTTCATTCCCATCATGAAGAATAAAGCTGAGGGGAAAAGACATAGAGAACAGAAACAGGATTGAGGTTGTCTCACACCCAACAACTCTCACCCTTCACCTGTGCCAGGCCATCTTTCAGAAGCAGCAGTGAACAGAACCTACTAAAGTTGCAATGGCATGCCTAGACTATGGGGCAAGGGCTGCCACTGAAGCTGTTGTCAGAAAATGTACCACTCTCGGAAACTGGTGCATGGTTCACAGAGTTCTTTCTTCTCCCTTTCCAATCCTGTTTCTCTGGTCTCCCCTGTGCCTGTAAGAGGTGAGTACCCATTAGTTGCTATTGCCACCCTGTATTTAAAACCCAACACCAAACAGGTTGCCACTGCTGTTGGGGAGGTCACTCTCAGTGCTAGGAAACTTGAAGTCATGAGCTAAAACTGTCAAGTAAATTAATAGATTCCAGACTTGATGTGATCACCACTTGGAAATCTGGTAGCATTTTGCTATAGTTTAAATGAGTCTTTCCAAAATTCGTATGTTGAAACCTCAATGTGATTGTATTTAGAGATAGGGCATTTAAGAGGTAAAGATAAGTAAGACAATAAGGGTTGAGTCATGATCTTATAGGATCGATGACCTTATAAGAAGAGGAATAGACAGAAATCTCTATCTCCATGTGCACTTTGTGAGGAAAGACCACATGAACACACAGTGAGAAGAAGGCTGTCTGCAAGCCAGGAAGGGAGTCCTCACCAGAAACTCATTGTGTGGCACCCTAGTTTCAAACTTCCAGCCCCCAGAATTGTGAGGCAATAAATTGTTGTCATTTAAGTGGCCTGAGAAAACAAAGACATATTTCCCCAAGAAAAAGGACTGTTGGAGCCTAGATTCCTGATAAGAAAAGAAATGGTTCTGAATTTAAAGTTTATCTGCTGACTTTGGGATTGTTAACTTTTTGCTAATGACCTGTTGCTATGTATGACTTCTGAAGAAATGTCTATTATGTTCAATAGGAGTATATACTACTCATTCTTTTTATTACTTGCCAAAACTCACACACTAGGGGGAGGAAGGTTGTATTGACATTTGCATTGCAGAGGAAGTAACAACACACACACTAGTCCATTTAGGGTCTAAAGTCTGATTCGTCCAGGACTGAGAGGCCTTCTAGGACACAGAACTTTCAGTGCTAAAACCAGAAAAGTCCTGGGCAAACCAGGACAAGTTGATTATCCTAAATGGGCTAAGTTTCACCTGCTGGAAGACTAATGGTGACATGTAGTGAGAAAATGGAGCATTTGTTAAAAGTGAGTAAGAACCCTGAACTAGAGCCCTGGTTAATTTTAAGATTGTGTAGCCTTGGGTAAGTTACTTCGCATCTCTAGATCTAACTCTCCTCCCTCAGAAATGAGGGACTAGATTATTCCTAAGGGATGTCCCAGTTTCAATATGCTACAGTGTTTGAGTTCCGGGTTATTCTGTCAGTTGAGAGTTGGGGAGATCAATTGTATTAATCCACAAAATAATCTAAGAAGAAGTTTCTGAGCTAGGTGCAAGGATATAACTGTGCCTAAGTTACTGCCTTTATGGAACTTGCTGTCTACTGAGAGCAAGAGATGATAAAGAAGAATTGATGTGACAAGTGCTGAGAAAGAAATAAGAAAGTGTTGTGATAGATAGTGATTGGACATCTTCTCAGAACAAGGAATGTTGTTTTAGCTGACATTGGCAAACCTGGGAGCTCATTAGAAATACAGACCCCCAGACCTATCAAATCAGAATCTGCATTTCAACAAGATCCTCAGATGACTTCCATATCCATGAAATTTTGAGATGGAATCCTCCAAAGAGCCAAACATGAAAAATTGGGAAAGGATAGTGTATTAGTCTGTTCTCACACTGCTATAAAGACATACCTGAGACTGGGCGATTTATAAAGGAAAGAGATTTAATTGACTCGCAGTTCTGCATGGCTGGGGAGGCCTCAGGAAACTTACAATCATGGCAGAAGGTGAGAGAGAAGCAAAGACATGTCATACATGGTGGTAAGCCAGAGAGAACAAATGAGCGAAGCGGGAAGAGACCCTTATAAAACCATCGGATCTCATAAGAACTCACTCACTATCACAACAGCAAGGGTAAAACCGCCCCCATGATCCAATCACCTCCCACCAGGTCCCACCCTTGACACATGGGGATTATGGGAATTACAATTTGAGATGGTATTTTGGTGAGAACACAGAGCTAAACCATATGAGATAGGGAAGAGCAAGCACATAAGAGGCTGCAGTGGGAGAGATTATAAAATTAAAGAAACCAAAAGGGCTGCAGATGAGTGGAGCAGAGTGAGGCAGAAGATAGTGGAAAGAAATGAAGCTTTAGAACTAGGCAGGAGCTAAATCACATTAGGCTTATAGGTCACAGTAGGAAGTTCAGGTTTTATCCTATGTGCCAAGAGAGGATGATATCAAAGGGTCTGAAATCATCAGAGTTATAAAAAACTGGTTAACCTCACTCACTAAATTACTAGTGTATAATTGTGGATTACACAAATAATTATAGGTATAATAATGTAATACGACAGTCATGACAGGAATGTTCCTGTTCCATAAGTTTGGTTTTAATTAACCAAGAAGTGGCGTCAAAGGTTTGATGCAAGTTCACGATAACTTGCATCAGTAATTTTACCTCATCACTTTAAAGTTTAGCATCCATTTCAGCAAGACTTTCAGGGTAAATGACAAAATAAATCTGTGGCTCAAATTACCCCAACCTACCCCTTTGGGAGCAGAATGTTACTTGGAACATATTCTTATAATTAAGATCTAATTGTTATTGATGTTCAGACAAATGTTCTTGCTGGCTTCATCGCTAAGAAAGTTAAAAAAAAAAAAACAGATTTTTCCCCTTTGCTTACTGACAAATAGCACTTGAATAAGTGCTCAAGGAGATATTACCCCTGATTTTAGATCCTGACAGGAGTTTAAATTAAAGCAGAAAGGACCACAAATTCGATCTGTGTGGGTGGACGGTTTATCCCCTACCCATTACAAGAACATTTGAGATAGTTTCAAAAATTAAACACTGCAAAAAGCAATGCAATAAAGAGAATAAAAAAGAGAGTACAAATCTCTTCCTCTTTCAAAAGGGAATGACTTTACAATAGATGAACTTGATAACTGAATTTTGCCATGAATTTTCTGGAAACCAAGGCAAGAGAATGGTGGTTTGCATAATGTTTATTATCTTATTTAAAAGAAAAACATCAGAATCACTCTGCAGAAAAGAATTTTTTTCTTTGAACTCCAAAGAAAGAGGAATTTATCCTGTACATGTTTATAAAAAGGACATTGGGTATCTAGTGGACAATACCTTCAAGTAAAATTTTGCAAGAAAGAAGACAGAAATGCAGTTAAAAATAAATGTTTCTTGGGCCAGTGTCTGTAAAAGTTAACAGTGGTATAAATCCACAAAGGAATTTTTGTAGGAAGCCAAGGTATTATGGTCTAGATACTTTGCTTTATGACAGGGACTGTGTTTAGAGAACCTGGAAGAAAGAAGACATTTCCTAACATGTCCATTAGATACTTTTTCCCAAATTACAGCTGTTTTAAGCAAGTTTTTGATCAGTACAGAGTTGCAGTCAATTTGGAAAAGTACAAATCTCAGGGAAGGCAGACATTCAGAACTATCAGTCCAAGTGTGCTCTAAATGGCCAGTGATGAGGGAGGCTGAGCTGTCCTGCTGGGCTGGGAGGTTAAGATGTAGATTTGTCTAGAGCATGTACCACTTCATCACAAGTTTGCTGGAGAAAGATGCCTTTTTCCTTGGAAAAGAGCTTTGAATATTCTTGAGAAGTTGTACAAGTCCTTTGTTATAAACCCAGATTTCCATCCCCGAAGTCATGAAGAAAGGAAGAATGTGGGCAGGTGTAAAAGGGAGCATCTGACTGGGGAATATCATTTTGTAGGGATTTTTGTTTGCTGATTTTATGGCTTCTCCCACAGTTATTTAAGTCAAACCTATATAATACATCAATAGTTTTGCATTTTTATACTTTCTTATTATGTTCTAATTTGGCTTTGTGTCTTTGCTAAATTAAAAGGCTGGGTTATATCTATTTCTTCTTTTCATTAAAATTATTTCCTTTTTTTTTTTTTTTTTTGAGATGGAGTCTCACTCTGTCACCCAGGGTGGCATGCAGTGGCGCAATCTCCGCTCACTGCAACCTCTGTCTCCTGAGCTCAAGCGATTCTCCTGCCTCAGCCTCCGGAGTAACTGGGATTACAGGCATGCCCCACCACACCTGGCTCATTTTTGTACTTTTAGTAGAGATGGGGTTTCACCATGTTGGCCAGGCTGATCTCGAGCTCCTGACCTCAAGTGATCTGTCTGCCTTGGCCTACCAAAGTACTGGGATTACAGGTGTGAGGCACTATGCCTGGCCAGAATTATTTACTATTAAAAATTAAGGCTAAATATTAATTTCTCCAGTTTACAACTTGATTGTGTGTGTGTATAAAGTTTTATTCAGCTATGTAATGTATACATCTAGTCCTTCTAGCTGGATCATTCTTAAGGTAAATAAACATAACAGCAATGCACGTACACAGGGCATTTATTATAATGTTGACTAGGAAGTCAGCTACGCCAAGCCACATGGCTCTCACAAGAGGACTTATTCCCGGCTAAACTCAATCTGCTTGGGTGTAGGTGTTTTCCATGTGGAGTCCACTGGGCCCATTACTGGTCTCTACAAGTTCTTCAAGGCCATAGTCCCTGCCCTCTGGGAACCCAGAGAAGGAGAGGCTTAGCACAATTCCTGTACAAAGTAGGTAATGGATGCATGTTTCCTGAATAAATAAGCAAACAAGTGATGAGAAAGCTTCACATATAGCCATAACATAGGGCTGAACATGAAAGCCAGAAGATAAATACCAAGAGCCACTGGGTTTAAGGGGGGAAAAAGGAAAACCACATCTAGCTGGATAAATCAGCAAAGGCCCCAGAGAAAGGGTGATATTTAGATGAGAACTGAAGAAGGAAAAGAATTTTAGACTATGAAGATGGAAAAGGAAAATAAATGTAGTGATTATTGTTTTTATCTGGACAGCACCAATCCCAGGGCAACTTTAGTAGCAGACTCTGCCATACTAGCCAATGTGTGGCAGATGAGCCAGGTTAAGCCAATCATCATCCCACTTGAATTGAATTTGATTTACTTTATTGTATTGTTTTCTGAGACGGGGTCTCTCTCTGTTGCCCAGACTGGACTGTAGTGATGCAGTAATGGTTCATTGCAGCCTAGACCTCCTGGGCTCCATCGATCCTCCCACCTCATCCTCCCAAGTAGCTGGGACTACAGGTGCGTGCCATCATGCCTGGCTAGTTTTTTTTTTTTTTTTTTTTTTTTGGTAGAGTTGGGGTTTCACCATGTTGCTTAGGCTGGTCTTAAACTTTGGGGCTTAAGCAATCTTCCTGCCCTAGTCTCCCAAGTGCTAGGATTAGCAGAGTGAGCCACTGTGCCAGTCCACTTTACTTTAGTCTCTGCAATAGAACACCTTGAGGCTAAGAGACACTTTGCTCAAGCCAGGCCATTCAATCACATGGTCTCTCCTAAGGATTTGTACCTTGAACATACAAGATGGAGAAGCTAAGAGGGGGTTGACTGGGATAAAGACACCTTGAAGACAGCCTTTGGAATAAGGTTCCCAGGCTCCTTTTGCTTAGATCTCTGAACTACCTTGGGATGTAGACTTCACGACAATTAATTGTCCTGCTCTCCCTTTGAGTCTGTGAGCCACCCTTCCAGTTAGTGCTCTCCAACTCCTTTATTTTTCTTAAATCAGTCCAAGGCAGTTTACTGCTTACAAAGAATTCTTAACTATACAATTAACAGAGAGAGGCATGGAAACAAGGAAATAGGAATTCAGAAAGACTGAGTATTTTAGCAGGAAGTAAAGTATAGGAAAATAATGTACTGTAATATTGGAGAAAGAGAAAATGACCTTACTGTTGCGGGATTTAAAATCTAGGATGAGGTTCAGTTGAACTCATTATTCACAGATCTTGCATTCCCAAATTTACTCACTAAAAGTTGTTTCTCATCCCCAAATCATTACTCACGGTGCTTTCACAGTTATTCTTAGACACACACAGAATGGCAAAAAATTTGATGCACACATTCCCAGCTGAGGTTAAAGGTCAAACAAGTTGAGGCTTTGTCTTTTCAAAAAAAATTAACTTTTTTTTTTTTTTTTTTTTTTGAGATGGAGTCTCGCTCTGTTGCCCAGGCTGGAGTGCAGTGGCGCGATCTTGGCTCACTACAAGCTCCGCCTCCTGGGTTCAAGCAACTCTCCTGCCTCAGCCTCCCGAGTAGCTGGGACTACAGTGGCGCACCACCACACCCAGCTAAATTTTTTTGTATTTTTAGTAGAGACAGGGTTTCATCATGTTGGCCAGGATGGTCTCGATTTCTTGACCTCATGATCTGCCTGCCTCGGCCTCCCAAAGTGCTAGGATTACAGGCGTGAGCCACCACTCACGGCCAAAAATTAACTTAAATATCACAATATTTAAATGACAGAGGTTGTATATATTCAAGGTATATAATGTGATGATTTGTGTAATGATTATCATAATCAGATTAACACGTTTTAGCTCTCATAACTACAAACAAGTGTCCATTTTGTGGTATATTTAGTGACATGTATTTCACCTTTTTGTGCTTTTTGTTGATGATTTCACGATTTAAAATGCCCCCAAAGTATAGTGCTAAAGTGCTGTCTAGAGTTCCTAAGTGCAAGCAAGCTGTGATGTGCCTTAAAGGCAAAATACATGTTTTAGATAAGCTTCAAAAGGCAGGAGTTGTATGTTGCTGGCCATGTGTTCAATGTTAATCAACAATATGTATTAAATGAAGTGTCTTTAGGCATGGACACATACAACAGGTTATATATTGATTGGTTTACAAAAATTTTATGAGCAGGGGCTTTCTGGAAACTAACCCTATTGTCCCTAGAAGCAGTGGTTCAGTATTCACTAATTCAGTATTTACAGTGACATTATAGAACATAAGTACTGTAACTAATGAAAATCAACTATACTTAGATTTTACTTTATAATCAAAGGGGATTTATTGAAGGTTTTGAACACAGAACTGATGTGTTCAAAACTGTGCAATGGGAGAATTATTTGTGTGGCAAATGTGCAGAGTCCATTTAAGCTGGGGGAGGCTAGAATCAAGAAGACCAATGGAGGCTGTCTGGGAAGTTACCTTCAAGCAGGAAGGAAGGTAAGAACTTTCTCAAGGACTGTGGTACCAGAAAAGAAGACATGCAAGTGAGATATTGTGAAGGCAGAAAATATAGGAAGTTTGTGGCTGTGGGACCGAGTTGAGGAACAAATCAAAAGGGACACTACAATTTCGAGTCTGGGTGAGTGGGAGAAAGACTGATAAGGCAAAAAGGTATGTCAGGCAAGAAGTTGGTCAGGGGAGGAAGATGATGGTCAGTCTTAGATGTGTTGAGTTGGGAGACCTGTTGGTATGTCAATGAATAGTTAATACCCAACAAGCAATAGTTATATTGTTGATAATAATTGTGAGGAGGAGGAAAGTGGTGGCAGAGGAAGAAGAGAGGGAGGAGAAAAATATTGCAGACACTTGCCAGGAAAACTGGCACTCAGCTGCCCCTTTTAAGGCCAATATCCAAAATGGCTGAGCTCTAGATAGCCCCAAATGCCAGTCACTGCATCCCTTAGTGTGCAAACTGAAGGTGTGACACAGCAAAACTGCTGGAGTTTTTAGCTCTCAGCAATCAACTCTTGCAATGCAAGCATAATATGGAGTGATGTTTCTTGAGCCCACCCATCTACCATGGTGCTGACCCAGGAGAGATTCCAACATCAGCAACAGGCTGTGTCTAGAAGCAGCTCTTGTCAGGAGCCCCCAGAAAGAAATTCTCTACTTCATCTAGAGGCGCAGACCTTGTTTTGGGGGCCTGGAGCTTATGTGCAAAGCTGAACCTGGAGAGCAGAGGGCCTGCTGCAGCACTGTTGCTCCCTTAAAGAAGAGCTTGGACGGTGCCTTCTGCTCTGAGGCTGTGTCTTTGTGGTCAAGTTTTCTTCTATCTCAGAAGCCTGGTGTGAACAAGAAGAAAGTCCCTCCTCCTTCTTGTCCCATGGATTGCCCTAATTCCCTAGTCCCAAATTTCTTTCTTCCCAGTAAGATTGATCTCTATTTCCTTCAAGGGAAAATTCTATCCCCACCTATTTGGACAGTCTTACCTCATGGGCCCCTCAACTGAACAATCACAGACCAGCCTAGGATTTCTGAAGGTCGAGATAATTTGGTATAATTCAGTCACCTGATTAAAGTTCTACAGATCTCTGCTGTGTGCTGTATGCCAATGGTCTGTAGGTTGGTTTGGATGCTGTGGTTAGTATCTACCGCATACTTTCATTCCCTGGAAGCCCTGGAAAGCAAGATACCACCTTCCTTCTTTCCAACTTCGCCAGTGGCCATTGATCCTGCAGCTCTGTCCTGTGGCCCTAGAGGTGAGCTTGCACAAGGAGAAATGCCAGCATCAGCTGGCAGTGTGGAGAATCAATGTCAGTGTCTCTGAAGCATCCCCTCACTCACCTGGCCGAGGTGATGGGGGCAGCACCTCAGAGGGGGTAAGCAGTGGATGAAGAATCCAAGCTAGGTATATTAGTTCATTCTCATGCTGCTGTGAAGAAAGACCCATGACTGGCTAATTTATAAAGGAAAGAGGTTTAATTGACTCACAGTTTTGCATTGGTGGGGAGGCCTCATGAAACTTACAATCATAGCAGCAGGCAAAGAAGCAGCAGGCACCTTCTTCACAGGGCATCAGGACAGAATGAGTGCAAACAGGGGAAATGCCAGATGCTTACAAAACCATCAGATCTTGTGAGAACTCACTCACTACAATGAGAACAGCATGTGGGGGGAAAACACCCCCATGATCCAAATACCTCCACCTGGTCCCGCCCTTGACATGTAGGGATTATGGGAATTACAATTTGAGGTGAGATTTGGGTGGGGACACAGAGCCAAACCATATCTCTAAGTCCCCAAGGTCACATTTAAACTTCTTCACATCACAGTATTGAGAAAAAAAAAAAAGGCAGTTGCAGAAGGGTCTCTCAAAATGACCATTTTCCTTTCATTATTTGCTTTCCTTCTTCTGAAATGCCTCTGTGACTTTCCAAAATAAAATAAAGTTAGGAGGGAAAAATCATTCCCTCTCCCCTTCTGATACATTGCAGCTGATGTTAGGGTTCTCCTAATATTCACTGAGGTGAATTTCACTAGGTAACATAAAAAAAGCCTTTCAGAAAAGGCACTAACAGATGTTACAATGAAAGCAGACACCTTTGCAACTGATTTATCAAAACCCTTGAAGAACCATTTCAAGGCAGGTGGCAAAGGCAATAACGTTGAACAAAGGGAGTACATCCAGAGGCAGAACTGTATTGCACGTTCTTTTTTTTTTTTTTTTTTTTTTTTTTTTTTGTTGAGACAGAGTCTCGCTTTGTCGCCCAGACTGGAGTGCAGTGGCCGGATCTCAGCTCACTGCAAGCTCCGCCTCCCGGGTTCACGCCATTCTCCTGCCTCAGCCTCCCGAGTAGCTGGGACTACAGACGCCCGCCACCTCGCCCGGCTAGGTTTTTGTATTTTTTAGTAGAGACGGGGTTTCACCGTGTTAGCCAGGATGGTCTCGATCTCCTGACCTTGTGATCCACCCGTCTCGGCCTCCCAAAGTGCTGGGATTACAGGCTTGAGCCACCGCGCCCGGCTGTATTGCACGTTCTAAAAAGAGAAAGAGAAATAGGAAGTCCATGAGGAACCATTTTCCCCATTTTGTGAATGTCTCTTTACCAGTTTCTGAGCATGAACCAATATATTTTTTCTAGAGCCCATTCAAAGCCAGAGGGGGATAAATAAAGGCACTTTTCTCAGCTTCTCATAAAAATACGGTAGAATTCTCTTCTGAATTTGAAGGTAATTATAGAAAGTTGCTTTTCTGTTCCTTTAAGGAGGAGCAGTCAAAAATAACCTCCTGTAAAGTCATGGTCTTTGACGGTCAACCAAAGGGAGCGTCATCTTTGAATAAATACACGCATCAATGGAGGCATAAACCACACACATTATACTTTATATTAAAACCTCTGCTGGGTAAAAAGAAAGGGGGACTTGCAACCCAAGAGAACAAAGGTGCCTGGATAGCTTCCAGTAAGACATCCCGTCCTAGGGAAGGACTGAGCTGCAGCAGTCTGTTCAATCAATGCAGTGAGTCAGCACTGTGGAAAGAGAATCAAGTGAGAGCAGTGAGCTTTGAAAGGCAGCCTGCCTGGGAGCTGGAGAGGTTCCTGGAGGGGCAGGGCCACGTGACAACTGAAGCCCACACTCCTTCCTCCCACCACCCATCCCCATGGGAGAGATCTCAAGGGAATAATGGAAGCTTTGAATGCTAGAACATTCCAGCTGGGTGGGACACCCAGGGCTCATCTAGTCCAACCAACCAGTTACATGGTCCAGAAATTGAGGCTCTGAGATAGCACTAATAAAAGCTAACATGATGAGCTTTTTATGTTCCAGATACTGTTCTCACCACTCTATCTATAATAATGTGTAATTTAGTAAAACAACAACTCTTATCTTTGCAACAGACCTGAGCGTTGGTGCTGTAATCTTATGGTCCTCATTTTACAGATGAGAAATTTGAGACAAAAGGAAGTTAAGTAACTGAACTAAGGACCTATAAGCAGAAAGTGATGAACCTCCTTAGTGATGACCTTGAGGATCCTCACCTCAGTCCTCTGAGCTTTTGTATTTTTATCTTCCAATGCCTTCCTTAATGGGTAGTTGTAAAATTTAAAATGCACCTCTAGTAGCTCTGGGTACATGTTAGACACATAGTTGTTAAGTGGAGTTGAAGATGTTCATGAAGCATGAAAGGGAAGGAGGACCATGCACGATGCTGTACTTCTCTAGCTAGTTAAGTTTGCTTTAACCCCGAAAGGCTCTTTTTATGCTACCTTTGCTTAACCTCAGCCAAAAATTCACAGGGTGAACGTGGGGGAGTGAGAGAAGAGCAAAGAAGTTGAAGAAAGCCAAATCTACAGGACAGTGAAAGAGAGACTGTATTTGACAGAATTCTCTAGAGAAGCAGAACCAATAGGATGTATGTATCATCTCTATCTCTATCTGTCTGTCTATCTACGTACCTACCTACCTACCTCTACACCTGTATTATAGCTAACAATATCTTGATCTATTAATATCTATCAAATAAAAAATTGGCTCATGCAATTATGAAGGATGGCAGATTCTAAAAGCAAGCTGGAGATGCGGGAAAGCAGACGATATAGTTCTAAGTCCACAGTTACCAGCCTTGAGACCAGGAAGAGCTGATGATTCAGTTTGAGTCTGAAGGCAGGAACAAACCAATATCCCAGCTTGAAGACAGGCAGGTAGGAGGAATTCTCTCTTACTCCAGGGAGGGTCAGCATTTTTTGTCTATTCAGATCTTCAACCTGATGGAGCCCACACACACTAGGAAGAGTAACTGTTCTCTCAGCTAACTGACTGAAACGTTAATCTCATCCAGAAATATTCTCACAGGCATACTGAGAATAATATTTAACCAAATAACTGGATGATTCATGGCCCGGTAAAGTTGACACATACAATTAGCCATCACTAGTTCATCTCTTGTCAACTTGGCACCCATATGCATCTGCTTACTTAATCTTAGGTACTTAGTCTCCAAAGAAAGGTAATAACAAGGTTATAATTCTGCCTAACATGATGTAACTATTCTGCTCACAACTAAAACCAAATTAACTTCTTTCCCAGAAGAGAAAGTAAAATCCTTGAATGATGTTTACTTTTCTCCTTTATATTCTGTAACTTCAGTACTATGGTATAAAATCAACAATGATTAAATGCTATAAAATAAAGTCAATCAATAAAGTAATGTACATCTCATGTTACATGATAAGGGGATGAGAGGAAAGAAAACAAAGATATTTGCTTAATACACACACTAACGGGATGAGAGGAAAGAAAACAAAGCTATTTGCTTAATACACACATGTATTCATAACAAAATAAGGAGCAAATAATCACGACAATTACAGTCCTTGTTTCTGTAACTGGTCATGTGGTCATAGCTGGTACTTATAAACTATAAATTACCTTCTTCCACTACCCATTCCATATTCCCTTTACCTTAGGCAAATGCCTCAGCTGGTCATTGTTTTTTACCTGGTAGGCTGACCCAAACCTTTATTCCTGAAGGGTCTGAGCTATTAGGAGTCCTGTCTCAATTCAGTTGTTGTAGTTTTCCACTGTTCTTAATCACAACGAAATGGTAATATTAAGAGATGCCCCAAGAGATCTCCTGTATTCTAGATATACTCTTCTCTACTTCCATTATGGACTAGTAATCCAATTTCCCCTCGTTTTTCAGGATCAATCATCTCAGCCAACACAGTAACTCATTTCTTTGCCTGCTGATTCAAAGGCCTGATGAGGAACCCAAAGTGGCCAGGTGGCAGTTTGAACATCCTGTTCAATAGAATTTTGGTTGTGTCTCCTGGAGGAAGCATTTCTCCCTTTGGAACTAAGATCTCTTTGCCAGAAGAATATAAGGATGCAGGAACAGGAAGCAAGTATTTGCTAGTGGGTCACCAAGTCATAGTGAATGGTACCACTCTCATTTCTACCCCTTGACTACTGGACCCATAATTTCTGGCTATGGGAAAAATAGCACCATACATTGGAGGCTTATATAGAGCATACACAGTGTTCTGGAGAAACTTGCCCAGAACTGCAAGGAATTGCCACTAGTCAGTGCTATAACTGAATCATCAAAAGGCCATGCCACTGTTCTACCAAACAGCTGCTTCAGGATGGTGGGGAACATGGTTAGACCAATGAAGTCTGTGACCTGGGCCCATTACTGTATTTCATTTGCTGTGGAGCAAGTTCCTTGTTCAGAAGCAGTACTATATAGAATACCATGGTAGTAGATAAGACATTCTGTAAGTCCTCAGATAATAGTTGTGGCAGAAGTGTTACATGCCAAGAAAGTAAATCTATTAAATATCCAGTATCCATGTCTATTTGAGTAAGAACAAAATGCTGCCCCTTCCGTAATTGAAGAAGTCCAATATAATAGACTTGCCACCAGATAGCTAGCTGAGCACCCTAAGGAATAGTGCTGTATCAGTAACTTGGCGTGGGGCTCTGCTGCAGGACAACTTAGCATTGGCTGCAGTCAGGTTGACCCTGATGAGTTGAAGTCATCAAGGGTTAAACCCACGTATAACCTCTATCTATGCTACCATGCCAACTTTATCCATGAACCCACTGGGTGATGGCAGGGGTGGCTGGGGAAGAGGCTGACTGGTATCCAAAGAATGGGTCATTCTATCCAATTGATTATTAAAATCTTCCTCAGCGAGGTCATTCTTTGGTTAGCATACACATGAAACAGAAATATCTTCACATTATTTTCCCATTCATAGAAGTCTCTCCACATACCTCTTCCCCAAACTGCCTTGTCACCACCTTTTCAATCACGTTCCTTTCATGTCCCTGACCATTCAGGCAAATCATTGGCCACAGCAATGAATCAGTATATAATCACACATCTGGTCATTTTTCCTTCCAAGCAAAGTAAACAACCGGATACACTGCTCAAAGTATGCCCAATGGAAGAATTTCCCTTCACTACTATCCTCAGGAATGTCCCAGAAAGGGGTTGTGGTGCTATAGCTGTTCACTTTTGGATGGTACCTGCATATTGAGCAGAACCATCTGTAAACCAGTCCTGAGTCTTCTCTTCCTCCACCAAGTGATCCTAGAAAACTTCACATGAGGACAGAGGTGCAGGCTCAGAAATAGAAGGCAGTGTAGCAGAAGTGGGGAATCATGCATTTGGGCCACCTCTTCATGTAATTTATTTGTGCTTTCAGGGCTCGCTCAAGCCCAGTCATGTATATACCTTTTCCATCTGATAATGGAGTGCTGCTATACACATCAAACTTTGTAACTTGCTGGGTCAGATATCTTTCAGTTAATGATGGGCAGTTCAGGTTGTATGGTAACTTACTGGTCTGTGGCTAAGTGTTTAGTCTCTAGTAAGGCTCAGGAGCAGGCCAAGAGTCATCTATAGAGAATGGCAGGGCTTTGCTCCAAAATCCTAGGGGCCTATGCTGCAATTTCCCTATCGGAGCCTGCCAAGGTCGCCAAGCCACGTCACTATCTGCCATGGACATTTTATAAGCACCATTGGATCTGATGGGTCATATGGCCATGTGGCAGAGCAGCTTGCATGGCAGGCTGGACCCACTGCAGAGCCTTCTCTTGTTCTGGAACTCCCTCTCCACTGCCCCCAATCTCTGCTGCAAAACTAATAGCTTTCCAGATCATTTAGTAAATAGACTGGAATAGCATATTCAAATGAGGATTATATTGTTTCAAAATTCACAGGACCACTAGGCATTGTGCCTCTTTCTTGGTTGTAGGAGGGGCCGGATGGAACAACTTAGGTTTCACTTTAGAAGGAATATCTCTACATGCTCCACCTCACTGGACTGCTAGCAGTTTCACTGAGGTAGAAGCCCCAAATTTTTTGTCAGAATTATGTTCTACTCTCTGGTGTGCAAATGTCTTATCAATAAGTCCAGAGTGGTTGCTAATTTTTACTTATTAGGTCCAGTCAGCATAATGTCATCAATGTAGTGGACCTGTGTAATAGCCTATGGAAGGAAAAAGTGATCAAGAGTCCTGTGAACTAAATTATAATGTAGAGCTGGAGACTTGATATATGCCTTAGGAAGGAGAGTGTATTAGTTCATTCTCACACTGCTATGAAGAAATATTCGAGACTGGGTATTATAAAGGAAAGAGGTTTAATTGACTCATATCTCCACATGGCTGTGGAGGCCTCAGGAAACTTACAATCATGGTGGAAGGCACCTCTTCACAGGGTGGCAGAAGAGTGAATGAGTGTAAGTAGGGAAATGTCAGATACTTATAAAACCATTAGATCTCATGAGACCCACGAATTATCATGAGAACAGCATGGAAGCAACTGCCCCCATAATTCAGTTACCTCCACCTGGTCCCACCCTTGACACGTGGGGATTATGGGAATTACAATTTAAGGTGAGATTTGGGTGGGGACACACATATCAGACAGTGAAGGTGTATATTATTGGCCTTGTTAGCTGAAGGAAACTGCTTCTGGTGGTCCTTATTGACAGATACGGAGAAAAAACATTTGCCAGATCAATAGCTGCAAACCAGGTATCAGAAAACATGTTAATTTGTTCAAGCAATGAAATGACATCTGGCACAACAGCTGCAATAGGAGTTACTGCCTGGTTAAGCTTGTGATAATTCACTGTCATTCTCCAAGATCCATCTGTCTTCTGCACAGGCCAAATAGGGGAATTAATGGGGATGTAGTGGGAATTACTACCCTTCCATCCTTCAAGTTTTTGATGGTGGCATAATGTATGCAATCCCTCCAGGAATGCAGTATTGATTTTGGTTTACTATTGCCTAGGTAGGGGCAATTCTAACAGCTCACACTTGGCCTTTCTTATCATAATGGCCTTCATTTCACAGGTCAAGGAACAAATGTGGGGGTTCTTCCAGGTGCTATTACCTGGTTATATTCTGCCAGGTCTATTATAATTATGCATCTAGAACTGGGAAAATAATCACAGGATGTATTTGGGGGCTCACTGGGTCCACTGTGAGACTGATCACCTGATCTCCATAAACCCGTATTCTGACTGTTGGACCACAGTGACATTTTGGGTCTCTGGGAATTATATGAGTTCCAAGACAGTGTCCATTAGTCTCTGATGAATAATTAGTCTGATTATTTCCTTTTCCCAGTGCACACCACGATAAAAAGCCATAGGTCCCTTTAGAGAAGGCTGGAAGAAAGATTAACTATAAATTTTTGGCAGTAACCTGGGGTCCTTCTGCAAGGGGCTCTGAGTCTGCAAACTCATTGAAATCTAAGAATTCATTGAGGGGCTGAACTCTCTGTTTTTATTATTCAGGTTAAACTTTTGTTTACTTCATCTAGAAAAAATGTCTGCTTATATAAATCAAGTGAGAATTTAGGAGGTTTCCTATTTATTTTACTTCTGGGAGCACCATGACCAACTAGATAACACCCTAGGTCTGTGCAGGTCAAATTATGTCGATTGTTCTTTTGACTCTGCAGTCTATTCTGGCAACTTTATCCACCTTGTCTTTGGTGGTTGAGTGCTGCCACTTGGCCTCTAATACTCTGGGATCCAGTTACTTCCACTGCAGTTAGGCTCCCAATTCAGTGGCTGCTATAGGTTTGACTTGTAGAGAAAAGCAATCACAGAGCAGGACTCCCTCCACAAATACATTTCTCACAGTATTGGTGAAATACGTTTTCTGGACCCTTCCAGGGTGGGTGATTAGGTCTTAAATGAGAAATCTATGCTAACATTCCAATCTCTCTAAGCCTTTGAATCTCTTCTCCTACATTAAACCAAGGCAGGTTGAGCATTTCTAACTCACTAACTGTAGACCACCTATTGGTGTATGTTTCAACCAACCAATCAAACAAACTGTTTTAACAATCTCCCTTTCTAACTCCCTGAACTGCAACATTAAACATTAGAATCTCTGCTTAGTAAGTCCATATAAATAAATTTGGCCTGGTCTCACTTTATGTTCCTTCCATCACTATCCAACACCCTTAATGCCCATTTTCATACAAGTCCCCTGGATTTCTGCCTGTATAAATTAGAAAACTCAGACAGCTATTTTGAAGTATAGAATACCTCTTCCTGGTTCACACCTTGTACCTCACCTTTAGGGACCTGCTGTGACTTGAGTCAGTTATAGATCTACAGCAAAGATAAGTGGTGGAGTGTGTTCCAAGGGGACTCAACATTGTCTTGTGTGGCAGCTGCCTGAGTAGGGCCATTACAGTAATGCATCACATTACTGCATCCCTCAGGCAATGCATTATTCTGCTCAAACAGGAGTGGGGGGGCTACTTCCAATGGAGGTGGGGAAGCTGCTTTCACTGTAAGTGGAGAGACCTCTTCCACTGACAAAAACATTCATCAGAATTTAGGGGCTCAATATTGTCAGCTGTAGCAGGGGATTCACACACATCCCTATCCAACTTTTAGAATCCCATTTCTTCCCAATCAATGCCCTAATTTTAAAAGCAGACACCTTATGAGGCTGGGACTTAACCTGCATTGTAATTCAGCCAGTTGCAGGTTGAGATTCTGGGTCTGATTTTCAGTAGCCAACCCTGTGGCTGAGGCAGATAAGTTTATTTCAGGGTACACATAGAAGCCTTCAGGTAATTTATGTAATGCTTAAGCTGGGAATTCAAATCCCTGAGCCTATCATTCTTTTTTTTTTTTTTTTTTTTTGAGACAAAGTTTCACTCTGTTGCCCGGGCTGGAGTGCAGTGGCGTGATCTCGGCTCACTGCAACCTCCGCCTCCCAGGTTCAAGTGATTCTCCTGCCTCAACCTCCTGAGTATCTGAGACTATAGGTGTGTGCTATCACATATGGCTAATTTTTGTATTTTTAGTTCAGGCGGGGTTTCACCATGTTGGCCAGCTGGTCTCAAACTCCTGACCTCAAGTGATATGCCCACAATGATGTCCCAAAGTGCTAGGACTACAGGCATGCGCCAACATAGCTGGCTAATTTTTGTACTTTTAGTAGAGACGGGGTTTTGCCATGTTAGCCAGACTGGTCTCAAACTCCAGATCTCAAGTGATCTGTCCACCATAGCCTCCCAAAGTGCTGGGATTACAGGCGTGAGCTGCTGCACCTGGCTGAGCTTATTTTCTTTCTCCACTTTGTCCAGTGACATTAGGAGCAACCACCCAATTTCATTATATTCATTAGTTTAAGAAATATGTTTGAAAGTATCATATACAGTGTCACCCAGATCCCTGTGTCATCTAAGTGGTTGATTAGGAGTATTAAATGGTGATATTTTGCATATCTTCATTGCTAGATCACATCATTAGCTATCAGTCCTCTCTTTACTACTAAAAATAGAATTGTTAGCATCTTTAATCCTGTTAGAGGGTCAATTTTAGAAACCTTAGAACCAATTCAAAAAACTCTTTCTCAAATCCAGTTCCTCAAAAACTGCTCCTACTAACAAAATCTGTGGTAGTCAGGGTTCTCCAGAGAAACAGATACAATTGTGTGTGTGTGTGTGTGTGTGTGTGTGTGTGTGTGCGCGTGCAGGTACGTAGGAAGAGAGAGAAGCAGAGATTTATTATAAATACTTGGCTCATGTCATTATGTGGGCTGGGAAGCCCCAAGATCTGGCACCATCACACAGGGGAACCCGGAAAATCAATGGTGTAGTTCCTTTCCACAGCTGGTAGGCTTGAGATCCAGGAAAAGCTAATGTTCCTGTTGGAATCCAAAGGCAGGAAAACACTGATGGCCCAGCTTGAAGGCAGTCAGGCAGGAGGAATTTTCTCTTATTCCAGGGAGGGTCAGCCTTTCCTTCTATTTAGGCTTTCAATTGATTGGGTCAGGCCCACCAATTAGGGAAGGTAGTTTGCTTTACTCAGTCTACACATTTGAATGTTAATCTCAATCAGAAACATTCTCACAGGTATACCCAGAATAAAGTTTGGTGAAATGTCTAGGTACCCTGTGACCCAGTCAAACTGACACATAAAATTAAACATCACTGAGCCCTCATTCAAATATTTCTTCATTAAAAAAATTTTTCTAAAGACCTATTATGTTCCAGGCACTGGTTTAATCATGGGAGACATGTCAGTGAACAGAGAGTTAAAAATGCGTAGGTTGTTGAGTCATTAATACATTCTAGGAGGGAAGAAAGAAAACAAATACATCAAATACACAAATTATATAATATGTTAGAGGACTATAGGTACAACAGGAAAAAAAAGGAGCAGGATACGAGACTGGAAATGTTGGTGAGGGCAGCAAAAAGTTTGTCATTTTAAATAGACTCAAGTCTGATGCCACAGTTGGTGCCCCTAATCACTGAGTTCAACTGCTGCTCTGGTAGAACAATATTTCTATAAATTCCAAATGTGTCAGATCTCTCTGAGCCCTGGTAAAACACAAATAAAAGATTTTTTGAAAAATTAAACTCATTAGAAATTTCTTATCTTGAGCTTTGTTTTCAGATCAATTATAATAAAGCATGGGGATTTTTGTGTCTTAAGCCTTGGCTCAAATATGACATAAGAAACTAGAATGAAGGGTGATATAGGTAGTATAAATAATGAGGTTGTGCTATGAACTTAATTGTGTTTCCCCAAAATGTATATGTTGAAGCCTAACTCCCAAGGTGACTCTATTTGGAGACAGGGCCTTTAGCAGGTGACTAAAATTCAATGAAGTTATAAGGATGAGGCCCCAATCCAATAGGGCTGTTGCTCTTATAAGAAAAGGATGAGGCACTAGAGCTCGCTTGCTCTTGCTCTCTCTCTCTCTCTCTCTCTTTCTCTCTCTCTCTCTCTCTCTCTCTCTCTCTCCCTCTGTCTCTGCCATATGAGGACACAGTGAGAAGGTGGCTGCCTCTAAGCCAGGAAGAGAGCCCATGCCAGAACCTAACCATGCTGGCACCTGATCTCAGACTTCCAGCCTTCAGAACTGTGAGAAATAACTTTCTGTTGTTTAAGTGACACAGTCTATGGTGTTTTTCTTTATGGCAGCCTGAGCTGACTAATACAGGAGATAAGCATGGGAAATGAGGAGTCTGTGGCACTCAGATCCTCCTTATAGGCACATACACTTTCATATAGTTGGAAAAAGCATAGAATTATTCAGTGAAGAACTTGAGTTGTCAAGACTGTATATATAATTTGTGTACAACTGTGATTCATCATAAGTGGAGTTTCTGGCTAAACAGAATTCCTAAGCATTTGGGAGAATGAAGAAGCTGAGTGCAGCTGCCTCATTCCTTCTGCCTAGGTTTGCTGACTGCTCAAGGCCTGCCGGGACTGGGGCTAAGGACTAAGCCCAACTCTGGCTACAAAGCCTCCTGTTAGGGTGGGCTGGGAAGACTGATTGGTTTGGGAGACAGGGTTCCAATGACAAAGCCTGCCAGGCTGGGCATTTCTGAGTAATCTGTAGACAATAGGAAGTCTGAGGAAATTTGGACTGGATAGAAAATGATTAAGTATATGCTGAATAGTCTAGTACATTCTGGAAACATAGAGGTCAGAGGTGGAAGACAGATTGGAGGAAATCTCAAAAGCTGGGCTTAGTAGGTGCGTTCTACATTAAGACAAGGATGATTTTGAGAAGGGTGAACCTTCATCACTAACTGCATCCAGAGGGTGAATAAGACCAACAATGCACAGATGTGTAGCTACGACTGTCAAGATTTGAGAAAGACCAATGCATTTATAACCTATACAAAAATATGTGTCTTTCTGTGATTTACAATTTGCAAACAGCAGAATTCCAACTCACAACTTGCCTGACTGTGGTCAGCTTGGCATGGAATAAGCAAATGTTTGGGATACACTTTAAGGATAGCAAATTCATTTTGACTCACTCATTCATTAATTCATTAAAAACAAATCAATAATTGTTGAGTATCTACTCTGGGCTAGGAACTGTATTAGGTGCTACAGATACAACGATATGCAAGATAGACATGATTCCTGCCGAAGCTTACGGTATAGTGATCATGTTTTAACTTTTTCAACTAACTCATTCTATAATTTTCTTCATGGCCACAGCCAAACAAATGTCCTCACAAGCTAGGCATAGACACCTTGATAACCAAAGAACACAGAAATTTATTCTTTTTATCTACCCTATAAAATGCAAACTCTATGGGCACCAGCCTAGCAATTTCACCTATGGTTACAGAATCCCAATTACTTAGTGTCTCTGCAATCATTCTCTCTGGGTTTCCGGAGAAGGGAAAGTAAATGGTAGACTTTCAATCCAGTTTTAGGTCTCGAGTTTTCCAAAATCTGTTCTCCAGACTGTTTTGTTTTTAATTAAAATTTACATAGAATTGAATGAGTTAACTTTCGGAAATCCACTAAAGAGTGCCTACTGTGCAGTAGGTAGTAATGCCAGTTAGTGTCATTTTACTGAAAATAGAGCTACTTGTGTTTTGTTTGTGTTAGCACTCCCACCTCTTTGCTGATCCAAAGACAACCTCTCAGAGTTACACAGCAAAAGAGAATTATAGACACCATTTAAATGTGAACTTTTGCCCACAGTTTTGCTTGGAAGTGAGCAGGTCAATTTCTTATACCCTCATTAAAGCATTTCATATTCTCATATGTGAGGAAGGATAACCTGCTGCAAAGAGAAGAGCTGAGAAGAGGTAGAAACATGCTTGCAGATGATCAACGTGCCTGGGATTTGCCTGTGGCTTAGTAAAGGCCAGAAGCCAGGGCTTGGTCTAACTTTTAGCCAGTGAACAAACCTTTTACTAATGCCTGATCATTCATCTACTCAGCAATTGGAAACCACCTCCCTCCAGGAGCCTACTGACAAACCACAGCCCTCTTTTCCAGTTCTAGGGAAATGGGCAAAATTTAAGGAACAAAATGCTGTCTGTTTTCTTCCAATGCTAGAGCCACCTCGTGAGCCAAAGAGTCAAAGAGGGTGGTTTGTGAATGCATTCTAGAAAAGCAAAGTGAGAGCTGTTATGGAAAGAGTGCTACACTTGGAATTAGAGTTCTAGTCATAGCTCTGTTTCTTATTAGTTATATGACCTCACACCAATCACGTGCTTCAGGTGTAAGACTTCTAATCATGGGTGTTTGCAGAATACTCTGCCTTACCTACCTCACAAAGCCACAGTCATGGTTTTTTATTAATAATTTCAAACATGTATAGTACAGAGAACACCTATATACTACACCCAGATTCAACAGTTTCCTAGATATTGCCACACCAGCATCATACATTATGCCTTCTTTTCTTGGCTAAGTGTTTTTAAGTAAATCTCAGAACTCATGTCATTTAACCACTCTATACTTCAGTATGCATTTCTATAAAATATAGACATTTTCATATATAACCACAATGCCATCAACTCTAGTCAAATTAACAATAATTCTGTGATTTGTCTAATTATCCATTATATCACATTTCCTGACTGTAACGAAAATTTCATTTTATAGTGAGCTTGTTCAAAGCAGTATCCAAATAGGATTACACATTGCATTTGGTGATGTCTCCTAGAATCTTTTAATACAGAGCAGTGCCTTCCTCGTCATTTTATTGATTCTATTGCATTTTAATTTTTTTCTGTAAACTTCATATTTCTTACAAACAACACTTTTGCTCTGAGGGTTCAATTATAGTCATGTTTGACCTTTCTTCCCAAAATTATATCATAGGGGGTGCTATGTATTTTATCTTGCTTCAAGTGGTAAATATTTCTGGTTTATTCACTAGAATAAGTATTACTCAAATTAATCAGTGGGTTCAGATGGTAAAAGCCTGATCTTTTCATTGAAAAATCCTCCATTCATTTTAAAAAATGTTTTCATTCATTGAAAATCTTTGCCTAAATTATTGATTCTTATTATAAGTTGCAAAATGATAATGTTCTAATTCTGTCACTTCTTCAACCCTTTACATTTATTAGGTGGAATTCCTCTATGAAGAAGTAATTTTCTTCTTCAACTAGGGCTACGTGGTCACCTTGAAATACTGCTTACCCAAGAAAGAAAAAATAAATGTTTAATTATTTCCCTTTAATTTTCAGAGTGAGGTTACTTCCAATGTGACCAATGAGTCTTTTTTAATTTGGGGCTATCTTTTTTTAAAAAAAACTATTATTATAAACATGTATATTTTTATACATTCATAGAGGTGTTCCTCAGTTAATTTGTTTTGATGTTCAAATTGTCCCATCTTTGGTCAATGAGTGACCCTTCAAGCTGGTTTCAATGTCTTTTTGATGTAATTACATTAATCTTTGACTACATCTTTGCTATCTGCGTAAAAAGATGGTCAAGGCTCATCTTATGCATTTCCTGTCTCAGATATGGAATCAGCCATTCCTCCATGGACTCCTATTTCCTTTTAGGGGGACATAGTCAGTTTTTGAAAACTGGGATCATGAACATGGAAGTGTAAACACTAATGTGCCTGGATCCTGATTACTATTAGCTTCCACTGTGCCACACTCTCAGTGTCTGCCAGAGCAGATCTTTCAGTTGACTGTGATTTTTCTCTTTCATCTCCTACATGCTATACCTCCTGCCATGATTTTCAATGCACACAATAAATATTCCTTGTGATGAGGAGTGGGTATAATTCACCATTGAATCTCCAAGGTCTAGAACAGATCCTGAGATAAAACTTTTTGTTGCATGAATACATTTTTCATTCTAAGAAAACTTTCCTGCCTCCCATCTTTCTGAATCAATTACTTTTTAAAGTTTTAAATTACAATTTATATCTCTATTAAAAAGTTTCTAGCACCTGATACACTGGCACAGAGTAGGCATGCAATAAATATTATTAGATAAACAAATGAACATATGATGTCATGACACCAATCTTTTTCAAATCTATCAGGGCTTCCTTATTGCTCTTGCATACATTTTCAATTCCTCAACGTGGTATACAAGGCTGTACATCATCTGGCCCTGCCTATCAATCCTTTTAGCCCCATCTTCTACAACTTTTCTTATTGCTCACCCAGCTCTAGCCTCACAGAGGCTTTTTTAGTTCTTTGAAAGTACCTCATTCCACCCTGCCTCTGGGTTATCACATGCTCTTCCCTCTACCTGACATGATTCTCTTTCTTCTCCTCCCCCTTCTCCATTCTGCCCACTTAATTCCAGTTCCTCTTTGGATATCCCCTTACAATCATCTCTTCTAGAAGGTCTTGTATGACTCACATGCCCCCAGACCTCCTTGCTATATGTCCTCATAGCAAGGAGGTCTTGTTACTTTAATATCATGGTATTTATTATACTAGTACTGTGTTATTACTTGCTTAATGTCTGTATTCTCCACTAGGCTGTAAGCTCTATCCAGGCAGTGTGATCTAACCCTCTATTCCCCATTTCTCAGTAGGTGCCCAATCAGTACTGGCTGAATCAATGGATATTAGATTCATTATTAGTAGATGGTAAGCTCCTGGAATACAGGAACTATGCTTTTTCCACCTTCGTATCCTTTTTAGCTTCCAGAATGATTTGGATTACTAGAAAAGGTTTAGGAAATGTTGATTGTGGCTAGACAATCAAGGCATTTAGTTGCCCTAAGTGTGCAGAGAAAATCATTTCCTGGCACAGCCTACCACTCCAATCCAGATTCTGAGTATGAAGTACTTTTCCTCCTAATGCTTTGCAATGTGCCTGTATGTTCACTTCCCCCACCATCAGCTCCAGACAAATCACAATGCCAAAAAGCCAGCAGCTGGAAGGGTGGCCTAAGGAGATTGCCACACTTGGACTGATTGCACTTTTCTCTGTGCACATAAGAACTGGCATTTAATCCATATGACCCTGCTCTATGCCTAGGACGAGGCTGAGTGCAAGTTGGGGGAGGAACCTTGCTCTATCCAGAATGATTTCACTGATAGGAAGCCATGCAACTACATTCCATGAGTCCCTTTCAGCTGCCTCTTAGTAACATAACAACTACATAACCAATTATACCTATAGCCAGGAGGGGAAAGTCTAGTGTCACCTACTGGTTACAAGTCAGACTGCCTTGCTTATATAACCTCTAAGAAGGGCAGGCATTTTGAATATCTTGTCAACTTTAGTGTGACCTTTTATTATAGAAAGAACCACTCCATTTCATTTGGGACAGGGTGTTCCTTAGTGCATCAGCATACTTGGAATCAGTCAATTGCAAAGTCAGGAATAAAGGTCCTTTAAAAACTGGCACGGTAGATTTAAGCTAATGATCTAGAAAATTTCATATTGAGAAAGCAGAACTTATTTCCGGTGGTGATAGGATAGGGTGGGGAAGAGTAGAGAAGTGGCCTTTCTTCAGTGCATCCATTGGTATCTGAATAACTACCCATCTGCAAACACAGTTACTGGCTAAGAGACGGTTTGCACAATGGTTAATACCTCAGACTTTGGAATCAAGCAAATCTGGATTAAAATTTCAGCTTGGGCACTTATTAGCTGCGTAACCATAGGCAAGTTGCATAACTTCTTTGAGCCTTGATTTTTCTCATCTGTAGAACAGAAGGACAGTACATAGTACCTACCTTATAGGATTTTGTAAGACATAAGTGCAGTAATATATGTAAAGCACTTAGCCCACGTACTCCAATTGTGCTTATTAAGGTGATTTTAAAAATAGTTACTTCCATAAGAAAACCTCTTAGAGAATTGTTTTGATATGATTTTTCCAATTATTTACATAAAGACACAGCTCAGACTCTCAAAGAGCTTGCAGACTAGCTGGGAAAACTAATACATGAACACCTAACTGGAGCACAACTGGACACTATTGTAGTTGAGCCATGAGAAACAGAGGAGGGAGCAATGAAGTCTGTTTAGGCTGGGAGAAGAGACACAATAATGGAATGGGACCTTGAAAGATGAAGAGAACCACAACTAAGATGGACAAGTGAAGGGAAGAGCAAGAGTAAGAGCTTAGAGGCATGAAAGTGAAGGGCATATTAGGAAATATGCAGTTGCCTGATGCAATGAAAGAGAACTTTAGGTGAGATGAAGCTCAGTGTATTCAAGTCCCCAGAAGAAGGCATAGTGGATCGAGTTGTCAAGAGTAAGAATGGGGACAGATGCTCTGCAAGGAAGGGTCCTTGGATGTTCTGTGATATTAGTAATGGACATTGACCGTTTTTGTCTGTCCAATGCCCATTTTTCTATCTGGCAACCTGGTTTTCCTTTGGGGCTAATCCATTCTGAATTTTCTGTCCATGTGGTTTGGGTTGCGCTGATAAGCTAACCTCATACCCATTTCATTTTAAGGGGTAGTCATATGATCTATACTTGGAGAATGAGTATGTTCCATCTGCTTCATCACAGTGGCTGCTTCAAAGATTGATGATGTTACCTGGGTTAATCGAATCCGAGTGAACTCTAGGGCAATTGGGAAAGCTTACAGCATTTGATTACTGTAGGGTGAGTGTAATGAACCCAACTGTAATGAACCAAAGGTGACTCAGGGCGACTTACAGCATTTGTTTACCATAAGGATGTGCAAGCCTGGGCTGCTGGGGTCATCACACGTCCACCAATGAGACAACAGAGAACAAAGAAAAAGTGGAGATATAGGAGGAGATGGACTAACCCCTGACTATGTAATTTGGACTCCTGGATCCAGCATTCCTGATGAACTTTTCAATTCCTGAACTTTTCAGTAAATGTATCTTTTGCTTTAGGCCTCATTAAATGGCTTGCTATCACTTTCAACCAACAGATTCCTGATCAATAAAATATCACTGGCTTCATATTTTTAAAACTTTTTGCATTTTATATCTCATGGTACTACCTCATTGTTATAACTCATACATAACTAGTAGAAATTATTAATACATTTCCCAGCAAAATCAGGGATTCCTCTAACTCCCCAAGCCACGGCTTTCAGATATAAACTCTGTAAATTCCTGAAGAGCGAGGAAACAATAGACTCGGAAGATAGGTAAGAAAGTTATTACAACTAGTTTGCTGCCCAAGCTAGTATTTCAGTCAATAATGCATGCCATTTTTAGACAATTAAGGTTTGAAAACCATCTGCATGAGTTGTAAAGACTGTTACAGGCCCTCTGCCTATTGTTGGTCATGTTTTCACTGCTGAATTCCCCCTGAATATATAAGAAGACTAAAAAGAAAGCTCTTTACTATTGACAGCTTTGATTCCAGCCCCAGCAAAGCATTATACTTGGAAATCAGCATGCGCTCTTGTTGGGCCTGGCAGCCAGCCAGCTGACAAGAAAGAGCCACTGCTCTGGGACAAGGCCACAAACACAGGTGCCAGCATGCCCTCTCTCAGCTGCCCCTGCTGGAACTGCAGTGCTCAGCAAGGGATGTATCTGTATGGGATACACAGAGGCTTCAGCAGAGTAAAAATGTTCATAAAAGGAGGTATTTGGTATGATAGATTGCATTTTTCCTCTCATTATATAATTTCAAAGGTTCAAACAGTACTAAGTTAGCCCACCCAAACAAAAATCCTTCCCCCTACACCCAGGAAAGAGGGGTCAATTTGAGGAGACCCCATCATGAATCATGAAAGCCTAAAAATTGTGCCATCCAGAAGGAATAAAAGCAACACATCCATCCACAGTGCCCCCTGAAGGTATAATACAATACACACATTCCGTCTGCCTTTCTGAATCATTATTCTGACAATAGAGTATAAAGAGGTAGATTCCATAGCAGGTAACAAATGCCCTCTTCTAGGCTGAGGAAATAGCACATATGCTGCTAGTATAGGTATAAACTTTCCTCAAAGATAGTTTGTCTTCCAGAATCTTATTAAAACCGAAAAGTGGTATTATCAGCTTCCCTCCCTCCCTCCCTTCTCCTTTCCTTCTCTCCTTCTCTTTTCTTTTTTTTATTTTCTTCCTTCCTTCCTTCCTCCCTCCCTCCCTCCCTCCCTCCCTCCCTCCCTCTCTCTCTCTCTCTCTCTCTCTCTCTCTCTGACTGAGTCTTGCTGTGTCACCCAGGCTAGAATGCAGTGGCGTGATCTTGGCTCAATGCAACCTCCATCTCCCTGGTTCAAGTAATTCTCCTGCCTCAGCCTCCCAAGTAGCTGGGATTACAGGTATGTGCCGCCACACCCGGCTAATTTTTATATTTTTAATAGAGACAGGGTTTCACCATATTAGCCCGGCTTGTCTCGAATTCCTGACCTCATGATCCGCCTGCCTCAGCCTCCCAAAGTGCTGGGATTACAGGCATAAGCCACCACATTTGGCCTACTATTTGTTTTAAATCAAATGCGGGAAAAAAAAAAAATCACCATTTAAAATTCCTCCGTAAACATCAAAGGGTATTTCAGGACTCAGGACAACCCCACACAGTTAACAATATTCTTGATCAACTGCCAAATCTAACATCATCCAGTGTCTAGGTCAAGGAGATTCCCTTTTCCCTACAAGACTGCAGACACTGAATAATAAGGAAAACCTAAGTATGTGGGTGTGTTTGTATGTGCATAACCCCCATGGCATTGCTGTTATTGCACACTATTTTTTTTCCTAGCACTTCCACAACTGTAATTAAAGAATGTGTTGTGCAATGCCCTTATTTCCTCGTTGCCTGTCAGTGGACTGAAAACTCTGTGGGAACTGGGACTAATTGTGACTTATTATTAAATCCACCTGAGCCCATCACAGACTTGAGAGAATAGAAAGCACTTGTTAACAACTTGTTAAATGAGTGGAGTGAGAGTGAAAAAGAGGGGAAGTCCACTTCAAATGATGTTGAGCATAAGACTAAAAAATAAAATACATTACACTATATATGTATATTTGCATATATACATATACATACATACACGTATATATAATATTAATATATATCTGTATATCTCATACATTGATATGGTTTGGCTGTGTCCCCACCCAAATCTCATCTTGAATTCCCACATGTTATGGGAGGGACCCAGTGGGAGGTAACTGAATCATGGGGGCAAGTCTTTCCCTTGCTGTTCTCATGATAGTGAATAAGTCTCATGAGATCTAACGGTTCTATAAGAAGGAGTTTCCCTGCACAAGCTTTTTTTATTCCTACTGCCATCCACGTAAGATGTGATTTGCTCTCCTTTGCCTTCCACCATGATTGTGAGGCCTCCCCAGCCACGTGAAACTGCAAGTTCATTAAACCCTTTTTCCTGTTTAATAAATTACCCAGCCTCAGGTATGTTTTCATTAGTGTTTTTTCATCAGTGAAAATGGACACACACAGAGTAAATTAGTACTAGTAGAGTTGGGGCGCTGCTGAAAAGACACCTGAAAATGTGGAAGCACCTATGGACTTGGGTAACAGGTAGAGACTGGAACAGTTTGGAGGGTTCAAAAGAAGACAGAAAAATGTGGGGCAGTTTGGAACTCCCTAGAAACTTGTTGAATGGCTTTGATCAAAATGCTGATAATGACATGGACAATGAAATCCAGGCTGAGATGGTCTCAGATGGAGATGAGGAACTTGTTGGGAACTGGAGCAAAGGTGACTCTTGTTATGTTTTAGCAAAGAGACTGGATGCATTTTTCCCCTGCCCTAGAGATTTGTGGAACTTTGAACTTGAAAGATATGATTTAGGGTAGCTGGCTGAAGAAATTTCTAAGCAGGAGGCGACTTGGGTGCTGTTCAAGGGATTCACTTCTATAAAGGAGGCAGAACATAAAAGTTCAGAAAATTTACAGCCTGACAATGCAATAGAAAAGAAAATCCGATTTTCTGAGGAGAAATCCAAGCCAGCTGCAGAAATTTGCATATGTAACAAGGAGCCAAATGTTAATACTCAAGACTCTGGGGGACTGTCAGGAAGGCATGATTGGTTTTGAAATGGGACATGAGATTTTGGAGAGGCCAGGGGCAGAATGATATGGTTTGGCTGTGTGCCCACAAAATCTCATCTTGAATTCTCATGTGTTGAGGGAGGGACCTGGTAGGAAGTAATTGAATCATGGGGCAGGTGTTTCCCATGCTGTTCTCATGATAGTGAATAAGTCTCATGAGATCTGATGGTTCTATAAGGGGGAGTTTCCCTGCACAAGCCTTTTTTTTTTTTTTTTTTTGCTTGCTGCCATCCATGTAAGATGTGACTGGCTCTTCCTTGCCTTCTGCCACGATTGTAAGACCTCCCCAGCTACGTGGAACTGTAAGTCCATTACACCCTTTTTCCTATGTACATTACCCAGTCTCGGGTATGTCTTCATCAGCAGTGTGAAAACAGACTAATACCTACCTATTCCATAAACCACCCTCATTCTGGGGAAATATATTAATAGCAAATGAAAACTGATCCCAAAGTGGAGAAGTCATGCTTGCAGATGCAGCAAACATTGACTAAACGTGACGCTGTGACAAGAATAGAGCTGGGCTTGTAAGGAATCCAGTCCTTATCCAGGAAAAGTAGTTAACACACACATGAAAGATGAAAGCATTGGATAAAAAGAAGCTTAAGGCATGTATTCTTTTCAGTGACCCCACCCCCTGCCCCCTGCCCAGCTTTCAGGAGTGTGCACCCACCTAGATACAGCCAAACAATACTGGTCCTCTTGAAACTGTCTCAAGCTATGACCTTGGGACCTTTTGCATTAGAGTCACATTGGGGACTTATTAAAATGCAGAACACAGGCCTGGCGCGGTGGCTCAAGCCTGTAATCCCAGCACTTTGGGAGGCCGAGACGGGCGGATCACGAGGTCAGGAGATCGAGACCATCCTGGCTAACACCGTGAAACCCTGTCTCTACTAAAAATACAAAAAACTAGCCGGGCGAGGTGGCGGGCGCCTGTAGTCCCAGCTACTCCGGAGGCTGAGGCAGGAGAATGGCGTAAACCCGGGAGGCGGAGCTTGCAGTGAGCTGAGATCCGGCCACTGCACTCCAGCCCGGGCTACAGAGCAAGACTCCGTCTCAAAAAAAAAAAAAAAAAAAAAAAAAAAAAAAAAAAAAAATGCAGAACACTGGGCCTCACCTAAAATCTATTGAATAAGCATCTCTAGGGCTGGATACTGAAAGTTGTTTTTTTTTTTTGAAATTCCTGGTTGATTTTTTCACATCCTAAATTTTTGCCAAATCATTGCCAAATCAATAAGAGTAACCTGCCGTAATTTCATGACCTGAGGAAAATATCCCTGAAAATGCTATATTTTAATAAAAATTGATTAAAATGTGATTTTAAAACGTGACATTAGTGCTGGTCAAAAATGCAAAATATTTTGTCAGCTCCTTTGATGTGTTTAAATTGGGCACTAGTTTGTTTGGACACTTTTTTTTTTTTAATCAAATGGTTTGCATATCTGGGATGACTGGAGCTGGGAGTGAAAGAAGGAAAGTGCTGTGAGAGACACAAGAGAGGTAGATGAGAATGAGCCAGAAATGACTATTTTGAGAATGTTGTTTTGTATACTAATAACAATGGACACTCACTGACAAATAGAGTGTTTAAGCAGGGGCAAAAAATGTTCACTTGGCTTCCAGCATACCTGAAAGCACTTTCTGAGAGCAGGAAAATAGTTGAGAAAACAGGGGGTGGGGAAGTGTGATAACAAGGAGACCAGGTGGTTCCTGCAGAGCTACAGATGAGAGGAGATGGTGGCTTTGGAGTAGTGTATTGGTAGTCAGAAGGTAGACCTGCATGACTTTAAGAGAGACATAAGAAGCAGAATTCACAAAACCTGGTTATCGATGGGATGTAGTAGAGGGAGAAGCAATAAGAATAATTCCAGGTTTTTGGGCAACTGGAGGGTGGTGACCTTGGCTTAGACAGAAAAGCCTGAATGAAGACAACCAGATGGGGAGGTTAAAACAAGATGGGGATAATTCATCAATTTTGGATATCTGGAGTTTAATAAAGTGGTGACATCAAAGTAGAAAAATCTAGTAAATAAATACATCTAGAATTCAGGAAAGAGATTTGACCAGGATCAGAAACATAGCTGTAGGAGTCCCTAGAAAAAGAAGAAGAATTAAAAGCATAGGAGTAGGTGTAATTATATAAAGACAGTATGAAATTGGGATGAGAAGTGGGTCTAGGCTACCACATTTAAAGGATAAGCAAACAAAGTGGAGTATATAAAAGGGATGGAAGGAAACATCTAAACAGGTAGAGGACAAGAAGGAGTAGGCAGTTAAGGGAAGATAATATTTCTAAAAGGAAGAAATAACTTACAGTGGTGCTGATGCTGTGAGTTCTCAAGTTATACACATATGTATACAAAACATACCTAAGCAAAGGAGAAGAGAAAAGAGAAAGACTTCATGTTGGAAAGAACTAAATGGCATAGTAGGGCCAGAGCTAATAGTGACCAAACGCAAAATGCAATGCAGTTAAAAGTTGCGAAGTATATTATTTTCCAGAAGGAATGGGGTCTGAGTTAATTCTTGGTGAATGATGGATGTCCAGATAACTGAAGGAAGCCTTATGTTGAATACTAAGTCTCATAATTTTGGATACCCAATTCCTGTATGACAGTGACATAGTTCAATATAGTATCAATTTTAATCATAGTCACCAGTGCGCATTAACTTCCAAATTTTTTTTAGTGATTTTTAAAAAATTTCAGGTTGACCAGGATTCATTCATTAAACTTTGTTTTAACAGCCTCTAATTTCACTTGGCCAGATAGCTCTCCCTAATTTTAATTCCATTTGGGTATGATCAGTCTGTCTCCTCCCCTTTCATTCCTCCTTTGAGTTTCATGGTTCCATTGGTGACATGAAACTTCTATTCAAAACTATTCTTAGATGATTTTGTAGGTGATACAGTTGGAGCTCCTCAACTCTCAAATGTTGGAACATTTCACAAACAAAAAATTGTCACATTGGAACTGTAAGATCCCTTAGATGTAATCTAGTTTTCCATTTCACAGGGAGCAACATGTGAACCTAAGAGCTAAATTAACTTACCCAAGGCCATACAATGGTAAAACTATATCAGGTAACTCCAGTCATGGGTTCTAATTGCCTTTCAACAAGCACTCTATTTCCTCACTCCATGTTGCCATTGATCTTCCAGAAGATGAAATTTGGTCATAGCCATTGGTTCAGATTATGGTCACATGGAACAATTAGACTCAATTCCAGGATTTTTTTTTTTTTTTTTTTTTGAGCTATTAGGGAAGCACACGCTTCTTCCATTGTTTTTGAACTTGAACACCTACCAAAATTTTACCCTTAGAAGGGAAGAATCTTTCTGAGAATGGAGCTAAGACAGCAGAAGGCAGAAAGAAATCAGATCTCAGTGCCATGGTATCAGCCACTTGTCAAGCCATGCCTCATGAGCCCTAACCACGGAGGTGCCACCTAAATGAGCCCTCATCTTTCCCTTTTTGCATAAAGCAGTTTAGATTGTGTTTTCTGTCACTTACAATTAAGAGGGTCCTGATTAATACATCATTAATTCTTCCACTGTCCCTTAACTGAAAGCAAGATGTCCCTAATGAAGGTGAAATGCACTGGTTGTAAGAACTCTGAAGATTTTAGAAGAATCCCAAGCAATCTTTTATTTTAAAACATGTGCCGCATGCTCACATCACTCCCTGAGAAATTTCTAGCTTGAATAATGTTACTCAACCTTGGCTCTTGTTGCTTCATTATGAAATCTAGGTGAAGAGGCTGCAGTCATTCTGATTCTTGAAGAAAGTAATCACATCAGAACCTTGGGCCCCGTGCTGGGAGTCAGCTGGCTCAACTTTCCCTAGGACAATACCAAGGAGCCCTCAAAAGCAATTTTCCATGTTCCCATTGATTAAACCCAAAAAAACTTTTTTAGAAATAAGAATTGATTGTTCAACAAGAAAAAGCTTGCAAAGTTTCAGCATAGTTTTCTCCATACTAATTGTCGGTTTAAAATGAGAGATGCCATATTAAGTATTTCTATGTAAAAAATAAAGATAAAGAAGTATTTTGAAGATTGGAAGGGCATAGGTCTCGAGGGTCAAAAACCTGGATCCAGTCTGAATTTTGCCACTCATAGCTGTGTATCCTTGCCATCTCTGGACTACAATTTTTATTTATTTATTTATTTATTTATTTATTTATTTATTTATTTATATTTTTTTGAGACAAAGTCTTACTCTGTAGCCTAGGCTGGAATGCAGTGGCATGATCTCAGCTCACTGCAACCTCTGCCTCCTGGGCTCAAGCGATTCTCCTACCTCAGCCTCCCTAGTATCTGGGATTACAGGCACCCCCCACCACACTCAGCTAATTTTTGTATTTTTGGTGGAGACGGTTTCACCATGTTGACCGGGTAGGTCTCAAACTCCCGACCTCAGGTGATTTGCCTGCTTCAGCCTCCCAAAGTGTTGGGATTACAGGCATGAGCCACTACTCCCAGCCAGGACTACAGTTTTTGATAAAGTGGAGGAGCTGGATTGTTTGTTTCTTTAGTGGCTACTTGTTTACTAATAGTAGGTCAGAATCATTGAGAAATGCATTTTGGGGTTCAGGATTCTCACAATGTAATCCACTGGCTGAATTACCTCCTTCAAGGACCTTGACCTCTCTGAGCATCTGTTTCATGATCCAGAAATTGTGGTAAATAAATGTATTTACATTTTAGGGATTTTTAAGGAATAAGATTATACACATAGAGTTTAATTTATATGAGTTAAATAAATTGCAGTAATAATTATTAGCAACTTAAAATTTTATAAAATTTTCCAGAGATGTAATGAAAGATAAACTCTTTCAAGACTAGGAGCCCTGTTGTTTGATATGTTTCAGGCATTGCTTAGAAGTATAGAGCTTAGGATGAGTGTACACAGGATATCGGGGGAGGGGATGGTCATCTTCATGATCTTTTCTTTTACCTGCTTAAACAACTTATTTTGTACAGAAATGTGTATGTATGTATATTTTTACATAGGTAAACATAGATGTATGTATATATACACACATACATATGTATACATGCACAAAAATGCATGTATATTGCTGGCCTCTATATAATGAGAGGGTTATATATATGAGATGCAACCCTCTCATGAGAACAATGAGAGGGTTAGGTGTGCTGACTCCCCTCAAAATCAACTACTAATAGTCTATTCTTAACACAAATAGTTGATTACATAAACAGTGGATTAACATATTATTTTGTATGTCATATGTATTATATACTGTATGCGTATAATAAATTAAGCTAGAGGGAAAAACTGTTCTTAAGATGATCATAAGGAAGGGAAAATATATTTACTATTCATTAAATGGAAGTGGATCATCATAAAGGCCAGAGTAAGATGAGGAGGAGGAGGAAGAGGAGGAGAAGGAGGAGGAAGAGGAGGAGGAGGAAGAGGAGGAGAAGATTGGTCTTGTTGTTTCGGGAGTGTTAGAAGTAAAAGAAAATTTATGTATAAGTAAACCCACATAGTACAAACCTATGTTGTTCAAGGGTCAACTGTGTGTGTATGTATATATGTGTGTGTATATGTGTGTGTGTGTGTGTGTGTGTGTGTAAAATCACATGGGAATAAAAGAAGAGCTTTTTCCTGAGTAGGCCCTTTCCACAAGGGATATGTTAGTAGAAAAAGGGTGAATGTGTTCTGGTTTCCTCTACACCACCCAGAATCTGACACTATGTCCCATGAGATTGGCCCTGCATGGACCCCTTGAAATAGCCTAGTGAAAAGCCCATGGGGAGATGGGGAGGCCAGCCTGTTTTCGTATGCTAGGCTTCAAAATCTCCCTGCTGACTTGGCAGCATGAGAACAGTAAGTATAAATTCCTCTTACCCTTGTAGGACCTTGTTCATAGCATCACAGAATTTAAACGTCTAAGATTTTTTTAAAAGTTTAGTTTTGGCAAAATATTGTCTGAAAATGCAGAGATTTCTGCCTGTGTTAGATGACTTAATGATTTTGGATGGCAATAAAATATCTCCTTTAAAAAACGTTTCCTTTAAAATGTATTTCTTAGAAGACAGATACAAGAGAGTCAAACTTAAATGTCTGAAAAGGCTTCCATCTTTTTTATAACATCATTTTTCAACATATTTCTTGAAGAAATATGACAGAAACAATTGCTTTAGAGAACAGTGAAATTATACTTAATATGGCAATGAGAGTAAATCTCTCCTCTGCAGCATTTCACTTCTAATCAGTCTTAAGTAATAGTGAAGAGACGTTCATTGGGAGCATAATTTACTCTTTATACAAAAGAGAAAAATTATAGAATAATTTACTACATTTACATCTCCAACCCAAACATAAAACAGGAGGGAAACCAATTTTCTTATCACATGACATGATGATTTATAGGAGAAAAGAGAATTAATTTATCTTCTGGTAGGACATGAAAATATCCAAGAACAAACCATTGTGATTTTTTTTAAGCATAGGAAGAGAAACAAGTACAATGCAAATACCTTTGATCTCAAAACCTTCCCCCTTTCTGTGTCTTAAAAAAAGACTTGTGTCTTGTCTCTCAGTCAAGTATAATAAACACAGATTCTTGAAACAGTTGTAGGCTCAATTTGAGCTATAATGTTCCCTCCTCCTGTAAATGTTCTCTATCAGACACTCTTTCCAATGCACACTTTTAAAATTTAATTAGTTCCCTTACACAGAGAAATAATGTTTCCAAAGGACAGTTCAAAAAATGTTAAACTTATGTGAAATCTTAGCATGGGGCAAACATTTTGCCCAAAGTTTCCCCAGTTCATCTTTAAAGTTTATTTCTCCGAAAAAGATGTTAGCTTTTTCTCTCCAAGGCCTATATGAAATGAATAATTCTTGTCCTAAAATTCGTGAGTTCTAGAATATTCTAACTTAATTTAAGCCATGAGTGCTTTCCTCAGATGCTTTTTTTTAGACAAGTGCATCACCCTCACCCATACCCAGGGAGTCTCCAGTTAGACGATGATATTCTAGAAGTCCATGTATCAACTTTTTGGCTTTCAGTTTATCTTTCCTATAGGCACTGTGATGGTTAATGTTGAGTGTCAACTTGATTGTACAATATTTAAGTACTGATTGACTCTAATGTTTAGAGTATATTTTAGTTACATTATAGTTTATATGTTTTGGTAGGTCTTGGGGGAAAAATCCTTTCTGAGATCTTTTTAAGAGTGAATCTCCTGGGAATGTAAAATATTGCAGCTGCTTTGGAAAACGGTCTGATAGTTTCTCAAATAATTAAACAGGGAGTTACCATATGATCCAGCAATTCTACTCTAGATACACAGGAGAAATAAAAATACATGTCCACATGAAAACTTGTATACAGACATTCATAGCAGCATTATTTATGATAACCTAAGTGGAAGTAACCCAAATATCTATCCAGGGACAAATGGATAAACAAAATGTGGTATATCTGTATTATTTGACAATAAAAGGAATGAAGAACTGACATATGCTATAACTTGGATGAACATTGAAGACATTATCCTAAGTGGATGAAGCCAGTCACAAAAGTCCACATATAAGATTCCATTTATATGAAAGTCCAGAATGGAGAAATCTATAGAGACAGGAAGATTCGTGGTCATTTGGAGCTGGGGAGAGGGTTGGGAGTGGCGAGCAATAGCTCAAGTTTACAGGCTGTAAGATGTAAGATGATGAGAATGTTCTAAATTTGTAATAGTTGCATATATCTGCGAATATATACTAAACAAATTAGTTTCTACATTTTAAATAGGTGAATTGTATGATATGTGAATTTTATCTCAATAAAGCTTTTTTAAAGAGTATATCTAATTATTATCTCAACCTCAGCATAAGCCAGTTATTAGCAGGGTAACTTATAACCCCTTGCCTAGGTTTCTAAAACAAAATATTGCTTATTCTGCATTAATCCTGTATTGTAATCTAAAGCTCTTGATAGTTGGTCAAGTTCATTCACACTCAGTCGAAAATGAGTTAAGGTTGTCACAGGCCTTGTGTTTTCTGTATACAAAGGAAGTATTCTCCTACAGGAAATTTAGCTTGGGTTATCACTTTTCACTACAGGCATTTTTTACATAGTCTATAAAATTCCTTCTTATATCCTTACAGAATACAAAACATCAATATTGGGAGAAATCTATGAAACTTAAAAAACTGGCAAGGAGTAATGGTGGTGGAGATTTGTTTATTTTTTCTATGTCTTCACACATCCAACAAATTCTCAGAAAATACCAGGTAACCAGATCCCTTCTGAGTGTAGTTGAGCAGAAAATGAGTGATGACAAGACAATATTACAGTTCATTTTCAAATTAATAGAGGTCAATGTATCAGTAAGGATATATATACACACATATTCATGCATGCCTACTATATACATAGCACTCCCTACCTCACACCCATTTTAGGTCTGAACTTCACTTGGAACTGGTAACAGAAGCAATTTAACTCTGATATGCTAAACTCTGATCTGCTTTACTCATTAATCTTATGCGTTTACACTGTCCAGTTGAGTAAGACTGAAGGATGAAGGCTCTTGATGCTAAGAATAGTTAGATAATTACAGAGGTGAGCCCTAGGGCACCCTCAGTCTCCTCTCTTGATGGGAATTATTAAATCATAAAAAGCCAAGATGTCTTAGTCCCATACTTAAGGAAATAGGACAAAGGTGAGTCAAGGACACATTGATCCCTAAGAAGATAGGAGAGGTCAAATGAAAAACATCTTGCTTTCTCCTCCACTGATTCAAAGGGCAAGAAGCAAAGAGAAGATGGTTATAGGGCTATTAGTAGTCTTTTTTCCCCATACACAACTAATCTCATCATAGAATGGGTGTGTGCAAAATTTTCATGACCTTAGAGCATTTTATTTCCTGTCTGATTCTAAAACATCAGAAAAGTTTTAGGAAAAGCAATGTGGCTAACAGGAGGAAAAATTGTTAGATGTCAAATGATACTTAATGTTTATATCTAACAGCTTACATCAATTGAGGCAAAAGTCCAACCTGCCAGGTCCTGTGCTAAACACTTAACATCAATTATTTTACTGTATGCCAGTAGCAACTTATGAGCTAGAAACCATTGTTATCTCTGTGTTATACATAAGAAAATTAACTGACTTGTCCAGTTCATATATGGCAGAAGCCAGAACATAAAACCCAGCTCTATCTGCCTTTAAAGGACATGCTCTTAAAATATCACCACTTTATACTGCTTCTTTAAAATCCCTGAGTAACATGAATTGCCCCTGTTTAACTGTCAATTTAATCTACATTAAATGTTAGAATTAATAAGTACATTTAGCAAAATCCTGGGTACAAAATAATTTTAGTTTCTAAATGCTGGCAACAAACAATAAAATATTATTTATATATAGTATCAGCAAAATAAATAGGAATATTTTTAATGAAATATGTAAAAGGTTCCTATATTGAAACCTTTTTAAAAAATATTGAGTTATAGAAGACCTAACTAAATGGAAAGACTATACCATGTTCATGGATTAGATCTACCATTTAAATATGTTTCCTTCAAACTTATTTATATATTCAATGCAATCCCAACCAAACACCAGGTTGTTGTTATAGTTTATTTTCATAAAAACTGACAAATTGATTCTAGAATTTATGGAGAGATGATAGGGTCAAGCAAATCATAAGGAACAATAAAGTTGGCTGGGCATATGGCTCATGCCTGTAATCTCTGCACTTTGGGAGGCTAAGGTAGGAGGATCACTGGAGCCCAGGAATTTGAGACTAGCCCGGGCAACAAAGACAGACCCTGTCTATATTTAAAATAAACACTTTTTAAAAAGAACGGTATGACTATAAGGCTTATGTTACCAGAAATCAAGTTCATTATAAAGTTACAGTAATTAGTACAGTTTAGTGTTTCAAAGACAGACAAACAGACCAATAGACCAGGAGAAGAATCTAGGAACAGACCTATACATATGCAATCACTCAATTTGTGACAGAAGTGAAACTTTAAGGTAAGGGGATAAGAATAGTCTTCAATTAATGGATCAATGTGATATATATTCATAAAAAAATAAATCTTACCCTTATTATACATTATACATAAAAATTATCCCCAGATAAATTGAAAATCTAAACAAAAATGGCTTAAAATACCATGAAAGAATATCATCATAATTTTGGGCAAGGCAAATAAGTTTTAAACTGGATATAAACAGCACTAACCATAAAGGAAAAAAATAATAATTAATTACATTAAAATTAAGAATTTCTGTTCATTAAAAGGAGCCATTAAAAGTGTAAAAAGGTAAGTGCCAGAAAAAGGGAATATATTTGCAATACATTTTTTTCAACAACACAGAATACATGAAGAATCCTCACAAATCAATAAAGAAAATATAACTAACACAATGGGGTTAGATGGGAAAAGATACATATAGAAAATTCAGAAAAGATGTTTAAAAAGCAATAAAAATATGAAACAGTGCTCAACTTGTGGTCAGAGAAATGAAAATCAACATCACAAAGCAATACTATTACACACCTACTTGAATGGAAAAAATGAAAAAGACAAGCGTTGGTACATATATGGAGCAACTAGCTGACTTTCCATCATCAGTGTGTGAAATTTCTAAGTCACTCATATATGTGCTAATACTTGTCTTTGGAAAACTGTTTGGTGGACAGTAGCTACTAATGCTGAACCACTTCAAGGTAGATACCTAACAGAAACATGTAAATATATCCTCAGAAAATTATTGGTATGTGGAACAACATGAATTTCACAAACATAATGACAGACAGATGTCAGATACAGAGAGGAACTACTATATGATTCTGTTTACATAAACTTTCCAAACACAAAACTAATCTCTGATGTTAGAAGTCAGTATAGTTGGTGGAGGTTAGTATTGGCTGGGGCCTAAGAGGAATTTTCAGGTGCTAGTGATGTTCTATTTTTTATCTAGGTGCTAATTGCCTGGATGTGCTTACTTTATGAAAATTCATTAAAGTATATACTCTTATGGCTTGTGTCCTTTTCAATATGCTTGTTATACTTCAATAAAAAATTAATTTAAAAAGTAACATATGATCTTTATGGATATATTCCTGTTTGCTTCAGAAAGATTAAGATGATTGAGGAACAGATTCTTCAGACAACATTGCATCTCTATCTAGGGTCTTGCATCCCACTAAGCACATAGATTAGCAAGTGAATTCATTGAGGTCATTCGCTACTTGGAATGAAATGAAATGTAGTGCACTCTATTCCTTTTAGTGGAGCATAACTTCATTAGTTTCAGCTTATTTGTACCACATCTATGAGGGCACCATTGCCTGCTATGACTAGGATCAAAGTCAACAAGCTGAGAAGACTTGTTCTCTATTTTAGCAACACACACCTGCAGTTTTCTTTTCCTGCCTTTGAAGAGTCTTAATCCCACCTTCACTGACTTTCCAAGGCTATTACAGAATTTTTTTCATCAAGAAAGTATATATATAGGTGATATATAAAGAAATAGATAGCACTTAGAAAGATCTTAGAGATTGCCTAGTCTTTCTTTCCTCTGGCCATTCATTTTCAAGAGGGTGTGACTAAGGAGCAAAAATAAAGATAATTCATTCAAATAAATAGAGCTAATTAATGGCAGAACTCAGATTAAAATCTAATTCTTATGATTGCTAGTCTACATTCTCCCCACTGTATTGAGCTTCTCCATGATCTTGTAACAGTAATCATTTTAATTCTGTGGTTTGCTGTGCGCTTCTTATTAAAATGTTGCTCCTTACCCTGCAACACCTCAATTATCTTCAGGATGGAGACTACACTGACCTGACCATGGTCACCTGCTAGCTAATTCAATCAGCCACATCAATTACTCCACATATCTTTTGGAATTACATTTCTCAGACCAGGTAAGGAAGAAATAATAGCAGGATCAAATAAAAGAGATGGTTCTAGGGAGGAGAGTCAATGCCAGCACAGATAGTCATGACCAGGACACCAGACCTTAAATGCCCTAACTCTCCCTTAATCCCTGAACAAATACAATCTACCTGCCATGGATGAAAAACTCAAAGTCAAAGAATTCAACCAAAGGCACTTCTGCTGGCTGCCACTTCAGTGCATCATTTACTTGGAGCTGAAAATCAAAGGAGACAAAGGATATATCCATTTTATTCAAACTCACATTCATTTTCCATCAAATTTCCATTTTTCCCCTTAAATGGGTGCATTTTAATTTTTGGCTTATTATTTATTGTCATTTCATTTATTTAGAAATGGAAAGTTCAAACAGTTTGATTAACAGATTAAATAACTGGACTTTCTAAAGCTAAAAATAAATCAGCAAATCTAGGTACGTGTTGGATTAAGTTTCAAAATATTTGTGATTTTTGATCCAATCTCAAAATACATTATTGCCACATATTCTTTCTTTCTTTTCAAATTTTAAACACATGTATATTTTAGGGGAAATTCAATACAAAGTTTTCAGAGTCATTGCTAAAGATACGTGAGCTTTATAAAGAGCTTCTCTTTTAAAGTTAAACAAATTCTTTCTAACATAAAATTAGATAGTGAAGAAATTCTGATCCTTAAAAATGTACTTACTTAATCTTCATGTTCTAACCAACTCTTCAAAAGCTACAGATACCAATTTAATCAAATGCCTTCAACTTTTCCCAATAAAAGTTTCTCAAGAAACTAACACCAGTTGATCACTTACAAGATGCTGTGCATTTTCAGGTCTGGTGCCTTATTTACTTTTGAGAAGTAATAATAATTCAGCTCTTAGAAGATGAATTATTATTTCCTAAAGAGTTGAGTCACTCCACATTTCAAAGGAAGAAAATGGCAGAACTGAGATTTCCCTCCAGGTCTGCTTGATTCTAAGGGCTGAGCTTTTAAAATAATTGTCATTGTGTATATCTGAGCTGGCTAAAGGTAAAAGACACAAAATAAATGACATGAAAATATAAACTTTCATTACTTTATCTTAGATGAGGGGACAAAAAGAGAGAAAAAAGAAAAATAAATAAAGCACCATTAAATAAAGCTCCAAAAGACATTTTTATGTCATAACATTTCTTAGCCTGGTATAAACCCAGTTTGGACCACCTGATTATATTTATAAAATACTCTCTGGGAGCTAACAATTAATTGGGAAAGTTAAATAAATGAACATAAATTACCACCACAATGAGCACTATCTTTTATTGTGGCACAAAAGCATATCTTCCAGTACTTAATGGAGAAAACTCCAAGGAGAGTAAAATGCTCATGGGTTAAAAATGGCTTTCAAGAAATGATTGAAGTAGATCAAAGACAATGCATTAGAGAAAGCTGAGTCCTGATGAGTCACATAATTTCATTTCAACTCCATTCAACATGCATTTATTGACGATCATAGAGACATATGAAAACCCATCCAAAAATTGTCATGGTTATTTCATTTGAATTTGAAAAACTACCAAGAAAAACACCAACAGCTAGAATCATACGAATTGTTTCCAAGACAATTAAAGCATTCATAACTCTTTAAAGTGTCACATGACAGGACGGAGCCAGAAGTTATCATTGTCAGTTCTGCTTTTGAGATACAAAAACCGAATTTCCTTGAGAGCAAAGGTCTGCCCAAGGTCACGTGACACATCAGAAATGGTGCTACTCACTAGTCTCCGTTTTATTCCAAAGCTTCTTCTCAACTGGGCAGATTACACAAATGACACAAATAGTCAGACACACTCATATGACAGATGGTTTATTGTGCTACTCATAGTTATCATTCGATATTGGAAACATGGATACTCCTGAGTATTAAGAGAGCTGAAAATCAACCCATTGTCTCCAAGTTTTAAGAAACCAATAGGTAACAGCATTTTAACCCACCATTTCCCCCCAAAGGAGTCACCATAAGGAAATAAGGTACTGCAATCCTGGGAAGGGTTGAGTCTCATGACTGGAGAATTCCAGAGAAATCTAATGACTACTCAGGTTTTTCTGCAAGCATGATTGGATGCCAAGTTTTGTAATTAGTCAAAAAATTTCCAGGGGGAAAGAAAGCAAGTACAGCTCCAGGCAATCCAGCAGAAAATATTTCCATTCCTTTTCCTGCTCTTTGAGGGCACTGGAAAGCAGTCAGTTCTAGGGATTCTGAATTCCACATATGGAAGGACTATGGGATAACCAGAGAAATTCCTTCTCATTAAAAGACTGGGTATTACCTAAGGCCACTTGGAATTTTTCACTGTATCTTTGGTCAATCACACCTTATAAATAAAATAATAGTAGTTATAACAACTATCATTTATTGAGCAGCTATTATGTGCCAAGTGTTTTAACAAAAACAATGACATCAGTGAGGAGCATTTTTCAGATGGCTATGAAAGTAACTTGTTCAATGTCAACACTAAGTGTAGAATATGGATTTTACCCAAGATCAGTCTGGCCAAAACTCCCATCAACTTAGAACCATACCATTCTATCTTCCACAAAATGCAGTCTGTCATTCTCTGATATGTGTTTACAAGAAGAAATTCGTGATACTGTATATATGCTCACCTGTGACTCTGGGTAAAGATTAGATTTAGCTGGGCGCAGTGGTTCACGCCTGTAATCCCAGCACTTTGGGAGGCCGAGGAGGGCAGATCACGGGTCAGGAGATCAAGACCATCATGGCTAACATGGTGAAACCCTGTCTGTACTAAAAATACAAAAAATGAGCCGGGCGTGGTGGCGGGTGCCTGTAGTCCCAGCTACTTGGGAAGCTGAGGCAGGAGAATGGCTTGAACCTGGGAGGTGGAGCTTGCAGTGAGCCAAGATCGCACTGCTACACTCCAGCCTGAGTGACAGAGCAAGACTCCATCTCAAAAAATAAATAAATAAATAAAAATAAAAGATTAGTTTTAAAGGGTGAGGTTGTTTCCCTCCTGTATCTTGAACCAAAAATTCAACTGTCGAACTTAGAATATGTGAAAGACATGACATAAATTTAAAAGTGGACATCATTCGTTCATTAAAGCAGCTTACTACGTGAGGACATAAAAGGAAAGAAACTGGGTATAAGCCTGTTACTTTTAAATGGCACATGGATTTGGCCACAAAGATACTCTTGGCTGGATTAATTAATTGAGCTCCTTATTTTTTCATTACAAATTTTGAGCAGTACTTACTTCAACTAAAGGAATTGCCTTGTGATATGGTTAGGCTTTTTGTTCCCACCCAAATCTCATCTTAAATTGTAATCCCCATAATCCTCAGGTGTCAAAGGAGAGACCAGGTGGAGGTAATTGAATCACAAGGATAGTTTCCCCCATCGTGTTGTCATGATAGAGAGTTGGTACTCATGATATCTGATGGTTTTATAAGGAGGTCTTCCCTGTTCGCTCAGTACTTTTCCTTCCTGCTGCCTTGTAAAGAAGGTGCCTTTCTTCCCCTTTACCCTCTGTCATGATTGTAAGTTTCCGGAGATCTCTCCAGCCATGCTGAACTGTAAGTCAATTACACCTCTTTCCATTATAAATTACCCAATCTCAGGCAGTTCCTTATAGCAGTATGAAAATGCACTAATACAGTAAATTGGTACCAGGAGTGTGGCACTGATATAAAGATATTTGAAAATCTGGAAGTGACTTTGGAACTGGGTAACAGGCAGAGGTTTAAACAATTTTGAGGGTTCAGAGAAGACAGAAAAATGTGGGAAAGTTTGGAACTTCCTAGAGACTTGTTGAATGGCTTTGACCAAAATGCTGATAGTGATATGGACAATAAAGTCCAGGCTGAGGTGGTCTCAGATGGAGATGAAGAACTTATTGGGAACTAGAATAAAGGTGACTCTGGCTATGCTTTAGCAAAGAGACTGGTGGCATTTTGCCCCTACCCTAGAGATCTGTGGAACTTTGAACTTGACAGAGATGATTTAGGGTATCAGGCAAGAAGAAATTTCTTAGCAGCAAAGCATTCAAGAGCTGACATTGGTGCTCTTAAAACCATTCAGTTTTATGCATTCACAAAGAGATGATTTGGAATTGGAACTTATGTTTAACAGGAAAGCAGAGCATTAAAGTTGGGAAAATTTGCAGCCTGATGATGTGATAGAAAAGAAAAACCCATTTTCTGGGGAGAAATTCAAGCTGGCTACAGAAATTTCCATAAGTAATGAGGAGCTAAATGTTGGTGGCCAAGACAATAGGGAAAATGTCTCCAGGACATGTCAGAGGTCTTCATGGTAGCCCCTCTCATTACAGTCCCAGAGGCCTAGGAGGAAAAAATGGTTTCATGGGCCAGGCCCAGGACCTTGCTGTTTTGTACAGACTCAGGACTTGGTGCCCTGTGTCTCAGCCATGGCTAAAAAGGGCGAATATAGAGCTCAGGCTATTGCTTCAGATGGTGCAAGCCCCAAGCCTTGGTAGCTTCCATGAGATGTTGGACCTGTAGGTGCACAGAAGTCAGGAATTCAGGTTTGGGAACCCCTGCCTAGATGTCAGAGGATGTATGGAAACACCTGGATGCCCATGCAGAAGTTTGCTGCAGGTGTAAAGCCCTCATGGAGAACCTCTGCTAGGGCAGTACAGAAGGGAAATGTGGGGTTGGAGTCCCCAGAGTCCCCACTGGTGCACTGGCTAGTGGAGCTGTGAGAAGAAGACCACTGTCTTCCAGACCCCAGAATGGTAGATCCACTGACAGCTTGCACCATGCACCTGGAAAAGCCACACTCAATGCCAGCCCATGAAAGCAGCCAAGATGGGAACTGAACCCTGCAAAGCCACAGGGGCAGAGCTGCCCTAGGCCATGGGAGCCCACATCTTGCATCTGCATGACCTGGATGTGAGACATGGAGTGAAAGGTGATTATTTCAGAGCTTTAAGATTTTACTGCCCTGCTGGATTTTGAATGTTCACGGGGCCCTGTAGCCCCTTCCTTCTGGCCAATTTGTCCCATTTGAAATGGGTGTATTTACCCAATGCCTGTACCTTCATTCTATCTTGCTTTTGATTTTATAGGCTCATAGGCAAAAGAGACTTGCCTTGCCTCAGATGAGACTTTGGACTTTTGGGTTAATGTTGGAATGAATTAAGACTTTGGGGGACTGTTGGGAAGGCATAATTAGATTTGAAATGTGAAAGGGACATGAGATTTGGGAGAGGCCTGGGGCAGAATGATACGGTTAGGCTTTGTGTCCCCACCCAAATCTCATCTTGAATTGTAATCCCCATAATCTCCACTTGTCAAGCGAGAGACTAAGTAGAGGTAACTAAATCACGGAGGCAGTTTTGCCTGTGGTGTTCTCATGATAGTGAGTGAGTTCTCATGAGCTCCGATGGTTTTATAAGTGCCTATTCCCCCATCGCTCAGCACTTTTCCTTTCTGCTGCCCTGTGAGGAAGGTCTTGCTTCCCCTTTGGCTTCCACCATGATTGTAAGTTTCCTCAGGTCTCTCCGGTCATGCTGATCTGTGAGTCAATTAAACTTCTTTCCTTTATAAATTACTCAGTCTCAGGCAGTTCTTTATAGCAGTATGAAAATGGACTACTACACCTCCCAAGGGTGTAAAACATCAGGATGGCAAAATTACATCTTGACCAAAGCAAAGACTAGGGCTTTCTTTCAGAGGTTCATGAGAAGAAGCTGGGGCATAATTTTACTCCTGACCAGCCAAGAAATTAGCAGCCAAATAAATTACCAAGAAAAGTCATACAAAAGCTGGAATGTCAAGGGCGTGATTATTTCTCATTCATCCCATTACCTTTAATTTGTTCTCTTGCTGGAGAGCAGCAAATTTGCTGGGCCAAAAATGGTTTTAGCAGCAGGACTATACTGAGCCAAAATAACTGAGCTGGTTGCATAGGCATGCAAAAGGAGCAAAGAAGCAACATCATACCAAAATGTAATGACCCTCTCACTTCACTGACATTTTCTATCTCCTTCTGCTAGGCTATCTCTGATAGTACTGAATACAGAAATGCTGTTTCAGCTAATGTGGTGGCTTGTGAAGTAATAAACTTCCTTTTTGGAAGCTCTGGTGATTTTTTTCTTGAGAAGTAGCTTTACAGTTGAACAAACACCCCAGCCAAGGTTGGAGTCTCTAAACAAATACTTCACTTAGACCCTTGCTTCAATCAGAGGTCTTCCTTCTTGGACTTGGGCCTAATTTTGGTTCATGTATTTAGTTAGTTAGTGTTTTTGGAGACAGAGTCTCACTCTGTCACCCAGGCTGGAGTGCAATGTTGTGATCTCAGCTCCCTGCAACATCCGCCTCCTGGATTCAAGCAATTCTCATGCCTCAGCCTCCCAAATAGCTGGGATTACAGGCATGCACCACCACACCCAGCTAATTTTGTGTGTGTGTGTGTGTGTGTGTGTGTGTGTACAGACGGGGTTTTGCTGTTTTGGCCATGCTGGTCTCAAACTGTGTCCTCAAGTGATCTGCCTGCCTTGGCATCCCCAAATGCTGGGATTACAGATGTGAGTGACAATGCCCAGCTAATTCTGGTTCTTCAAAATGAGCAATGAAGCAGAATCATATATTTAAGAAGCTAAGAATGGTCAATGAATTACTCCACTGCCTCTTCTCTGTAATCTAAAATAGCACTCAATGGTTTTTGCTTTCTTCTTTTAAGATTATTTTTTTCTTTTATTTAAAGGCTCAGCGGATATAGACCTTTAACTTTTTCTGGAGTGAACAGAAAGGGTTTTGCCTTTCTTCAGTGACCACTCCTCAGAGAAGGTGTTTCATCATCACCCATGGGCAGAGATGGTTGGGAGTGCTGAGATCCAGTTCTAACTCTCTTATCTCATCTGAGGTGGGCTTATTGGACAGGCCTTCTTTGCTGTTTGGAAGCAATTTTCAAAAGCAAGTGGGCACAATTTTGAGCAGAACTCTGTGTAGGAATACAATATTATTACATGTTCCATTTGTCACCATGTGTGAAATGCATTTTTCTAAGTAAGCAACATACACATTTCAATGCAACTTACTTACTAGACCAGTTTAAAAAAATCATTTATTGTGTAGCACACTAGAATGCTCCTGGTTTATAAAAAGGAATTCAGACAGCAGCTGCTCTGGAATGCTGAATTCAAATCTCAGTTCAGTCCTCATGAATGGGACAGTTTTGGGCCTTTATTAATCCTCAACTTACATGGCTGTGATATGAGAATATTGGACTGCAGCATTTTATGCTAGGAATGAGTTACTGAGGATTTCTCACAACTCACAATTTACATAACTCAGGACTAATTTTCCCATAGGGATGCATGTAATGTGGGACTCACATTATTTCATATTTTATGCACAAAGTAAGTCTTTATACTTTTCAATTTCCAATTTGCATAAAGTGAAATCTCATGGTAACAATAATAGTATTATGACCTTTCTGAGCAATTAGTGAGATAATTCTTAGATGCAAACATTTAGCATCTAGCATAATGCACAATAAATGATTATCATGGGTATAAATATACTGTTATTATTACTAGCACCACTGCTATTATAACTATTATTACCAGCACCCTGAACCTTGCATATCCCAGCCTTTATCACCTAAAGAACAATTGCTGAATTCTTTACTCCAGCACAATCATTTTTTTAAATCTAATCTTTTGAAAAATTGGTCCCTCCAGAATTGGTTTGACTGAATTATGCTTGAAAATGAGCATAATCATACACAAAAGTTATTACGCAAAGGGGTCCCATGAAATGTGTCACTGTTCCTTCTGCTGTTTGCTCTTGAGGAGATTAGCCATCACATCCTGCAAGAGAAATTCCTGGCTATTCTGGTTTCCAGAAATGCTTTAGATCAAGGGAATCATTTTAAAATAATGATCCCTGTCAATGGAGAAACTGACAAATCGTACCTCTTAGACCTCCAAAGAACCAGAGCTAAATTTGTAACCTAAGACATTTAAGTGTCACTAGATTTCCTTTTACTATCTTATCTTTCTTCTTTTACCCCATCTTTAATTTATACCACTTTACATGTGGTATATGCCCTTATTAATGTTTTGTATATGCCCTTATTAATTATTGTAGTGTTTTATGGACACTTCATATGGTATGACACAAACTTGGGACATCGAGGGGATATTATGTGGCAAGAGCACCTGAGAACAGAGTTGAGAGAAGGGCTGAGTATGAGTAAAATTATTTGTGCTCCTGAGTGTACCTGAAAGTAAAACTGGCTTGCTTCAAGACTTTCCTGTTTTGTAACCAAAAAAAATTTATTTTCACTTAAGTCAATTTGAGTTATTTGCAACAGATAAAGTTCTGACTACTATCCTCAAGTACTAATATTTCAGCTGGTTTTTCTCTTGTTGAATGTCAAGTGAAATATTAAGTGATAAAATCTGAAAAGTCAAGGTTTTCAACCACATCTCTCAGTCTCCTTCAGAACACCCTCAACACTCCTCATCATTTCAGTCTGGCTGTTTCCTCATGGCCAGCAAATTACAATTGAGAAAGTTTAGATAAAATTTATATTATCAAATCTCTGGAATTTAAGCTCTCATACCTATAAGCATCTGATATTTGACAAAGCTGACAAAAACAAGCAATGGGGGAAAAGCCTCCCTATTTTCAATAAATGGAGCTGAGATAACTAGCTAGCCATATGCAGAAGGCTGAAGCTGGAACCTATCCTCACAATATCAAAAATCAAGTAAAGATGGATTAAATACTTAAATTTAAGACACAAAACTATAAACACCCTAGAAGACAATATAGGCAATACCATCTTGAACATAGAAATGGTCAAAGATTTCATGAGACCCCAAAAACAATTGCAATAAAAGCAGAAATTGACATGTGGTATGTAATTAAACTTAAGAGTTTCTGCAAAGAAAAATAAACTCAACAGAGTAAACAGACAACCTATGGAATGGGAATAAAATATTTACAAACTATACATATGACAAAAGTCTGATATAGAATATCTATAAGTAACTTAGACAAAATTATAAGAGAAAAACAAATAACTCCATTAAAAAGTGGGCAAAGGACATGAACAGACACTTTTCAAAAGAAGACATACATGAGGCCAAAAGCATGTGAGAAAAAGCTCAGTATCACTTACCATTAGAGAAATGCAAATCAAAACCACAATGAGATACCATCTCACACCAGTCAAAATGGCTATAATGAAAAAGCCAAAAAATAACAGATGCTGGTAAGGTTGTGGAGAAAATGGAACACTTATACACTGTTGTTGGGAGGGCAAATAGTTCAACCATTGTCAAAGCAGTATGGCAATTCCTTAGAGAGCTAAAAGCAGAACTACCATTCAACCCAGCCATCCCATCACTGCAGCACTATTCACAATAACAAAGACATGGAATCAACCTAAATACCCATCAATGACATATTGGATAAAGAAAATATGGTACATATATACCATAGAATACTAGGCAGCCATAAAAGGGAATGAGATCATGTCTTTTGTGGGAATATGGATGGAACTTGTGGTTATCATCCTTAGCAAACTAATGCAGGAACAGAAAACCAAATATTGCATGTTCTCACTTATAAGTGGGAGCAAAATGACGAGAACTCATAGACATGAGTAAAGAAAGGAACAATGGACACTGGGGACTACTTGAGGGTGGAAGGTGGGAGAAGGGAGAGGAGCAGAAAAGATAACTATTGGGTACTGGGTTTAATACCTGGGTGATGAAATAATCTGTATAACCAACCCCTGTAACATGAGTCTGTCTATGTAACAAACCTTAACATATACTCTGGAACCCAAAATAAAGGTTTAGTTAAAAATAAATTTAAAAAGAAACTCAAAGACAGAAAAAATTCTGTCTTCAACTCTACATGCTGCAAACTGCTGGTAAAGAGCTGTGATTGTTGCTTTAGAGTCTGAGATGGAACTAAAAATTTTTTGTGCATACGTGACACTTTCTCCATGAAGGAATCACTCTATACCCAGTTCTTATATGCTTTTCAGTAACATCAACTGCATGATCACTAGGGCGTTATTTTAAAAAACTGTGGCTTCAGCAACTATTATTTAGTCTTTATGAGAAAATATTTTGGAAGATGTTACAGCAATTTCCATCATCACCAATTTTACACCTTGTCTTCTGTGATTGTTCATGAAAAACCAAAATGTCTCAAGCACACCTTCAATTCACCTTTCACACTTTGGCCAGAGTGAGCTTTTCAAAATACATGTCTGATGACATCCCTCCCTAAAGTAATGTTGAACTCCTTAAAATGGATTGTGAGGCTATGTGTGATCTGGGCCCCACCTACCACTCAGTCTCACCACTGTAGTTCTCCTCTCCCTGTCTAGGCTCCAGGCTCACTGATCTTCAGGTCTCCAGTGTGTCAACCTCTCTTTTCCCAGGGCCTTTGTGTATGCTGTCTCGTATGCCTACCATGTTGTTTGCATTCCAACTCTATGTCAGCTTCTTCTTTATTATGCAGATGCCCCTTGACTTATGATGGGGTTAAATACATTGTAATTTGAAAATGTCATGGTTAAATACACTATAACTTGAAGATATCCTAAGTCAAAAATGCATTTAATACACCTAGCCTACTGAACATAATAGCCAAGCCTACCTTAAACATGTTTAGAACACTTACGTTAGCCTGCAGTTTGGCAAAATCATCAAAGACAAAGCCAATTTTTTTTTTCTTTTTTTTGAGACACACTCACTCTCTTGTCCAGGCTGGAGTGCAGTGGCACAATCTCGGCTCACTGCAAGCTCCACCTCCTGGGTTCATGCCATTCTCCTGTCTCAGCCTCCCGAGTAGCTGAGACTGCAGGCGCCCACCACCACACCCAACTAATTATTTTGTCTTTTTTTTTTTTTTTTGTATTTTTAGTACAGACTGAGTTTCACTGTGTTAGCCAGGATGGTCTCGATCGCCTGACCTCGTGATCCGCCTGCCTGGGCCTCCCAAAGCGCTTGAATTATGGGCATCAGCGACAAAGCCAATCTTATAATAATCTGTTGAATATCTCATGTAATTCATTGAATACTATACAAAATGGAAAACACAATGTCTCACTGCCACTGCCCAGCATTGAGACTATGGTACTGCATATTGCCAGCTCAGGAAAAGATGAAAATTGTAAGTATAGTTTCTATTGAATGGGTATTGCTTTTTCACCATTGTAAAGTCAAAAACTGTAGGTCAACCATTTTAAGTCAGAAATAACCTGTATTCTCATAGAACTATATTCCTTTCCATCAGAGCAACTGTCTCCTATTATAATTAAACACTAATCATGTTGTGGTAAGCTCATGTTTCTCCCACTAGACATTCGGTTCTAGGAAAGTAGGACTTGTGGCTATCTGTGTGGTCATCTAGGTACTTACCACAGTGCCTGGAATTCGCAATGATCAATTTCCTGCCTTCACTTTATTCACCTTTCAGCAGCATTTGACACAAACAACGAAGCATTGTTTGTAACATTCGTGACTCAACTTTGGGGGCTCCACACTCTCAGGCTACCCTCCCCTGTGGCTGCTGCTTCTCAGTTTCCTTCACTTACACACCTGCTCCATCTCCTACTGTATCCTCTAAAGAGTCACACTGAAGTGGCTATGTTGTCTGGGCTATATATCCTGGGGTTCATTGTCATGCACCAGGAAAATTTAGGACACAGACACACATGAGGAGTTTAGGAGCAGAGGTTTAATAGGCAAAGGAGAAGAGAAGGAGAAACAGCTTTCCTTGTAGGGGAAGGGGTCTCCGAGCAGAAAGGACTGGCTGGTGGTGAATGTGCCAGATTTTATAGTCTAGTTTGAGGAGGCAGTGTCTAATTTACATAGAGCCAGAGATTGGTTTGATCAGGTATGATGTTTATATAGTGCAAGGGGAAGTCTGGCCACCACACTTTAATCTTATTATACAACTGGGCTTTCCAGTTGATCAGCACCATCTTGTCTGCTCCTTACAGTACATGTGGCTGTCAGAGAAAGGAAGATTGAGCTACCATCTTGAACATATATAGATCTTAGTTCTTGCCGGCATTCACCCATGCAAGCTCCCAGCTTGCTTGTCTATATCTGCAGCTCAACTTCATAGGCTGCTCTTTGTTGGAAAATGATTTGGGGCTGCTTTTCATTAAAAAGAAAAGCCTTGCTGAGGACTTCTGTACCCTGACTATCTGCCTACATGATTTCTTCTTAACTCCTATATCAATACATTCTGCTGTTATAGTCTGACTGATGGGATCTTGCCCAAGAAAAGAGCTCAAAGGCTCAAAAAAGTCACATAGAAAAAAATGCCTATTGCTGTAATATTCACAATAATGAGCAAGTTGGAAGTAATTTGTTGGAAGCATCCAACACTAGTGGAATGGTGCAGAAAACTGTGGTGACATCACTTCATGGAATATTATCTGGCTAATAAAAGTAAGAACTACACAATCTGTCTAGGAACATGAAAAATTTTTATAAAAAATTCTTATGATAAAATGTTCAACAAAAAGGATATAAAAATACACTTCAATTATGACAACTTTGTAAAAATGTATATAAATACATCTAGTGAACATGGAAAATAAGTACTGGGTTCAACAGTGGGATTATGAGCATTTTTCCTCTTCTTTTCCAAACATTTATATTTTATAAAAAGGTTGTGTGTGTGTATGCGTGTAGAGGGAAAATTATACTATCATTTTTAAAACACAAGAAAAATGAATATAGTTCTAGAAGTGTCATAAAACATAAAACCAGTGAAGGCCATTGTACAATATTTCATGCAAGAAATTCCCCTAAATTGCAATATTTTGAGAGCTGTCACAGCCCCATGATACAAACACCAGGCTCTCCAGAGGCAGTTGACTCTACAGAGTGGAAGATGATCTTGCCACAAAGATTTCCCTTCATAATTTCAGGAGTTGAGCTGTCCTAATCCTGGAAAGCAGGGGACCACATTGGCCTTCACAGACCATCAAAAACTCCAGCCTCCTCTTGAGGTTCTTTCATCTTATTTGCTTCAACAAAACCACTTTAAGCCACTGAGTTCCAGGAAACAGCAGGACAAACATTAGCCTCTTTTCCCAAAGCAGCCATTTTAACCACAGGCACTACTCAAATTCCACAGTGAAGACCAAACATAATTGGTTTCCAGTAGCTCATGAGGATGAGTGTGCACTGCCAACTTCCTGTAAAACAGAACCTCACATATTCCTCACCAAAAGATGTCTTTGAGCAGCAGCAAGAATTGCATAGACTTTTAGCAACAGTCCTTTATTAGGGGAAACACAACTGGATTACTACATAGTAAATCCTGCATTACAGTTAATAGAATTTCATTCACCTTTCAGCAATATTTGACACAAATGGCCACTCCTTCCTTGAAACAGGTCCCAACTGTTGAACTCTGGCACCCTTGAACATGATGAAAAGACTACAGCAATCCATTTCAACCAACAAATGTCATTTCAACCAACCAATGTAATTACGTAATAAACTACAGTATAATCTTATGGATGATATAAGGCTAATTTAGGTAGCTTAAACCAAATAGTAATAATATTATTAATAACAATACAGCTTGCATACACTGAGTGAACAACACGTGTCTGGCACTGCATTACATTTATTCTTGCCACAACCTTGGGAATTCCATTATCTCTGTTTATAGATGGACAAACTGAGGCCTAGTGAGCCTAAATAACTAGGTCTCTCTGACTCTCTTTTGTTTGTTTCCAGAGCCCTCTCCATTCTCTGATACCTTTTTTGTGTGTTGCTTCTCCACCTGTCACTGGATTGAATCAGGACACTTCAGCATTTTGCCAGTAGTATGCTACCCACATCCTTCAGGTTTTGAAAAGTACTTTCATATTTAGAATGACTTGGGGCACATGTTATAATTTAATCCACCCCTATTTGTTCTATCCATCTCATGATGGTAATAACCATTCCTGAAGGCCTGAGGAATAGGATCTGCCAGAATTGGCCCAGCCCTTCCTGAATCCTTGAGGAAGTAGGGAAATGATTATCTACAGGCCAATCCTTGGACAGATGCATCAATCTACTTTCTCAGTAACTTTATTTATCAACACAATCTGTTATTGTTGAAAGAAAACCACAAGCAAGAGAATCATATAAATCTTTCCTAAAGCCTGTGAGGTAGCTCTTATTCCCTAATTTCACACATAACAACCTAATGTTCTACAGTCATGCACTAAGTCTTATATACTTGCCATGTAATTCAAGGTTGCCAAACACCTGATAGGCAAATAGCCACTTCCCTGTTTTGTGCCCCTGCTAGGCATCACTAATCGTTCATGGCATTTGTCTTAGGTTAGGTGCCCCAGAAACAGATACCGAGATGAAGAACTGAGTTTAAGAAATGGATTTGACTTACCAGGAAGCTGTGGTAAGTGAATGGGGAAGCAAGACAAGGACCAGAAAGAAACCAGTGCTTGGCACATTAGTGAGCAGGTTAACTCCATAGGCAGGTGGGGCTCAGGCCTGCCAGGGACCCGTGCAGAACACACAGAGCATGCCTCAGAGCTCCCCTCCACAAGGGCATGAGGCCTGGAATATTTTCCCACCAACTCCATCCAGTCTTTGACTGTTCCCAGGGGCATTAGGAGCCAGGCACTTTCTGCCTGCTCTATGCACACTAATGAAGAGAGTTCCAGAGGGCACAGAAAGTCCCTAAGCAAAGGTGTTTGCAGTTGGAAGTTCCAGAGTCAGCAAATGCGGAACCACTGGGTGCTAAGGAGATGTGGACAGGGCTCTGAGAGGGTTGGTCACACTATTTCCCACTGTCTCCAAAAGTAGTTCTCCACACACCCTCCAAATGGCCACTGCCATTCAGTTGGAACTGGTAAGCAAACTGAAAGCTTCTGACCATTTGAATTCTGAATTTACTAATTTGTAAATGTAGATAATTTATCTTCTGACTAGATAATAGGTAGATTACAAATGTTGACCATGTGTAACATAGTCTGTGATTTCTAACAGAAAAGGGACAGTTTCAACCCTTATAGTTTCTAACAGAGAAAGGGCAGTGTGGTGTAGTAGTTAAGGGCACAGACAGTGACATCGGAACTTGGTGGTTCCCCTCCCAGCTGCTGGCTGTAAGATAATTGTCACATGACCTCAGGCAAATTACTTAACTACTTCATGCTTCAGTATTTTCAGTGATAACTTAGGAACAAAATAGCTTCCCATAGGTGTTTGTAAGAATTAAATGAGTATCTGCCTATCTACTATCTATCTATCTATCTATCTATCTATCTATCTATCTATCTATCTATCTATCTATCTCTATCACCTAGTAAGCAATATATGTATAATCTGTGATTATCAATATACTACATATAACTCACAAAAATAAGTAGCAGATCAGATTTAAAATGTTAGTAGAGTGAGCCTTTAGTATTCGCCTCCCATTCTAAATGGCAACTCCTAAGTCATTGGGTGATCCAGAGGCTGGGCTTATGTCACTATACTTGATAATTCAGGCAGGAAAAAGGACAGATAAATAATTTGTCAACTTTCTAGAGGAATGTAGACCCAATTCCTAGAATCCAGGGGAGAAAGGTGCTCTGTTCTTCAATTTATATCACAATAAAAATTTCCTGAAAGCAGAACTAGGGATCTTGTCCCCGGGTTTCTTAAAATATGAGAGCTGAAAGCACCTCCCTTTCTATTGCTTTCATCTAGTAAGTGGACCCTAAGCTTCTACAATGAGACAGACTTGAACCTCAAGTTTTCAGAGCCTGCACTCTGTATCCATTGTCTTAGAATTTAAAATCACTGATGATATAAGGGCATGTATAAGACAAGTTAAGCCACATTATTTAAATTACCCATTTTCTCCTTTGGGAAATAAACAAGCCAGTGGGCATCTGACTTTACAAGGGATGTGCGTTTTCTTTAACTTACTGATTCAGCTTGATTTTAGGCTTGGAAAAGGGATCAGTTCTGAAGGACAAAACATAAATCCCCCTTTTTCTAAATCATAGTCCCTTACAACTGTGCCTGATAGGTCACCAAGCATCATTGGACATACAATTCTTTGTGTGAGGAAATCCCCAGGAATTTATGCATATATTGGACAAGAAATGTTCACATCCTGAGATTAAAATCACTGAGGATGTATTTTCCTGCTCACTTTCTCCCTTTCCCTTCCCCTGTGATCAGAGATACACCTTGAATGACTTACAACTCAATGCCCAGAGTGAGGCAGACAGTAGCACTTGGAACCCACATGGTACAGTCATTTTGTAGCTGTTTCAAAAGTAAATTATGCTTCACTTACATGTGTTTTAGAATTTAAATTAATTTCCCTTTGTAAGGGAGGTGTCTGTGACAAAGGAAAACCTATAAAACTCTAGGCTAGCTATATCTGCTAATAAAAAATAATTATGAATCTTTGATGCTTAATTCTAGAGTGCTGGTAAGACAGGGAGGTGTTAAATGACTTGGAAGCTGACATAAAGAGAAATCCAACTGGAAAATTAAGCATATTTTTTAAAGACAAGCAATATGAAGTCACATCATACTTTTTTTTTCTTTTTACAGGAAGATGCTCAGAAGTTAGCAGGGATTGTCAGGAAACTAAGGGGCAATGCCAAAAGCCAGTGAAATACTTGTTTGTCTATCCTAAATGTCAACTGCAACTTTGGTGCACAATTCCCACAAGGACCGATGGCTTCTGATTTCAAGGACAGGTGTCACTCTGCTTGAAGCCTTTTTCTGCCTATCAAAGGCTGTAAACGAAGGGAGTTAAAGCTCTTACGAGCCATTCACAGCCAACAAGAGACAGAATGTAGAGGATAATATCTCATGCTCCTTATCTGTGAGACAATCTGGCAGCTGAAATGCCAGCTTGCAGGAAATATTCTGAAAGAATGGGATACATCCTTCAGGAGGCAGTACATTTACAGAGACGTTGTAAGGCACCATTTCCAATAAGGATACACGAGTGCAGGAACCAAGGGATGGAAACAGGAGTGTCTCCACATGTCACTCCCAATGTGTTTCCTGTCCCTGAAACCCTAGCCTCTGCAGGATTGCAGGTCTTGGTCCTGTAGGGGACACATTCTACAAAGGGGACACAGCAAAGTCACCATTGAAGTACAAGTTACAGCTGTCACCAGGGCACTTTCCACCCTTTACCCTGGGATTGCAGGTGAAAAGAAGAATTACCATACTGATATGTAATTGTCCTCGACCAGCAGGAGGGTAGAGCTGCTTTTACACAATGGAGACAGGCAGGATACATGGGGAACCCAAGAGATCTATGGAACCACCTCCTGGCACTGCCTATTAACTGTGAACAGACAGGTGCAACATCCCTAGTGAGAAGGGTATGAAAATCAACTTTTCGTGTTGTTCAGATACAAAGATCTGGATCACACTACCAGATAGGCTACCTACCATGACCCATCAAGGTAACAGCTCAGGATGAGAGGGATTTAGAATGGATAATGGATGAGGAAGAGGGTACTTACCAGTTGTGACACCAAGGTCAACAGCAGCCAGGGCATCTGTAAATCATCCCATTAGCCTCCTTCATCTGTTCCATCAGAAGGAAGAAAGCCCAGTAGAGGAGTTGCTCCCTGCACCTGCATGGACAAGTCCAAGGCATGGATTGCGGAGGTCACGTAAATATGTCTCAAGGACCTCTTACTACAGAGAGTGCAATCACTGGGCACCTCAGATGTTTCGCTTTGAAATCATCATCGCATTTGTGCTGAGGCCATGCTAAACCCATAAGTAGGATGTGAAGGTAGACCCATTCCTGCAGCAAAGGATTTGTTTGTTGCCCAATATTGGCTGAATGACTCCCTACTGGCTTAGAATGCAGAGCAGTCTAAGACACTTTCATCTAATTTTCTCTCCCCTCTCCCTTACTTGGGGTCTGATTTGCATGGCAGGTGGCTCTTCAACCTTCTCCAATTCCCTACTGACCTCCTTTCACACAAATATTTCTCTTAATAAAATCCTCATGACTTTCATTTAGTCTTGGTGCCTGCTTTTCCCTGGATTGACATAAGGACACTTAATTTTCAGTGGGAATACAAAGGACTTTCATCTCAGTAGACCACTGAGCTTACACAAGCTGTTCTTGACCACATTGAGGAGTTGGGGTTACCTTCGGGAAGAGGTGGCCAAGTATTTCACTTTGCTTTAGAAAGCTGCCCCACTGAGACAGAGAAAGCCTTCCCTGTTTTGGGCAGTGGAGGCAGAGTAGAAAATTTGCCATTTCTCCAATGGACCAGTTAGTGTAAGACATTTTTCTGTTAACACTTATCCAGCTGCAACTGACAAGATTTCACTTTTTCAACAATTAAAAACCTACGAATGTAGTACCAGCACTTGCCCATCCTTCACATGTAATGGCATAGAACTTTATTAGATGGTGATTATCTAAAACCAAATCTGTCTCAGTCACATAAATGCATATAAGCTCAAAAAAATAAAATGGACTCTGTGTCTATGAAGCATGCTCCAAAAAGAAAAAAAAAGAAACTCAACTGAAAAAGAGGTACTTATCTTTGCTATTCTAGAAGGGTTTTAGACTGAAGGTATAAAACATGTCATACAAATGACGAAATAATGTAACTCTTAGGGCACCAAGTTCATCTGTCTTTTGAAATAGAATCTTCAGTTTTTCTTCAGACATGAGAGGAAAATAACATGAGGCATAGAGAAAAGAAATGAACCTATCAGTAAATAAAGGAAGGGGGCTATTTGTGTGGATTACTTTATAAGTAAAGGAGAAAAGTGGGGTGAAGAATGCAGAAGAGAGTATATTAGTCGAGGGATATCCAATAGGCAAAGTGAACACTGGCTTAGTGCACTAGAAAAGCAGGAGTACCAAAAATAGAAAAAGTTAAGAAAGGCTATGAAGATATTTTATTATTGGCTTATACTTATATTTAGTAAAATTTTGAAAATTTACATTTTATAATTTGTCACTTAGTATTCTTTTCATTTCTATAACACATGGCACACACAGCACACACAACTGTCTTTGTATTACTTAGAGTTTTTGAGAGAATTCATCTGGCCTGGGTTAGGGTGGCGTGCGTGCGTGTATGTGTGTGTGTCTGTGTGTGTCTGAAGAGGGAGAAAGAGAATTTGGGGAGTAGGAGTACTTTATAAGATGAACAAAGTAACTTATGCTATCTCAGGATCTCTGAAATGTAGTCTTTCACAATCAGTACTTCCATCCAGCTTTGTTTTAAAAGAAGTGAACCTTTTCCTAAGAGATGGCTTCTAACTCTGTTTCTTCCAACTTCCATTCTTTCTTCCTATTTTATTTCTGCATCCCATTTTTATGCATGCATAGTCTCATGTATAACATTGTCATCCTCTCTGAATAAAAAGAAAGGCATTAAAAGTGCTATGATTATTTTTCTAAGAATCTCAAAATATTTAACAGCTCATTAGACTCCATAGTGCCCTGGAGGGAAAAGAAAGTCAATTAGACAGTAGAAGGGGAGAGGAACAGAAGACTAAATCGGGAGATTTCCATTCCAGAATGCAGGAGGCTTGGCAGCTTGGAGTTCTTGTTGGACTTATCTGCTCAAACTTCCCTACTATCTTTGGTTTACAAACCTTTTGTTCAAATCTTCCTTCCATCCACAATTTCTGCCTTTCAGCATTTGCAACCAATTGTCATACACATCAGCCAATTAGCTCCTTACTGTGCAATGGCATTCATGATGACAGCGACTATGAAAGAGACCAGTCCAGCCCCAAATTAATCCAACACTCCAAAAATACTGGGTAGATGTTCCATTTCATTTGGACAGACATTTACTTAGTGCATTCTTAAGGCAAGGTGTTGCATGAGCTGCACAATCACTGTATTTAAGAAGTTTGCAATCTAGTGATATGTGAAACCATTAAAAATGTTTTCTGGACGAGTGTGGTGGCTCACGCCTGTAATCCCAACACTTTGGGAGGCTGAGGCAAGTGGATCATGAGGTCAGGAGTTCAAGACCAGCCTGGCCAAGATAGTGAAACCCAGTGTCTACTAAAAATACCAAAATCAGCGGGGCATGGTGGCAGGCACCTGCAATCCCAGCTACTTGGGAGGCTGAGACAGGGAATTGCTTGAACCCAGGAGGCAGAGGTTGCAGTGAGCTGAGACTGTGCCACTGCACTCCACCCTGGGCGACAGAGCGAGACTCCATCTCAAAAATATAAAAAGTTTTTTAAAATGCTGGAAGCAATCAACAGTGTCTTCACTCTCTTTTGTCTTCATGGCGCAGGCAACATTGAACCTCATTTCCTATTTGAATTGCTCCCAGCCAATTCCCTAGGTCCCTCAATCACAACATTGGGCTTGTCTTCACCCTCTGTAGATGGCTCTATCTTTGAAGCAAACAAACCAGGCAATGGGACAGAGATGGGTGGATATCTCTCTTGGGGAAATAAATCATAAATCATGTTTTACTTGTGTTTTGAACTTGTTTTTTGTGTGTGTGTCAGGAGAAGACATGTCAACTGATATTTATGGAGTTCAGCACCATGCCGGGTATTTCAAGCTCTCACTTCACATTTGATGTGCACCTGCTATGTTCCAGGCTCAGTGGCAGGCCCTGGGGAAGCAGTGACGGAGAGTTTACAGCCCCTCTATTTATGCACACAATAATAATTAACTAATTAAGTATTACTGAGTCACTTTAAGTATTTTCACTCGAGTGTTTAGGAATGTGTAATCCAAGTGTGGACTGTAAAAGCCTAGAGACAAAATCCTAGAGAAAAGCAATAAAGACTATATGAATTGCACACTATAAAGAAAAAAGGCATAATTTTACTCAATGTCCTCTGCAAAAGGTCACTGTAATCACATTTAAATGAAATTACATTCCAGGTATAGCAGCAATGTTATGTAACAATCCTCAGTTAAACTAATAGAAAAAATTCTCAGTCACAGAAATAGATTAAATGCGTTTCCTTTCAGCTGCCCCAAATCATAGCTTTTATTTGTTGTATTCTGTTCTGCCTTCTTGCATCTTGAAGAGAAGTGCTCCTAAATCAGATCACTTAGCAAAACACTCCAAGTTGGTTAGACCTGGGCCTAGATTTACCAATCACTAGCAAGACGACCTTCAGCAGATCCTGTCATCTCTTTCAGTGTTAGGCCTCCATTTATAAAATCGGGATAATATTACCTAGTTCACAGGCTTAATATGTGCAATAAATGGAATGAGATAATGTATGTAAAGTGCCTGAATCACAGCAAGTGCTCAATAATTAACACTCATTATGGTCACAGTGGTCATTACTGCTATAATTATTATTGACGCTGAGACTCCCAGCTTTACACAGACACTAATGTTTTACCTTTCACATTAGATATAAAACTAATGTTTTGCCTTTCATATCAGGGCAGGCATACCGTCCAGCCTGTCTCTGAGAATGTCAGTTCCTTAGGAAATGGGCCCACCCATGCAGTCTAAGTTTTCTGGTGCCCAAGCTCTTTGAATAACGGTGCTGCATATAAACTCTGAAGAGGAGTTTTGGAGTCTCCCTTCATACAAATGCTATTAATATTTATAGGTTGTCTAAGGTTTTCCATTTTTTTTCTTGATTTGGTAATTAATTTCATTTCAGAAACGGTTTACTTCATATTAATTTTCAAATTTATTGGCATCTTTTTAAATATTAGTATTCTAAAGTATTCTCCTATATTAGAATTATACCTGCCTTTCCATTGTACATTTTGCTTACTTGTCACATTTAGTTTTTCTTGATAAGCCAGGCAAGAGCCACACCACGACGGTCCATGTAGGGTGGGGGAACAGTAGGACTGGCAGAAGGTGACAGCAGGTGGGGTGACGAATCTCATTCTCTCCCAAGCAGTAGGCTGTTCTCAGATACGCCACAGCTGACGCCTATCCTGAGTTGTCTTCCTAAGTATTGATCATCACTAGTTGTAAGTTTCAGGGGATCACGGACAGTAGCAGACTCAGAAATCCAACAAGGAGTGTCTACGTGAAGCCATGTCAGTTCCTCTCTCTTAATACTTCCCCCAGAATTACCACTTATTTCAAAAATTCAAAAGCTGGAAAGCTTAATGTGCAAATCAAAGGCCAAAGAAATACCCAGAGTTCTGCTTGGTGTCCTGATGAATGTGTTAAAAATAAATGTGATTAGAGAGGTGATAGAGTTAAGGAGGGAATTATGCAGCCTGCTCATGTTTTATGGATTCTGATGGAGTCAGGGGTGGGCAGTGACAGCGCTCTTCTGAATAGTAATAGTCTGAAAATTGTGAGCCGCTTATGACAATTGTTTGGGGGTGACGAGACTTAAACCCCTGATCTGGAAAATACTTTAAATGTATTTTACCTTTAAATACAAAAATGTGAAGAAGAACTTGATCCATTTGCACAAATGGAATGTTTTAAAAGTTTTATTTGTATACATGGAGAGAGAGACCTGGAGAGAATGAGTCATAAAGTCACCAAAACAATTGGCAACATTAACCATAAAAATTTAATCTTTAATCACTATGCATGAAATCATGGCAAGAAAAAAATTTTATTTCAAGTCAGGAGATAGGCAGGATTATATGTGGAGGGAGACGTAGTCTTTAGCTTCCACGCTATAGCTCCTTGTGGTCTACCTGCTTTGGCAAGCCATAAGGATTCCAGATTCTAGACTGTTTGGGTATTATATGTGCCTAATCTGCTTCATTACAGTAATGCCGCTCCTATTTGTAGCTCTAGAAGTCTTAGAAAGCATTTTCTCATGTATTATTTCAATTGTTTTCTGTGTTGTCACAGGAAATTAAACAGCAGAGGTATTATTTTCCCACTTGTACCTTTGAAAAAAGTGAGGTTCCGTGGTTCAAAAGCCTTTGTGGGGTCTAACAGGTGACAATACTGGGCCGGGACTTGGAGGGTCACATTTGAGTTGGAATCCTAGCTCTGCCAGTTAGCCGGTGTATGACTTTGCTAAAGCAATTTACAAGACTAGCTGAGTCTCAGTTTCTTCCTCAATAAATTGTGGATGATTATACACATCTGGCTGCCTGTGATAGGAACAGAGGTAACATGCTTAAGGGCCTACCTCTGTGTCTCACAGTGTAGGGGGCTTAGTGAACAGTATAGCTCATTATTCAGCCAATTCCAATGTGGCCATCCAGCATGCCTTGAGTCTACCACTGACGTCATTAACCAAGAGTTGCCTAGCAGAATAAATATCATGAGCACATTAAAAATGATGCCAGAAAGGCATGGAAATTAATTAAATATATACAACCATGAAATATTCAGAACAGCTAGATCTAAAAGGAATTTTTAAAGGAGGCAGGCTCGCTGAAATCCAGAGAACAAGTCCCCATTTGTTTTCCCTGAAATGTACTTGTGTTCTGAACACATAGGTTTGGGTAATAGGAAACATAGCAGAGGTCATTTCTAGAGGATTTGCAATTTCCCTGTCCCTAATCACCATGGCACTGTGCACGGAAGCCAAGGTAAAGGCAACACTACATTATCCCCAGTTTGGGGGAAATATAGCAGAGGTCATTTCTAGAGGATTTGCCATTTCCCAGTCTCTAATCACCATGGCACTGTGCATGGAAGCCAAGATAAAGGCAAAGCTGCATTATCCCCAGTTTTGCAGCCATTTCTACAGATATATATTGCCCAGCTTCTTTCTACTGCCTTGCGTGTATTCTAATTTCAGGCAGAAAGGGATGACAAGCAGTAGTTCATGAAAACAAATCTAATCTCCATGCCCTTGGCCAAAGAAAGGATCAGAAAAGATATAAAATCCCATCCACTGGCAGAACAGTTTCAAATCAGACTGTGATCCAGCATTTCCCTAACAATGTGAGCCAATCTATAAATAATAAGCAAATAAAAATCTGAATTGTTATTCATGTTCTCCCTGAGGATGTGCATGTTGTATATATTAGTGCACCTGCATTCCAGGGAAGCACTTTACTTGCAAATGAAGTGCTAATAAAATTCCACATACCTACAACTGGCCAAATCATAACAGAAGTCCTTGTAATCAGCTGAGTAGAATGCAGCACTGTAAGCAAGAAAAAACTGGTACCCTAGTTAAAGCCATGCAAATATTTTTCCATGTACTTTGTCATTATTTGGGGGAGTCTGTGCACTTGAGTAGCACCTCATTAATTCAGATGTCACTAGTTGCAAAGATGCAGCAGTGACATTGTAGGAAGATGGGTACATACAACTTAGAAGGATGCCTGGTAATTTAATAAGTCATCAATAATTTTGGCTATCTTGAAAATCATCATTATTATCACTAGGAATCATAATATGTAAGGTGTGTTGAGATATATCAAGCCCTGCATTTACCAACAGCTAAGCCATAGGATCCAATCACTTGTAGAAGTTAACAACCTGGCGGCCATAACTCATATAGTCCTGAACTGCCTCTGGGAAGGTAAGACCATAGAGCATTTCGATCAAAGCAAAAGCATCCAGATGCTCCCTGCTGATTCATTACATGAACACTTGTCCAAGTGGGATGACTAAGGCAAAAGATCTGGAAATAGGCTTAATTAGAAACAGACAAAGGGATTTTTGCTGATATTTTTGCCTGGACAACCAGAGTTTGTGTTTGGGCCATTGCATTCAATAACTGAAGTTTAAAGCTTTCTATTTGAAGCATTGATTTTACCTGCTGAACCAAGAAAGCTGGTTTTCATCTTGCAGATATGTGATGGGATTACAAACCATATCTTCTGTGCAACGAACACAGTGAAGGGAACTGCATTAACTGTCCTAATTTCACAAAGAAAAAACGTATCCAGACAAGGCATGCAGTAAAGGATGAACACATGTTCTACTGTGTATGTGATTCCCCTCTCAGGACATGAGGGCAGACCCAGCTAGTTTCTTTTGCTTGTTGTTTAGTGCCGTGTTCCAACACCACATCTGACACAAGCTGAGTGATCTTGGGCAAATTCCACAGAAAGCCCCATTTTCACCTTCTGCAATTACCTCTCAGGGTTGCAGTGATGAATAAATAAAATAATGCATGCAAGGCATGTACTTAGAAGAATGCCTGGTATTTTAATAGGTCATCAGTAATTTTGGCTAACTTGAAAATCATCATTATCACTAGGAATCATAAAAATGTGAAGAATGAGAAATCTATAGTCTATACTTGGGACAAACTAACTGATATGGTTTGGCTTCGTCCCTACTCAAATCTCATCTTGAATTCCCATGTGTTGTGGGAGGGACCTGGTGGGAAGTAATTGAATCACAGGGGCAGATCTTTCCTGTGCTATTCTTGCGATAGTGAATAAATCTCATGAGATCTGATGGTTTTATAAGGCAGAGTTTCCCTGCATACGCCCTCTTCTCTTGTCTGCTGCCATGTAAGACATGCCTTTCACCTTCTGCCATAATTGTGAGGCCTCACCAGCCATGTGGAACTGTGAGTCCATTAAACCTCTTTCTTTTGTAAATTGATCAGTCTTGGGTGTGTCTTTAGCAGCAGCATGAAAATGGACTAATACAGTAAATGGTACCAGGAGTGGGGTGCTACCCAAAAGTGTGGAAGCGACTTTGAAACTGGGTAGCAGGCAGAGGCTGGAACAGTTTGGAGGGCTCAGAAGAAGACGGGAAAATGTGGGGAAGTTTGGAACTCACTAGAGACTTGTTGAATGGCTTTGACCCAAATGCTGGTAATGATATGGATAATGAAATTCAGGCTGAGGTGGTCTCAAATGGAAATGAGGAACTTGTTCAGAACTGAAGCAAAGGTGACTCTTGCTGTGTTTTAGCAAAGAGACTGGTGGCATTTTGCTCCTGCCCTAGAGATTTGTGGAACTTTGAACTTATCATTTGGGGTATCTGGTGGAAAACATTTCTAAGCAGCAAAGCATTCAAGAGGTGACTTGGGTACTGTTAAAGGCATTCAGTTTTAAAAGGGAAAGAGCGTAAAGGTTTGGAAAATTTGCAGCCTGACAATGCAAGAGAAAAGAAAATCTCATTTTCTGAGGAGAAATTCAAGCCAGTAGCAGAAATTTGCATAAGTAATGAGGAGCTGAATGTTAGTCACCAAGATGATGGGGAAAGTGTCTCCAGGGCATGTCAGAGACCTTTGCTGAAGCCCCTCTCATCACAGGCCTGGGAGGTTTAGGAGAAAAAAAATGGTTTCATGGGCTGGGTCCCTCTGCTGTGTACAGTCTAGGGACTTGGTTCCCTGTGTCCCAGCCACTCCAGCTGTGACTGATAGGGGCCAAGGTACTTCTTCAAAGGTTGGAAGTCCCAAGCCTTGGCAGCTCCTACATGGTGTTGAGCCTGTTGGTGCACAGAAATCAAGAATTGAGGTTTGGGAACCTCTACGTAGATTTCAGGGAATGTATGGAAATGCCTGGATGCCCAGACAGGTTTGCTGCAAGCGTGGGGCCCTCATGAAGAACCTCTGCTAAGGCAGTGCAGAAGGGAAATGTGGGGTTGAAGCTCCCACACAGAGTCCCTACTGCGGTGCCACCTAGTGGAGCTGTGAGAAGAGGGCCACCATTCTACAGACCCCAGAATAGTAGATTCACCTACTGCTTATACCGTGTGCCTGGAAAAGCCACAGACACTCAATACCAGGCCCTGAAAGCAGCCAGGAGGGGGTCTATACTCTGCAAAACCACAGGTGTGGAGCTGTCCAAGGTTGACAGAGCCCACTTCTTGTATCATCGTGACCTGGATGTGAGACACTGATTCAAAGGAGATCATTTTGGAGCTTAAAGATTTGACTGCCCCACTGGATTCTGGACTTGCACAAGGCCTGTAGCCCCTTTGTCTTGGCCAATTTCTCCCATTTGGAATGGCTGTATTTACCCAATGCCTGTACACCCATTGTAGCTAGGAAGTAAGTAACTTGCATTTGATTTTACAGGCTCATAGGCAGAAGGGACTTGCCTTGTCTTGGATGACACTTTGGACTGTGGACTTTTTAGTTAATGTTTTAATGAATTAAAACTTTGGGAGACTGTTGGGAAGTCATGATTGGTTTTGAAAGATGAGCATATGAGATTTTGGAGGGGCTGTGGCAGGATGGTATGGCTTGGCTGTGTCCCCACTCAAATCTCATCTTGAATTCCCACGTGTTTGGGAGGGACCTGGGAGGAGGTGATTGAATCATGAAGGTAGGTCTTTCCTGTGCTGTTCTCATGATAGTGAATAAGTCTTATGAGATCTCATGGTTTTATAATGGGGAGTTTCTCTGCAAAGGCTCTTTTCTCTTGTCTGCCACAATGTGAGACATGCCTTTCTTCCTTCCACCACGATTATGAGGCCTCCCAGCTATGTGGAACTGTGATTCCATTAAACCTCTTTCTTTTGTAAATTGCCCAGTCTTGGGTATGTCTTTATCAACAGTGTGAAAACAGACTAACATATTCATGGAAATGTCAGAGAAATTTTCATGGAAGAGACAAGTAAATACAGAAATATGCAAACTAAGTAGGGAAATGTGGCAGAGACTGGAAGTCTGGTTGGGGATATTTCTGAAAGGCTGCAGGTTCTAATGCTACCACCAACTACAGACAAGTACTGAGGCTGTACCATGTGCCTAGCAGTGTTCTGGGCAATTTATACCCTTTATCTCACTTACTTTACATGTACTCAGCTTATTGGAAGAGTCAATTCAATAGAGTGTAAACAAGAAAAAAAAGGTTTTTGTGTTTTTTTTCCTCTTCACTATTACCCTTGAAACATTTTCTTTATGATAAGCCTTAATAAAATCTCAAGCAGATTCCCCATATTGTCTTGTCACTTTCATATATGATGAGTCTTATTTGGTGGAGGCTTTTGACAAATTCTGTGTTTTCTAATATCTAACCTTTACTCTCTCAATGGAGTTAAAATTCCCTGCCCTGGGCTTGGGTTGTAATGGGCTTGGAAACCTGCGTGGGTAGGTGGTGGTAAGCTCAGTGTTCTCTGTGTTTCTTTGCTTCAATTTTCCATCTCTCATTTCTGGCTACTAATCTGGCTCCCTTTCCTCCAGGGTTAGAGCACAGCAGAGGAGAGAAAGGGAAAGGAAAGGTTTCAAGATGTCCTGTGCTGGCTTAGAGAGTTCTCCCTGCTGGTGCTGGAACCACTTTGTGTTCTGTCTCTTGGTACTGGGATGCCTCTACTCCTGGTCACTGGCCACTCTTCCTTGGGCCCTTCTTTGACTGCACACTCATCCCACAGGCTGTCTTTCTGGTGGGCCTCCTTATGTGATAACCAGAGCTACCTTCTGCACACACTTGGCCCACAATCTTTTCCTGATTATTCCCCTGCTGGCCACTCTACTCCCCCTGTCCTCCCAGCTTCTCCAGTTGCGATGAGCATAAATAGAGGAAGGCAGTTTATAAAGCAAGAAGAGAAGCAAGAGAACAGAGAAAACGTGACAGAGACAGCCTTAGTGGTAATGGCTCTCAACTTATCCCCAGTTTCAATTCAGTAAGGTCTGGCTATTCTTTGCTTCCTCACTAGGTTTCCATAAGACACCTCTTTTGCCTAACAGTAAACCTTCTATGCTTGGGATAGTTTGTGTGGATTAATGTTACTTGCAACCAGTGATGTCTGAACTGAAACAATCCATTTGAGTTGAAACAATCCATTACTGATAGCTTCTTCCCGATGGCACACAAAATAGAATCCAAAGTCTTTGCCATAGTCTGGAAGTATCTCCCGCCCTTACTCCAATATGACTGCATCTTATGCCACTCCCCAACCTTTTCATGACACTCTAGCCCATTTGATTTGCTTTAGTTCCTCAAAAAATATAGCTTTTTTCCGCACCATGGAACGTAAGTTCCATCAAAGACTGGGGCCATGTTGTCTTGTACACTTTTGTGTTTGCCGAGCTTAACACAGTACCCAGTACTTAATACATGATCAATAAATATTTGTTGGATCATCTGTGGCTTGTAAGTGACAGTTAAGAGGTCAAATCCATATATTCTCATACCCTATTCATTATTTTACACTGTTTGGTCAACCAACAGCCAATCAATTTAAGTTTATAGTTTCTGAATTATAAAATCTACAGTTATCATGAACATCTATTAACCCACATGTATTTAGTGAGCTCAAAGAGGAGACATAAGAACCATAGCTGATCTGCTGATACCACCAAAACATGCCACTAGTTATGCTGAAAACATTTTTGGAATCCAAAACAAAGAAAGATAATAGCACAAAATGTATTTAACAAAGAGTGAGTAATGTGTCCTCTCTCCTAGAGTCTTAGAAAATGTTAAACCACAAAATTGACAAATTAGCCAATTTTTAGATAGAAAATACTAAGTAGGTGAATAGAATAATTTTTCTTTGAATCAAAGGCCTAAGGGAACATTTTAGAAATGTTCTCCTGCATATTAATAATGGGCTAATAACTTACAATTACATTACATGCTTCTAAAGTTGGAGTCTATTTTCTTCTTCCCTTTTAAGTATCAGTTGTGTATCCCTTATCCAAAGTGCTTGGGACTAGAAGCATTCTGAATTTTGGATTTTTTTGGATATGAGAAGATTTGCATATATATAATGAGGTATCTTGGGGATGGGGCCCAAGTATAAACATAAAATTCATTTATGTTTCATATACACCTAATACACATAGCCTAAAGGTGATTTTATACAATATTTTAAATGATTTTCTGCTTGAAACGTAGTTTTGACTGTGTTCTGACTGCAACTGGTCACATGGTCAGGTGTGGCATTTTCCACTTGTGGCATCATGTCAGCATTAAAAAATACTGGAATTTTGGAGCATTTTGTATTTTAGATTTTGATATTAGGGATGCTCAACCTGTACAAGAAACATACGATTTGTTCAAAGAGATGCTGACCATAAGCCAAGAAAAACAGATACCCAGGGAGTCTGAGAATTAACTTTCCTCCTGGTGTCTCAGGAACATATATTACCTAAGTACCACACAACCTGACTTACATGCATGTGGCTGTGCAGGTGCAACCTGGATTAAAGTATCCACCAAGTGATTACTTGTTCCCTCCACGTAGCAGGGTATGTACCCTCCTGATGGTTTGCCACACATCCAATCATGCAATTTATCCCACCAGTCTAGTCTTTAGCAGAGCACCTGTTAAGTTCATTGCCTAACTTCCTTCCCCATCCAACTTCAGGATCCCCAATACCAGGGTCTGAGTTTTGGCTGCTTTGGAATCCCCATCATCTAGCCTAATGCTTGGCACATAGTTGCCAATACCAAGACCCATGAAATGCAAAAATCCATCTCGGTTAAGAGTTCAGGTCCAAATCTTGGCTTCATAACTATGCTACATATGTGACTTTGGCAAAGTTGCTTCACTGCATTGTGCCTTAGTTTTCTTATCTGTAGAAACGGTTATTAATAGCACTACTTTCACAAGATCATGGTGAGAACTGAATGACATAATGTAAGATAAGCACTCAATAGGTTCCAGCTCTTATTGCCACTATTAAATTATTATCGAATGAATGAATGAATGAATGAATGAATGGGTGTTCTTAGAGATTTCTCAAGTTCCTGGTTTCTTGTCTTGACCCTAGAGTTCTCCATAGCTGCTTTCCCACGAAGCTTCCAATGCTTTTGGAACCCAAGGGAGGAGATTCTTAGTACATCAAGTGGAAAATCAGGAGGCCATTGACAGACTCATGATAGGAGTAGCAGGGAAAAGCATAGGAATAATAAAAGAGAACATCTTGTCCATCATCTACTGGATAGGCACTGTCCTTGATCTCCACCCTGCTGAATACAAGCATTATTCTGAGCACTGCTGTCACCAAGTAAGGTAGGGACAGGTGAATGAGGAAGAACACAGAATCACTTTGAGTTTACCTTTCCTTTCCAATAAGTCAACCTGCAGTTCTTGAGCACCTAAGTGCCAGGACCTCTGCCAGATAAAGGAGGCATCAGTTAGCCTTCATTCCTCATAATCTAGCAGAGAAGACAAATAATGACCCAGTGGATACAACAACATGAGATGATAGATCAAGTGCCCAGTGTTGTGGCATAATCTAGCAGTGACACATGGCCCAGTCCAGGGCATCAAGGAGGTTTCTGGAAAGAAGTGATGTTTTAATTGATACCTGAAGGAGAGAAGGATTTTTTTTTTTTAATGAAGAGGGGAGATGAGAATGTTCCAAGTAGAGAGAACAGCAAGTTCAAAGGCTCAAAGTGGGGAAAGATGATATGTTAGAAGGACTGAAAGAAGACTAGCATGGCTGAAAGGCAGAGATGGGGAGGGTGGCAAGAGCTGAGGCTGTGGTGATGGTTGTCCCATCCCACCTCCCCCACACTTCTCCCTCTTCTCACACTCTTGCCTGTACTAAGGGTCTGCCCTGGAAATCCCCAGCCTTCTCACCACCAAGCCCATTAAAAAATTGCTTCTGTCACTTTTGTTTTTGAATATTTTGTTTTGACATATCTCATCAAACACACAGCATTTACTAAGACATGAATTAATTACCCCATGTTAATTAAAGTTGTATTTACTTGCTAGTCAGAGCTTCCATTAGAATGAGATAGACAGTGTTATCGCACAAAGCTGATGGAAGTTCAGTGCAAAGCATACAGATGTGACAGTCTGTTTAATAATACTAGGCAGTGCTAATGTTGGTTGAATTCTTGCTATTTCCAGGCACTATGGTAAACACTTTCTATGCATATCTCTTTTATTCAATCCTCTTGAAACCCTAGGAAGTATCCTATTTTCCAAAGAAGGCAACTGAGCTTTGGAGAGGTTAAGTAATTTGTCTAAAATCTCACAGCTAACAAGGTGTGAACCTGAGATACAAACCCATGAGGTGTAACCTTTAATTCTGTACTCTCTTAACGACTCCATTTGTAGTTTCTGGTCATGCAGATTTATTATAAGTTCATTTGATTTTTTTAAATTATTAAAAATAGCTCTAACATTGTTCCTCCTTCCTTCTCCCCAATTTGATGCATTTAAGGGTTGGACAAGGCTTTTATACCTTAAGTTGTTCTTTCTTTGCTTGCAATCCTGAGGTACTCAAGTTGATTACAAGATTCGTAAAGTAGGGATCAGATTCTGAAACCCTCTTCTAGCCATGAGGCATGTGCAAGAGTACCACATCAACGGCTTTAGTGTGAATTTTAACTTAAATCTTAGAAAAGGATCTATTTGTGCTATTAAGTCAATTTGAAAAGATTTACTGTATGCCGGGGGTTCCCTGTGATTTTGTTGAAAAAACGTTGCCACCTTTTTTTTTGTACATATAGTACTTGAAAATGGACACCACAGAGTGCACCATGAAATTCAAAAGAAAGAAAATAAAATGCAAATGTTCTATGCAAAGGTCTAATACGATACTAATAAATCAAAGCTAAAATGTCCAAATATCCCTACACATAATTATAGATGGATTCTGTGGTATCAAGATTATGATATTTAAAGTTAGTGAGAGAATTGTAGCCCTTCAATGTGACAAGTGTTCTATTCGAAAATGGAAAACAATACATCAGAGAAATTATTTGTGCCATGCCCAGACAATTGCATTAATTTATTTATTTGTTCCTATGGCAACAGAAGATGAAACAAGCTGAGCCTATGTTATGAAATAAACTTTCTGAAAGCAATTATTTTGAATTAAAACCAAATGTTAGGTTTATCCCCAAAACAATGGTGGATAATAACAGTGTGATGATGGCTTATATAGTCTACAGAATTCTTCTACTTCCATAACTAGGAGGGATGTCACTATTTGGACTCAGGACTCCGTCCATAACTGGATCTATTAATAGTTGCCATCTAAGGAGTTTTTCACCACACAAACACCAAACAACTACAGTCATGCATGGCATGATGATGTTTCAGTCAATGATAGACTGCATATATGATGGTGGTCCCATAAGATTTTAATGGAGCTAAAAGATTATCATCGCCTAGTGAGGTCATAGCTGTCCTAATTTATAGTGCAATGCACTGCTTACATGTTTGTGGTGATGCTGGTATAAAGAAACCTACTGTGATGCTAGTAATATAAAAGTGTAGCATATACAATTACATACATTATATTATCAAGTACATAATACTTGATATGATAATAAATGACTACGTTGCTGATTTATGTATTTACTATAATTTTTATGGTTAGAGTATACTTCTATATCCTCCAGACAAAGTTACTATTATCATAGAAGATGACAGTTCCTGAAGACCTTCTAGTGGAACAAGATGTGGAGGTGGAAGACAGTGACATCGATGATCCTGTCCGTGTGTAGGCCTAAGCTGATGTGTGTGTTTATTAAGTAAAATAAATAATAATTTTCAAAACAGGGGAAAAAAGCTTATAGAATAAGAATATGAAGAAAGAAAACATTTTTGCACAGCTGTCCAATGTGTTTGTGTTTTAAGCTGTGTTATTACAAAGGAGTCAAAAAGTTTAAACAATTAAAAAGTTTACAAAGTAAAAAAGTTACAGTAAGCTAAGACTAAAATTTATTATTAAAGAAACGCTTTTAAAAATAAATATGGTGAGGCCCAAGTGCATAGTGTTTATAAAGTCTTCAGCAGAGTACAGTAATGTTCCAGTCCTTCACATGTACTCACCACTCACTCTCGGATTCACCCAGAGCAACTTCCAGTCCTGCAGGCCTCGTTCATGGTAGGCGCCCTATACAGATGTACCATTTTTTATATTTTATATATTTTTGCTGTGCCTTTCTATGTTCAAATATGTTTAGATACACAAATATTGAACACTGCGTTCCAAAGGCCTACAGTATTCAGTGCATTAACATGCTGCACAGGTTTGTAGCTTCAAAACAACAGGGTTTACCACATAGCCTAGGTGTGTAGTAGGCTATCCCATCTAAGTCTATGTAAGTACACTCTAGGATGTTCCCACCATGATGAAATCACCTTCTCAGAACATATGCCCAGTGTTTAGTGTCACATATTCCCATCGTTTAGTGATTATAATATGATGGGGAGTTAAACAAACTGAATGAATCAATGACTTCTTGGGATATGTAGAACCAGTAAGGAGGTAACTTAGTTCAAAAAACCCAAGACTTATCAGCAGTGAATATTGAACTAGTCAATGTATGTGGCAGTACTGTCTAAATTTTTAAAATATATATATACACACAAAGGAAATGAAAGAAATCCAGTAGTCATACATCATCAAGCAATCACTAGTTACTGGCAGGTTGAAGGGTCAGGAAGATAAATTATGCTTGTCCCTGACTTCCAAGAGATTTAGGTATTTACAGGTTACTACTTTTTTAAGAGCCTCCTTCTCTTCCTCAGATTTTTAAAACGATTATTCTTAATAGGTTTTACTTTTTAGGGCAGTTTTTAGGTTTGCAGCAAAATTAGCAGAAAGTACAGGGAGTTAATTCCCATATAACCCCTCTCCCTGCATCTGCACAGTTTCCCTCATTATCAACAGCCTCTGCCAGAGCAGTACATTTGCTAATTTACCAACCTACATTGACACATTGTTATCACCTGAAGTTTATAGTTCACTGTAGGGTTTGCTTTAGAAGACAGTTTTTCAGTTTCTTAGAAAGACATTCACACTATACAATCCCACAGTCATGCACTTTGGTATTTATTCAAAGGAAGTAAAAGCTTGTGTCCATGCAGTAACGTGAAGGTGGATATTTAATGCAGCCTTCTTTATAACTGGCGAAACTTGGAAACAACCAAGATGTCTCAGTAGGTGAATGGAAAAACTGTTGTACATCCGAATGATGAAATATTATCTAGCACTATGAAGAAATAAGCTATCTAGCCATCAAAAGACATGGAGAAAACCCGAAAAGCATATTACTAAGTGAAAGAAGCCAATAAGAAGAGGCTAAATACTGCACGATTCCAACATCCAATATGACTTTCAGGAAAAGGTAAACTAAGGTCACAGTGAAAAAAAAACATCAGTGGTTGGTGGGTGGGAGGCAGAGGAAGGGATGACAGGCAGAACACAGATGATTATCAGGGCAGTGAAATTATTCTGAAGAACCTGTAATGGTAGATATATGTCACTACACATTTGTCAAAACACATAAAGTGTATACCACCAGATGTGAACCCTAATGTAAACTATGTACATTCAGTGATAATGATGTGTCAATATAGGTAAGAAATGTACTACCCTGGTGCAGAATACTGGTAGTGTGGAAGGCAGGGAGTCAGTGTGGGGAGAGGGTATGTGGAAACTCTCCATACTTTCTGCCCAGTGTTGCTGTTTAAAAATAAAGAATACGGCCAGGCATGGTGGCTCATGCCTGTAATCCCAGCACTTTGGGAGGCTGAGATGGGCGGATCACGAGGTCAGGAGATCAAGACCATCCTGGCCAACACAGTGAAACCCCGTCTCTACTAAAAATACAAAAAATTAGCTGGGCGTGGTGGCAGGCACCTGTAGTCCCAGCTACTCAGGAGGCTGAGGCAGGAGAATGGTGTGAACCCGGGAGGTGGAGCTCGCAGTGAGCCGAGATCTCACCACTGCATTCCAGCCTGGGTGACAGAGTGAGACTCCGTCTCAAAAAAACTAAAGAAAGAAAGAATACATGCATACATATATAGAAAATATGTATATAAAGTAAATACAAAAATAAAGCTATATATATGTAGTTTTTGCTCAGAAATAACATTTTAGTAAATACATTGTTCACTCATCACTAAATGTCTAAGTAAATAAAATATATACTCATATTTCAGGGCTGGGTTTTCAGAGCAAGCATTTGTCATAAAAATGAGATAAAATGAAAATCATCATGGAAATGAGTCATAAAGAAGAAAAATAGGAACCCATTTTAGAATTGAGAAGGGGAATTTAGCTCAAAATTCTAACAAAAGCAATTTTTAAGTAGGCTTGTCTCACTTCAAAGTACCTTTACACATTCAGTGCAGCGTAACTCCAGGAAAGGCTGGGCTCAAAGTAGCGGGAATTAGAATATTTGGAAAAGAAAAAGGAAGAGGAAGAGAAGGTGAAGAATCATGATAATTCTGTCCATGAACTGAGTAAATAACTTAGATTTTCCATTTTTCTTATACATCAATAAGTTTTAAAGGCCAGATGCTGGGAATACAGACCCAGCAAGTCAATTCTTGTCCCAAGGGAACTCCCATCCCCCTGTTAAACATGAATATTATTTTCTTTTGGGATATCAGGATGTTTTCCAATGTCTTTGCCCTGCTGATCCATCCTCCCCTCTCCCTGAACCTCCACCCCTTTCCATAGTATGCTGCTGTTTTCCACTTAGAAAACATCAGTCAAATTCCTTCTCACCTCTGGGTCTGGTCTGTCATCTTTCTCTTGAGATGTTCCTGTCTCTCTTATGCCATTTCAAAGCATATCTTCTTTCAAATACCAGGTTTTAAAAGCCTTTCTTGACTACTCCAGCACACATTTACTTGATATCTCATTCCCTGGACTCATTACTTACTGATGGTCAATGTTCCAGATTCTCAGTTAATAATTTCACATGTGCATCTGTTATCTCCAAATCCAGGCTGTGAGCAATAAAAAATACCCTGTCTTACATACATTTCCCGCAGACTGTCAGAATACAGGGCATCTATGAGGGACTTAGATGTCTTTTAATTGGTTTACATAAAACTTTATTCATGCTAATTAAAGTTTTCTATTTGAAAGTGGCATGCTGTTTTTCCAAATAAAGCCCATGTAACTATTAATCTCATGAACTCATAAGTGATTTTAGTAACAACCTTTGAAATTTCTTTCTCCCTTGAGAGACTCCAAACACTAACAGATGAGGCAATCTCATGATATAGAAATTAAAAATGAAAGTCATTTACGCGGGTGGCTATTAGGAGAAATATTTTATACCTAATTAGTGCTGAAAGACATTTTAAAAGTTTTTTCAAATTGATTATTGTGAACCGGAACTTGTTGATAATTCCATTTGGTTTAACAAAATTAAATATCTCTAAATTAATAAAAATAACCTTACCACTAACATTAGCTAATCAAAAATTTTTTTAATTTTAATAAAATGATAAGTGTGTTTCATGCCTAGGGAAGAGAAAGACATAATAGCTTATACTCCTACAAGTGAAGCAGTAGATATATCTGATTGGAGCCATTAAAATATAGAGAAAACAGCCCCCTGCCCCAAGAAGATATAACAGTATATTATTTAGTTTTGGGAAATCTTTACTTCTTTTGCTTTACAAACTTTATTCATTATCTATGCTTTTCCACTTTCAGCTTCCCAATAGTTCACAATCATATGCTCACAGAAGTCCCCCACCTTGTAATCTATGATAGCAATTAATATTCATTAAAACCATGCATAGATGCAAATATTAATTCTCAAGCAATTCCCCTGTGGAAAAAAAAAATGCATTAGAAAAAATCTCAATCATCAGCCTCCAAGTTAAGAAAGGTATGGAAGACAGAAGACCAAACCTACATGAACATTTCATCTTCCATTCATGATCCATCTAAATAACAGAAAATATATTTTTTAGAAAAAATAAATACATAACTTCTAGTTTTGACAAAAGGGCATACACTTAACTCTCTATGCTCTTCCTCATTAATTATAGCCATAAACTCTGGAAATAATAAAACAGACAATCATAAGAAAATGACAGAAACAGGTAGTCAGACTGACTGGGGCGCAGAACTAAAGAAATAACACATTGTTCCAAGGTATCACAAATACCCTTCCAGTGGCAGAAGATGATCAGTATCTTGAATCTAAACCACCAACCAAGCAGCACAAGATATTCCAGGTACACTCTGTCCCTGTACCAAAGAGAGTCCTGCTGACAACAAACAGCTAGGCTCTGAGAAATACTTCTCATCTCTGAAAGCTGGAGACTGCCTTCCCTCATCTAAAGTCACTGTGGACCTGGCCAGAAGACGTGCTGTCCAGCCTTACAGGAACCATCAGGGATTAGAAGCTTTGGTTTAACAAGACAAAGTAAGCCAAAATAGCACTGCAAAATTTCTGAAAACTAAGCTATCATTGGAACGACAGCCCACAAAAGTAGTCCGGGAGCTGCATGCCCAACCCAAACAAGATGACTGCCTGTATAAAGAAAATATTTGAATAGGAGCCAAAGTCTTCTAACACAATGTTCAGGATACAATAGACTATCATTTGTCATACCAACAACCAGAAAAATCACAACATGAATAATAAAAGATAAAAGATGCCACCAAAAAAATAAATCAGATATTGGAATTATTTGACAAAGATTTTACAGCAGTCAGCATATGATTCAACAAGCAAAAACAAATTCCTTTGAAATAAAAACATAGAAAAATCTTATAAAAATGAAAATTCTTATAAAAATGGAAATCATATAACTAAAAAATACAATAACCAAAACAAAACAAAAACCTCAGTAGAGGGCTCAGTAGTAAAATAAATATGACAAAGAAAAGAGTAAGTAAACTTGAAGGTAAATTTTTTTGTTGCTGTTAAATTGTGTCCTTTCAAAATTTTTATGTTGAAGTCCTAACCCTGAGTACTTAAGGTGACGTTATTTGAAATAGAGTATTTACATTTAAGCAAGTTAAAAAAGGTTATTAAGGTAGGTGGGCCCCAATCCATTATGACTGGCGTCCTCATAAAAAGGTGAAATTTGGACACAGTTACATTTGGTAGAATGCTCAAAAGGTTCTTGCCTTACTGTTCAATAGGAATTAGCCCTAAAACAGCCTTTCTTTTTTCTTTTTGAGATGGAGTCTCACTCTATTGCCCAGGCTGGAGTGCAGTGGCACGATCCCAGCTCACTGCAACCTCTGCCTCCCAGGTTCAAGTGATCCTCCCACCTAAGTCTCCCAAGTAGCTGGGATTATAGGCACCTGCCACCTTGCCCAGCAATTTTGGTGCTTCCTAATAAATCTTAAGACCTCAAAGGATTAAATCCTCCTATCACTTAAGTGCAGTGAATCTCAGAACAAAGTAAAATAATACTTATAGGAGTATGAAAATATTCATTATCTATGCTTTTCCACATTCAGCTTCCCAACAGTTCACAATTGTATGCAAACAACATAAAATTTACACTAATATAACATGCATGCAAGGAAGCAAGAAAGTATGATCCATAATAAAAATAAAAATAAATTAATTACAAAGAAACCCAGACTGACACAGTTGTAAAAATCATCAGATGAAATTATTATAGTTATTATAAAGGAATGCCACATGTTTAAAAACTAGGGAAAAAATTTAATATGCTAACTAGAAATGTTGAAGATATAATACAGACCTAAAGTGAACGTCTAACCATGAAAACTACAATGTCTGAGATGAAAAATACACCCAATTAAATTAATGGCAGATTGAACATTGAAAAAATAAAAATAGCATATTTAAGTGTATAGCAATATAAATGATCTAAAATCAAACATACAGAGAGAAAAAGAGAGTGAAAAAAACAAATAAATACAATAATCAGTGAACAGTGGGAAAATCTCAAGCCCCCTAATATACATGCAACTGGAAGTCACAAAGGTTAAGGGAAAGTAGTAAAATATTTAAAGAAAGATTTGCTGAAAACTTTCTAATGGTGATGAAAAGTATAACTGGTAACAGAGTAGAAAACCTGAACTGCAACTGATAAATCGCTAGAGTCTCAGTGTGGGCAAGTCTGAGTTAAAAACTCCAGGGGGCCCCCTCACAGGGGCCCTCAAACTTCTGTGAGTTTTACCTCCAGAAGCTCAACCAAGTTTTCACAGTAAATATACCCTGTAAAATTTCCTTCAAAAGTCAAGGAGAAATAAAGACTTTCTCAGACTTTCTTGAATCTACAGAACTATAAGCCTGCAGATTTAAGAGATGCAACACACACTAAGATTAGAAATATTTTAAAAAGAAAACTATACCAAGGTGTGTGATAATTAAATTGTTCAAGACCAGTAATACATAGAAATCTTAGAAGCTAAAGAAAAAAATATATATATACAGAGTAACTAAAACAATAATGTCAGCAGATTTCTAATCAGAGATAATGAAAGTGAGAAGACAGTGGAATACCATTTGGGGAGAAAAACTATCAACTCAGAATTCTATATCAAGCAAAATCTTTCAAAAACAAAAGCAACTTTTGGGTTTTGGTTCTACATGTAAGGAGCTTGAAAGTTACACTTTATTCTAACAAATTAAAAGCTAAAAAGACTGAGAGACTGGTCAGGTGAGGTGGCTCATTCCTGTAATCCCAGCAGTTTGGGAGGCTGAGGCAGGTGGATCGTCTGAGGTCTAGAGTTCAAGACCAGCCTGGCCAACATGGTGAAACCCTGTCTCTACTAAAAATACAAAAAATTAGCCAGACGTGGTGGCACGTGCCTGTAGTCCCAGCTACTTGAGAGGCTGAGGCAGGAGAATCACTTGAAGCCAGGAGGCAGAGGTTGCAGTGAGCCAAGATTGTTCCATTACACACCAGCCTGGGCAACAAGAGCAAAACTCCATCTCAAAAACAGAACTAGAGAAAACAAAAAAAAACTGAGAGATCACAACTCTTATTTGATCTGTAAAAGAAGTGAGGATTCAAGGCAAACTGCTTTCTCCAAGATTGCAGGAACAGACAACAAATAAAGAGAATCACAGTTTACCAGATTAAAGGCTCATAAACAGAAATTGCCATGGTAACTAGTAACATGGTAGAACACCTGAACTGTAAATGATAAACTGTTGAAGTCTCAGTTTGGACAAGTCTGAGAGTTAAAAACTTGAAGGAACCCAGTCATAGGGGCCCTCATGCTTCTTTGAGTTTTATCTCCTGGGGCTCAACCAGGTTTTCACAGTAAATATTAGAGAAAATTGCTTCATGTTTCCAGCAGGGGGAGGAGAAAAGAGCCATTTTTAAATATATGCCAGAAGATTCTTTTCTTAACAAGATCTGTACTTGGGAGAAATTATTTAATAAGAAGTTAACCTTGCTGGTTTTATCAGAGTCTAACTGACCTAGGGTAAGTGTATTAGTGAGGATTCTCTAGGGGAGCAGAACTAATGGAATATATATATATATAATATATATATATTTATATATATACACACACACACACACACATATGTATATATGAGCTTATTAAGTATTAACTCATAGGATCACAAGGTCCTACAATAGGCCATCTGCAGGCTGAGGAGCAAGGAGAGCCAATCTGAGGTTCCAAAACTGAAGAATTTGGAGTCTGATATTTGAGGACAGAGAGCATCCAGCACAGCAGAATGATGTAGGCTGGGAGGCTATGCCAGTCTCTTCATATTTTTCTGCCTGATTTATATTCTAGCCATGCTGGCAGCTGATTAAATAGTGCCCACCCAGATTAAGGATGGGTCTACCTTTCCCATTCCACTGACTCAAAATGTTAATGTCCTTTGGCAACACCCTGATAGACACACCCAGGATCAATACTTTGTATCCTTCAATCCAATCAAGTTGACATTCAGTAATAACCATCACAAGTCCACCCCTTGTCAACTTGAACCCATACACATCTCCTGAAAGCATACATAATCTTCAAATAAAGACATTAATAAGGACATAATTATGCCTAACATATACAACAGTCCTTCATACAATGGGAAATGCACCAATCCCCAACTCAAATACTATCACATAACTTAAATGCTAATGTGAAGTCAATAAATGTTATGTCACATGATAAAGGAGAAAGGAAATAAAATGAAGATATTTTCTTAGTACAAGTGTATACATGCACAAACACGTTTTTAACAAAAGAAGTAGGAAATACTCATGACAATTACAGTCCTTGTTTCTTCAGCTGGTCACGTGGTCATAGCTGGTATTGATGACTGCCTTCTTCTACTACCCATTCTTTATTCCTTTTGCTTTCAGGAAGTGCCTTGGCAGGTTGTATTTTTTTCCTAGTGGAGTGACCCAAATCTTCATTCTTGAGGGGTATGGGCCATTTGTAGTCCTGCCTGGATTGGGCTGTTGTAGTTTCCCATTGACCTTAGTCACAGGGCATGGTAATACTGAGACATGCCCTAATGGATCTCTTGTCTTCCATGCATACTCTTCCTTACCTCTATTGTGGAGTGGAATTGTAGACTTATCTCACCTTGATATTCTGGGTCAATCACGCCAGTCAACACTGTTACTCCCTTCTTAACCTGTTGACTTAAAAGTAGGAGGAGACCAAAGTGTCCAGGTGGCAATCTTAACCTCCAGTTTAATGGAATCATTGTTGTGTGTCCTGGTGACAGTGTTCCTCCCTCTGGAACTAAGACCTCTAGGTCAGCAGAACATAATGTTGTGGGAACAGGAAGCAAAAATTTTGCTAGTGGAACACTAGGGGTGATGGTGAGTGGTACCACTTTCACGTCCACCCCTTGCTTCCTGGACCCATGAATCCTGCCTCCAGGAGAAACAGTACCATATACTGGATGCTGATTCAGAGCATACATGGCCTTCTGGAGATCTTTGTCCCAGTCCTCCAAAGTATTGTCACCTACTTGGCATGCTAACTATGACTTCAAAAGGCCATCCCATTCTATCAGTCCAGCTGTTTCTGGGTGATGGGGAACACAGTAAGACCAGGGAATTCCATAAGCATGAGCCCACTGCCGCACTTCTTTAGCCCTAGAGTGAGTGCCTTGATCAAAGGCAATGCTGTGTGGAATACTATGATGGTGGATAAGGCATTCTGTGAGTCCATGGATGGTAGTCTTGGTAGAAGCATTGTATGCAAGATAGAAAAACCCATAACCGGAGTAAGTGTCTATTCCAGCAAGGACAAATCTTTTCCTTTTCCATGATAGAAGAAGTCCAATATAATTAACCTGCCACCAGGTAGCTGGCTGATCACCCTAAGGAATGGTGCCATGATAAGGGCTCAGTGTTGGTCTCTGGGGCTGGGAAATTGGGCATTCAGCAGTGGTCGCAGCCAGGTCCAGCCTTGGTGAGTGGAAGTCCATGTTGCTGAGCCCATGCATAACCTCCACCCCTGCCACCATGGCCACTTTGTTCCCAGGCCCATTGGGCAGTGACAGGGGTGGCTGGGGGGAAAGAGTCTCTGAGTCCACAGAAGGGGTCATCCTATCCATTTGATTATTAAAATCCGCCTCTGCTGAGGTCACCCATTGGTGAGCACTCACATGGGATACAAATATCTTAACAGTTTTTGACCCCTCAGAGAGGTCCATCCACATACCTCTTCCCCAAATTTCTTTGTCACCAAGTTTCCAATCATGCTTCTTCCAAGTCCATGACCATCCAGCTAAACCATTGGCTACAGCCCATGAATCACTATGTAATTACACATCTGCTCATTTCTTCTTCTATGCAAAGTGCACAACCAGGTGCACTGCCCAAAGTTCTGCCCACTGGGAAGATTTCCCTTCACTGCTGTCCTTTAGGGATGTCCTAGAAAGTGTCTGCAGTGTTACAGCTGTCCACTTTCAGAGAGTACCTGCATATCATGCAGAACCATCTGTGAACCAGGCCCTAGTCTTCTCTTCCTCTGTCAACTGATCATAGGGAACTCCCCATGAGACAATTGGTACAGGCTGGGGGAGAGAAGACAGGGTGGCAGGAGTGGAGACCATGGGCATTTGAGCCACTTCCTTGTGTAACTTACTTGTGCCTTCAGGACCCGCTCAAGTCTGATCACATATATATCACTTCCACTTGATGATGGAATGCTGCTGTGCATGACCCACTTTATGGCTAGATAGGTCAGAAAGCACCCAGTTCATAATAAGCAGTTCAGGTCACATGGTGACTTGATGACCCATAGTCAAATATTCAGATTCCACCAAAGCCCAGTAACAGTCTAGGAGGTGTCTCTCAAAGGGAGAGTAGTTATCTGCAAAAGATGGCAGGGCCTTGCTCCAAAATCCGAGAGGCCTCCACTGTGATTCACCTATGGGGGTCTGCCAAAAGCTACAAACAGCATCCCTATCTGCCACTGACACCTCAAGCACCATTGAATCTGCCAGGTCATATGGCCCAGGTGGCAGAGCAGCTTGCATAGGAGCCTGGACTTGTTGCAGAGCCTTCTCCTGTTCTGGACCCTACTCAAAATTGGCAGCCTTTTGGGTCACTTGATAAAAGGGCCAGAGTAACAAACCCAGATGAGGAATGTGTTGCCTCCAAAATCCAAATAGGCCCACTAGGTGTTGTGCCTCTTTCTTGGTTGTAGGAGAGGCCAATACAGCAAATTATCTTTCACCTTACAAGGAATATTTCAACAGGCCCCATACCACTAGACCCCTAGAAATTTTACTGAGGTAGCAGTTCCCTGAATTTTAGATTTATTTCCCATCCTCTGGCATGCAAATGTCTCACCAATAAGTCCAGTGTGTTTGCTACTTCTTGCTTACTGGATCCAATTGGCATAATGTCACCAATGTAATGGAACAGTGTGATATCTTGAGGAAGTGAAAAGTGATCAAGGTCTATCCAAATAAGATTATGACACAAAACTGGAGAGCTGATATACCCCTGAGGTAGGACAGTAAAGGTATACTGCTGGCCTTGCCAGCTGAAGACAAATTGCTTCTGGTGGGCCTTATGGACAAGAATGGAAAAAAAGGCATTTGCCAAGTCAACGGCTGCATACCAGGTACCAGGAGATGTGTTAATTCGCTCAAGCAATGAAACCACATCTGGCACAGCAGCTGCAATTGGAGTCACCACTTGGTTAAGCTTACAATAATCCACTGTCTTTCTCCAAGATCTACCTGTCTTCGGCACAGGCCAAATTAAAGAGTTGAATGGGGATGTGGTGGGAATCACCACCCGTGAGTCTTTCAAGTCCTTGATGGTGGTGCTAATCTCTGCAATCCCTCCAAGGATGTAATATTGTTTTTTATTTACTATTTTTCTAGGTAGAGTCAGCTCTAATGGTTTCCATTTGGCCTTTTCCACCATAATAGCCCTCACCCAAGGAGAATAACCATCTCCAGTCAGCTCTAGCCTTCCACATCAACGAAGTAAATATTCACCTTCAGTCCACTTTAGCCCTTCACATGAAAGAAGGGAAATACTCAACTCTGGCTTACTCTAGCCATTCTCTCCCACCTAACCAGGTAGGGTGCAAACTGAAAATCAATGTTAAAGTTCATAGTCCAGAAGCATCCCTTTTAAAAAACCAAACCTAAACAAACAAACAAAACAAAGCAAAACAAAACAAAAACCAAGACCCAATTACAGGACTAGAGAATGCTTCTTCTCCCTCCCCACATTTTACCACCACATTAATAAAGGCCTATTTACAGCAATTTCTTTTATGTGATCCATTATATCTGGCTATCAAGAAAAAAAAGCCAAATCACAATTTTAAGTGAAAGGGTAAACATCAGAATCAGAAATGGCAGGGATGTTGGAATAGTCAGACTAGGAATTTAAAACAACAATGGTAATATGCTAAGTGGTCTAATGGGTAAAATAGCATGCAGGAACAGACGAACAATATAAGCAAAGAGATAGGAATTTGAAGAAAGAACCAAAATTAAATGATAGAGATATAAATCAATGTAACAGAAATGAAGAACACCTTTGAAGGGCTTATTAGCATACCAGGCATGGCTGAGAAAATAATCTCTGAGCTCGAAGGTATCTCAATAGAAACCTTCAAAACTGGAAAGCAAAGAGAACAAAGACAAAAACAAAAAAACGACAAACCTAGAATATCAAAGGACTGAGACACAATTACAAAAAGTGAAGTAAATACATAATACAGATGCCAGAAGAAGAGAGAAAGGAACAACAACAAAAAAACAATTGAAACAATAATGTCTAAGAATTTTTCCAAATTAACGTCATACACTAAACCTCAGAACTAGGAAGAAGCTCAGAGAACATTAAACAGGATAAATGCCAAAAAACAAATAAACAAAAAACAACACCTAGGCACATTATTTTTAAACTACTAAAAATCAAAGATAAAAAAAAAATCCAAAATGAAGCCAGAGGAAAAAAAACATCTATAGAGGAACAAAGATAAGAATTACATCTAACTTCTCAGAACTCATGCAAATAAAAAAAGAATGGAATACAATATTTGAAGTGTTGGGGAAAAAACTCAGCAGCACTGAATGCTATACCCTGTGACATTTACTTCAAAAGTCAAGGAGAAATAAAGACTTCCTCAGACAAGCAAAAATTGAGAAAATTTCTTACCAATAGACCTGCATTGTAAAAAATGTTCAAAGAAGTCCTTTGGAAAGAAGGACAATAATATAGGTCAGAAACCTGGATCCTCATAAAGGAGGATACACATTCACCCATAATGAATACACATGAATTCATAATGTGTATGATCCTAACAACAAAATATCAAACTATGTGATGCAAAAATTGATAGAACTGCAAGAAGAAATAAATGAATCCATTATTACAGTTGAAGACTTCGATACTACTTTATTAGAAATGAACAAAGCCAGCAGGCAGAAAATCAGTAAAGCCATAGTTGAATGAAATAACACTATCAATCAACTGTATATAATTAATATCTACAGACTACTTCGCCCAACGACAGCAGAATATACATTCTTCTCAAACTCACATGGAACAATCACCAAAATAAACCACATTTTAGGTCATCCAGTAACCTTGACTAATTTAAAAGAACAAAAATCATAAAATGTTTGCTTTCAGACCACAATAGAATTAAACTAGAAATCAGATAACTGAAAAATTATAAAATACATGAAGATTTAAAAATACTCTTCTGAAAGACACATGAGTGAATGAAGAAATCTCAATAGAAATTTTAAAATATTTTGGACTAAATAAAAATAAAAACACAACATCAAAATTTGTGGGATGCAATGAAAATAGTGCTTAGAGGGAAATGTACAGCATTCAATGCATATATTAAAAATGAAGAAATATCTAAAATTAATAATCTGTTTCCATTTTAGGAAACTAGGAAAAGAAGATCAGATTAAATCCAAAGTAAGCAGAAAAAAAAAATTAAGAACAGAAAATAATAAAACAGAAAAAAGGAAATTCATAGAGAAAAATCAACCAAACCCAAAACTGATTCTTTGGAAAGATCAATACAAGCAATAAGCCTCCAGATAGGTGGTTAACTAAGAGAAAAAAGGAAGAGAACACCAATTAATAATATCAGAAATGAAAGAGGGATATCACTATAACATAGGAATATTTTTAAAAAGGAATGCTATGAACAACTCTAAGCTTACAGATTTGATAACCTAGATGAAATATACCAATTCCTTGAAAGACATAATCTTCCAAAACTCACACAAGAAGAAATAATTTGAAAACATACACATTTTAAAAACATATTCAATTATTATTCAATTATTAAGACCCTTCTAAAACAGAAGGAATCAGACTGAGATAGTTTTACTGGGTAGTATTCTACCAAACCCTTAGGGAAGAAATTATACCAATTTTCTATAATCTTTTTCAGAAAATAGAAAGAGAGGGAATATTTCTTAATTCATTCTCATCATCAGCATTACCCTAATACTGAAACCATACAAAGATTTTGAAAGAAAACTACATCACGCCTGTAATCTCAGCACTTCGGGAGGCCGAGGAGGGCGGATCACGAGGTCAGGAGATCGAGACCACGGTGAAACCCCGCCTCTACTAAAAATACAAAAAATTAGCCGGGCGTGGTGGCGGGTGCCTGTAGTCCCAGCTACTCAGGAGGCTGAGGCAGGAGAATGGCGTGAACCCGGAAGGCAGAGCTGCAGTGAGCCGAGATTGCGCCACTGCACTCCAGCCTGGGAAACAGAGCGAGACTCGTCTCAAAAAAAAAAATAACAACAGTAACAAAAGAAAACTACAGACCAATATCACTCACAAACAGAGACGCAAAAATCAATAATAAAAATTAGCAAATTCAGTCCAACAGTGTATAAAAAATTATATAGTATGTACCCGTAGAATTCATCACAGCTATGCAAAGCTTATTGCACTTTTAATAATCAATTAATGTAAACTATCACATCAACAGGCTAAAGAATAAAAATCACATGATCTTATCGAGAGATACAGATAAAGCATCTGAGAAAATTTAACACCTATTTGGGATAAAAATACACAGCAAACTAGGAATAGAGGAAAACTTTCTCAACTTGATAATGCATATCTACAAAAATGTATAGTTAATATCACACTTAGTGGTGAGAAATTAGAAGCTTGCCCACTAAGATCAGAAACAAAGAAAGAATGTCCCCTCTCACTACTCCTTTTTCACCATTATATGGAAAGTCTTAGCTAATGCAATAAGAAAAGGAAAGGTATATTGATTGTAAAGGAAGAAACAGAGCTGTCTTTTTTGTTGATGACATGATTGTCTCTTTTGAAAATATCAAAGAATTAATCAAAAAAGTCCTAGAACTAATATCTCATCACAGCAAGGTTGCAAGGTACAATACAAAAATCAATTGCTTTCTTATATATCAACAATGAACAAGTGGAATTTGGAATTAAAACACAATATCTTTTACATTAGTATCCTACAAATTTAAATACTTAGTATAAATCTAATAAAATATGTACAAGATCTATGAGGAAAACTGCAAAACTCTGATCAAAGAAATTAAAGAATAACTAAATAAATGAAGAGATATACCATTTCAATTGCTACAAAGGCTCAATACTGTGAAGATGTCAGTTCTTCCCAAATTGGCCTATGGAATCTATTGCAGTCCAAATCAAAATCCCAGCAAGTTATTTTGCAGATATTGAAAAACTGATTGTAACATTTATACTAAGAAGGAAAACACTCAGAATAGCCAATATACTATTGAAGGGAAAGAACAACGTTTGAGGACTAAGACTACACAAGTTCAAATCTGACTATAGATTTTTTTTTCCAAGATGTCAGAGTAGAGGCTTTTAGCATGCCTCAGCTATGTGGAAATAGCAGGATAGTGCATAAAGATAAACTCTGTGAGTTTCAATTCAAGAAAAAAGATAAAAAGGGAATCACTGGAATTGTGAAGGATACCTGTGATGGTTAATATTGAGTGTCAATTTGCTTGCACTGAAGGATGCAAAGTATTGTTCCTGGCTGTGTCTGTGAGGGTGTTGCCAAAGAAGATTAACATTTGAGTCAGTGGACTGGGAGAAGCAGACCCACTCTCCATCTGGGTAGGCACCATCTAATCAGCTGCCAGTATGGCTTGAATAAAGCAGGAGAAAATGGAAGAGCAGACTTGCTGAGTCTTCCGGGCTTCATCTTTCTCCTATGCTGCCCTTGAACATCAGACTCTAAGTTCTTCAGCTTTTGGACTCTTGGATTTACACCAGTGAGTTGCCAGGGGCTCTCAAGCCTTTGGCCACAAACTGAAGGATGCACTGTTGGCTTCCCCACTTTCGAGGTTTTAGAACTCCGACTGATCCACCACTGGCTTCCTTGCTCCTCAACTTGCAGATTGCCTATTATGGGACTTTACATTGTGATTGTGTGAGTCAATCCTCATTAACAAACTCCCTGTCATATATTCATATATCCTATTAGTTCTGTCCCCCTAGAGAACCTGGACTAATACAGATTTTAGTACCAGGCACGGTTCTAGAGGAAGAGAATTTTAAGGATGGATGTCTCTAGTTGGTTTTGGAGTTTCTGGAGTTGGCTGCTTAATCTGAGTAGACCCCAAAATGCTAAGGACTCTACTTCTAATAGTATGGAGAACACTGATAGTCCTTGGTGTGAACTGTTTAGAGAGTTATATAAAATAAATGCATTTGATACACCTACTTTACTGATTGTGAGAGTCAAGGAGTTTAGTGACTTTATACATAATACCTTTGACTATGTGTGGGGAACCAAAAAATATAAAGTTAGTTGGTTGCTCCTAACTTCACTGGACAAAGTGATGAAAGAAAAGGATGAGCTCAGGGATTCTAACTCCTAGCTCCAGAAGCACATACTGAGCCTCAAGTCTTCTAAGATTGCCCTGAGAGTCATACCTCCTGTAGACAAAGGGTTGAAACTGCAGAAAATCAGGCACAAGCTCTTATCATGTGAGTGGCTGACCTGCAATGAAAGGTACATGCTCAGTCTCACCAGATGTCTATTAAAGTGAGGGCATTGATTGGAAAAGAATGAGACCCTGCAACTTGGAATGGGGATGTGTGGGAGGACCCTGATGGAGCTGGGGACACTGAGCTTGTAAACTCTAATGAGGCTTTTTTTTGCCCAAGAAAACAGCTTCCTCATCCCCAGTGGTGGCAACATCCCCTCCCCGTCCTGCTGCCATCAGCCTTGCCACCTTTGTCTGAGGAGATTAACTATGCACTGCCTGAGGCAACAGTGATGGCCTCCCCTGAAGTGGTTGCCAGGCAAGACAATGCTGATTCCTTAGAACCCACCCCTGACACCCCTGTTTGCTTCTAGTCCTATAACTAAAGTCCTGGCAGACCCCTAGAGGTGAAGTTCAGAGTGTGACCCACGATGAGGTGTGCTACACCTGAAAGAACTGTTTGAGTTTTCTAATTTATATGGGCAGAAACCTGGACAACAGGTATGGGAATGATATCAAGGACGTAGGATAATGGTGGAAGGAACATAGAGTTGGATCAGGCTGATTTTATTGATTTGGGCCCACTAAGGAGGGATTCTGAATTTAATGTTGCAGCTCAGGGAGTTAAAAATGGTTCTAATAGTCTATTTGCTTGATTAGCTGAAATATGGATCAAAAGACAGACCACTGTGAGCGAGGTGGAAATGCCTGATCTCCCTTGGTTTAATGTAGAGGAAGGGATCCAAAGACTTAGGGAGACTGGGATGCTAGAGTGGATTAGTCACTTTAGAACTACTCATTCCAGCTGGAAGGGTCCAGAAGAAATAGCCTTCACCAATATTTTGCGAGATAGATTTGTGAGGGCAGCACCTGCATCCTTGGAGAGCTCTGTGATTGCTCTTCTCTGTATGCCAGTTCTTACAGTAGGGACCACAGTAACTCAATTACAAAATTTAAAAGCAATGAGAATAATTGGATCCCGAGGTGGTGGGGGCCATGTGACGGCACTCAACTGTCACAGGCAAGATAGGCATAGTTATGGTAATGGACAGCAGAGGCAAAGCAGCAATGAGAATAGTCTGACATGTATAGAGCTCTGGCATTGGCTGATTTTGTGTAGTGAGCAAAGTAGACTGTGGAGTGGCAGTGAAAAACAAGAGAATAAAACTCAACAAGTAAAAATGATATCCTGAAACCTGGAAAATAACATTTTTCAAGAAGGTGGGAGGGTTCAGCCACGCGAAATGCTGCTGAAAGGTCAAGGAGGATGAGGGAGGTCAGAGACTTGACTATTGGTTTTCTCAATACGTAGAAAGTGGCTGACCTTGATGTTGATACATTTAAGCAGAGTGACAGGAATAAATAGCATTTGGTATGGGTAAGAAGAAAATGGGAAGAGAGGAACAAATGGCTGAAAGAATTAATAGTTATTCATTTTCTTCAAATTTCAGATTTAACATGACTTATTTGAAAGTATCCAGTTAACGCATTTACAGATGAAAATGTGGATGATAAAGAAACCACTCAATTCAAAGAGAAAGTTTTCAAGTATCCAGTTCACTTTGTTCCTGAATATATTAAAGGTTAACAAGACTGCAGTTAGCTTAATAAATAAAGAATCATTGCTTTTTCATCTGGGACATTTTTCTGAATCATGGGTACAAAGCCACATAAACGTAGATCGTAACAGAAATCGTCTATTTTCTTTCATGTTAAAATCACTAGTCTCCCCACACAATGTAGCTATAATTAATTGTTATTATTAATGTACTTCACCAACATTATCTGTTTAGACAATCATTCATTGTAACTCTGTAAAATAAAGTATATCATTGTCCAAAACATGGCAATAAGCCTAAAATGCTCAAGAAGGCTCTAATTAATTTTGCTTTTATGACTCATGTCTAGTTCACAGTCACAGAATGATGTAACACTTCAAATGGTCTGGAAGGCATACACAAGGAGTAATGAAATCTTGTTGGGATCTAAAATGAAGAGCTAAAACAATGGTCAGGACCAGAACAACACGCACCAATAGCATAAAAGCTGCAGCTCCCCTTGGAGAGATACTTTGCTAATAAATTAGAGCACTACTACTGCCAAAAGAAGACAAGTGTTAGGGATGCAAAATGTACAAGCTATAGATAGAGAAACTATAACTGCAAACATCTTCAAGGTATATTCTGGGTCTGAAAGTTGCCTTGAAGAAAGGGATAAATGAGGGTTATTCAGGTTAACTTCCTTGCCAACTTCAAATAATCTGGACCTTAGGCATTTTGCTAATATTTGCTAAATGTTGGTGTGTGCAGGCACTGTATAAATCTTTTATATGTACCATTTCATTTACTGTTCACAACCACCTTACAAAGTAATTACTATTATCACTCCTATTTTCTAGTTCAAGAAATAGAAGATCAGATTCCTTGTGAGACTTGATCAAATTCATACAGCTAGAGATTAGTCAAGCTGTATTTGATCCCAGGCAGTCAATACCTCCTTTCTCAAATCCAAACTCTGTACTGACAAAAATACATAATGATTGAAATTTCTACATATGGCTACCCTGGCACTGTGATCTAGAAATTAAGAGACAAATTTTACCTGAGGCTTGACATTAACTCTCTAGGGGACTTTGGAACAGTCTTAATCTCAGTCAATCTCAGTTCAGACCATATTTTATGGAAACTAATGAGATAACAATATGAAGATTTGTTAACTGCTATTATTGTGCCCATCTTCACCCATCCCTAAAAAAGTTTTACTAGATTCTATCTATAAAACGTAGAGCTTAAAATACTGAGAACGACCATTTCATCCCAGACTCCTGACTGACTGAATGAACCCATTTCATTCTAGCTGGATGCACAAGAAAACAGTTTTTATATTATTCTTCTTGCAGGGGAATCCAAATTACAACATTTCTAATCTTTAACCCAGAATATTCTTTCTTTCCTAAACATTTCTAAGGAGAAATATACATATATATACATACACACACACACACACACACACACACAGGTTTCTTTTTCGTTTTTGTTTTTTTTTTAAAAAAAAAAGAAAGAAAGAAAGAATAATATCAAAACAACAAAAACTTCCATGCATGGCAAAAGGCTGAGAGTTAAGTAAATTATAGGGTGCCAATATGATGAAATACTATGCAATTTATTAAATGAAGAATTAGATTTTAAAATATTTAAGGAATATAATGAAATAGTATTAAGTGGGAAATGTAGACTAGAAGGAAATATATACACAATGATTATGACTATTTGTGTGAAAATAATTGGGGAAAAAAGCTCTTAAGAAATGAAATTCAGCATAGTTTGGGGGATTTTCCCCCATCGTTCGTTTGAACATATTTTCTTAAAAATGTTTTATATTTATTTAAGAATATTCTAATGTTTAAAAAACATTAGCAACTAAAACAACACTCCTTTCACACTCTCCACCAAAAAAAAAAAAAAGAAAGAAAGAAAGAAAAAGAAAAAGCAATAAATCTCCCTCCAACTCTTCCTTTATTTCTAACCCCTATTTTGGCAAAGTGTTGACTTCTCTTTCTGGTAGATCTGCCTTGAGTATAAGAAGTCAAACAGCTCAGTTAGTTCTGAAAATGCTCAGTGAAGGACTCTCCAAGAAAGTTCAATCAGCTTGCAATTCCTGTCTCTAATTTGGCACTGTGGCGCGATTCTGACCCACATGACGCTCGGTTGCTGCTGTTAGGATACCACCAGTAATTCTTCCAAATCACCTCAGAACCATCCTTGATGCATTTAATGCATTCACACACACATGCAGTCTACTTCGTGCTAAGCACTGGACATTCAATAACGAGCAAAAACTCATTCCCTGAGCTCACTGAAGTTACTAATATTGACCCGCTCTGTTTAAATTTTTATTTTTAAATGAGGATATATTTAACAACGTTTTTGAAAAAGAGATAAAACTCAACCATATTTCACCATCCTAACACAATGTTCTTTTCGGTGTATTGCCCTCCTGTCTTTGTCTTCATGCATACATATTTTATAATCTTATAATTACAGTATAAGAGGCAAAGTATAATACTGGGTTCAGAACTTTTCACCAGGATCATAAAGAGTTTTCTAGTTTTTTTACAGTTTTAATAATGATCATTTTTTATAGTTTTCTGTATTCAACCATATATCCTATTCTTTGTCCTTTTCCAATTTCTGAGTATTTAGATTACTTTCAGATTTTATTTTCTGTTTACTCTATAATATTGATAATACAAAAAAGAAAACAGGAACAACAAAAGAATGATTCTGACTCAGTACAACCTGGTCTTTACTTCTCTCTCTAGCTTCTTCTCTTATCTCTCCTTACCTCCAATTCCATGCTCAGTTCATGGTAATATCTGGAGGATCCGAAAGCCCCGTATGTTGTTCAGTCTCTATGCCTTCGCAGACGCTCTTACCCTTGCCAATGAGCACTTTTCCCCAAAACTGATTCCTAATTCTCCCATCTTCTTTGCCTAGAAAACCCTTCCTCATCTGGTATGGTTTGAATATTTGTGACCCCTTCAAAATTCATGTTGAAACTCAATCCCCAATGCAACAGGATTATGAGGTGGAGCATTTAGGAGGTGATGAGGCCTTGAGGCATCTGCCCTCGTGAATGAGATTAGCTCATTATAAAAAAGCCGGAGGAAAATTGCTGGGCCCTTTTTCCCCTCTGTCCTTTCTGCCATGTGAGGATACTGTTCATTCCTTTTTGTCCTTTTGCCCTTCTGCCTTCTGCCATGTGAGGATGCAATGACAAAGGTGCATTGAGGAGGCAGCGTCTAGGAAGCAGAGAGGGAGCCTTTCCCACACACTGAATATAGGATCCTTGATCTTGGACCCCCAGTCTCCAGAACTGTGAGAAAATAAAGTTCTCGTCTTTAAATTACCCAGTCTCTGGTACTTGATTATAGCAGCACAAACAGACTAAGACAACTATTTGGGAACTTTTTTTTTTTTCTTTTTTTTTGGAGACAGTGTCTAGCTCTGTCACCAAGGCTGGAGCGCAATGGTGCGATCTCGGCTCACTACAACCTCCACCTCCCGGGTTCAAGCGATTCTCCTGCCTCAGCCTCCCGAGTAGCTGGGATTACAGGCACGTGCCACCGCACCCAGCTAATTTTTGTATTTTTAGTAGTGACGGGCTTTCACCATGTTGGTCAAGCTGGTCTCGAACTCCTGACCTCGTGATCCGCCTGCCTCAGTCTCCCAAAGTGCTGGGATTACAGGTGTGGGCCATTGCGCCCGGCCCTGGACCTGTTAAACTGGAAGTTCGCACAACAGGACTGTTGTGCTGTTATCCACTCACCAACTCAGCAACCATGGCGCTTGGTATTTAATACTCCAAGTCCCTAAATGACTCACCTATATCTACTGCTAGAATGTAAGTTCTGCGAGGGACATATCTTTTTTTTTTCCATTCACTTTTCCTTCCTTTATGCTTTCTCATTTCTTTGTAAGACCTCACATTATTTTGTATTATTAAATATGCTATAAATTCAAAATAGTATATGCAACATAAATATAAATAAGGTATAATAATAAAATGAGACCCATGTATCTACCACCTAGTACAATGTTGTCTTTTTGCGCTGATTAGAATCTATAACAATGTTTTGAATAAAACTAGTGAAATCAAGTATCCTTTTCTTTTCTTAAGTTTTCAAGGGAATGCTTGTAAAGCTTTACCATTAAATGTGATACTTGTAGTAGGTTTTTGGCAGACATTTATTGGGTTAAGGAATTCACCTTCTAACCTTAGTTTTCCCGAAGAATTTTTTTTTATCATGAGTAGATATTGAATTTATCAAACGTTTTTGCTACACCTACTCAGACGGGTATATGATTTTCTCCTTTTATCTGCTAATCTGGTGATTTACGTTTTAATAGGTGTTCTAACGTTAAAATAACCTTGCATTTTAGAGTTTAACCAATATGATTAATGGGTATTATATTTTTAACACATTGCTGAACTGAGGATGCTCATATTTTGTTTTGAATACTTCATGTATGTTCATGAGCGAAATGAACTTCTAATATTCCTTATACTATCCTTGCTTGGTTTTAGTATCAAGGTTATATTAACCTCACAGGAAAACAAAAACTTAGTTACCCTCTGTAACTAAGTCTATTCTTTGAAAAAAAATCTAAGATATTATCTGTCTTTCAAGTGTTTTATAGAATTCATATACAAAACCATTTGGACCTAATATTTTCTCAGCATAAAATTCTTCCCAGTACTTACATCATCTTTTTTTTTTTTTTTTTTTTTTTTTTTTTTTCTGAGATGGAGTCTCGCTTTGTTGCCCAGGCTGGAGTGCAGTGGCATGATCTCGGCTCACTGCAACCTCTCTGACCCAGGTTCAAGCAATTCTCCTGCCTCAGCCTCCTGAGTAGCTGGGATTACAGGCGGCTGCCACCATGCCCAGCTAATTTTCGTATTTTTAGTAGAGACGGGGTTTCACCATGTTGGCCAGACTGGTCTCGAACTCCTGACCTCAGGTGATCCACCCGCCTCGGCTTCCCAACGTGCTGGAATTACAGGCGTGAGCTACTGTGCTCGGCCACATCATCTCTTTTAATCATTGCTTTATGTATAGTTATGCTTTCCTTTTCATTCCTAATGTCTATGTCTTTTCTTTAAATTTTGGTGGGTTTTATTGGACATGCATTGATTTTGGTAGTCTTTAAAAATGGCAGTTTTATTAATTATATTTGTTTTCTATTTTATAAATGTGTCATTTCTTATTTTTACTTTTATGTGTTTATTTTGTTGTCCTTCTAATTTCTTAAATTGGATGGTTCTCACATTATTTTATTCTCTAATATAAGTACTTCCTAGGAAGTCTTCCTATAACCAACAAATTGAGTTTTATATTATTGTTTCTGTTTCCATAAAGATTGATGCCTTAACTTATAGCTCTTCTAACAGTTTTTTAAAAATAAATATTCAAGTGTATGTTGCTTTCTGTTTCTTAGTGGTGTTGTTAATTTATGAATGAATTTTATTGTATTCATACAAAGTCTCCATGAGATCCAATTTCTGGAATTTGTTGTCAATTTTTTTTTTTTTTTTTTTTTTTTTTTTTTTTTTTTTTGAGATGGAGTCTGGCTCTGTCGCCCAGGCTGGAGTGCAGTGGCCGGATCTCAGCTCACTGCAAGCTCCGCCTCCCGGGTTTACGCCATTCTCCTGCCTCAGCCTCCCGAGTAGCTGGGACTACAGGCGCCCGCCACCTCGCCCGGCTAGTTTTTTTTTTGTATTTTTTAGTAGAGACGGGGTTTCACCGTGTTCGCCAGGATGGTCTCGATCCCCTGACCTCGCGATCCGCCTGTCTCGGCCTCCCAAAGTGCTGGGATTACAGGCTTGAGCCACCGCGCCCGGCCTGTTGTCAATTTTTACAAATCTTTCCTGCATGCTCAAAACAGCATTTTATTCTCTGGCTCTTGGGATGTATTTCCTGTGTCCATCAGATCAAGCTTATTAAGTGTATAGTTCAAATTCTCCCTATCCTTTCTAATTTTTGTCTATTTGATATATCAATTACTAAGAGAGAAGAGAGAGAATAAAAATCCCTTCTCTGCCTTTCAACTGTCCTCTGTTCTTAAGTTTGATGTGTGTTCCTTGTAAAAAATCATGAAATTGACTTCCATATTTTTTGGACATGGTCATTTTTTACAATCCCTGTCATCTCACTGATAATTAGTCTTATATTTTTATTTTTTTTCTATCTTTTTTGGTGTTATTTGCCTTGGTTTTACGCAGCTTTATTTTTTCTTCTCTTGCTTTCTTTTGCTGTGTTTATTGATTTGTTTTTTTTTTCCTTTGAGAAGTTTTATTTTTGTCTTATAAACTTTTAAAAGTTTAAAGTTATGTTGACATTATTGCTGAATAATAAAGGTATCTTAGAAGACCATTCTAATCATCTGTCACAAAAACTCCACTATCATGTTCATTCTGTTCACAATAGAAAGTATACCCTGCTTTACTTAACTCTCAATATTTGACATTAGCATTATTGAATTTAATCATTAATCATTTTTCACTTATCCAAATTTTTACTCTCTAATCAACATACTTTAAATCTTAGACCTTCCTTCTTGGATCATTTGCTTCTTTCTGAAGTACATGTATTAAAGTTCCTTGTGGCAAAGTTATGTTGCTAGCAAACACTGCTTCAGTTACTTCTAAAAACGTCTTGCTTTTCTTCTTGTTTTTGAAAGTATAGAATTATAGATGGTTCCTCAGTTTTTTTCTCAGGGCTTTGAGGCCAATTGTCCAGTAGCCATTTCTTTAATATTTCTTTTTTTCTTGCTACTTTTATATTGTTTTCTAAATAATGAAATTGCAAAAACCTCAAGGGCAAGGTGCTTACAACTGGTCTTGTTTTTAATTATTTTGCTTTGGATCCACTGGACTTCCTAAATCTGAAGATTTATGTCTTTAAGTGATTCTGGAAAACTCTTGCCAATTGTATTTTCAAATATTGCCTTTTCATTCTCTCTATAATCTTTACCTAGAAGTGTTAGTGAATATGTGTTGAACCTATTCCCTCTAAACTCCTTATCTCTTAATCTATTTTTCTTGGGTTATGTCCCTTTTTCTCTTTCTGTTCTAGTCCATGTAACTTTTTGCATCTCTTTGAAGTTGATTAATTTTCTTTTCTGCTTTGTATATTCTGATGTTTAACCATTCCATTTTAGTTGTATATTTAATCTAGAAGCTTTTATTAGTTCTTTTTTTAACCAATCTTTCTGGTTATCCTCAAATAATTTCTAGTTCCCAATTATGATATTTTGTGTGTCATTTTAAAAATATATACATTTAACACACTTATTTTGTGTTCTGTTTTAGGTCACTAAATTTTTATGGATCTGGTTCTGTTTTTTGTCTTTTATCTTCCTTCTTAGTTGTCTTACATTCATAGTATCCTGTTTCCTTTTGTGTAGGATTTATTATTATTATTATTATTGTCATAATTATGAGCTCATATTTGGAACTCTGCTTACAGGAATCCTGTAGGAATTTCATGGCTTCTAAGTTCCTCTGAGAATATCTGCATTTATTTCTACCCAATACCTAGGAACAGTACTACCTTTGTCCATTTTAAAGTAAAAGTCTCAGTTACGGCTTTTCAGTTCCCAAATGTGTGAATTCAGTCCCCAGTCCCTCATGGGGGCTGACTGATGCCATAGATTCTCAAAGGAAGCTTTTTCTCCACCTTCAATTAAAGCCAGTTCTGAAACCAACAAGTATCTCCCCTTTATGCCTCTGCGGAGTATAATCTGAAAACCAGAATTTCCATGCATCCTTTGTGGTTTTATGCTTTATCCATGGAGGAGGGTAGGCTGACTCGATGCCTTTCACTCTATTCATTCTTTGTCACTCGTCCTACTGATAAGATTGTTAAACCAAAACTATAAATCAATTACTTGGGTTATCACACACTCCCGGACAGCCCAAAGCTTCACTGTGTTGCTCACCTCCATTGAGTTATGGTCCCATTCTTTCCCTGACCTTTCTGCCAAACTCACACATTTATTTAAATTGTCTTTTTAAAATTTCATATTATATGGCATTTTTAGTTGCTTTGTAAGAGGAGAGTTGCTGGCTCTCTGTAACTGTCGTATTTCCAGAATGGAAGCCATGAACATTGACTTTCTTATACACCATTGAATCCTAGTACCTAATGTAGTGCCTGACATTAAGCAGACATTATATGAAAATTTATAGAATAAAGGAATTAATTAAAATATTTGATATTATGTGCATAACTTATTGATTCTGAATCATTTCTTCAGGATAAATTCTAACAATTTAGATTATTGGGTTCGAGGTGTGGACAATATCTTACTATACACTCCTATATTACTTTCCAAAAAAGATGCAAATACACATAGTAGGTTACTAGGTTAGTACTTATGTTAGGTGTGCTTTAAATTTTTACCAAATGGCTAATAATTTGTTTCCTTTCATCTCTGAGAAACATACACATCATCACTTGTCTTTGTGGATGTAATGTGTGCTTGCTAATGACCTCTAAAGCGCTGAACAGAATGCTCTGCAGGCCAAAGAGTTTGCTTTGCTGCCAATCTTGAATATTACAGGATACAAAACAATTATTTGGCCCTACTTTGTGATGCAAGAATTTCAAAGGCAGGTTAATTAGTATGAAGAAAGTATATTTTTTCCCTCATGGGACATGACTTCATTGCCTAGCTAAGGCTGTGTCCTATTCTCAATTTTTCCCTTACCCAAACTACACTTATGGAATTTAGATAGAGAAAAACATAATCCTCCTAATGCTTCTGACAACAATTTTGACCATGAAAGGTTAAGTACCTCCATGGGCAACTTGAACTTATATGACTAGAATTTACACACACAATAGATCAAGATCACTACTCTTAACCACACTAATAGGCTGATACTTTCCTAAAGAAAAAAAAAAAGGCCCTCCTGTGTATTAATTAGATTTGGTACTCGCTGGTATAGACAAGAATGTCTCCAGGGTCTGCTGTATCCTTTATTATACAACTCGAGTGTAGCAAATCAATTTCAGGGTAACTCTATGCTGGGAAAATCTTCCCTGGGGTTTTAGAAAAATTTAACTGGGGCTCTGAGACAGAACGTGATTCTGACGTGAGTGCATGTGTGTGTGTGTGTGTGTTTGTGTGCACGTGCACAGGGAGTATAATATGGAATAGGTGTTCAGCACGAGTTTGCTGAATGGAATGAAAATAATATGTAGACAAAGGATTTTTTTTCCTGCTTGGCATAGAGGGGTATGATGGTTTCGAGATGATGCCATCTCACTCAAAATTCCAGGGTTCTTGGGAGATAGAGCTACTACAGCAAAGATCACTCTCCTTCTCTCACTGCTATGATGATCCACCAGATCAGACAGCTTAGAGTGCCCTCCTGTTCTTAACATGGCTTCATGTCCAGTTCTCATCCAAGAGTCTGGACTCAAGCCCAGTATTCACTCTAATGTCTCCTCCTCAGGCTTGGATAACTAATCATGGACAGAGCTTGAATCTGAATCCTATTAAGTAGTTGTTGATAAAGTGTTTGTCAAAAGTTAGTCTATTAGTTAGGACACTTATCATAACCAGCTGCTGAAACAACTTCAAAATCTCAGTGGCTTGGTTTTCCATTCCCGAGTTACTTCACTTAGAATAATAGTCTCTAATCTCATCCAGGTCATTGAAAATGCTGTTAATTCATTCATTTTTATGGCTGAGTAGTATTACATCATATATATATGTATGTATGTGTGTATGTATGTATATCTGTATATATGTGTATATATACACATATGTATATATAACACACATACATATCTATGTATATACACACCAGAGTTTATCCACTCATTGATGGGCATTTGGGTTGGTTCTACAATTTCTCTATTGTGAATTGTGCTGCTATAAACATGTATGTGCAAGTGTCTTTTTTGAATAATAACTTCTTTTCCTCCCGGTATGCAAAGGCATAAGAATGATACAATGGACTTTGGAGACTTGGGAGGAAGAGTGGGAGGGGGGTGAGGCATAAAAGACAACAAATATGGTGCAGTGTATACTGCTTGGGTGATGGGTGCACCAGGTTCTTACAAATCTCCAAGGAAGAACTTACTCATGTAACCAAATATGACCTGTACCTCCAATAACTTACGGAAAAATAAAAATCTCGTAGCTAACCAAAGGAAAATTATCATAATTCCACACAGATCACGTAACTTTCCTTGCTGGTTCTATTCCAAAAAATAAATAGAAAACCAAGTTCCTACCCTCTTATGGCTCTCCCATCCTCTTAGACTTCCTCAAAGTCCTTGGTTGGATGTTTATTTGTATTTACACAGAAAGTTCTTTTTAAAAAAAAAAAAAGAAGAAGAAGAAGAAGAGAGTGAGAAGGACCTTGCAAGTTGTTTTACAGCCAGGTCCGAAAATGACCTACTTCAATTATATCTGCTCACATTATATTAGCCATAACGAATAACATAGCCTCAACCAAACTGAATGATATGCTGAGATATGTGGGCAGGAGGAGGAAATATTAGTGAATATCTAGTTCCTCTCGGCCATAGCTGATTTGTGTGGCAAGTATACTTATCAAAATAAATATGAGCCTAATATGGAAAACCCAATATCCTAAAAAAGATAAATTAGAGAGTTGTTATCTAAATTATTATAATTTGACAGAATACAGTGTATTTTAATATTCAAAACAATGAATTAACTGAAATTATCAACATTTCATTATACTAGGATCAACTAAATTCCATAACATTTGATGGAAGAAAAGATACCATTTAAAATTATAAGGTTACTAGGAGTAAATCTAACAACAAATTGGAAACTTTATAGAGAAACTTATTAAACTTTATTGAAGTTGAATAAATTTGAATAAAGTAGGAGTCACATTTTGTTACTTAAGGTGAAGACTTAATGTGTTCTTTAACTCCTAGTTAATCTTTGAATTCAGTGCAATACAAAATATGACAGGCATATTCTGAACTTCATATGAATAGAATAATAATCAGCTAAAACAGTTTCGTTAAAGAATAACAGGAAGGACTTTTCTCTACCAGATACTAAGACTTGCTGTAATGCTATAGTAATTAAAAGTGTGTGAAGCCGGTACAAAAAATAAACAGATGAATAGAACAGAGAACTCAGAAACAAACTTATATATACATCATAAATAGCATATAATAGAAGTGCTATCACAAATCAATGGGGGAAAATGAAGAATAGACTACTCAGTGGCTTTCTAGGACAAAAAAGGTCCTATATAAGATAAAATGCAAAAAATAATTTACATATACACTTTAAAAATAACATTAAAATAATTATTTAAATTCTTATAGTGGACAATATAGGCTATGTATAGAATTTCTGGCAGTTATAATTTTTTTAAAAAATGCACTAAGAATTTACCATAAAGGAATAAAGTGACTACATCAAAATTAAAACTCTCATCATGAAAAATCACACCTCTAAGCTGGCTGAGTGCCAAGCAACAGAGCAACAGAAAATGTTTCAGTGTAAGAATAGAAATATATCCAGAATAGCTAAGGAAATCTTAGAAATTAATAAGAATAAAGCCAAATAACTCAAAATAAATGTGGACAAGAAATACGAATAAGCAATTCAAAGAAATGGACATATGAGTAGCCAATAAGCATATAAAAATGTGTTCAGCTTTACTAATTACCAGGGAAATGCAAAATAAAAGGATAATGATGTATTATTTTTCACTCAGAATGTCAATATCTAAGTCTGATAATGGTGAAGGTTCATGAGGGTTTGAGTAATGGTCTTCTGCTAATAGAAAGTTGACTCAACAGAGTTACACTGGAGATCAACTTGGCAATATCCATAAAATTTAAAATTTCACACTCTGTGGCCTGATACTTACTTCCAGATATATATCCTAAAATAACTCAGTATGAATATAGGAAACTTAGGAATGGACATTCATTGCAATGTTGTTTGTAATTGTAAACAAATGGAAACACCTTAAATGTACACAAATAATGGAAATATTGAAAATAAAAATGTTTTATACTATACAGTGGTCAAGATGATCTAGACCTGCATACATATCAATGGGTAGTTGTTAAAAACTTAATGACAGTGAATAAATAAAAAAATAGCATAAGACATACATTGGATACAATTTGGGTAAACTTTAAAAGTACTAAAAAGTTTACCATATACAAAGGGACTTCAAAAACTTGGTGGAAAAATTGAATTAAAATACAAATATAAAAAATATAAACTTTATTTCTCAACATAAACTCCATCAAGTTCAAGACATTTTTTTAAGTGTCTTGATGCCATTTAGTCCATCTCTAAAGAACTGAGGTCCTGGGAACTTAACTAAGTCAATATAGATTTTTTTGTCACTATTAACTGACAAAAAAATGGGTGTGCTTTACAGATTTTTTAAGATTAAGAGACAAAAAGCAGTCAGAAGGAGCCAAATCAGGACTGTAAGGTGGATGTCTAATGATTTCCCATTGACACGCTTGCAAAATTTCTCTTGTTAGATGAGAGGAATGAGCAGGAGCATTGTCATGGTGGAGAAGGACTCTGGTGAAGTTTTCTTGGGTATTTTCCTGTTAAAGCTTTCCCTAACTTTCTCAAAACACTCTTATGATAAGCACGTGTTGCTGTTCTTTAGCCCTCCAGAAAGTTAAGCAAAATACCTTGAGTATCCCCAAAAATTGTTGCCATGACCTTTGCTTCCGACCAGTCAGCTCTTGCTTTGACTGAACCACTTTCAACCCTTGGTAGTCATTGGTTTGCTTGTGCTTTGTCTTCAGGATTGTAATGATAAAGTTATGTTTTATCTCCTGTTAAAATTCTTTGGAGAAATGCTTCAGGATCTTGATCCCACTTGTTTAAAATTTCGGTTGAAAGCTCTGCTCTGCAGAGTTGCTCTGGGTACAATAGTTTTGGCACCCCTTGCGTGGAAAATTTGCTCAACTTTAATTGTCCAGTCAGAATTGTTAAGTGGAACCAATACAGATGTCTATGTTTTGGCTATTGTTTGTGCTGTTAATTATTCGTCTGTGTCTCCTCTTCAATCAAGACGCAGACAAGATTATTTTTTTCCTCATAAATTGATGTGGATAGTCCGTCACTGCAGGATTTATCTTTAATATTGTTTTGTCCCTTCTTAAAATGAGTTATCCATTTGTAAATAAATAACTGCTGATTTCTTTGGGCACTGTCCCCATAAACTTTCTGTAAAGCATCAATGATGTCACCATTCTTTCACCCAAGCTTCACAATAAATTTTGTATTTGTTCTTGCTTAAATTTTAGCAGAATTCATGTTGCTCTGATAGGGGCTTTTTTCAAACTAGTGTCTTATACTTCTTAGTGCTCAAACTAGATCCTGTTCAGACATGTTATAAAAAGTTAGCATGAGTTTATTTTGGTGCAAAAAAATTTGAAATCCATGCATAGTTTTTTCATAATATTCATTTTCCATGAACTTTTTGAAGACCCCTCATTTAGTTTGTGGATTTACATACATGTGTGCTAAGTTATTTTTAAATGTAATAAATGAAAATTTGTTAAACTCACAATAGTGATTTCCCCTGGAATCACCGGCAGGGAAATAGAATTGAAGATGGTAACTCAAATTGCTTTAAACTATTTTAATTTAAATTTTAAATAAATTATTATTGTAATAAATATTTTCAATAAAATACTTATTGAGTAAATAATATGATAAATATGTGTGTATACATGTTATATAAATTCAAATTAGACAGAATGCCAAGTTCTCCTTTAAAAAGGAAAAAGAAAAGAAGAAAGTCAAGCCCCAGCAGATGTTAAAAAGTATTTGAAACTTACGACAATTAAAACATGTTACACTGGCACAAGAAAAAATACTGATGAAAATCAATGGGACAAAATAGATAAGCCTGCAAAAAGTTTTACAGCATATAAGAATTTAATAAATTGTGAAGGCAGTTATCAGAAGTCAATGACGAAAAAATATTTTTCAATAAACAGGGTAGGGAAATAAGTTTACAAATTTTTTCAAAATTAGATCTTTATACCAAACAAGAAGATGTTGTCTATATAGATCAGTAAAAGCATTACAGACTTAAGAAAATATGGAAAAATTAAACCTGATTTTGAGACATAGATTTTCCAAGAATAAAATAAGCAAAATAAAAACCACAAAAAATGAGAAATAGATTAAATCGCTTAATGAGTACAACTTCCTATGCCTCAAAAACTGCCATAGAAATACTTAAAAAGAAATATTTGCTTTGTCTATGATAAATGATTAAAAGTTTTAATACAGAAAAAGAACTTCTAAGTTAAAAAGAAAAATAGAAATGCCTAAATATAAAAAAGGACAAAAGATGTGGATAATTTATAAAAGTATTAAAGACCAATACACATATAAAATATATTTAAACTCACTAGTAATTGAAAATGCAAATTTAATTAATTTGCAAACATTAATAAATTTGCAAACATTTTCAGCTCTCTAGACTACCAAATTTTTAAAATTAAAATAGTCACTACTAGTAGGAGTACAGATAAATGTGTACACATGTACTCTGAATAGGAATCAGTAGTAACTTTCTGGATGAGTGTTGGTCAGGAAGGAACCGACACTTTCACCCAACAATTCTCATTGTGGAATTTTACCCTAAAAAAAAATTATAAATATGCACAAAATGGCTTTTTAAACCATCAAGAGGATGAGTAGAAGAAAGGAAAGAAAAAAGACTAAGAGGAAAGAAAGAAGGAAGAGGAGAAGAAGAGGCCATGTAAATGATAACAAAAAGGAAGCGGTTAAACAAGTTGTAATAAACTCTTTTGAATATTTTAATTAATATTTATTGACATGAAAAAATACTGATGACAATTTTCCTAAGCTGATTTAGAAAGGACTTTCCCTCTGTCTGCTTCCAGCTATGACAGAGTCACAGACATACCAAAACACTGCAGAATACACATTCTTTTTAAATCCACTGGGAACGTTCACCATAACAATACCAAAAGCTGGGAAATACTATCTTCAGTAAATTTCAAAACACTGACATCTTAAATAGTGGAGGGGCAAAGGAAGTATTTCCCCATTACCCTTTGCGAGTTCACTGAAAAATCAACTCACAAAATGCCAATTAGTAAGAAAAAAGACATACAAATTTATTAACATGTACACAGGGGAGAAAGACAGAATGATTACTCATTGTCTCCATAGGGCCCCAATACTTATATATTCTTATTTCAGGGGGGAGGGGGAAATAGGTAATTCTGTCAAGGGGCAATAAATGATTGCTAGGGAGAATGAATAGATGTAGATGAGAGATTAATTTGTAAATGGTTCTCTTTGGAAACTGCATGAGCCTGAGACATGGACGGTATTCTGTGAATGGGTCTATTCTGGTGTGGTTACATTCTCAATCTTCTTTTCTGCAATAGATAATGATATAGCAGGGAGGGAAAGAAAAACTATTGTTCTTCTTGATGGGTCCATTTGGTCGCTATGCAGCCAAGAGAAAAGTCTTTTCTAGCATCTGTTGATACCTTTGGGCCTTTAATTCAAAATATTAATTATACCAGAGAGCCTTATTTTAGGGTGAAGTTCCCTGCATTCCTTCAAGAGTATATTCTCTGACCAAAAGAGAATTAAATTAAAAATCAATAAGTTATCTAGAAAATTCTCATATGATTAGAAATTAAATAATACAGCTTCTAAGTAGCACACAGAGACAAGAAATAAGAGGAATTGGCCGGGCACGGTGGCTCACACCTGTAATCCTAGCACTTTGGGAGGCTGAGATGGGTGGATCACCTGAGGTCAGGAGTTCCAGACCAGTCTGGTCAACATGGTGAAACCATATCTCTACTAAAAATACAAAATTAGCCCAGTGTGGTGGCACACACCTGTAATCCCAACTACTTGTGAGGCTGAAGCAGGAGAAAATTACTTGAACACAGGAGGCAGAGGTTGCAGTGAGCCGAGATTGGGCCATTATACTCCAGCCTGGGTGACAAAAGTGAAACTCTGTCAAAAAAAAGGAAGGAAGGAAGGAAGGAAGGAAGGAAGGAAGGAAGGAAGGAAGGAAGGAAGGAAGGAAGGCAGGCAGGCAGGCAGGCAGGCAGGCAGGCAGGGAGGGAGGGAGGGAGGGAGGGAGGGAGGGAGGGAGGGAAATTATAAAATACACCAAACTGAATGATAATGAAATATCATGAGATGCACAATGTTGTACAATGCATACAGAGAAATTTACAGCTTTAAATGCCTGTAATGGAAAGAGAAGAAGGCCTTAAAATCAATGATCTAAGTTTCTACTTTAAGAAGTCAAAAAAGTAGAGCAAACCAAAAATAAATAGAAGGAAAGAAATAATAAAGGGCAGAAATTTAAAAAAAGAAAATAGTAGAGCAAATTTTAAAAGTCAAACTTTCATTCTTGAAATTATTGTACTTTAATAATTGAGCTCCCCTAGCAAGAATAGTTTTTAAAAAATAAAAAGCAAATTACAATATCAGAAATGAAAATGGGGATATCACCATAAGCCCTAGAGATATTAAAAGATAGTAATGCGAAATTATGAACAAATATATGCCAATAAATTCAACAACTTAAATGAAATGGAAAAATTCCTTGAAAAGCACAACTTACAAAAACTAAGTCAAAAATAAAAGTAAAAAAATCCAAATAACCTTGTAGCTATTAAAGATACTGAACTTGTAATCAAAAAACTTTTCATAATAAAAGACTTTGCAAACACTTGGAAGTCCTGCATTCAACCAAACAAAATAATGGTTGGATATGTGGCCAAGGTGGAAATAAAGGAAGAGATTCTTTGGGTACCCAAAATAAAGAGGAAATTCAAAGTATCAAGAAGCAGGAAGCCATGAGTTACAGGAGTCAGATACAGGTCTTAACACTATGGATTTGATATGGACTTGGATTGGAAAAAGGGTATGAGAAACAGGCTTCACGTTCTCAGGAGGCGAGGAATGACCTCCTTGCCCAAGACCTGCAGCCATAAAGGGTTATTCTTTTTCTTAAAAGAATAATTAAAAATAGCTCACCTACTGGGTTAGGAAGGAATAAGACAACTTGTAGAAAACCCGGTATCTCAATTCCTAATATTTTTCTCAGGTCTCTCCTACCCTTACTCTTTCCCTGGCTATTTAACTTATTGCTATTTTAAACAAAGATAGACAAGTATTAAAAGGAAACACTCAAAATTCCTGTCACCTGCCCCTACCAAAAAGAAAACCTACTAAAAAATATTTCAGAGATTTGGAGGAAGCTACTGTGAATTCACCAAGAAACAATTACAACTGTTTTTGATTCCACATCACAATGTTTATCCCAGGCACGAGAAGAATTATATTTCTAAAAGCACTGATTAGTCCATCCTATCCACTGAAACCTAAAACCCTAAAACTAACTAATTTTTTCTCTCTCTCTCCTCTCTTTTTCATCTGGAGAAGCAACAGGCATTGCCTTCAGAAGACAGGAAAGAGGGACCAAGAGGGGAATGACAGTTTGGAGTGGTTCTGAGAAGGGCAGAGACCCATGGCCAACCAGCAGTTTTCCAGATGGGGAACAAATGTGGAATGCCTTTGGATTATGGATTTTAAATGCCAAGTCTTAAAAGCAATAGCAAGGACAGATTCTCTGTAGTGAGGATCCCATAACAGGCATATGGTCATAATAGGGTCACCTGGCTGAATTACACTGACGACCAAGTAAACTAAGGTCCATGACTCTCCCCCTTTTCTGTCTACCATGCAAACTTCCTAAAACACAACAGAGAAAGCAACTTTTGAAGGCTCTAGTGAATGGGAGCTCATAACTAGGTTTTATTTTATTAAGAAAAATAAATAATGATCCTTAAATTCAAGTGTTTTGGGGGGATCATACTAATTACATAGACAAATGACTCATGTAATACATATGGAAAGGCAGATGTCATTGATATCGTCCTCTCTTTCTGTTATTCCTCCCTAAAACAAACCTAGAAACATTGAAAAGAACAATGTTGAACATCTAAGTTCCTATGGAGTGTCACCTTTTGAGGGAACAGTATTCAGGTTATCAAGACAATTTCCCTGTGATTCAGTGGGTTCCTGCTAACTTTTGCTTCCTGTCTACCAAGGGAAATCATTCCAAAACTTCCTCAAAGGAGCTGAAAAGAGAGGAGGAGCTGAGTTTCAATCTAGACAGAGCTCCACTTTGAAGTTCCTCTCTTGAGATTGAAGTCTAGACTGGGAAACGAAGAGAGAAAAATGGGTCTAACTTGGGAAAGGAGCTCCTAACACAACCAGGGAAGGGAGTTTCTTCATGTCCCTTAAGTATCTTGACACATGAGGGCTGTGAGTACAGAAACCAGAAAAGGTGAGGAAAAAAAGGCAATTATCTAAATGACTCAAGCAAACAACCCCAAATCAAATCAAGGAATGATAGCCATACCCACCATTTTTCATTGACAATCAGGATTTGTCAAGTGAATGTGAGCCTTCTAGTCAAGATTTTTAAATAATTGCCCTAATTCTTTACTCTGTGTGCATATGTATAATCCGAGAAGCCTCAGCTATACATCTTCCTACACATGAGTTCCCTAAAGATGGTGAAATAATTTATGTTGGCTGTTTCCTCCTCAACAAACATTCAGAAAGTACAGGAAATTGAGACTTTATTCCCCCTAACAGCAGTATTTGAATAATGTGGGTGTAAGCAGGTTGATCTTCTGCAAGCACAATTTGATCCCCTCATCCCTTAACTCAGAAACCTTTCACCTCTCCATTATCTAATAAATCAAATCCTGTCTTTACTCCGCCATTAGCCATTCAAGTCCCACCTTTTGTACAGTTTTCTAACGTCTGTCCAAAATGTTCTCCAGGCTTCAACCAAGCCAGCCCACTGCCAACTGACCACACCTTGCCTGTGCTATTCTAGCTTATTTATTTATTTATTTATTTATTTATTTATTTATTTATTTATTTGAGACGGAGTCTCAGTCTGTCGCTCAGGCTGGAGTGCAGTGGTGCAATCTCCGCTCACTGCAACCTTCACCTCCCTGGTTCAAGCAATTCCCCTGCCTCAGCCTCCCAAGTAGCTGGGATTACAGGTGCACACCACCATGCCCAGCTAATTTTTTTGTAATTTTAGTAGAGACAGGGTTTCATCATGTTGGCCCGACTGGTCTCGAACTCCGACCTCAGGTAATCTGCCCACCTCAGCCTCCCAAAGTGCTGGGATTACAGGCATGAGTCACCACACCCGGCCTATTCTAGCTTCTAAAGTCCCCTTCTCCCACTTTAGTTGTACATTGCTCATGCTAGTCAAAAGGAACTTTTTCTTTTTTTGATTCCCTAAAACATTTTCTTTTATGTTCTTGATATTTGTCGGTTTTCCTTTGCATTAGTGAACAGTAACTACTTGAGCTGTGTTTTATCCCCTCTACTCATGTCTAGATCCATTTTGTGCTGCTATAACAGAATAGCTGAGACTGAGTAACTTGTAATGAACAGAAATTTACTGGCTCATGGTTCTCAAGGCTGGGAAGCCCAAGATCAATGTACTGGCACCTGGCACCTGACAAGGGCCTTCGTGCTGTGGTCTCTCATGGTGAAGGAGTAAAGAAAGGGTGAGAGAGAGTGAGAAGGGGGCCACACTCATCGTTTTATATGGAATTCATTCCATTCATGAGGGCAGACCCCTCCTGGCCCAATCACCACTCTTCGAGTTTTACCTCCTGACATTGTTGGATTAGGGATTAAGTGTCCAATACATGCTTTTTGAAGGACACATTCCAATCCTAGCAACTAGCTTTTGAGTCCCTTTGGGGCTCTCCTCATAATCCTGAAATTACCTAAAATGTCAAACATGCTGCCTTTTTGTGGGTATATGCTCTCAGGAGAGCTGCCATGTTTTTAAAATTATGGACTATATAACTATGTGAAACTCCCGGGAATTCATGAGATCCATGAGTATTTGGTGTTAACCTTGAGTAACACTGAGTGGTAGAGACAAAGAGTTCTATTTGGATCCTGCCAGTGAATTGCCATATCCCATGTGGTCTAAAGAATGCAAGATTTCCACTTCGGGTCAAAAATCTTACATGTCTTCCATTGTATTTATTAGGCTTAGAATTGTAGGCTGTCTTGTCTTTTCAGGAGGAGGTTCAATACAATCTCAAATCAAATAGAATCCACATGAATTGAAATCTGCCTCCTTTGCCACCTTACCCCCAATATTTACTTTTCGTATTCTGTTTCTTTCTCCCTCTTCAGTCCAGTCCTCCAGGTATCACTCTTAGGGAGTCATGATAACATGCAAGTGTCTCTTAATTCTCTTTTTAGATTCAAAAGCTGCTCAGCTTTCCCAGTAACCACAGTTCTCACAGTTGATTTTTCCCTCCCCTTGTCTCCTGCAGTGGCCTCCATCTCCCCATGTGACACAGAACTGAGGCTGAATCATTTTGCTGGTTTCCATTTGGCAATCATCCTACCTTTCCCCAATGGTTTATTACGCCCTTCTATGGCCTCGAGGAACTTTCCATATTCATTTGCAGTAAGTCCATTACTGGAAGATACTGAAGATATAGAATAATTTATAGATACTACCAATCAGAATAACGCCTGCTTTATGAATTATGAGTTCTATCACTTAATACCTTTGGCTTGATCTGGCTAATTCTGCTTGAACTTAGCTTGCCCCTGACCCAGCATAAGGAGCTAGATAGCAATATGAAGAGAGCTGTCGGAAAATTCCACCTTGAGAAAATGAACTTCCGATTTGAAATCAACAAATATTTTCCCTTACCAATCTACCAGAGATTGAGCTGGTAGATTGGTGAGGGAAAACAAGAAGCCAATCATTGCCCTTTCAGCTGTGTAATAAAAACAGAAAGGCAAACATCTGCATTTAACTTCTCCATGCTTGTTGCTAATGATCTGTTTTTTAGAATTCTTTTTCTAGGACTCTGTTCTCAAATTTTAAAACTCTAGTGTATACCACTATATTTATCTAGATACTTCTTTAGAGAAGCTGCTTCCTTTGATCTGGCTCATCTCATAAAAGTAAGCATTTTCATACACGCTAATGGGTTTGTAAGTTAATACAATTAGGAAAACAATGTGGTTAACCTTTTAAAATTGCTCCCTTACTCTTCTAAAAAGTAGAAAAATAAAATAGTTGGGTACGGTGGCTCATGCCTGCAGTCCACGCTATCAGGTGGCTGAGGTGGGAGGATCACTTGAGCCCAGGAGGTCGAAGCTGCAGTGAGCTGTGATCATGCCATTGCACTCTAGCCTGGGCAACAGAGGGAGACTTTGTCTTAAGGAAAAAAAAAAAAAAAGTTTTCATCCCCTTTTGCCCTTTGACCCAAAGCCTGAAACTCTAGGCATATATTAAAAACAAAAGACAAAGGTACACAGATAAAGATTTATTTTCAAAGTTATTCATAAGTAGCTTTTACTACTTATAATAGTGAAAAAAAAGAAATGCCCCAAAACGGGAAACTGATTGAGAAGGCATATGATCCCTAAATGGAATAATCTGCATTCATTAAGTCAAAGATTATAAAGGAATTTTTAATGGGATAGGGAAATGCTTATGGTATGATGCTAAAAAAATAAAGGTTTGAAGTTAAAATATTTTCAATCACCTATATAAAAAAGGCATAAAATATTTTAAAATGTTGAACTATATTAAAATGTATAGGAGGCCACTGATTTCAACTGAGCTTCTGCACTAGACCTCAACAGACCAAACCAAAATGGAGTCACTCATGCTAAAGTCTCACATCACAAAACAAAAAGTAAACTGTGTATCTGATATTCCAAGAAATCAAGAAAGAAAGATACTAGCCAAATCTTTAAATACGCCAAGTGTTACCCAAAATGACAAGGAAGTCCCTACTACTTTAACACAAGGAAAGTAACCTGAAGCAGTCTCACGTTAATCATGTTAATCCACTTTTTGTATTATGCTGATGTTTCTTTGTTCCTGTTTAAGCTACCTTATAAAAAAGCGACTGTCCTGTCATGCCCACTATAGGACCCCTCTATTTTTAGATGAGATGCTACCCAAATTATGAACTAGAAATAAAAACTAATTAGATCATTTAACCAAATGTGTTGAAAATTTATCTTCTGACAATTACAACCACAGTTGCTACTAGACTGTGAGATTACAGATAATTTTTTTCTGCTTCTTTACTCATTTCAGTGTTTTCGATAATTTTGAAAATGAGTGTATATAATTATGTCAATTCAGTTTTAAAAAATAAATCACTAAGAGGAGAAAGAATTTACAAAGGCACAGACCAAAGTTATGTCTCTTCAGAGCTCACAGAAAATACTTGAATTGCAAAGAAAGTTTCCTTAAGGGAACAGCAGGATGGGGCATGACCCTATGAGAGATGGAGAAGGAAGAGAAGACAAATAGAAGCAAGGGCAAAACCCTTCACTGAACTTGCCTCAGGGTAAGGCACCAATCCAGTTATTTATGCATCCTCTGTAACTGCTGTCTAAACCACTTGTCTTCATCTAGAAAAGATATATTTTTACTTGCAGTGTGCTGTCTGTAAGGGCATAACTTGAATTTAAAACTATTTTAAATATTTCCTAGAAAGTTTCCTTCTAAAAATGCCACCCATCAGCCTCCAGGGGTATGATCAATAAACTGCATGTATTTAAAATGATGCTAAGAGGATAGCAATGACATAAAGGCAAAGCTTAGATTAACAGTATTTTGCTAAGATCAGTGTTGATTCATCTTAGGATGGTGATGCCAGAGTAACATTAGAGATTATCTAATCCAACTTTCTCATTTTATAGGTATGAAACTGAAAACCAGATATATGAGAAAACTTCGCATTTGACTTGGCAATTGAAACTCTAGTCTTCGTCTATGAGCTTAAAATCCCTTTCCATAAGGTTATGCCAACCCTACCATTCTAGAGGAATGATTCATTAATCACACAGAAAGGGTAAGCTCAGCTACTACTTTATACAGTGAAATATTCAATTCCTTCCCCCATCACTTCCCACGTACGTCACCTAAATCACATTGTTGCTGATATAGCCAAACTCTTAAGGCTCTGTTTTACTAATCCATATTCCGTTCCTTATTTAGAAAACAAATCTATTAGAAAGTAAGTTTATTGTTTGCCAAGCAGAATTAAATACCCATCACAGTTATCTTAAAAAAAACCTTTTATCTATACATTCAAATCATTTTAGGTGTTTGAACAGAACATGCTTTTACATTTATCATATTCTCATGGCCACTGGTAATGGCAATAGCTAACACACGGTGGAGAAAACTAATCCTTGCTGACTCCATTCTAAATGCTTTATATCGATTATCTCATTTAGTTATGGCAATAGCCTATTAGACAGATACTATCATAGGAAAAAATAGGGAAAGTGAATGAATTCATAGAAAACACCCAGGTAGACCTGGGATCCTAATCCAGGTATGTTGTGGGTGGCTGGCCCGTGTATTATAGAATGTTGGGCACCATTCCTGGTCTCTACACACAAGACGCGAGGTAGCACCCCCACACCAATTATGACATAGAAAATCATCTCCAGCATTACCAGATGTATCCTAGGGATCAAAATTATCCAGGTTGAGAACCACTGCAGTAGGCAGGTAGCCCAGTCTGACATTTTTTTTTTCTCTGCAGAACGTCACTAAGCCAATCAAGTCAAAGATTTGCTTCTGTATGTAATAAAGGGAAACAACAACATCCCCAGAAAGCAAAATTTTACAGAGAGACAGTGCCACATAATCGAAATGGCGATGGAGTTGCCATTAAAATGCCTGCTCTTAAGGCCAAATTCTATTACCTAGTGACTATATAGCCTTGAATAAATCACTTCTCTGAGCTTCAGTTTTCATCTTCCAGATATTTCTTAACTAGAAAGAACTTCTGCAATTCAAATGGTGGAGGTTTTATGAGCATGAGCTTTGAAGACCTAGATTTGAATCTTTCATCAGGCTCTTTCCGTCCCATTACTTCAGACAAATTTATTTATGTCTCCTCAACTCCTTATTCTCATCTGTGTACTAGAGACAGTGATACCTCTACCATGGGCTCTATCTTCATTCTCCAACTGCCCACTCAATATCTCTCCTTAAGGTCCTGGGGTACTTCAAACTCATTTCTGGTTACCTAAAGATCCTTCACTCACCCAGATACTTTTTAAGTAGTCTTTGACCCAGCTCACTCTTCTTTAGCTCCTAATTCCAATTCATTGCAATGTTTTGTCTACTCTGCTCTCAATTAGTTCTCTATGCTGTGGTCCTATGACCATGGAAACCTTGGTTCCTCACTGTTATTGGGATGAAAACCAAACTCCTTATCATGATCTATAAAATGTACACATTATATACACGTAAAATGCATACACCACACATTTATTAATACAAAAATCCAGCCTCAAACTTGTTTTCCAGCTTTATGTACCATGGCACCCTTTCCCTCTCCCCCTCAATTTTTACTCAGCCACACTGAATTTCTCTGTGCTCTCAGACCTCATTAAGCTTTTCATACTTTAGCTTTTAACAATCTATTTCCTGCCTGAAATGCTACCCTCTTCATCTTACTAGCTCCCACCCACCTTTTAGGTTTCAGTTTATACATTACTCCTCCAATAATGTAACCTTAAACCATCCCAGTCAGGTTTCTTCATTCTTCCACATTGTTTGTGCATTTTCCCACAGTATTTTGGGATATCTTTAGAATAGCTTTTATTACAGTATTTTGCCCCTCTTTAATTCCACTTTAACCTCCCCTACTTCATCTTTTCATGATATATGTAGATTATTACAATGTAAAGTTCTAGTTGCTTTCCTATAATCCATTTCCCCATTTTGAAAAGCGCCATGATTTTCTTTCAGATATCCACCTCTCCTGCACACAGCTTCAGGGAAAGCTAACTCCAACAGCATTTCTGCTGGCAGTACAAAAGGTGTAAAGGTAATCAAATTCTTCATGACATGGATTCATTGGGTGATCTAGGCCCAAGCTTACTAGAACAGGACACTCCCTGGTTATAGACATAAGGGGAAGGATGTTTGCTGGGAAACGTGTTTCCTCACCCTTGAGAGAAATTCCAGAAGAAATATGCTCACTCTTCTTCTGGACGTTGCCATGTATGCACGTACGGCCTTTCATGGTCATCTTCCTGCCACCTTAAGGTATGAACCGTGATATGGAGGAGGGCAGAGTTGAGAACATTGTAGAGAAATGGACCTTGACCCCTGGTTAAACAATTCCTGACCTCTGGCCGGCCTTGGGACATTTTAGTTACATAAGCAAATAAATTGTCTGTAATGTTTCAGCCTGTGTGGGTTAAGTTTGCTGTAACTCCAGGCCAAGTGCATCCTACAACTCTAACATATCTCAACTGTAGCACTAGGTTTCACATCTATCCCATTGCTAGTGCCAAAAAATGCTCCAATAAATGGCTAAATCAGTAGTTACTATTCCATGATTTAAGTCATTTAAATCTCAGAGTGGATCTTATGGTTTTTTACTGCAATATTAGTTTACTCTTATTGTGATAACAAATTACTACGAACTTGTTGGCTTGAAAATATACATTCATTTTCTTATCATTCTAGAGAACTGAAGACTGAAATCAGTTTAACCAGGCTAAAGTCAGGTTGTCAACAGGACTGATCCCTGCTGGAGATTTCAGGGAAGAATTGGTTTCCTTGCCTTTTCCAGCTTCTGGGGGCTGCCTCCATTCCTTGGCTTATAACTCCTCTGTTGAATCACGTTAACCTTTTGCTTCTGTTGTCACATCTCCTACTTCCCTTTCTGTAGTCAAATCACCCTCTGACTCTCGTATAAAGACACTTATGATTACATTTAGAACCTGCCCAGATAATCAGGATAATCATCCCTTCTCAAAATCCTTTACTTAGTCACATCTGCAAAGTCCCCTTTGCCATGTAAGTCATGGATCAAAGGTTCCCAAGACTAGAGCCTAGATTTCATTAGAGGTCACTATTTAGCCTGCCACTATTGCCTAACTTAAATCACAAAATTAATGGAAATCAGGCATCTTAAGAGCTTAAAAATACCTGGTAGATAACTTCTAATATCTTTATTTTAAGGACGTAGAGGCCAAGACCCAATGAGGTGACTTATTCAAAGTCACGTAAAGGTAACTAGAAATAAGACCTTCTGGGTCTAAGACACGTACCCTTGTAAGTCTGCCATGTTCCTACTGCAATTTAATGTGTATTCTGTAATGCATGTTACCATAAAAATTTATTGTTTAAACATAAGAAGTTTACAGAAACTTGCCAAAATAAGCCCCCCAAAAAATCTCAAATCCCAAAATAGTTTACATCATTCCTAACCTCCCCAGAAGTCTGACTCAGACTAGCTTCTGGGTTGCTTTGTATTTTTATACTGATAATCTCTCCAGTAATGTTGCATACATTTTCTAGTTTTCACCAACTCAGTCAGTAACAGCCTGAGAATCCCATTACACAACATACTGAATAGGGCCAAAGTAATTTCATCATCCTATATTCTTCCTGTTTTGTTTATTTCCGCTTGAATGTCCCTGGGGCATAATGATGTTCCCCACTGCAGTAAATCTGTTTTCAATGGACTGAGCCACTCTAGATCCTTTAGCTGCTTCAAAGTACACCATCTTTTCAAACATACTGATCTACCACCATCGCACGTCTTTTGAAAAATTTTGTTTAGAATGCCTGGTAAACAGGGCTGTGATTTTCTCCATAATTACACCATTAGACTTCATTTTCTGCAAATATATAGTCTTGTAGCAAATCATTTGTGCCATATTTGAGCTTGAGTCAGCATCAAGGTATGTGATGGGTGATGTTTTTCATCTCAAAAATGAATAAGCTGTTTTCCTCAATTATGTTCTGAGCTTATTATATGCTGTTTTAAACTAGTATCATCACACGGTCTCTCTTAGTAGTTACTGGCTAGTCAGAATGCATAGTTCAATGAATTATTTGAAAATAAGTCAATATTAGCTAGGCAAATGTTATTATTCTGACAAGTCAGTTTTTCCTTTTATTAACTTCCAAAAGTATTCTATGACAAGGAAAACTTTTCTCATCTTGATTAACCACCCCCGATGGATCTATAAAACAATTTGCATGGAAAATTTTCAGCAAAATTTTTATGATAGAAGCCAAATTCACCGTTTTTTCTTCCTACAGATATGGAGGCAGCAAAAATGGTAAGAAAAATAGATAATTTCTTAAAAGCCTAGTGCCTTCTATGACCACTGTAGGGGCAATCAAACTCATTATTATATTTAATCCTCACAATATTCCTGTAGAGTGAATGTCATTATTTCCATTTGATGGAAGAGACAACTCAGGCTTCTTAGACTTATGGAACTAGCTCATGGTCATGGTACTAGCCCATGGAACTAGCCCATGGTCATGATTACCTATTTCTATGTAATCAGTAATCTCTAAACCTAGTGGGTTAAAACAACCGGTTTTCACTTTTCACAGTTCTGTGGGTTGGCTGGCTGGTTTTTCTGCTGTTTCTCCAGGTACCCTCACATGGCTAAATGCTGCTGGAGGATTGGCTGAGAGCAGGGCTCACCCGGGACAGCTGAGATGGCTAGGTGTCTCTCTCTTTAGGGTCTTTCAATTTCAAAGAAGCAGGCTCAGGCTGCACTTCCTCACAGGGCAAAGGCAGGACAAGCCCCAATATACAAGTGCTCATCAATCTCTATTTGAGTCACATTTGCCACTGTCTCATTGACCTAAGCAAAATTCAATGCGTAGGAGAAGCTCCACCAGTGTGAGGATCCTAGGAGCTGTGTCATCAGGTGCATTCACTGAACAAGGAACCACAAGTGCAAGTTAGTAACAGAGAGAGCTAAATTCTGAAGCCCTTTCCAGAAGTATGGGAATATAAAAGTGACTCATTAAATGATAATTTCACGGCTGGGTGCAGTGGCTCATGCCTGTAATCCCAGCACTTTGGGAGGCTGAGGTGGGCGGATCACAAAGTCAGGAGATCAAGACCATCCTGGCTAACACAGTGAAACCCCATCTCTATTAAAAATAAAAGTAAAAAATAAAAACTAAAATTAGCCGAGCGTGGTGGCGGGTGCCTGTAGTCCCAGCTACTTGGGAGGCTGAGGCAGGAGAATAGCATGAACCCAGGGCATGGAGCTTACAGTGAGCCAAGATCTGGCCACTGTACTCCAGCCTGGGTGACAGAGCGAGACTCCATCTCAAAAAAAAAAAAAAAAAAAAAAAAAAAGGTAATTTCAGAATATGCTGATGGTGTTACAATGAACAATATTAGGCTCTCTTCAAATAGAAAGAATGAAGGTTTCTCTTTGATAATTTTCAGGCAAATATGAGGGAAGTTTGAATTTATAATTTTACTGCTCCATGGTTTCAGCAGAACATTGTGTTCTATTAAGTACACTTCCCAGCAAAAATGATGAAGTTCTGAGAAACTTGTGCTTGCCTTTCTTTCATAGGGGAGTTTTGAGTGTGTGTCTCCAATTGGCCAGTCACATTAATATGTTCTGAATAGCTCAGTGACTAAGCTAGAGTTGTTCTGTATTAAATTAGCCTCTCAGATACTCCTTGCCAGGCCTCAATCTCTTCTGAAACTCATAAAACCGTAACACATCACCTGCCTTCAAGTCCCATTAGATACTGACTTGGGAGAGGTAAACAACATTTTGTTCCATCTTGACTTTCCCTGCAGGAACGACTTGAGTATGCCAAACCCAGTCTACTTACTCTTGGCTGCTGCAAAGTCAGGTCAAGGAGAAGCCATATGCTCTATATTTGGGGCTACCAGTTTCAGGAGAAATGACAGCATTCACATGGGAAAGCAGGACACTTCAGTGAGCCCTTCACTGGGGAGGGGAGAAGGGAAAAGCATGGAGAAGATCCCTGGAATGACACACTTCATCATGGAATTCTGCAGCTAGAAGAAACCTAAGAGATCATCTAGTCTAAATATGCTAAATAAATTTAATCTCAAGTACCAATTTCTTTTTTCTCTGCAACTGTGTCGAGAAGATTTTAAGAAGTAGGTATCTAGAATCGATTTGCAATATGTAGACATGAAACTGGAGATTCATGTCTATGTGCTAGCATTCACCATCTCTGATTAATCTAATGCTCTAATCTTACAGAGAAGAAAATGTATTAAGAAGTGAAGTGGCTGGTTCAGGTAAGTACTCAAAGTCAGTAAGTGACAGAGATTGAAAAAATGGTAGATAACTCACTTGGTTTCCTAATTTGGAACACTTTCTGTACCACAGCTATATTACCTACCAGCAATGAGGGTTCTGGCTTCCTGTCCTAGCCAGTATTCTCCAAAACGTCTCTGTATGAGATTGGTGGGGTTTTTCACCATCTTGCTTTCCCTTTCTCAAGTCAATTTTAAAATTGCTCGGCCCTTCCATTCTCCCTCTTTGACCCAGGCCACTATCAGCAGAAAGTGGTAAAAGGTCAGAGTGGAAGATTTGAGTTCTACTGCTGGCTTTGCCCTTATCTACCTGTGAGGCTCTGCTTCTACCTCAGCTTCCTTGGCTATAAAATGAAGAAGTTAGACTGAATGACTACAGAAAAGAAGAAACACTACAGAAGTTCCTTCACTTATAAATGTTCAGTTCATAAACTCTGAACAAAGCTACGTTCCAGAGAAAAGAACATAAGTCCTGTTCACCAACAGCTGATGGGAACAACCAAAATAATCTTGGCCATCACAATGATCTTTTGTTAAGGCACATTTGCTGTGATTATGTTAAGCATTGGAGTCTTTTATGAATATTCTTTATTTCCTTATAACTCAGTTGAAAGTGCTTACAAGGTATATACTAGAATCATGGCAGCAAATACTTTTGGAGGGGGGTTTGGAAGGGAAGGAGGAATACGTGGTGGAAACATCAAGCTGATATATCATAATCCCTTTCCCTCTCTCCCTTATCCGCAGCGTTTTAACCTGTATTCAATATACACGCTTTGTTAGAATTAGTCATCATTTTTCTCTCCTGTTCTATTTGAAATAGTTCATATGAAAGGTAAAATAATGCTTAAAGGAAATGTTTAGATGATATTAAAAACAATGCTAACAAAGGTGACAATGATCAAAACTATGACATATTGAGAAGGGTGTGAGCATGGGGATGCATCAGTAGGGAGGAGACGTGATTTTCAAAGTGAAGAGAAATCCATGCAGTATTATCTGTCCTTGACATGCTCCCACACAGTCCCATCTCCTACTTTTCCCTCTCCTTGTTCACTCCACTCCAGACACACCAGCCTCTGTACCATTCCTGCAGCAAGTGAAGACCAATTCTACGAAATACTGCTCCTTATGTCTGGGAATTTTTTCCCCAGACAGCAGCATGACTCATTCCTTCCCCTCCTTCAGTTCTCAGTTCAAATATTCCTTCGACATGAGGACTTCTCCAATCCCCCTCTGTAAACAAGAACTCTCCGTACCTTCCCTGTCCCCTAACAACCAGCAGTCTCCACTCTCTAGCATCTTCACTTCATTTAATCTTTTCTTCTTCTTAAAACTTACCACTGTTTATTTATTGAGACAGGGCCCCATTTTGTTGCCCAGGCTGAAGTGCGGTGGTGTGATCATGGCTCACTGCAGCCTCAACCTCCTGGGTTCAAGCTATCCTCCCACCTCAGCTGCCTGAGTAGCTGGGACCACAGATGCACACCACTATGCCCAGCTAATCTTTCAATATTTTGTAGAGATGGGCTCTCACCCTGTTGCCCAGGCTTTTATCACCATTTAATATATTACATATCTACTTGCTTATTTTTATAGATAATCTGTTTCCCGCTACTAAATAGTAAGCTCCAAGGGGGCAGGGATCTTTGTTTTTTGTGTTCATTGCTGTATCCCCAGTTGCACATAGGAAAAATTTAATAAGAATACCAAGAAATGTGGTGGGGAAAAAATAGAGTTTGAATGTATAAGAGCATTATCAATATCTAAGGTCTGATGTCAATTTAAGAGAGAGCTAGGAGTTTGTGTGATAATTTAAAGTCAAAGCCCAGGGAAAGAGGTGGATGAAACTTGTTTCAAGTTATGGGTGGTTTCCCAAGCTCACGGGCTTTTTGAAACTGCACAACATCAAGAAGCAGGGATGGTGACAAGTACATACATCACTGCTGCTAAGGAGTCACCCTTCCCACTTCCAGATGGCATCAGGTTACAGGAGAGAGACCCCCATCAATGTACATGGGCTCTTCTATTTTGGAAAAAAGAATGCCTATCATAATACCTGTCAGCAGGAAAGAAAAAATAATTTCTACTTTTCAAGTTCCAGAAGGCTGATTCAGACTCATACTTGGAGGTGATACCTCTGGAAATTGCAAAGTCAAACTCCTCTTAATCACTTTGAACATGCAAGGAAGTTAGTATGAACGAAACTTTTAGAAATAAAAAGAATTGAAGAACTTCTATAGTTTAAAAGACTATTAGAGATGAAAGGAAGCATTTGAGATCAGAGAAGTATACAATATAGAGTTGAAGAAACAAAAATAATAAGTAATAACCAATATTTATCAAATACTGTGTGCAAGGCCCTAGCAAACATTAATTTAATTTTCACAACAATTAGTATATTGAGTATACTGGAGAGTATAATTCCGCTCCCATTTTATGAATAAGGACACAGATTCACTGTGACTAAGAAAATAAGCCCAGTCACAACAGCAGGTAAAGAGCAGTAACAGAGTATTAACCTGGCAGTCTGCTTCCAAACAAAGATCTAGTACTAAGCTCCACAGAGAGAAGCTATACTTTACCCAAGAGACTCTTCATTTATTCTTTGATGCGTTAATTGATGCATCCATTGATGCATTAATTCATTCAAAAAGTATTTACTCATCATCCACTATGTGCCAAGTTTCAAGGTGGGAGAATAACAAGACAGAGATGGTCCTTATCCTCATAGAGGTTCTATTCAAAAGGGAAAAGACAGAAAGCCAAAACACTAAGAAAAACAAGGTACAACTTCAGATGACAAAAAGTGCTAAGAAGAAAAGTGTGTTATGTAGTTCAGTTTTTCTCTCTACTTTACAATATTTTTTTCTATGTTCCTGGGAAAATAACCCATAAGTAGGCCCAGAAAAAAATGCCTGTAGCCCCTGGCATTGGATTTTCAGTGCTTTCCACCCCCACTTCCCTGCATTCTGCCCCTGAGCCAACCACTGGCATATCACAGCTGCACAAGCTTACAAGAACTGCAGGAGGCCACAGAGAAAGCCAAGTGGGAGACTGAACAAATCATCCAGATAATTTGGGCAGAAATATGTCCTGCTGGAGCCTGAATATTTGGCTAAAGTACTTATTTTGATGAATGATGCTGGTAATTATTCAAGCCTTGGCTTCATTTTGGAAATTTTCTGTTCTTGAGATAAGGAAAGGACATGTACGTCAGTTTCTCTTATGAGTGGGGCCATGGTATAGATACTAGAAATGGATTTGTGAGTGAGCCTCTAGACTTCTCATGCCCAAGGTTAGTTATAATTAAGATAATTTATTAATTCATCCAACCAATATTTATCTAGCATCTAATCTATGGAAGACACTATGTTATGTACCAGATAAAAACAGGAATTAACAGGACTAATTTGCAGGACAAATACAAATAAAGAAGGAATGACGAAGGAGGGAGGGAGAGAGGAAGAAGAGAGAAAGGAGAAGAGAGAGAAAGGAGATGAGAGAGAGTGATTCAAACTTCAGGACAGACAGTACATATACAAAAAAGAGAGGCAAGGTAAGGGAGGAATGGTATATCAGGTAAGAATTAAGTTCACAGCTTGAAAAGTGGTCTGCTTTAAACAAAATAAAGGTTTAAAATTTTCTCATTAAATGAGAAACCCAAAGAACAAAGCCTAGGGCTATGGTAATCCACAGAGTTATCAGGGTCCCAGACAGAGTCCTGACTTTCTGTTCTACCAGCATGTTCCTCTTCCTCATGCTAGCAAGATGGCTGCTAGAATTTGGGAGTTCATTGCACTATCCTCTTTCCTTTCATATGTAGAGAAAAGTGTGTGTGTGTGTGTGTGTGTGTGTGTGTCTGTGTGTGTGTGTGTAAAATATATATTTAAAAAGTGAATAAAAGAAAAAAAATCCAGTTTCAGCTTCAACATATAAACACCTTGGCAGTCATCATTCCTACCTTTACAATCAGAAATAGATAAATAAAATGAAAATTAGCTATTTTTCTTTCACGTATTAGAGCAGAGCAAATTGCCACCCTGAAATCTGGTGAATCCAGAAAGTCTTAGCTCAGATCTATTTACCCATAATGGAGGGAGGAGGGCAGGGTCATTAAATGGTAAAAACACTTGAATGCTAATGTTATGGGATCCTTGGGGTTGTTGCTTTTCTGGTCAGAAACTTCTGTTACCAGTGGCACCTTTGCCCGAGTTTTGCTTGGGCCCACTGGACCCACTTGGCCTGGCAGGCTGTGCTTAGCTCACACTACCAGTGGATTCCCACACCTCCAAAGATACTGGAGTGGATCAGTGAGGGGTATGTGAGTGAGTGAGTGTGAGGTCCAGCCACTGCGTACAGTCAGGCATACCAGCTGCTGGCAGCAGGGCAGGCAGCTCCAGGCGCTGGCTCTCTGTGAGGCTGTGACTGGACAGGGTACACAGCAAGCAGCTTCCACGGCTGGCATTGGGTAGCACAGTGATGCCTGGAAGCTTGAAGACTTCAGGAACTGCAGGGTCCCAAAGGGGTAGTCACAGCCCTGGATCAAGGAGCTCCCAGGTCTGAGCTCCTCAAAGCACCACAGCTCTTTCCTCCTTCTCTTCTTCTCTCCTCTCCTCCTTGTCACCCACAACCTGGCAAGCAACGGGTACATGTTTCATACCTGTTTGTATTACAGCTTTTTTAGCCCTGCCATTCAGTGGGTCCTGGGTTCTTGTCCTGTGCCCAGGAAGAATGAGGTACGCAAACAAGTGGAGGGTGACCCAGACCAAGAAGAATTTTGTTAAGCAATAGAACAGCTCAGGGGAGACCCACAGCGGGCAGTTCCTCTCCACAACCATGGTGTTCTGATGAGTGTTCAGCTCTCAGCAGGGAAGGTAGCTCCTCTCTGGAGCTGGTCATCCTGTCATCTCTTCAGCTATTGACAGAAAGGGTAGCTCTTCTCTGCTAGGCAGCTCATCCTGATGAGTGTCCAGCTCTCAGCAAAGAGGGCAGCTCCCCTCTGCAGCTGGTCATCCCATCATCTCCCCATCCTCTCTCCATCCTCTACTAAGTTTGGCTGAGTTTGGGGCTTTTATGAGCCTCAGACAGGAGGATGTGTGTGCTGATAGACCCATGAGTGGCCATGGGTAGGCCCAGGGAAAAGCACCACAAGTTCCCCCTCCGGTCTGTGGGACTGGCAGCCTGGCCACCAGGCTTCAGACCCTCCCAGTCTGAAGGTGGGGCATCACTGGGAACCAACCCCCTTCCACCCAGGAGTCTGTCTGCTTTCTGCCACTGTTCATGGTGCCCAGGCTGTCTGTGCTAAGGAGCACCTGCAGGCCAGCCCCAGGCTGTCCTCAGCAACCCTTCAGCTTCCCTCCCATGCTCCTTGGTGCCCAAAGTCTGGAGGGTCCAAGGCAGCAGGGTCCAAGGCTGGTATGTCAGCATTTCCTGGAGCGTATGCACACCTGGCCAGGCGGCAAAAGTGCCTGGCTTGACCCCATTGTTGCTCCAAGACTGGAGCAGGCCCCAGGAGCAGAAAAAGATCAGGTAGTGAGAGTAAATACCTCTGAGCCTGTGGGGGCAACAGGGGCCTTCCCGAGCCCCCCAAGAGTGCAGAGAGATGCCTGGGTGCACAGCTGCAGCTGTACCCAGTAGGGCAGGGTTCCTGCCTGCTCCTGACCCCTAAGAGTGCAGGGAGGCCCGGGTCCACAGCAGTGACTTGGGCAGCTGCAGTCATGCCGGGGAGGGCAGGGCTGCTGCCTGCTACCAGTTTTCACCTGTTCCATGGAGTATGGCACCACCCCAGGCCCAGTTCTGCCTTGGGGCCCCTCTCTGACCACTCCTTCAGGCCTGATTGCACAGCTTACCTGCTGGCGGGTGACTCGGCCCAGCCCCATCACAGTGGCCCCAAGGGCAGAGGGGTCTGGGGACTGTCTAACTCTTCCCCATGCCCTCCCTACAGCAGCAGCTGGCAAGGGCTGCAGTGTGAGGCCAGGGTCCAGAGCAGCAGAGGCTCAGGCCTGGGAACAGATCCTGCCCAGCCACTCGAGGGTGGGGGACAGCACAGCTGGCTGCCTCAGACACACAGGATATAGAGGACATGGGGCACAGGGCTCTCACTGCTGCCACTGCCACTCCCATGGCCATTCCCACTGCCACTCCTGCCCCCACCCCCCGCCGCAACAGGCACAATGGCAGCAGCGACTCTGGACAGCCCACAGCTGCCATCGATAACTGATAAACAGCTGGAGGTTGCATGAAGACTACTTGGAAAATGAAAAACTCTGGTTGCAGTCTTAGGGAGAGGGACGCATTTATGTTTGTTTTACCTCCAGGAACCCCACCAGGTTCAAATGGTGAAGAGCCAAAAAGATTCCCTCATGGCTCTGGCAGTGGGGAGGGCAAGAGTAATCATTGTGAAAAACACCCAGAGTGTGCTCCATAGTGAGGTCTTCTCTACAAGTGAAAAGAATTTACCACATGGGAGAAGGGCATTTCTTAGACTCCAGACCCCTCTAACCTTCCTGACTCACTTGAGGGCAGGGAGAGTCTAAGAATTACATTAGATTACAGAATGCTCTCCACCCCACACTTTACCACCATATCAACACTCCATTATTGTAACAGTGTATTTTAGCTGAAAGAGGTCAAGGCCCAGAATCTAAGGAGGAGTTCTTAAGGAAACCTGGAGACAACAGAGGATAGGAAAACTGAAGAACCAAGAAGCATCTGGCACTTATGGCTACAGTAAGCATTAAACACGGCCCAACTATGAGCCAGGTTAACATAAATCCTTACACTAAATGCCTATTTACCTCAGTTCCTATTATTTGATACATAATTATCAGCTTTCAACAAAAAGTTATAATGCATGCTAAAACACAAGAAAACACAGTCTAAAGATACAAAGCAGCCATCAGAACCAAACTCAGACAAAATAGATTTGGAATGCTCAGACAGAAAATTTAAAATAACCGTGACTCACAGGTACACTAAAATCTCAGACTTCACCACCATACAATTCATCCATGTAACCAAAAACCACTTGTACCCTTAAAGCTGTTGAAATAAAAAAAAAACAGATTTAATGAGATAAAATAACCATAACTAATAAACTAAGGGCTCTAATGAAAAAAGTATACAACACACAAGGACACATGGGTAATGTAAGTAGATATATAAAAACTTTAAGAAATAATCAAAGGAAATACTAACAATTGAAAACACTTAATAGACATAAAGAATGACTTTAATGGGCTCATTAATTAACTGGAATGGCTGAGGAAAGAATCAATGAGCATGAAGACACGTCACTGGAAATTTCCACACTGGAATGCAAAGAAAAAATAATAGGAAAAATAGCATACTCTACAAAAACTGTGGAACAATGTCAAAAGCTTCAGTACAGGCATACTTGTAATACCAGAAACAGGAGAAAGAGAGAAAAGAAGAAATATTTAATATTTGAAGTCATAGCAACTGAAAATTTTCCAAAATTATTAACAGACATCAAACCACAGATCCAGGGAGCTCAGATAACACCAAGGAGGACAAATGCAAAAAAAAAAAAAAATCTACATATAGGCAAATCATATTTGAAGCAGAAAACCAAAGACAAAGAAAATTATGAAAGAGAATAAAAGCATTTCACCTATAGAGGAATAAAGACAAGAATGACAGCAGACTTCTCATCATAAATTATACCAGAAGAATTAAAGTGGAAAAATAAATATTTAAAGCATTAAAAGAAAAAAATTTTCATCAAATTATCTTTTGAAAGTGAAGAAGAAAACAACAACTTCAATTGAAGAAATTCATCACCAGCAGTCTTGCCCCAAAAGACAGGTTTTAAAAGATTATTTAGTGAGAAAAATATAGTAAGTCAGAAACTTAAATCTACATTAAAAATGAGACACAATGGAGAAAGAATAAATGTGAAATAGATTATTTTTACTTTCAATTATTAGTCAATCTAAAACGTGACTAACAATATATTAGGTGACTTATGTACTATATGGATAAGAGAAATGAACGATGGAAATGTCATAAGGGATGGGGGAGGAGAGAAATTTGGAATATTTTGTAACATATTACCTGCACTACGAGTGAAGTGGCATAGTGTTATTTAAAGGTAGACTTATCTTAGTTAAACATATATATTATAAATACTAGGAAAACCAATAAAAAATTTGTCACAGAAAATAACACATATACTAAGTCAGGAGGCATAATGAGATTATTTGGCGTTCCCAATAAAACCAGAAAAGTCAGAAAAAGATGGTATAAATGAAATAAATAAATGCAATAAATAGAAAACAGTTGCAAATACAACAGATAGTAATTCAATTATCAATAATTACTTTAAATATGAGGCCGGGTGCGGTGGCTCATGCCAGTAATCCCAGCACTTTGAAAGACCGAGCTCAGGAGATCGAGACCATCCTGGCTAACACGGGTTCGGTGAAACCCTATCTCTACTAAAAATACAAAAAATTAGCCGGGTGTGGTGGCGGGCGCCTGTGGTCCCAGCTACTCGGGAGGCCGAGGCAGGAGAATGGTGTGAACCCAGGAGGCGGAGCTTGCAGTGAGCCAAGATTGAGCCACTGCACTCCAGCTTAGGTGAGAGGGAGACTCCGTCTCAAAAAATAAATAAATAAATAAATAAAAGTAAATATGAATGGTATAAAGACAGCAATAAAAGGCAATAAATATTTAAAACGGATTTTTAAACATGAAAATTACATTGATCATCTCAGATGCATAAAAGGCTTTTGGTAAAATTCAACATCCCTGCATTTAAAAACCCTCAACAAACTAGGCATTGAAGGAATATACTTCAAAATAATACGAGCTGACTATAAAAAAATCCACAGTCAACATACATTGAATGGCCAAAAGCTGGAAGCATTTTCCTTGAAGATTGGAACAAGACAAGGATGCCCTCTCTTAGCACTTCTATTCAACATGTTACTGGAATTCCTAGCCAGAGCAATCAAGCAATAGTAAAAAAATAAGAGGCATTCAAATAGGAAGAGAGGAAGTCAAACTATCCCTGTTTGTAGATGATATGACTCTATACCTAGAAAACCCCATAGTCTCTGCCCAAAAGCTCCTAGACCTCATAAACAACTTCAGCAAAATTTCAGGATACATACAATCAATGTACAAAATTAGCATTCCTAGAGGCCAACAACACTCAAGCTGAGAGCCAAATCATGAATGCAGCCCAATTCACAACAGACACAAAAAGAATAAAATAAATAGGAAAACATCTAATCAGGAATGTGAAAGATCTCTACAACAAGAATTACAAAACACTCCTCAAAGATATGAGAGATGACACAAACAAATGTAAAAACATTCCATGCTCATGTATAGGAATAATCAATACTGTTAAAATGGCCATACTGCCAAAAGCCAATTAGAGATTCAATGCTATTCCTATAAAACTAACAATGATAGGCTGGGTGCAGTGGCTCACACCTGCAATCCCAGGACTTTGGGAGGCCTAGGTGGGCAGATCATGAGGTCAGGAGTTCGAGACCAGCCTGATCAACATGGTGAAATGCCATCTCTACTAAAAATACAAAAATAGTCAGGCACAGTGGCACACACCTGTAATCCCAGCTACTCAGGAGGCTGAGGCAGGAGAATCGCTTGAACTCAGAAGGCAGAGGTTGCAGTGAGCTGAGATTGCACCACTGTACTCCAGCCTGGGCAACAGAATGAGACTCCATCCCCCAAAAAAATAAATAAATAAAATAAAATAAAAACTACCAATGATATTCTTCACAGAATTAGAAAAAATAAGTGTTAAAATTCATATGAAACCAAAAAAGAGCCCAAATGGCAAAGGAAATCCTAAGGAAAAAGAAAAATGTGGAGGCATCATGCTACCTGACTTCAAACTATACTACAAGGCTACAGTAACCCAAACAGCATGGTACTGGTATAAAAACAGACACACAGACCATTGGAACAGAATAGAGAAACCAGAAATAATGCTGCACACCTACAACCATCTGATCTTTGACAAAAACAAGCAATGTGGAAAGGATTTCGTATTCAATAAATGCTTCTGGGATAATGGCTAGCCATACATTGAAGATTGAAGCTGGACCCCCTCTTTACACCATATACAAAAATCAACTCAAGATGGATTAAAGACTTAAATGTAAAACCTAAAACTGAAAAACCCTGGAGGATAACCTAGGAAATGTCATTCTGGACATAGGATCCAGCAAAGATTTAATGACAAAGATGCCAAAAGCAATTACAACAAAAACAAAAATTGACAAATGAGACCTAATTAAACTAAAGAGCTGCACAGCAAAAGATACTGAACAGAGTAAACGGACAGAATGGGAGACAATATTGCAAACTATGCACCTGACAAAAGTCTAATACCCAGAATCTATAAGAAACTTAAACTAATTTATAAGCAAAAACAAACAACCCCATTAAAAAGTAGGCAAAGGACATGAACAAACACTTTTCAAAAGAAGACATACACATAGCCAACAAGCATACAATAAAATGCTCAATATCACTAATCATTGGAGAAATGCAAATCAAAACCACAATCTCACACCAGTCAGAATGTCAGAATGGCTATTATTAAAAAGTCAGAAAATAGCAGATGCTGGCAAGGTTGTAGAGAAAAGGAAATGCTTATACACTGCTGGTAGGAATGTAAATTGGTTCAGCCGATTTGGCAATTTCTCAAAGAACTCAAAATAGAATTACCATTAAACCCAGGAATTCCATTATTGGGGTATATATCCAAAGGAATATAACTCATTCTACCATAAATGTAGGTTCATCACAGCACTATTCACAATAGCGAAGACATGGAATCAACCTAAATGCCCATCAGTAGTAGACTGGATAAAGAAAATGTGGTACTTATACACCATGGAGTGCTGCAAATCCATTAAAAAGAACGAGATCTTGTCCTTTTCTGCAATACAGATGGAGCTGGAGGCCATTATCCTAAGTGAACAGGAACAGAAAACCAAATACCACATGTTCTCACTTATAAGTGGGAGCAAAGCATTGACTACATATGAACACAAAGAAAGAAACAACAGATACCAGGGCCTACTTGAGAGTGATGGGTGGGAGGAAGGTGAGGATTGAAAAAATACCTATCAAGTATTACGCTTATTACCTGGGTGATGAAATAATCTGTACACCAACCCCTGTGACACACAATTTACCTATATAACTAATCTGCACCTATACCCCTGAATCTAAAATAAAAGCTTATAAAACAAAATGTGAACAAAATAGATAAAACCCTGGCAAGACTAATCAACTAAAATTTATAAAACACACAAAAATAATATTATTAAAAAGAGTGGACACAAAATACGGATAAAGAAATTTTTTTAATAATAGGAAAATAGTCCAGGTGTGGTAGTTCATACCTGTAATACCAGCATATTGAGAGGCCAAGGCAGGTGAATCACTTGAGGTCAGGAGTTCGAGACCAGCCTGAACAATATGGTGAACTCTGTCTCTATTAAAAACACAAAAATAAGCCAGGTGTGGTGGTGCTCACTTGTAGTCCCAACTACTCGGGAGGCCGAGGCAGAAGAATTGCTTGAACCTGGGAGGTGGAGCTTGCAGTGAGCCAAGATCGTACCACTGCACTGTAGCCTGGGCAGCAGGGCAAGACTCCATCTCAAAATAAATAAATAAATAAATAAATAAAGGAAAATAAAATTATTTTAATTAAATATAAAAAATAAGACAATTATATGCTAGCTGCAAGAAAGACACTTTAAATAAAATGTAGGTTGAAAGTAAAAGGATGAAGAAAAACTACACTGACATCAATCAAAAGAAAACTGGAATAGGTAATTAATTTTATACAAAGCAGAAAAAGAAAGTGTATTAGGGATTAAGAGAAGTAATACATCACGATAAGGGTCAATTCTTCAAGAAGACATAATAAATGAAGCTAAAATTGATAGAACTGAAAGAAGAAAAGACAAATCCACTAGAATAGGGAGAGATATCAATACTCTTTTTTCAGTATTTTATAGTTCAAGCAGAATAAAATCACTGAGGATATAGTTGTCCTGAAAAACACTATCACTAATTTAATTTAATTGATATTTATGTAACACTCTATCCCACAAAAGAATACACATTCTCCTCAAATTCATGTGGAACATCTACCAAGACAAACACATTCTGGGCCATAAAATATACCTTTACAATTTTACAGGAATGGAAATCATACAAAGTATGTTCTCAACACAATGGAACTAAACCAGAAATCAATTACAGAAAATACCCAATTATTTGGTTATTAAACAACATAAGTTCTACATAACACGTAAAGAAGAAGTCTTGAGAAAATTTAAGAAATAGTTTGAACTAAATGAAAATGAAAATATATAAATTTGCAAATTTGTAAAATGCCGTGAAAGCAGTATTTAAAAGACATTTTATATCATTAAATACATATATTACAAAAGAAGGAAGATCCAGAATCTATAATCTAAGCTTCCACTTTAGGAAACTAAAAAAAAAAAAAAAGCAAAAACTTAAACATAAGGCAAGCAAATAAAGAAAAGGAAAGAAATAATAAAAGAGCAGAAATCAATGAAATTGAAAACAGGAAATCAATACAGAAAAATCAGTGAAGCAAAAACTCGCTCTGTGAAGAGATCAATAAAAATGGTAGCACTTCAGTTAAGTGAACTAAGAAAATAAAAGAGAAAACACAAATTACCAATAGTAGAAATACTAATACCATACATATTAAAAGCATAATAAAGAAATGCTATGAACAACTCTCTATCTACAAATTAGATAACTTAGATGAAATGAATCAATTATTTGAAAGACACAAACTGCCAAAACTCACACAAGGAGATATAATCTTATATCTATATCTCATAAACATACATGACAGGCTTATATCTGCTAATTAAATTGAATCAGTAATTAATAATCCTCCTAAAGAAAACACCAGGCCCAGATAGTTTCACTGGGGAATTTTACCAAGTATTTGAGGAAGACATTAAACAATCTCTTCCAGAAAATACAAGCAGAGGAAACAATTCCTAACTCACTGTATCAAACCAACATTTCTCTGATACCAAAACCAGATAAACACATTACAAGAAAGAAAACCTACAGATCAATACCTCTGACAAATACACATGCAAAAATCCTCAACAAAATATTAGCAAATCAAATGCAATAATGCATAGAAAGAATTATACACCATTACCAAGTGGGATGTATTCTAGGTATGAAAGGCTGATTCAACATTCACAGTCAATCAAATTAATCCACCATATCAACAAGTTTAAGAAGAAAAATTATATGAACGTATCATTTGATACAGAAAAGGCATTTGACAAAATCCAACATCAATTTACAATAAAAATTTTCAGCAAAGTAGAAACAGAGAGGAACTTCCTCAACTTGACAAAGAACATCTACAAAAACTGTACAAATAACATCATACTTGATGGTGAGAAAATATCAGAAATAAGTAAAGATTCCATTGGAAGACTCAATATTGCTAACATGTCATTCTTCCCACCTTGATCTATAGATTTAACACAATCACACAAAGCAAATTCAGCCCTCATTCTTTGAATCACTAACATTCATTTAAGTGTCTAACAGACTTGATTCAAAGTTCAGGTAGAGTGTAGCAAGGTTATTTCACTACAATGTGAATACTTTATGACTTAATATTATACATCATATTCCTAAAAGTTCTTTACTCATTCCACAACCAGACGTACTCATAGTGCTCTCTTTTTCCACAGGTAGCAACCACATTTCCTTTCTTTTCTGAACTCTTCTTCTTGGTTTATCTACGACCTTCTAAAATCCTCTTAATTTCTTAATAAAGCAATTTGTCAATGTTTTTGTTTTGTTGCCTCCATTTGGACCATGTATTCTAAGCCTTACCCTTTCTAATCAAGTCAACTTCTCAGTCTGGTGTCACCTATTTTAAAAATTATATTTTGCCAAGGAATAACATGTTTAAGTGTCTCAAATAAAAATTAAAGGTTTTACTCAGCTGACGTGGACCAGGGAGTACCTGAATACCAGGTAACTCTTTGAATCAAAGCCCAGATAGAATTTTACGGGATGAGAAGAAAAGAGGAAGCGTGCCCTTGTGGTCTGACTTAGGTTGCAGTTTTCTTTATCTGCAACTGCTACAAAACTTATGATTAGTCTGGCTGGGATTTCCTAGTTTTGGGGCCTTTTGACTTGATTACTGGCCCAAGCTTACCTGGCAACTGTGAAAAAAATTTTTTGAGAATTGCCTTGCTGTTTGTCAAGGTTCAGGGTTGGGGGCAATAAAGATAGGGAAAAGGAAGAGTAGGAAAAAAGGGGGACAAGGAAGTGGTTGAAGCAGGAAAAAACTGGAGACTCTCTATTTTGTCTGTTTTAATCAATTTCTAGCTTCCTCCTTTTACATTGACAGTGTAAATAACTTGATTTCCAGAACCCTCTGATTTCATATCTCAGTAATTCTATAACTTTCCTTTCTTTTTGTCTTTTGCTGAGCTGAGAGAACTTACATAAGGTGCTTCTTCTCTTTGTAACTCAACTCTCTAGATTGGAAAATGTGAATGTAATTCCTACCTCACAAAATTATAAGGAGGATTTACAAGATTATATGTGACATTATTTCAATAAATATGGCAGGGAAAATGTATCCTTCTCTGGACCCTCTCCCATTCATTATCATGGACCCTTGAAGTGCCAGCTTAATGTAGAAGACAAAAGCAGCATTTAAATCATAAGTTCTCAGGATAGATAGCCTATAAAGTCTTTAGCACATCACTGAAGAGTTCAGTGGGAATCTCAAATGCATTACAAAATCTTCTATGCTGCCTTCATATCCAGCCCTACTCACCTTTCCATTATCGTAACAACCCACAACCCATAAAGCCTGGCACAATGAGACACAGATTAAAGGTTCTGGTATTTTTCTTGTTCAGACTTATCCCCCTCACTTATTTCCCCACATCCTCCAATAATATCCAAGAGCTCACATCCATCATTCTACCCAGACTCCTTGATGCCTGCAATATTTTACAATCTTATGTGTTCCCTTAATGCCTGCCTCCATGCATCCTAAGTCTCAACTTGCATATATTGTGTATACTAGAACGGATGGAATCACGGCCCCCACCAAGAGTGTCATGAGAAAGGGAAAATGATAATCTAAGGCATTCTAAGGCAATCATTTGGAAACACAAAGGAATAAAAGAAAAGCTATTATGTAAATACAAACACATTTAAGTTTGAAAAAAAAAAGGGTGTTAGATATATAATTCAGACATTAAAAGAAGGAGAGGAAACATCGAACTGTTTTCTGCCCATTCAGGTAGTTCCTCAGTCCTCCACAGGGTTAGGGCTTTGTAGGATTGATACTTGTCCTCACACTCGTCTTCACACCAGACAGAGATCAATATATCAGTTTAATTTTATTAGGGATAAAACTGATTGGAGGATGTGGCTTAGATATGTCAACACAATCAGGCTTCCTAGTATTTGTCTCTCAAATCAAGACTTCGGAAAAGTCTCATATGAGAGTGTGAATAGGAAAGGAGACATATTCCTATACTAGGCTCCTCACTATCACAGTGGAGAAGGAAGGACTGATATACAAAAGACAATGGCCAGGTCATACTTGAAAGCAGAACTCTGACTCAACCTGCAGCAACCAGCCCAGGAAAAGGATCCATTATCTATAGGAACCAGCTTAGGAAGCCAGCCTGCTATGTATAAGACTTGTAGGAAATCAAACTGCTGTCTCTAGTAACCAGTCTAGGAAGCTAAACCGCTCCTGTAACAATCAGGCCAAAATGGCCAGTGCTTGATTAGTATCAGACAGCTTCTCTAATTTTTATCCCCACTTCCAACTTAGGACCAACCAAAGAAAGCCACATACACACCCCTAATCAATCACATAAAATGCCCCACTTCTAGCTGTCTCCAGCTTCCCCATGCCAATAGATCTTCAAGCAAAGTGTATCTGAAGCTTCCTTTATTTCTGCTGTAAAGCTTTCCTCCTCCCCTGCCTGCCTTTGAATTTTTGCCAAAATGCAAGTGATGGTGTCTGCCTCCCTTGCATAACAGGCTCTGAATAAATAGCCTTTGTTCTCATTAGGTTGATCTTCATTTATTTCTGCAGGAAAGAGTAAAAGGAGACCACAGAATCTGTCTCTCAAGCCTGGGGTAGGCCATGACTTGGTCTTGGTGGGTAGACAAGATAGGAGGAAAGTTGGATGCAAAGGTCCTTCAACAGCCTGCATTGAAAGAAGAGTTTATGCTGAAATGTTGAATCCCTGCTTCCCAGTTTTACTAATTGGATAAATCCTGTCCAATAACCTGGAAAGGAGTGAGTGAACTGGGGGTTGAGAAGAAGTGAAAGGGAAATTCTTGCCCCTGTAGAAAATGTGAAAAGTAGGAAGTATATTCACCTAAAGTATAGTATTTGGTTCCTGCAAACTTGATTCTTTAATACATGTCCACATGATGTATGGTGGTATCATCATCACTGTCATATCATCGAAGGGAAAATACTGAACACACACACACACACACACACACACACACACACACACACACACACACACACAAATAAACCCGAGAAACTACTAGGTTTCCTGCTAGGCTATTCTTTTTTAATCCCTGAATTATTCTGCCCAGGACCTTGCTTAAAGTCTATATAATCAGGAAATGATTATAGAATTCAACAAGTCCTCAAACCCCTTAACAGTCAGCTACTAGGGTCCATACACAGGGTTCCTTTCTCTTGATGCCTCCTGATTTGGGGAAAGAGAAAAAACCAGAGCAAGTACTCACTCCCCTAAAGATTGAATTATTGGGATTCACAGTGGAGGATTTGAAGTGGGGGGGAAAATATATCCCTATTTTTCCATCTCCTTTGAGATGGAAAAGGTGGGAAAAAGAAGAGTCATTACATAACAACCGTGCTGCCTGCCAACAGTGGCTGCTGTGTGAGAATGTAGGTACAGCTGTGTGCTTACTTCTCCATATGGGGTGAGCTCAAAATACAAGCAAAGGATTCTTATACAGTCCTGGCTGTCAAAACTGGGAACCCTTTCAAAGGCTCAAGAAAGCCATTCTGAGCCTAAATAGGACTCATTTTGTTATTCTCAATTCAGAACTTAGAGCAGATTTATACTTGCAATAATGTCCTAATTGGATAAATAATAGCATCTCCTAGTTGTCAAAATTATTTGCATTAATACTTAGTTTGGACAATGCAATAAAGCAGTTTTCTTAGCACATTGTGGCCTGGTTGTGATGAACGGTGTGATTAAACCCTATCTCCCCCCTAACATGATTAAGAAGAATTGGTTATTAGATAAAGGTACAAAACAAAGACAAATGCACCTCTAGCAGAAGCTGCAAGTCACTGCCTAAACAGGTCCACCAAGGACATAGGCACAAATGGCACCACAGCACGTTCCTGGAGTGGCCACAGAGCATGAAGTACAGTTTGGTTCTTTATATAAACAATGGAAGTGCGCTGGTCTGTGAGGAAGTAAACGAGTAAGGAAATGTTAAGATAAACTCGTAAAACAAGAGGCTGTTATCACGGAGAATTAACTCCAAAATGCAACATATTTTTACATGTGATCCAAGAGTTTTTCATCTCTAGTCATCTTCTAGTATGTAATCTTATTTACTATGGGGTTAGCTCAGGGAAATTAAAGGTTCCCTGAGAAATTTTGATGGATAAACCAAAAACATTTATTTAATACCCATTAATAATAAAGGCTTGTGATAGGTGTAATGAGCAATATGTATAACAATATGTCTCAGTCTTTGCCTTCAAAAGGCTTATACTTTAGTTGGGATGATAATCCTCACAATTCTCTCTCTACTGAGATGGCTAGCTTTACAAGGAAGTACCATGGTGGAATCACCATCTTGAAGACAGTAAGCAATCCCATTGGCAACTCAGCATTCAGATTAAAAATGAAGAGTTCAGAATCAGACAGATCTGGGTTCAGTTTCACCTCCTTCACTGACTACCTGTGTGATCTTGAGTAACTTGCTCAACTTCTTAAGCCCACCATTTCCAAACCTACAAAACAGGATGAATAACAACATCTGTACATGAGGCTTTAGCACAGAACCTGGCCGATAGTACATGCATAATAGATGACAGCCATTTTTCTAACTTCAATCAGCACTAGAAAAATAAGCCGAGTGTTTTTGTTTTTAAAATAATTTTGGCTACTGTTTTGTTATTGGGTCTGAGTTTTCTCCCCTCCTCATGAATCTGATGGTATTTTCACAGACAGGATGTGTCTGTTCTCCTAGTTGAATTCATGAGCATGTGGGGCTGAGAAGGAAGTTCATATTTATGAGGATTTGGATGGGCCATGGAGCAAGACAGATGGAAAGTGTGGAGACTTGGATTCATATCCAGTTTACTAGTCATTGTAAAAGCTCTATTAGCTAAGTTCCTTCTTCACTCTAAGCCTCAGTTTTTCCATTTATCTGATGGAAAGGGTGAAAAGAAACTTCCTTTTACTGATTGTCAGGTATCCTGATAAGCAATTCTGCATATATCATCTCATTTAATCCGTACTCAAATCCTTCAAATAACCCAGCATTGTCTCCATTTTACAGATGAGAAAACTGAGGAGGATGAAATCTGGTACTCACAGTCCCATAGCAAGGCAGAGCCACTCTGTGATAAAATTATAGGCTTGGACTCAGGTGGAACTCAGCTCAAATGTGTTCTGGACAGTGTCACCTTGAATAAGCTACTCATCACCTCTTGATCTCAATCCCCTCATCTATAAAATGAGAATAACAATACATTTTGAGGGACTTTTTAGTATTAAAATAGAATAATTACTTAGTGTTAAGTGTCCAGATCACTTCCTGACACATAGTTAATGTTCACTACCTGTGAGGATAAAAGCAATGATCCGATGTCAAAATAGGATAAATGGCAAGTGTGCATTTTGAATGCCCTAACATTATCTCCTGTGCCCCTGCCTTTAACTTCTCAAAGCTGGTAAGTTTCATGGCAGTTCCTCGTACATGGAAGCATGGTGGTTCATGACAGAAGCAGAGACAACCTTGATCCCAGTCCTTCTGTCTTTCTGTGTTGACTGTCTGGTGTCAACGTCCAACTCACAGTTGTTCTCAGGGTTGTAATGCAAGAAAACGGCCAAAAGATAAAGCCTCCAAGTTTGCAGCAGAGTCATGAGATTCACTGAAAAACATATTTAATGAACATCTACAATGTGCCAGGCACTCTTCTAGATGCGGGGTTGCACCAGTAAACATGAGAAAGATCCCTACATTTATAATGCTTCAAATCCAGCAGAGCAAGACACAATAAATAGAATAAGTAAATACACAGTATGTGAGAAAATGATCAAAAAGCTATAAAAAAAAAACAAAAAGAGAACAGGATAAGGGACTGGGAGCATGGGGGATGGGGTAAATTGTGACAGCTTTTTCATTGGTGTTCAGCGAGTTTTACTCATCTGGCATTATCATTAATATCACCTCAGAGATAATAGCTCTGAGCTGAATCTGCAAATGTTTAATGCCACTTTGTGTGAAAAGAAATTGAAATGATAATTTAGGAATAATTATTTTAATTGATGTTTGGGTATCAGAGAGGCAATGAGCTCACTGGTGAGATGGGAAGGCATGTTTCTGATCTGGGATGTTCAACTTCATTTATTTCAACAGATATTTCATTTAAGTCTCTTTTATGGGTGGGAGGTAATCTTCCCAGGTAATCATAAGAAGTTCTCTTTACTTAGAAATCCCTCTCATTTGATCTCTCCTGGTGAGCAGAGAGAGATGAAAGCAGTTGAGAGAAATCTCAAAATTATCAGCCAAAGATTAAAGAAGAGAGCTCAAGCAGGTGGCTAGGAAGAGTACCACTGTGCTTGTTCTGGCCTGTCCACATGCACAGGCAAAGCTCATGGGAAATTTCACCACTCAGTAGTTAATAGAGACACCTCCCCTTCCAATGAGATGAATAGCACTATGTATAATGCCTGGCAATTAATTCATGTCCTAATGATGTCAAACAACCATTAAAATGATATTGCAGGATATTTGATTACCTGGAAAGATGATCAGAATATACTGTAAGATGGGAAAACGGTATGTGTGGTATGATGTTATTTTTGATACTATTGTTTATGTATAAATGAAAAGAGACTAACATATTAACAGAGTTTATCTCTGGGTAGTGGATTTATGGGTGATTGTTCTTTTTATACAATTAGCATGTCATTTTGCAATAAGGAGAAATAAATAAAAGTGATATTTAAAACAAAACAAATCCAATCACTCATAAATATGTCAGCGTTGTTCTCACCAAGACTTGAAATCCCTTTGACAGACTGGGCTGCACCCCTAGCTGCATTCTGCATGTGTGTGGTTTTAGAAGGAGGTCACACCAGCAGTGTGCTAATATTTAACAATTGACTCTTCAGTCCCCCTCCCTCCCATACACAGACACATTAAAAATCCTTGATTTTTACTGTATGCCTATTTCTATGGTGTAAATACTTTCTCCATGGCTGATTTCAAACTGTCAGTGTCATCACTGAACATGGTATCTCACGTATTTAAAAATCCAGAATTTGGAATATCCATAATATTACATGAAAAAAGAAAACTTTTAAGAAAAGTCACTTATGAAACAGGACAGTAAATGTCCTTCTATCAAAAGACCCTATATTATGTCACTGTATAAGCATTTGGAAAGATACATTCTCACGAGCCTTTATGTGCTTCCCCAGCACACCCTGGGGTCATGCTTGCATCTTCCTGAATACACAGCACAGAGTTAGGCAGGTAAAAAATTGGCCTTAGACACTGTTTGCTCACTGATGCCCCTTTGTTTCCTCCGGGGAAGGAAGAGGTAGATACAAATACTTGTCTTCAACTATGTTAAGATCTCTAGAGAGTCACAGGGTCTTTAGTTAACATAAAATTTGGTGCTCTATTTCTTGAATTATTGACTGACTCTTCTTATAAGATTTTATTTTTTCATTGAATAGTATGGAGATTTCAGATTCTAAATTTTTCAATATACGAGGTCCTGTATCCAGGGTTTCAGGAACCTTTCAAAGGTACTGTGGGAAGGAGGGAGACACTCTATAGCACAGCCTCTTGCTGTATCTGCGTGGGGCTGAAGCTTTAACATATGAGAAATTTAATTAATAAATATGCATTTTGAAGTTATATTATTACATAAAAATTAGGGCAATGATCTTTGCACTGAGAAACCATTTGATGAAGATGGAAGTGGGTCATGTAAAAAATCTGCACTGTGAAATAATGACTCCCGTTTATTGACAAGCCCTACATGGCAGGAATAATCTCAGCTAAATCTTTGCAAAAAGCCCTGTGAACTATATATTGTCACTAATCCCACTTTATAGTAAAGTGCCTGGATTTACAAAGACAGTAAGGGTTAGAACTCTGATTCAAACCTAAATCAGCCTTATTGGATTCTACTCAAATGCATTCTCAAAAGCAAGACATTGCATTGCCTCCCCAGTACATGGGTCAGACCCTAGTAACCCATGTGAGAACACACTGTGTCAGAGACACTGCTGTGTGTTTGCAAAACTCATTCTATTTCCTCCTGGTTATACAGCTCAACTTTAATTTCCAGGCTTTGCGAGATATGTTGGAGCCATATGACAGAGTCTAGGTCAATGGTATGAGGTCAGAAGTAATGTGAGCCACTTCTAGGCCTAGCCCATAAAAACCTCCATACTCAATCTTCTATTCACTTTTCTCTTTCCACGGTGACTTTGAAAAACATACTTCAAATGTTGAGGTACCATAAAATCAAAGGAGTCTGGGTTTATAAATGATTGTGGTGAAGCCACAGAAACTTGGGTTTATTGTTACTGCAGCCTGGCAGGGTCTACCCTTGCTTACTGTCTGAGTAGTTCTCCAGACATTCAGAGCATAGTCCACGTACCTTACTGTATTTATTGCAATCTAAACTTTGTACGATTTTCTACATGCTCCTCAAACGCAGGGCTGGACTCTAGAGTTAGTTCAGGCTGACCCTTGGTTGGCATATTGATTGGACCTCACAGGTTGAGCTGTAAATGTCTGAAATGAAAGACTTTCAAGAACCAGTACAGCATTTTCAAATTGTTGCAATGTTTCTTTGGAATTGCATTTTTTGCACTCTTTCCTCTAACATTCCAACTTACATGGCCCCTTTGCCACTGATCCCAGAAAAGAAACTCTATCAATTGAGATTATAAAACAGTACCTCACCTCTCCTAGAAAAACTGCATTGTAAAGCTGTCTGAGGAAGGAGATACTTCTACCCTGTAAAGCACATCCAGGTAGTAGGAGCTGGGCAAAAATCTCAGGGTAAGGAGAGGAGGTGCAAGACCACATTCCCTGCACCTACAAGCCCACCCCTTGGCCAGCCAGAAGCCATTTGTGATTGTATGTTTTGGTCACACTATAAAACCAGTGTCCAGCAAGGGCCTATTGTTATGTTGTGGGTGCTAAATGTGCAACACTGCCCAAGTGCCCAGACTCCAGGCTGCAGATTCAGACACATGCTATTGAAGAGTGACGAGGACTGAACTAACCCAAGTGCAGCACTCTGCCAGATACTCCACAGGCCTTCTCATTTAAAACTTACAGCTATGCTGTGAAGTACTTGGTGTTACCCTAATTTTACAGAGGAGAGAACAGTTCAATGCTAGTAAGTGTTGAAGCTGGGATTTGGCCACAGTCTGACAGATATTAGGGCTTCTGCCTGTCCCATCAAACTCCTCTCTTTCTACCACCCAATTCTCTCTTCTCAACCCTCCCCTCCCAGTCTCAGCCTGTCACTCAGGGTCGGAATACAGTTGGGGTAAGGTCAGGATGCAGCCCTATCTGAGATGCAGGGCCACGAGGCTGAGGGAGGACCCCGATCCTCACTTTAGACTCCCTAGATAGCTCTTTACCCAATGCTGGGAAGCTTTACACATTCTCACCAGCGGCTTTCCAGCTCTGGTTGCTTAAAGCAGGCAAGTGGGGAGTGAAAAGCAAAGTAAGTGCACAAAAATTCTTTTGAGTCTATCGAGAAAATGGCACACTGTGAGACTGATGAGAAATGTAAAACACCATAAGTCTTTTCAAAGAAAGAATCATTCCACTTTTATCTATAACTACTCTCTTTTCAGACAACCCTCTCTCCAATTCTCTCTCTTTCTCTATCACCATGTATACCTTGCATACATTACTGGTCTTTTGCCATTATGTGTTATGAGACGGCGACCCTACTAATCTGTTCCCACTAATTGGATCAAGATTTTTGGACACAGGGTGCTCCTAGAGAACACTGAATCCCGTTAGAAATCAGAGACTAGCATAACCGACCACACGACTTCCCCATCCTGCACTGCTAACAGCCACCTTACAAATCAGGAGTATCTCGTTTCTCAGCTGGGCTGGGTAAGACCAATTCCTTGAGTGTGTAGAGAATCATCATTAGGCTGATCTGCTTTTTGTCTCTTAGCCTGGCTATTAGAATACAAAATGAATATTCTAAAAATCTCTACTGTATTCAAACTATATAATTGTAGATCCAGAATATAGTCAAAAAAGTAGCTTGGAGTTGTGTAAATAAAGAGCTCTTTGATACCCCTGCTCTCATTATATTAGACTTAGAAACAAGGGAATCATGCTCACTGTGAAGTCAAATTTTCCCTTTGAAAATGTTTAATGCCATCACCCTTACTGATCAGGTCTGGTTTCCAAGGGACATTGGGAAAGTGACATTTTATGTGCTGTGTTCCCTTTATTCTGATATTTTTTGGGTTTTAGGGGTTCCTTAAGCTTCTATATTAAAAGAAATAATTAGTGTATGATTAAGGATCTGCCAGCAATCCCAAGCTTACCTTAAAATAAGATAGAGTCCCATATCATCCAGAAGAAACAAAAGAAAAACTCTGAGTTAATAAAATACAAATGCCACAAACTCACTCACATTCTCTCAGGGAATTCTGAAAAACAACCTTGGCTCTCTTCCCAGCTCATTTAAAAGTGAGAAGTCAATGGAATGAAGCTGTTTGTGCCAAGCAATAATAGTGATAAATAATGCATGGGCATTTATTATTTCCACAGTCCCTCCCATTCCACTTGATCAAGGCCCTGAGCAAACTTTCTCTTCCTCCTGCTTATTCTTTACTAGCTGAAGGACCCAGTAAGAAATGACGGCTGCTTCATGCCCAACCTCGTGTGGGAGTCACGTGTGCTCTGCAGGCCACGTAGAAGGATAATGCACCCTACCATGATCTGCCCTAAATCTCCATTTGACCAAGGAAGCTCTTCCTAATAGCATCTTGCAGCAGTCCTGTGCTTCAGGGATTTGGCCTAAGAGGAGGATGGATTGAATTTTCTCAGAATGGCTGGCCATGGCCATCAGGAAAAAAAGAGAAAGTAATGCTTTATCCTTGCATAGAGAAAAGGGTAGCCCCCTTGAATTGTCGCTGAGTTGCAGACCACGGTTCTACTCTGGTTGAACCTTTTAGAGGAGCAAAGTCCAGATTCTTTGCTGGAAGCCCTGGAAGAACTTGTTGACTTGGACAATCTGGTCTAGGTTTCTCAGCTCGAGATCCAAAGAACTCGATGCTAGAGGGAAAGACCATGTTCTATGAGTAAATATGTTTAAGAAATAATTGAGTCTTATTAGTGCAGACTTTTTGAGAGCAAGGATACATCATTATAAATTATGAATCTCCAAAAGTGAGGGAGACAACACAGCAAATGGTGGTGCCCAAGCATAACTGACCATAGAATTCCTTTTTCTACATAACTCTTATGTGTATTTAAATTATATCTAAATTTCTTCTCAAGTAATAGTCCCTGGGGTACACTTTAGGATCTAGTTTTCAGGACAAATAAATGATTCAATTAATTTAAAAAATATTATCTAGAGCTGGGTATGGTAGCCCCACACCTGTAATCCCAATGCGTTGGGAGGCTGAGGCAGGAGGATCACTTGAGCCCAGGAGTTTGAGTCCAGCCTGGGCAACATGGTGAAATCCCATCTCTACCAACATACAACAAAATTAGCCAGGTGTGTTGGCACACACCTGTAGTCCCAGCTTCTCTGGAAGCTGAGGTGGGAGGATGGATGGCTTGAGCCCAGGAGGTGGAGATTTCAGTGAGCTGAGATTGCACTACTGCACTCCAGTCTGGGCAACAAAACAAGAGAATCTCTCTCTCTCTCTCTATGTATATATATACAACACACACACACACACACACACACACACACACACACACACAACTTAGATCAGAGGTTGGAATTATCCTGCTAACTCTTTTATAAGAGTGATTTACCAGCTATGTGACCTTGGGTAAGTTACTTAACTGTATTCTTTAGTTTTGAAGTGGGAATATTAAAATGATTAAATGAGTTAATATGTGTAAATGACTAAAAGCAATGCCTGACCCATAGCAAGCTCTACATAAACTATCATTAGGTTCTTTTTTAAATTTCTGTTGCAGAATCCAGGATTGCCATACTTTAACAGTTGAGTTTAGGACATTAGTCTTAGAGATTATATTTTAAGCACAGTGGAAAGAACATGAACACTGAAATGAAACAGCTATGGTTTCAGATACCAGCTGTCATTTTTTGTCTTTGTGCCCCTGGGCAAGTTAATTCACTTCTGTGCCTCAATTTCTTCTCTGTAAAATAGGAATATTTTTGTATAGTGTAGGAGCATTTTGAGAATTGAATGAGATGGGTTATAGAGGTAAAGTTCTTAGCACCAACTGTGGATGAGAACACTTACACTCTAGTGGAACTCCTTCACCCTTCTTTTCTCTGCTATGCCACGCTTGGGCTATACATATTGATATGGTGTGTCACAATACAAAGGGTGGCTGAATCCTTGAGACAACAAGTGTTAGAAAACCCACACCAGCCTTTGTTGTGTTAAGCCACTAGAATTTTGTAGTTTGTTGCAGTATCTAGGAAGGATTATCACAATATACCATACTCTTCTCATTTATGCTTAAGATACTCTCCCTGTTCATAAAGGACTTACCAAATAGTGTGAGACATAAGACACGGACAAATAAAAATACATCCTTAATACCTAGAAATGTCAGGAACTGTATCCCTCAAGATCCAATCAGGTAAACAGAAATAACTCTAGGTACATTCAACAGAAGATATTTAATACAAGAATTGATGACAAGGATATTGCAAGGGCTGGAGAATGAGAATAGGAGAAAGTAAAGTTACTCATGGTATTTGCAGGAAACGAGTAGTGTTTCTGGGTGCTCAGAGCAAAAATTTGTCTATTGGCCAGTGTGCTGTGTGGCTAGTTCTCATACAGTTGGAACCCAGCTACCTGACCATGAATCGGAAGCCTGGACTCCAAGGCCACTGCTGCTTCTGCTACAACTACCAGTGGTGAAACATGTTACTGCCACTATCACTGCCACCAACACAGTTCCTGCAACCAATATAGTTTGTGATATTGCTGCCAGAGACATTGCCAAAAGCCACCTTTCAATCTCCCATTTGTGTCCCCTAGTCCCAAGGGAGTCAGGGCTACATTTTTTACTGTTCATAAAATGGCAAATGACTGTTATGAGCCAAAATAAAGCAGTAAGGAAAACTCTCACCATGGGAGCTTAGAGAAAAAATTAGGAAAGGTTCTACAGTCAAGGATAGATGTATGATTTTCCTATTGCTGCTGCAATAAATTACCATAAAACTAGTGACCTGAAACAATACAGATTTATTCTTTTACAGTTCCAAAAGCAGAAGTCTAACATGAGTCAACAGGGCCACGCTCCTTCTGGAGGTTCTAGGAGAGGATCTGTTTCTTTGTCTGTTTTTTAGGTTTTTAGAGGCAATTTGTATTCCTTGGCTTGTGGCTTTGCATCACTTTGCTTTCGGCTTTCATCACATCTCATTCTTCAGACTCTGACCCTCCTGCCTCTATCTTATAAGGATTACTGTGATTACATGGGGCTTACCCAGGTAACCCAAGATAATCTCCCATCTCAAGATTCTTAATCTTAATCACATCTGCAAAGTCCCTTTGCCACGTAAGGTAACACAGTCACAAGAATTAGGAAGTGAACATATATGGGGGCTACCATTCTACTTACCATAAGAGATTTGAGCCAGAGTCTCAAAGGCTGCACAGGTTTCACGTGAGCAGAGAAGGCATGGAGATGAGAGAGCTCCAGGTAGAGGAAGAGGCAAGTGGAACTTGCACTTGCAAGTGGAAATGGCAGAGGAACAGTGGCTGAGAAACCTGCAGTCTGGTGGAGGACAGCGTGTAAACAGGCATGACTAGGAAGAGGGCTCATGTAAAGCCATCGTGAAACATAACTCTAGGAAGGATATTGTGGGCCAGGTGCTGAAAAGCATTGATTTTATAGCTTAGAAAATAGTAAATAGGAAAACATGAAGTTATTGAGTAAGGGGATGGCATCACAAAAGCTTCCATCTGATCATGTAAATAATGACAAAAACTAAGATAGCTTCCATCTGATCATGTAAATAATGACAAAAACTAAGATTTATTGAAACTTTCAACTGCCAGGCACTAGGTTAAGTATTTCACATTCAATATCTCACAGGATTGTCATGTGGATGACAATCCCATGAAAACTATCTCCATTTTACTGATAAGGAAATTGAAGCTAGGAGAGGATCAGAAATTTGCTGAAGGCCACATGTTTGGTAAGAGTGGCAGGGGATTGCAATAGAAACCAACTAATCTGACTCTGAAGCCTGAGTTCTCGACCCCTGCCTTAATCTTCTTGGGTTGCTGTAACCGAATATCGTAAACTGGATGGCTTAAACAAAAGAAATTTATTTTGTCACGGTACTGGGGGCTGGAAAGTCCAAGATCAAGATTCGACCTGACTTGGTTTCTGGGGTGAGTTCTCTTCCTGGCTTACAGACAGCTGCTTTCCCTCTGTGTCCTTATATAATAGAGAAAGAATGAGAACAAAGTCTCTGGAGTCTCTTGTTATAAAGGCACTAATCCTGTCATGAGAGCCCCATTTCCATGGCCTTATCTAAACCTAACTATCTTCCAGAGGCCTCATCTCCAAATACCATCACACTGGGAGTTAGGGCTTCAACATGTGAATTTGAGGGGGACACAATTCAGTAGATAGAAACTCCTAAGTGGGCACACAATGTAGAATTACAGTGGCAACAGACTAGAGGCAGGAAGCCAGTCAAACAGCTTCTACAGTGGTTCAGGCAGTAGATGATAAGGATCAACTCCTGGCTATGGTTTAGAGAAGGGAAAAGTGATTCTGAACCTTCAGACAGCTGTGAGCTAGGCCTTTTCCAGGCTCTACTTTTCCCAGACATTACTGGATCTACAGAAAACCTAGACTAGGCAAGAACTGGATTTCTTAAATGCTTTCATTGTCTGGAATTCCCAAAGACAAACTTTAAAGAATTTTGAATTTTTGTGAACAGAAAACAGAGGAACATTAAAGCAATAATGAAGTGTTCTTTTATGCCCATCACGTCAATAAGCATTTAAAACTATGATAACAGGCCAGCGCGGTGGCCATGCCTGTAATCCCAGCACTTTGGGAGGCTGAGGTGGCTGGATCACTTGAGGTCAGGAGTTCGAGACCAGCCTGACCAGCATGGTGCAACTTCATCTCTACTAAAAATACAAAAATTAGCTGGGTGTGGTGGTGTGTGCCTGTAATCCCAGCTACTTGGGAGGCTGAGACAGGAGAATCGCTTGAACCCAGGAGGCAGAGTTGCAATGAGCTGAGAGTGTGCCACTGCACTCCAGCCTGGGCAACAGAGCAAGACTCAATCTCAAAAAAATAAATAAATAAAAAATAAATAAAATAAAACTGTGATAACACCACATATGGGCACAGATGTGGCACAAGGGAGGTCAGACCCTGGTGAAAGGGAAGTGATCATTACATTCTGAAGAACAAATTAGCAAAACCTTGTAAAGGTGCAGATGTTCATACCTTATAAGCTAGAAGTTCCGTCTCCTCATATCTTAATAGTGGAACTCAGTCACAATGACATAGGGAGACACTTACATGTTTATCATAGCACTGTGTGAGACAGCAAAACAGTGAAAACAAGCCACGTTTTAATTAGTAGGGAGATAGATAAGTAATTATTTTAATGTTAGAATAGCACACAGCAGATAAAATGAATAAACCTGAGGTCATCTATCAAAAGGGATAACTCTCAAAAACATAATATTGGAAGAGAACTGTGAAAGAAGGCATACAGTAGTAACTAAAATACATGCACATTTTAAAAACACAAGTATTCGATATGTATTTTTTGTGGATGTATATACACATAGTAAAACTGCAAAAACTTCCATAGGAGGAAAGCTCATGAAGTGCAGGAACATGAAGGAGGAGGGGAGAGAGGAGGGTAGCACTCTAGCTACATCTGTAATATTTTATTTCTGGGGGTGGGGGAAAGGAAAGAGACATCTGAAGAGTACTTTGTTAATAAGTGTTAAAATCTGAGAATCTGGGTGGGATAGATGCTTATGTTGTATTATAACCTGGACAAGTGTGTTTTTACGCTACAAAATATTCAAATTATTTCATAATTTAAAATAATTAGTAAAGAAATTAAAGGGGACCTAATAATACTACTACTCAATTCCCTGGGTTGATCTGAAGATTAAATGAGATACACTATGTAAACCATTTTGCACTGTGTCTGGCTCTAGGGTCTAGGAGCTCAGAGAACACAGGTTTTCTTCCTCGCAGATTTTCTATCCCACCTTGACATTTATGTAGTGATTTATGATTCACAAAAGACTTCTATATGCATGATTACATTTTATTATTATAACAAGCCAGTGAATGCAGGAGATATTCTTACTCCCATTTAAGACTCGAGGGTCCAAGAAATGAAAGTAGATGAATCAAGGCAGGCTGAGGCAGGAACTAGTTCTTCTGAATCCTGCCCTTGGCTTTTCCCACTCTCTCTCCAACATGGAGCAGCAGTGGCTTATTAAGGGCCAGAGAAAGCTCTTCTTGCTGCAGTGTAGTTCTGATGAGCTTAATTGGCAGGCTATAGGAGAGAGGGAGATGGACTGAAAGGAACAGGGCTTCCCCAGCAATTCCTCCACTGGTGGCCAGCAAATTCCCCAAGCCTTCTGCCTAAATATTCCTGTTCATAAAATGGAGATAAAATACCAGTTCCTCCATGTCATAAAGCCTTGTTCCCTGTGAATGTTTTAGAAATCTATGTAAATCAAATGAAATAATATGTGTAGTCATGCTTTGGAAATAATGCTGTTATAATAAATGTAAAATCCTGTTATTGCATAAATAAGCCATTGAACTAAATGTTATGGTATTTCAGCATCTCCATATGGTTCAGACCTTTCCTAAAGTTCTAAGAACAACAGGAGAAAAGAGAAAACTGGAATTCTTTGAGAGGGCAATCTACTGAAAAGACCAAGGGAGGATTTCTAACAGCAGGGAACCAATTCAACTGAGCCTAGAAAACACAAAGCTATGTTTAAGTGTGTGTGACATGTGGTTACCACAACGTCTTTTTCAATAAGCAGCTTCAATTTATTCACATTGTCTTCCATGCTGTAGAAGTAATTTCTAATTTACAATATCTGATATGATTCATTAATCTAGAAAATTAGATTTCTGGGGTAACATGGTCTGTGTTTCCAAAAATTAAAATCCAATTCTCTGTGTTCTTTTGTTTTCCTTCAAAGAAACTTTTAGGTTTGCAAATGCAGAACAAACTAATTTAGCAAAATGATTGTTTCCATATTTATAAAAGTGCACTTTTGACTTAGTTGTCATGGAGCTCTATAGGAAGTGCAGGACAGGAGGGCAAGGGTTGGAGAGCTGATGAAAATGGAAGTGTTAATTCCAGCTCCACAATGGAGTGGCACTCTAGGCACGGGAAAAAGCTACTCTCTGCTCAGGACTTGAAAACTGACACCTGGGATGGGTAACTTCTATTAACACTATAGAGCTTTCACTTTGATTTTCAAAGCAATGCTTTCTTTAGTGGAGAGTCAAAGTGAACTAGCAGGGAGTTTTCCAGGCAGGTGGTTTGCTGAGGCAGTTGGCTATATTTGGAACCGTTAATACCTATAAGACAAGGGCCTGCGTACTGACCAATTTGCTGATCTAAACTTTCTCATCCATACAAAGGAAGTAATACTCTCTGAGGACAGTAGTAATGTTTCAGTGATGGCATATTGTGTTTTAAAAAGCCTAATGTGTATAAACGTACAGTGGTATTTTCCCTAAGAAATATTCTGGGGACAAAAGTATCCCCACATCCACATCTGCAACAGATTGGACATTATTCTTTCAATCAAAGTTCTTATCTTACTGAGTCTTCCCAAAGCATTTAATGAAAGCTTTTTGAAGTGATCCTTTGGGAACAAGACAAGGCTTTGGGCAGAGAACTAAATTACTTCTCATTGATGACAGTAACAGAAAACAAAACTCAGGAGAAATTCATAATTATAATTTATGCTTTACTGGGCAATGGATTTCATTTGGATTGACCCACACTGACCATAACTCCCCAGTTCCACGCTGCATGTCTTATATCTAAAACAATTCTTCCCAACCTATACATCATAAGCACTACCTCAAACTAAGTAAATATTGCTTGGATTTTTTACAAAAATGACTTAGTTCTCTGAGTCTCGTGTTTTTATATCTTGTTTACCACGTGTTTTTAGAATGACTTTAATTTAAAACTAGGAAAACGAGATATGCTTATAACCAAACTCCATTATTCATACAATCTAAGCATCCACACTTTTTAATGCTATTATTTTATACTTCAGTTTGTTTTCTGTTAAGGGTTGAGTCAACTTGAGCAGGTGTTCTTATTGTTCAGTGTAAGCCTTTGCCTTTCTTTTCATTTCTCTCCCTGGTATACCCTATCTCCATTCATACACATTTCTAAGAATTTATACTTGGTTGTATTCAAGTAAGTCTCCCACTTCATAACATGGATACTCAAAAGTCTCTAAAGCTTTATGGCATTTTTGTCTCCTGGCCCTTTGGCAGTATGGCAGATGGGTAACAAACCCTAAAATATACCCATTTATTAGCTCAAGATTTCATGGGTTGAAAATTTGGACTGGGCCAACCTGGGCAGTTATAATCTCAGCTAAGCTCACTCAGCCATCTTCCATCAGCTGGTGGTTGATGGCCTTATTCATGTGTTTGACAGTTAATTGACTGTTAGGATGACTGTGCCAAATGTCTTCATCATCCAGTAGGCTAAACCAAGCCTATTCATGTTACAATAGTCTCCAGGTCCTAAGGGCAGCAAGAGAAAGCAAGCCCAAATAGATGAGCACTTGTCAAGTCTCTCCTTTCTTGACCAAAGCAAGCCACGTGACTAAGCCCAGAGTCAGTGTGGTAGAAGACTGCTGATATGATTCGGCTGTGTCCCCACCCAAATCTCATCTTGAATTCCCACATATTGTGGAAGGGACATGGTAGGAGGTAATTGAATCATAGGAGCAGGTCTTTCCCATGCTGTTCTTGTGATAACAAATAAGTCTCATGAGATCCGATGGTTTTAAAAAAGGAGAGTTTCCCTGCACACACTTTTTATTTTTTTATTTTTTGGCTGCTGCTTTCCATGTAAGACGTGACTTGCTCCTCCTTGCCTTCTGCCATGATTGTGAGATCTCCCCAGTCAAGAGGAACTGTGAGACCATGCAACATCTTTTTCTTCCTAGTCTTGGGTATGTCTTTATAAGCAGTGTGAAAACTGACTAATACAGCTGCCTAAAGAATGTGAGAATAAACTGGGAGCCATTACTGTGACAACCTACCACAAGCAGCAAGGTCTATAATATTCTAACAGTCCTACATTGTTCTTTATTCCTGAATGGACCCCTTTTCTGCACCTTTCTTTCCTTGGGAGATTTCAGAGGGAAGTCCTTACATATAACCTTCCATTCTGCCCCAAACCTAGATCTCTGCCTAGCTTCATCTCAGCCTGAACCTAGAAGTCTAGACACTTTGAAATTGAACCAAATATTATAGTTTTTCCTAAATTAGATTTAACTGAGCACTAATCACTGACCCACAGGGACACAGGAGCTTTGATATGTCAAACTCAAGCCAGGGATAGCACTGATGAGTCACAGGTCATCTTCATTGAGGAAAGGTGACCCATCACATAAATAAATGGATCATTTTTATTCTTCAAAAATATTATAAATCGCAAGTCCACTTTCCTTTTATGATGGATTGAACCCCTTACGTCATAAGACATGATTTGTTTATTTCTGTGGGATTGCTGGGTCAAATGGTATGCGCAATTTTAAACATATGCTGCTAGATTGCTTTCCCTAAAAGATGTAACAATTAATATGTCTACCAGCAATGTGTGCATGCACACCTAAATTCTCCATCAGGAACAAGTAATAGAGGTCTTTGCAATTTTTGTCAGTTTGATAGGTATGTGACATTTTATTGTTACTTCAATTTATATTTTCCTGACCACTGCTAGTTTGAGAAGTTTAAAATATGTATGCCATTTTTAATTATTTTTCCTTGAATTGTGTATTCATATTTTTGTCCTTTTTTTAACTGTCCAATTGTTTCTTTTTCTTGTCATTCACAAGATCTTTTTATGTAATTAAACCTGTTAAGATTTTGTTGGCTACACTGCTATTTATTCCCAATATATGGTTTATTGATTTATATTTTTTGCTATGCAAGAAGCATTTAAAAAATTATTTCTACATAAGCAAGTATGTTTATTTGTTTTAACATGGTTTCTGGTCTTCCTGTCTGGGTTAACAAAGTTTCTCCCAGCTTTAGATTGTATGTAATCTTCTTGGTTTTCACTAAGATTTTTATATTTTTTGTTATTTACATTTAAGTATTTTATCCATCTGGAATTCATTTTTGTAGGTGATAAAAAGGCCCAATGTTATTTTCTTTACCATGGATAACCATGGATAACTATCTATCACATTTGTTTAATAATTCATCTTTTCCTGACTGAATTGAAATAGCATCTTTAACATCTATTAAATTTTAATATATGCTGGGATTCCTTTCTGGATTATCTATTACATTTTTTTTTATTTCTCTGACATTTCCATTTTGATTTGATCATAGCATGCTCTAATATCTGATAGGACAGTCCCCACTGTTGTGTTTTTGCAGACTAATATTGAACAATTTTATTTCATATAAATTTCTAATTAGAAAAATAAACTCTTTCCAGTTAGTAATTCTGGCAGAATCAACATTTTATGCTATTATGTCTTATCCAAGAATATACAATGCTTTTTCATTTGTTCCTGTTTTATAATGTTCTTCAATGGCATTTTATAGTTTCTTTCACATAGAAACTGTATCTTTCTTGTTAAATCAATGCCTACTATCTTCATAGTTTCCTTTAATAATGAAGATTATTTTGTGTGTATGTCTCCATTTCTTGGTGCTTATTTCTAGAATAGACAAAAGCTATATGATATAGTCCAGAGGTAGTATAGCCTAATGGTTAAGACCATGGATTCTGGAGTAAGACTGGCTGGGCTTAAATCCCAGCTCTATTTCTCCCACATGCATGTGTTTGGTCATGCCATTTAACCTTTTCATGCCTCAGTTTCTCACCTGCAAAATAGCAATAACAATTGCCGCTTATAGATAACTAGCCCCCCACCAAAATGTCACACTCCCTCACCATAATGAAGAGTTATTCCTGAGAAGTGGCTGTCTAGTACCCTAAGGACTATACTTTCCAGATTCACTTACATCTATGTTGTTCCAAGTAACTGAGTTTAGGCCAACAGAATGTGGTATAAACTTTATTCACTAGGTTTAGGCCTAACTCAAAAATATCTGAGGCTTTGTTACTTTCTCTATTCACTAGTTATTAATAGATGTTAATTCCTAGGACAAACTTAGGACTCTTAAAATAAAGATGGCAGAACCTCTATCCACCTGAGTTTCTTAGATGACCTGGCAGAACGAACTTCCTTTTTTCCATCCCCATCACCAACTATTATACTTTTTGTTGTTGTTGTTTTTGAGATGGAGTCTTGTTCTGTTGCCCAGGCTGGAGTGCAGTGGCGCGATCTCAGCTCACTGCAATCTCCACCTCCAGGGTTCAAGAGATTCTCCTGCCTCAGCCTCCTGAATAGCTAAGATTACAGGCATGCACCACCACTCCCGGCTGATTTTTGTATTTTTAGTAGAGATGGGGTTTCACCATGTTGGTCAGGCTGGTCTCGAACTCCTGACCTCGTGATCCGCCCATCTCAGTCTCCCAAAGTGCTGGGATTATAGGCATGAGCCACCACACCAGGCCTATTATACTTTTTATGACGGTAACATTGACTTCAACTATGGTAAGCTACTTAGTTTCCAATGTTTGTTATCTCAGTTAGTGCTGCTCTACAAAATACTTCATGGGTGTTGAGACGATATATATGTATATTGGTATGTGTGTTTGTGAGTGTGTGTGTATAGTACTATGCAAACAAATAAATGCATATACGTATTAGTTATAATTATTTTGTATCCGAGAACCTACCAAATGCTCTTATTAATTGTAGCTATTTTTTCCTTGAATCTCTGCAGTTTTGAGTGTACAATTATATTATCAGCAAAAAAAAAAAAGGTAGCTGCATCTCATCAATTTTTATGCCAATAATCTTATTTTCTTATCTTATTATATTTGTCTAAAGTTCCAAGACAATGTTGATTTATAATCTTGGTAGAAGGCATTCTATTTATTCCCTGTTATTATAGTAAATGGTCTATTGTTTTACTCTTTAGACTATTGTATGCTTTTGATTTTTGGTAAACAATATATTTAGGTAATTTTATTAAGTAGTTTCTATTTTACTTGGTAATTTTGAGAAATTACTGGATGTTTTATCAAATGTCTGCATTTCATATTGATGTTAATAGAGTATTTTCTTTTTTATTAGTTGATATAATAGATTAGAGGGACTTTTCTGATTTTGAACTACCCACTCATTTTCCAAATAAACCTTTTTAGTCATATGATAGTATTATTTTGATATATTGCTGGATTCCATTTGCTAGTAGCTAATTTTTCATTGTTATATGTTCATTCCTGATTAAGATTTGCCTGTAGCTTTCTGTACTGTATCTATCAGATTGGGTATATCTATGATGTTGGCTTCATAAAATAAACTGGGAATTTTTTCACTTTTTTAAATTAAAAAATAGTTCAAATAACTTCGGATTTATCCCTTTTAAGTTAGAGAGCGTTCACTTTAGAACCCATCTGGTCTTGCTGCTTTTTCAAATAGTAGATTTTGCATATCTTACCAATCTCTGTGGCAATAGATATATGCAAGATTTCTACTTTGATCATTTTTGGTAATTCAGTTAATCTCCTGAAAGTTTTAGCTTAAAAGTCATGAATTTATTATGTTTTTCTGTGCTGTATCTAAAGATCCTTAAATACTTTTATTTTGTTTTTGCTATTGTTGTCATTCAGTAGCTCTATGTTGCTGGACTTTTGTTCTGTTTGATCTTCCTCTCTCTGTTCCTGAGTACCCATAGATTAGTTATTATTTTTATTATTAGTTGAATATGTTACAAGTTGTGGTAGCAGTCTGGCAAGGATGGAAAGTAAAATATTCTGTGGGCTGTTGTGTTCTCCATCTCCTTGAACTCTTTCAGCCTCAGGAGTAGAGACACCTCATTCAGTGGCTCAGTTTCTCTTTAGCTTTTAGAGGACTAAAGACACCAGGCACACTCATACATTACCTCTAAGTTTATGATTCTGGGGCCAAGGTTTTCTCAGAATCCCTAATGTTTCAATTCCTGGGGACCTCTGAACCTTCTGTGCAGGCTCTCACCTGGATTCACCTTGCTAAGACAGCCCTCAGAGCCCAGAACTTCACAACTGTGTAGATGAGAAGAGGTACATGGATCAGAGTTGAGAATGGAAGGAAGGTTAGGTACATTTCTATTCTTTCCACAATAATAAATGAATATATGAGATAAAATGAAGGTAATCTCTTTTTAATTTTTAGTTTTAATGTATAATAGTTGTACACACTTACAAAATCAAATTTTTGATACAAGCATAGTTTATGTAATGATCAAATCAGAGTAATTGGGATAGTTATGACTTCAAGCATTTATCACCTCTTTGTGTTAGGAACATCCAATTCCACTCCTCTAGTTATTTTGAAATGCACAGTAGATTACTGTTAACTACAGATGTTCATTAATTAAAATCTACAGACACAATGGGCGGTTCTCACTTTATGTTACTTTTGATTTAGTAACTCTTTTTGTTTGACATTTCCTATTGTAAGTATGGTGGGAAAAGCATCCACTGAATAGCAACCTCTCTAGATGCATTACATACAGTCTACATATTGTATTCTAGCAACAATTTTCCAAGGTAGGCACTAACATGACTGTTTTATTGAAAGTAAGTTTCACTGAGGTTTAGTAGTTGCCTAAAGTCACACATCTCAAGTGATAAATCTGTAGGCAATACTTAGACCTGCAGAACTGTGAGGTCTATGCCCTTCTAAATTTTACTACTTCCTTCTTTACTTGAACTTTGTATTGTTTCTATTTATTTCCAAGTAGAGCAAGGCACAGTCAAGATTCTTAAACAATATTGACTGTCTTTAAGATGCAACCCATAAGAATACATGTCATCTTAAAACAAGGCCACAGCTAAGCAGAATGGCAATTTATCAGGTTGAAATGAAGTGCTTATCTTAAACAAAAGCAGGCTGTAAAGGTCTGTCCAACGTTACAAGTGTTTTTACAAAGGTTTATTTTCCCTCCATGTGGAACGATTTCTTCCCAGGTTGGCTCCTTTGTCCCATCACCTTAACAGTTCATGTCTTGTGACAAGCAGCTGAGATTTGTCAGTAACATCAATCTGAGTTCTCTCATTGCCCCACGTCAGAATGTCCAGCACATCTTACATGAAGGACCCATGTTTGTCTGTTTCATATATTGAGATTTTAAGCATGATAGTATTTTCATAAGGTGCTCCATAAAATTTAAAAAGAGGTTTACAAATCATTATCTGAATTAATATGTAGGACTTATGTAATTTTTGCATCTGTCTGATTTCTTAATAGGAAAGAGGTCCAGATGATTACTTGCTACCAAGACTGAAGTAGCACCAAGGCACACCATTTTTGCTGGTCTCTGGAAATCTCCTTAGACTGTTTAAAGGTATATGGTCCATAACACAAAAACTAGAGATTCAAGAGAAAGGTCAAGGCAAAAGGCCTGAGCCTATTCAATGGATTTTTTAAATGGGAACAGAAATAATAGAAGGGGAAGACTTACTAGTTCAAATCCATTTTGTTTCAGATAATAGTACTTAAACCAAGCTGTTCCATGGATTTAGCCTGATTTCTGACTAAGCTTCCCTCTTTACCTTGAGTACCTGCTGTACTTAAGACATGTGCCTGGCCCTGTAGGGCAGGCACATAAAATCAGTCAGTCTCATCTTTGCCTTTAAGAAGCCAGGAGACAGGGAATTAAAGCCAGGGGTGAGTTATGAGAATGCATAGGGGAAAGATGAATCCCAGGAGTGTTTCAAGGGTAGGAAAGACCTTTCTGAAGAGGAAACATAACAAAAATATGGTTAAGTATATATAGGTCAGTATGGCTTGTCTGTAAGATGCTTAGATGGTAAGCATGAAGGAATCAGTAATAAGACAAGAAAGGTAGGTTAGGATCAGATTGTAAAGGCCCTGAATACTATGGAAAGTTTGACCCAATATGAAGATGAGAAGAAAACGTCAAGAGGTCTGCCCAAAATTGGCCAAGCCCATTTACCATCTTCTGATGTAAAAATGTCCTGATGGTCCCCTTGGCCCCTAGGAGATGCCTCATTGCCTCTGAAGGCACCCTTTCATCATAACTCCATCTCCCATCTCCCAATAAAGGTGATGTTAATAAAGAAGGCTACAATATTCAAGGCTGCAATCATTAGACCCTCCTTGTTTATGTCAAAACTGTAGTGCCTCTAAGCTAGAGCTTAACCCTTGATCCTACCTTTCATTACTATCTCACTCCCAATATGGTCTGGGGATGCATATTCAGTCTGTCCTGCTATCTCTGAAACCCTTCTGACTCTGCAGACTGAGGGTGAGTTACAGTAAAGCCTTCAGTCCTCTACTCTGCCCTGGATCTCAAAATTCCACTGCTGAAACTGAACCTAGCAAATTGCCTGGAAGGGGAGGCCTTACACAATGCTCAGAAGATACACTGGACTTGTAATTCCATTTTTTTTTTCTGGCCAAAGTGTATTATAAAGAAGTAAAATATTTAAATTTTTTAAAAAACAAATTATATTTTCTGTATGTCACAAGGGGGAAAGGAAGAACAGAATGCAGAGACAAGTGGGAAGATTCCTTTACTGTGTTTGTCTTGTTTTTTGGTTATACCCCTCTTTAAGGCTGAGCTTTCATCTGTTCTGTGCATCCCTGTGGGCAATGGGTCCACAGAAACATCCAGGATTGGTCTCCATAGCGTTGGAAAGTATTCCTTTTAAAGGGCAACATCTGGACATACTAAAGTTATATTTTCATTTTCTAGCAAGATGACCTATTTTGAAAGACTGGGAACCTGTGCTTTGAAAACACGTTTTTCTCTCAACAGAAAAGATAGTGTGAGTAATAACACCCCACAGAAACTGATTATTTCAGCTATAAAATGAGTTCCACAGAGAGGGATGATTTTGAGAATGAGATGAAGTTTTCAAAGATAAAAAGTATTTTCAGTCCAACTTTTTTCACTCTGCAAAAAAGGACACCATTATCTCAATCATGTTTTTAGCAACTTATTTTTCCTTGCGGCAGACATGACAGTTCATGTTGAATGAATGTTCAGAAATTGTATTAAATCAACAAAGACTATAACTACCAGCTCAAATGGCAACTACTCGCCTTCTCATTAATCAACTAATTAAATTTATTTATTCATTGGCTGCCTAAATAATTTTATGCAATGGAAAATGTAAAATAAACAATGATATGTAATTTCTATTTCTAGAAACTTCTAGAGATATGTATTGTCTGTAATTAGAGACAATACACAGACATGTAATTACAGACAATACATGTAGACAAATAACTATGACACAAACAGTATAGGATAAGGGCACTGAATGATTTAATTAATTAAATGCTGTGCTATAGATCAGGGTTTATACCACAAATGGCTAGAGGATCTGAAGGAAATGAAGGGTAGATAAAGCTGGCCTTGAAAGAATCTATAGAGATTGGTGGGGATCGTGGCAAACTCTAGAGTATTTATACTTCCTAAAAGGGGTAAGTTATATTCACTTGAGCAAGAATATGGGCCATCTCTTGCCAGTCTTCTTATTTTTCAGAAGAACCCAAAGACCTGGATTTTTGTATGTAAAATAGCTTAAAAAATACCCTATGTGAGTCTACAATGCATGAACTAAATGAGGTACATACCATAGACCACCACCTTTCAAATTCTTTTCATAGCCATTTAGAGAAGGAAGTAATTATGTTGTAACAGATAAAAGTATAGGCTTTAGAATCAGGCAGCAATGACCTAAAGCAAGCTACTTAACTTATAAAACCATCCCTAAAATAACAGGCAATTCATAGGATAGCTGTGAAGAGTAAAAGATAGAACACATATAAATTATTAATTAGGATTACTTACAATTAAAAATTCAGTAATAGTTTATCTCTTGCCCATCCTCTCTCTTTCACACACAAACACTTAAAATGAAAGCAATGTTTTAAAAATCTTGAAAGCAGGAAGACCTATGGCTTCTGTATCTATCTTCCAATTGTATGATAATAACATATTCAGAGTAGATGTTGAATTAAACTGACCACTAAACTCAAACCCTCTATTACAGGTCTCCCTTCCTACTTGGGGGAGGGAGCAGGAGAGGGAATAAATATCAGTTTTTGTACACTAAACAATTATTATCTTATAGAAGTAATATTTTCACCTTTCATTAAAAATAACTGAGCATTTTTTTTACCAAAGTGTAGTATGATAATTTTTCTCTTTTATTCTTTCTTATATTTTTGTTTTCTAATTGACATATATTAATTATATATATATGAGGCACAATGTGATTTTTTATATATGTTTACATTGTGGAATGGCTAAAGCAAGCTAAGTAACACATCCATCACCTCATATACTTATTTTTTCATGTGGCGGGAACATTTAAAATCTACTCTTAACAGCAATTGTGATATCTAAACAGTTGAATTCATTGAAGTGGAAAGTAGAAAGAGTAGAATGATGATTACCAATGGCTGGAGTAGGGAGATGAGGAATGGGGAGCTGTTGTTCAAGGATAGAAAGTTTTCTTCTACTCTTGTTTTCCTGGCATCTACTTCTAGTTAGTTTCATTATCTGTAAGAATATTATTCTTCTTTAATAACTTTGTTTTTAAATGTTTTACAGCTTTATTGAACTATGAATGACATTCTTCTACAAGAAGAACGACTTTTAGAGATCTATGCACAGCACCATGACTACAGTTACTAATAACATATTCAAAATTGCTAACTTCCTTGAGCTTAGGTCAGATTCAGGCTTGATTTTATTTGTGTACTTGTAAAACTACTTTTAGATGAACTTCCATCTGGAAATGCACAATGCATACTTATTTCTCTTTTTGTGATGGTAGCAGCCATTGATGATCAATGCCTGGAACCATTAATTCATTAGGGATTGTGGAATAGTCATATGATAATTCTATCATTCCTTCTTCATCTGTTAGCTAAAATTCTTCAAAGAAGAAATTTTCTCATGAATTCTTTTGTCACCCTGATCTATAAATCTTACCAGAAAGACAAGATAAAGCTTGATGGTTTTCTTTAATTACCAGTTTTTAAAATGATGAATGGTTCCCTACCATCTTGAAAAGGTCAAAACTAGTTTACTGATTTTATCATTGTCACCATGGTTAATATTATCATTATGAACTGCTCGATTCAAACATGTTTAATGTCTTGCAGTCCACTGCAGTTATCCTTACTGATGGACAATTCTCCCCCTGTTCGGTCAGTAGAATCTAATTCAGATTGGCTGCTAAATCCTTTTGCCATCACCCTAGTTGACTTTGATATCTTTCCTTCTTTCTGTATGACAAAATACTTCAGCATCACCTTGTATCCTTTCTGCTGCGACCCCAGAATCAGTCACTTTTACCTTTGCTTTTACCTTTACTTCTTTTTCCTTTTAATGGAAAAGGACATCTAGAAACCACAATTTGGGTATTTGAGGTACTCATTCCTACTAACTTCTCTTCTTCTTTTCCTCCTCTTATTCCTCTTTTTCCTTCTACTTCCTATTTTTGGAATAAACCTCAATGTTTTCTGTCATAAAGTAATTTTTCCCTAGGACAAACCACACTCTTTCAATATGTAGGTTCAAAACATGTATTTTTTAATTCCAAGAAGTCTTCTTGACTTATGGTGATTAGAATTTGCTCTCTTGCATTCCTTTGAATTTATCTTTTAGTGACTCATAACATGCATATAATTTTTCTTCTTTACCTATATTATTTTCCTGCCACTTTCACACAAATCCTTGTAGTCTGTTTTTCTATTTTTCAAAATTCTTCTTTTTCATCTTCTAATTTATAAGGAATTATCTTTTGTATCTAGTTAGTCATATATTTTTTCTAGTTTAGTTTTTATTTCTGAATATTTTTATATTATTTTCTGAGTTCTGCAAACTCTTGATCTAACTTGCCTTTCCTCTGATCACTTCATTTCTGAATTTTGATAATTCTGATAAATGCTTTTTTTCACACCTTCTATAACTTCTTAAATTTCTTCTAGTTCAGTTTTGAATATTAGGTAATATTTCCATTTGTTTTCCTGGCATATACTTCTAGTTAGTTTCATTATCTGTAAGAATATTATTCTTTCTCTAATAACTTTGTTTTTAAATGTTTTATAGCTTTATTGAGCTATAAATGACATAAACTGTGTATAGTATAAATGTAAAATTTGACAAGTTTTGACATATAAGCATGAAACACTGACCATGATTAAGGTAATAAATATATCTATCACCCATAAATGATTTTTCATGCCCTTTTGTAATGTCTTTCCACTCCCACCCTGCTAAAGGTAACCATGAATCTGCTTTCTGTCATATTAGTTTGAATTTATATAAATAGATCATATTCCTCTTAATTCTTACACTTAGCATTATTTTAATACTGATCTACATTATTACATTTATGAATAGTTCTTTTTCTTTTATATTTGAGTAGAATCTCATTGTATGCATATGCCAGAATTTGTTTACCTATTTGCCTATTGATGGACACTTCAGTTCTCATTTTTAGCTATTACAATTAAAGCTGCTATAGACATTCATGTACAAGTATTTATGTAGACACATACTCTGATTTCTCTTTGGTAGTTACTAGCTGTGGAAGAGCTGGGTCTTATGTTAGGCATATGTTTAATGTTTAAAAAAACTACCAAATGTTTTCCAGAGCTTTTGTATTCTTTTACATTCCTATGAGTCCCAGTTTCTCCACATCTCTGCCAACATGTATTATAATCAATCTGCTTAATTTTAGCCATTCTAGTAAGTGTGGAGTGGTATCTCATTGTGGTTTTAACTTGTATTTCCCTAATGACTAATATTGAGCATCTTTTCATGTGCCAACTTTCCATTGATATATTTCCTGCTAAAGTGTTTTTACAACTCTTTTGCTCATTTTTTAACTGACTCTTTTGTCTTATTATTGAGTTCAAGTGCTTTTTATATACATTCTAGAGACAAGTTCTTTATGATGTATGTGATTTTTTAATCTTTTATTTCAATCTGTGATTTGTCTTTTTATTTTCATAAAAGTATCTTTCAAAAACCAGAAGTTTAACTTTGATGAAGTCAAGTTGTTATTTTTTAATTGTAGAATTTGTGCTTTTTGTGCCTCATTTTAAGAAGCTTTGTCAAACCAAAGGTAACTAATAGTTTTTCCTAATTTTATTTCTAGAAGTTTTGTGATTTTAGCAAACATATTTGGGTCTATGACCCATTTCAGTGTAATTTTTATGTAGTATGAGCTAACAGTTAACATTCATGTTTTTGCTTATTGGATATTCAGTTTTTCCCAGAGCCACTTGTATAAACGATTATCCTATTCCCATTAGATAACCTTGGCTCCTTTGTGGAAAACCAGTTAATCATATGTATGTAGACCTATTTCTAGACACTCCATGGTGTTATATCTGTATTTCTAATTTTATACCAATACCACACTGTCTTGATAACTGTAGCTTTATCATATGCATTGTAATCAGATTGTGTTAGATCTCTAATTTTGTTCATTTTCAAATTGCCTAGGTTATAACAGGCCTTTTTCATTTTGCTGTAAGTTTTTAATAAGTTTATTGATTTCCATAAAAATTATCCTGAAATTTTGATTGTAATTAAATTGAACCTATAGATGAATTTGGGAAAAATTAACATCTTAACAAAATGTAATATTTTTGATCCATGAACATGGTATATCTCCACAATTTAGGTCTTCTTTAATTCCTCTCAGCAATATTTTGAAATTTTTGCCTAACAGGTCCTGTATATATGTGGTTGAACTTATACTTAAATAGTTCATGATTTGCTTGTTTGTTGTTTTGTGTGTGTCTGTGTGTGCTATTTCATATAGTACTGCTTTCAAAATTTTAACTTGAAAATTTTATTGCTACAGACATACAATTGACCTCGTATTCTGCAATCTTGCTGAACTCATTCATCAATTCTTGTAGCTTTTTGTAGATCTCTTGGAATTTTACACACAGATAATAATGTCACCTATGACAAGAGACAGATTTATTATTTCATACTCACCCTCTCTTTTTTTCTTTCTGCATATTTTACATTTTATTTTTCTTGCCTGACTACTCTGTCTAAAACTAGGATCATGTTACAAAGGAGTGGTGAGGGTAGACATCTTTGACTTGTTTATATCTTGGGAAGAAATTATTCAATCTTTTACCATTAAACAATAGATTTTAAAAGATATCCTTTATCATCTTAAGGAATTTCTTCTCTAGTCTTATGTTACTGAGAATTTTTATCATTACTGAGGATTGATTTTTTTTTCCAAATGATTTTTCTGTATCTATTAAGATAATCACATGGTTTTCCCTTTTAAGTTTGTTATGGTGATTTATATTAATTTATTTTTGAATGTCGAAATAACACTGCATTCCTCAGGTAAACCATACCTGACCATGATATATTACTTTTTTACATATTGTTATACTTGACTGGGCACTATTTTGCTGAGTGTTTTACTATTAATATTTATGAAGGATATTGTGCTGCAGGTTTATTTTCTTATAATTTCCTGGTCTGCTTTTGGTATCAGGTTGTGATTTCCTAAAGTGAATTTAGTTTCCATAGTAGATTTGAAATTTTTTTTTTAAAAATTGGAAATTGTCAGGATTTTAGAAGAATAAAAAGAAAAGTATCAGGCATTCTGAGTTGTAGTAGATAACAGCAAAAGTGTAGCCATGGGAATGTTGAGGCCAATTCAGGGGACAATGATAAAGAAAGTCTGGTCTAAGAGGAAGTATGGGAGCGGGTTGGAAGAGAAAATTGGGCTGGTACTATTTGAACTTTGGGTTCCAGCTTGATTACTAACTGCATGACCTTAAATGTCACTTAAATAAGTGATAGCCTCCTTAAGCCTCAGATTTGTCACCTCTAATATAAGGATAACAATATCCCTTCTTCACAGGATAAAATGAGATAAAGAACCAAGCCTAGTGCTGGGCACATGTTAAATGTTCAGCACATGTTTATGATGATGATGGTAGAGAATGATAATGGGATTAATACTGTGTCATCAATGCCCAGCTACAAACCAAGGTGTTAGAATTCTGTTCCATAGATGATAGGGAACTACTAAAGGGGAGAGTGCTAATGATCAACTTGACTCTTTATGAAGATGAATTTGACTGTCTTCAAAATGGGCTAGGAGATGTAGATCACAGGAGCAGGAAATAAAGCCAAAAGTTTCTGTCTAATAAAAGTTCTGACATGGAAAAAAAAAAAAAAAGCATGGAGAAAAAAACAATAATGTACATTTTTCTCTCCAATGAGAACACTATGTTGTTGTTTTTTTTTTTACCTGAGGTTTTGTCCTGGCTGAGCTTATATACATTTTAATATTTTCCTAACAACGCAGAATAAATATCAAATTATCTTTTCCTCCCAGATTTGGAATTCTTATCCTGTGATATATTCAACTATAGACAGTATAATTGGAATCAAATCAATAGAGATTTGAGACTGATTATCAGGTGCTTAATGTTTTTATTCAAACCAATGTGACAAGGACTGAAGAGAGTAGTACAGAACAGGGGGATACTTTGCCTAAACAAAAAATGTTCTAATCACTTCCTAGAGCACTGTTTGCTTATGGAGTATAATCTTGTTGAGCCACACTGATGAGGAGCTCACCAGTCTGATGGGACCAATTAATGAGGCCAAACTGGCAAAGACTCAAGACAGCCTCTTTCTTTAGCTGACTAGGAGGAAATAAATGTACTCGGTTTAGGAACAGTAGCTCAACTTTCTTTTGCCAGATAGTCATTAATGCACAAGATGGCCATTTAATTTATCAAGATGGTTGCTTTGATATTTTCTCCATTAGTAGGCATGAGTTTTTACTGAATTGCCTACAAATCTCTTGGATCACATTTCAACCAAAAGTACATGTTTATGAACGGAAAACTGAAAAAAATAAATAAATAACAGTCTGTGTATAGTCAATAGAGCTAGTCTGTGTCTAAGAAACCAAGTGGATGATAAATGGCCTGCATCGCTACCCTACTGTGACACTGCCTTCGAAACTGAAATGTGATCTGGCTTGCTTGGGACTTGGACTGTATCTCTGTGAGATCCTTTTAAATCTTATCTCCTAGTGCCAATACATAACCACTACCCTTGCCCCAAACTACTGGCAAAGTCAAAAATTACAAAAGATACGTTTTCAACCTCAATCTGAGCCAGCTGTTATTCGACCCACAATTCTAGTCCCAAACTAATCTTTGTTCACTTAATCTACAAACATTTACAGGAGATTACATCTGTGCCAGGGATCTTGTTTGACCCAAAAGACAGATCCCAGCTTCCCCAGGACTGGTGTGTAGCTCAATTTCATACATTTGTTCCAGCCCGTATGTTCTTCATTCATGTTTCCAGTCTTCAAGCAGGCAATTCCACACCTTTATCCTCCATGATAGTAGGAGCTTGCCTTATTTCCCTAATCATTTTGTACCTAGTTCCTAAGAGAAACCACGATTGTTGCTCCGAATTTCCCTTTCCTAATTAACAAGGTGATAAAAGTCCAACTACTCTTATAGCTCAACAAAATGTGGGTCTGTAAGGACATCGTATTTACTTAGAAATAAATGGCATTTTAATCCATAGAACATTTGTGTTACAATGGTTATTGTTTCTACTGTCAGAAAAAAATATATATTCTAGAAACACTAGTTATTATTGCTCAGTTTAAAAAAAAAGGGTTTGAGGCACTTCTGAACCATTAGTTTTAACAAACTATTCCGAGTTTATGTTATTGTATTGTGTTTAAAATGATAATCTTTTCAAAAATTAGCGTTATTGTTAATACATGAAATCATAATAAAATCTGGTACATAATTCTAAATAGGCAGGCAAAAGAACAGCCCACTCCAGGAGACTGGCCTTGCCCCTGTGTCTGAAAGTCAGCAGCTGTGGAGCTGGGGGAGCAGTAAATAAGAAAGAGTCTATGGAGAGGACAAAGACAACATTCAACTCAGCAGAGCCCAGCCTTGCTGTGACATGATATGACCTGGAAGAAATGTGACCTGTATTTCACATTGACCACCTTTCCTCCTCCCCATCCTGTAGAAGACGACCTGCCTCTTGGGTAAATTCTGTTAGAAGAGTGAAGCTAGGGATGCGGCAAGCCGGCCAGCTGGGCAGAAAGGCAGTGAACTGAGTCTCATCCCACAAGAGGGAGCTCTCTGTTCCGCACAGCTTTAAGTTACTGCACCTAATGCAACTACCCAAGCAAATCCTTCACGTGGATTTCTGCTGCCATACTTTTGTTACTGAAACACCATTTTATCATACTTCGTACAATCAGGAAAGATCTATGTCTCCTCTCCCTTCTTTGCAGTTTGTCTCTACAGTGTAAGAAGCTGGAAGGTCCCTGTAATTTCTCTGGGTAAGATTTGGTTTGAATTAAAGCTAAGAGAAGGACAGGGACGTAACAAATGTTCGTGTGAAGAAGGCAAAGGGACTTGTTTGTGTTTCTGCCGGAAGACAGGGAGCCTACTGTTCTTTGGGTCAAGGAGAGCAACCATGATGACTCACAGCAAACATTTCCAATGACAGAGCCCCAGGTTCTGGAATCCAGATCCTCTTCTCAAGTTTCCCCTCACCATATCCTTGTAAAATAAAAATAAGTAAAATCTCTTCCGTGTCATAATCCTTTAAGGGAAGAACACTTCCCTTTGTGATTACAGGCCATGCATGCTGGATGCTAGCCATCAATCAAAGCTGTCACCTCCCATTCAATCCATCAGTGAAGCTTGCCAGTTCTAGTTTTGAAGTGTATCTGGAATATGACCACTTTTCACCCTTACCACCTCCTCTGCCAGCACCTGGACTGAGTCACCATCTCTTACTTGAATTATTGCTTTTGCCTCCTTTCTGAGTGCTCAGTTTTCAAACTTGCCCCTACAGTTTATTGTCTATTTTAAAACCAGAACGATCCCATCACAGTGTAAATCCAATTTTGTCACTCCTCTGCTCAGCATGTTCCAATGATCCCCTCTTTTTCAGAACAAAATCCAAAGTCCTTGCCTTGGCTTCAGATGTCCTACATGATCTGGCCCTCTCATCACTCTGATCTTGCTTCCTACCAGTTTCTAACTTGGTGAATTCACCCCAGCCTGCAACATTCTAACACCCTCCTGCCTGAGAGCCTAGATAATCACTGTTCTCCCTGTCTAGAAGTTTCTTCTCCCAGATAGCTAACGGAGAACTGCCTGATTAGGCAGAGGGAAGAGTGACTCCTCTCTCCCTTGGTCATTTTTGCTCCAGCCACTCCTTACCGGAGGCACTGCCCCTGTTGACCCTCAAATGTGTGCAGCCTTGTGCCTCAGGGCCTTTGCCTTTGCTGTCCATTCTCCTTGGAACAGCTTCTCCCAGGTATCTGGCCAGGTTACCACCTTGAACTTGCACTGCAGTGCCTTGATCTCTGCCCAGACGTTACAGTCTGAGAAACACTCACTTCACCCTGATTTCCTTGTTTCTTATCTTTTCTTTTTTACTTTGTTTTGCTTTGCTTCTTAGCACTTATTACCATCTGATATATTATTCTATGTTTACCTGCTTTATGGCCCTCCTCCCTGCAATAGAATCTAAACTACCACAAGTACTGGAACTATATCTTTTTTGTGTGGTCATCTTGTCATTTATGAAATGAGTGATTAATAAGTATTTGTTAAATAAATGGGTTGACAGATGAACGAGTAGCCCTATGAAACAGGAATAAATATCCACATCTTACAGATGAGAAACGAACAGACTGCCAATCCAACACAGTCAGCAACCAGTACAAATGAGATTCAAGTCCAGGTCCATGCTCTTAACCACAGACTAAACTCTTTGATTGATAGTATAGTCCCTTCCTGATGTCCCCTGGAGTTGCAGTACCGTGTAGTAATAGACAAGAGAGAACGAAGTAGGTGCTAACTCCTCTTTCCCCTCCAGACAGGGATACTAGTGAAACTCTCTCCTCTCTCTGAAGAGGGATTAAGAACACTTTCTAATTTTGCAGATCTTAGAAGGAAAGACAAAATTAAGTAGATGCCAGATCTTGGTGGTTTCAATTTAATTACAAGAGAAGTAGGTTAGTGACTTTTGTAGGTTCCAGAACAATTTCTGATTATCATAGGGTTATTTAATACATTTTTCTTTATTCCCACATAAAGGCTAGTCTTTCAGAAATATACAGCAAATGCACTTACATAGGAGAAACCTGCAGGGCAGCATAATCTAGCAAACTCCATAAGCAAAGGGAAGTCTTCCAGTCCTGATGGGTTTTCTTCTTTGCGGTGACAGCCTGGCATTTTGGAGACATGACTATGTCAGAAAACATTCTCTCTTCTCTGTGTCTATTTTCAACACAAATACATAAATGAATGACAATATCTCAACCATACTATTACTAGGTGTGTGATGCAGAATTACTTCCCTGAGAAAACAAAGTTGCCTTCACTATCCACAATCCTGCTTGTAACTGTTATTAAATTATTGTAGCTATTCAAACTTGTGTGTGATGTTTGTGAACATATGCTTACATAAGAATGAAAAAGGTGTCTGCCCATACAAAGGAAGTCCTGATGAAAGACAACTTCATTTGTCATATAAAATAGACAAGACCTCAGAAAAGTGGCTAAAACTTTCCACAAACACTATGTTTTGCACCGGACTTCACTATATTCTCAGAATTCTTTTATTTTCTATTTAGACTCTGTCCTATAAATCCAACCTTCTTAGCACACCTTTCAAGTCATCTCCCACCCTTCATACCCAAGATGCACATTACTTTAGCTAAACCCTCTGTCATCTCTCACCTGGAGGATATCCATGGTCTGTTAACTAGTTGCCAATCAGTCTAACTAACCTATCATCCACCCCAGTGAATAGCCTTTCTAATCATTTCTCTTCCCTGCACAAAAGCCTCCAGGGGCTCCATCTTATAAAACAGTAGATACCAGGCTTGGTATACTGCTCAACTGGGATGCTTGTAAAAATCTGTAGGATGAGACCCCACCTCTGGGAATTCTGATTCAGCTGGGTTTTTCTAATGTGGAAATCCCAAGGTCTACACTTTGAGGAAACTAATCTAGAGACTAAATTGCAAATTCCTTACCATGGATAACTATGATCTGCCTCCTCCTTATCTCTTAGGAATAATTTCTTACTCTGTTCTCCTTCTCCACCTATCATCCTGCCTTCCAGCTATCCTGACCTACCTTCAGTTCCCAGAACCTGTCTTGTTATTTTAGAATTTATGTCTTTGCTCCATCAGGTTAGAATAATATCTTTCTTCTAACTTATCTGCTTGGTGAACACCTATACATCTTTCTTTATGTGAAAATATTTACAACACCACCATGTTCCCCAGGTAGAATTGATTACTCTCTCCTTTCTGTTTCCATTTTATCCATGTGGACCTCTTTCATAGCTCCTCTAGCACCTAATCGTACACACTTGTTTTCTTGAGAGATTAGAAGTTCCTTGAATTCACGAATAAGAATTCATGTTTTATTCCTCTTTGTAGCCAGGCATCTGGCATTGTTCCTGACACACAGAAAGTGCTCAATAAATGTATGTGTTACAGAATAAATGCAAAAGTAATAAAATTTAAGAAATTTATACATTATTTCAAATCATATTAAAGCTGGGAGTCAATTTCCTCCAGCCAATGAATAATGAAAAAAAAAATCCAGAGTTTTACAACACAAAAGCTCATGGACACTCAGTCCTCAGTAGCTTGGGGTACTTCAGTCACTGCCAAACTTTACTTTTGGAGCATTTGTAAAATTCAGAATCTTGAGCCAGTCCTTCAGAGAGTCCAATTCTGAGTTTCTGCAGTGTGGACCCACAAAGCTATGTTAAGCAAAGGCTTCAAGTGGTTCACATGCAGATGATACCAACAGCACAAGAGGGTGAGTACCCTAAGTGTTGTTTCTCCACCGAAAGACAGCAGGCAAAGCTTGATGCACAAGTCAAATCCTGCAACCCAACACGCTGGCAGCTGCCAGTATTAATATAATATAAAGAAGCTTAGCTGTGACAAACACATTTTCCCCCTTACGACCCATTGGAGGTTGTACACACAATTCAGAGTTGTCAAGTCATAGTCTGTAGAAGAGCATAATCATTAAGATGCTAATTGTTGACCATAGAAATGGAAGTTGTAAAGCTTTTGGGGAGTTAATTGCCTGAGTCAGTGGCCCACTCCAGTGAGCCAAGTAGTATGTACACTCTTGGGGGTGCAGAGTCTATGAGTTTCACTCTGTCCTCCAGGAGAAAGGAACTCCAGGAAGCTTGGGGTCAGGCCTGAGATGCTGTGATTTCTTCAAAAGTTAAAGCTTTGCCAGAATCTCTTCCCCACCCTACAACTCTTCCTTGTTGACATTTAAAAGTGAGAAATTTTAGCAGAACAAAACTGCTGGGGAGATTACTCCACACCATTACTAGTCATAATAGGAAACTAGTATAAAGGGCCAGTCTCCCCTGACATCACCCCAGCCCTTCCGCTTCCAGGTTTAGCATAAAAACGAATCTTATCAAAACAAGCAGAATCCAAAAGAAACAGGTATTCTGGACAGACCTTCTGGGAGACGTGCCCTACAGAAAAGAAAGTGAAGTGAGGTAAGGGAGTCTTCAGTGACTTGACACCTCCTGCTCCTTCACAGTCCCCGTTGGGATCTGATCACTATTTGCCAGCAGCAAAGACAAAGGCAGGTAAATCCATTCTCTTTGATCTAAGTTCTGAAGCCTTCTTGATTTTCCCAGGGGTCAGGAGAAAAAAAAAATTACCCCTGCGTGCATTTGTTTTATTCTGCAACTTTGAAAACAGTACCCCGGACATAAGGAAATTGTGGTTATAATTTGGGTTTGGGGAGTTTGGTAAGAAGCCATTTTTCTTAGGCGAAAATCTAAGAAGAAAACAGGCAAGAGGTTTTGTGACTTGGGTAAACATGTTGAAGTAGGCATCCTGTGTGGGTAATGCCACCTTCTTAGTCAGATTATATTCATGTGAAGGTGCCCTGAGGAGGGGCCAGGAAATGGCACACAACCCCTGTAATTAGGACTTGCTGCTGGGCCACCTTTTAAGACAGGAAATGTATTAAGCAAAGAAAGCCACGTTAATCATACTACTTTGTGGAGAATGCCACCCACCATATCTTCCCAGCAGAATAGGTACAGAGAGAGTTGTTAAGAACACTGAAAATAGTCTCCCTTTCTTTTATTTATTCATTTTTAATTGATAAATAATAATTGCATAGATTTATGGAGTACAATGTGATGCTTGATCTATGTATGTACTACAGAAAGACTCAATCAAGCTAATTACCATATCCATCACTTTGCAAATCTATTATTTTTTGTGTGGTGAGAATGTTAACAATCTATTTTAGCAATTTTTACATGTTCGATACCCTTATTGAGCAAATACAATATCTTTCCCAAGAAAATCAAGCACAGAACAAAATGAGTTGGAGATTAGAAATCATTTAATATAATTTTTCTATTTATGTAATTCACATTCCACACCTATTAAACTTTTTTTATGTGCCTGACTAGGTGCTAAGGATTCAAGGACAGATTTATATATGGAAAAACTAAATGTGGTCATTTGTTTGTTGATACTATTAGAGGAGTGGCTTTGGCTTCTTATTTAATGATACTGTACCTTACTTCCTCATTTATAGAATGTAGGCAATAATGACACTTATTTCAGAGGGTTGTTATGACAATTAAATGAGATAACCCACATAAATCAACGAATCTGGTGGCTGGCAGAGAGTACGCATTCCGTAAATGCTACCTGCTAGTCCCAGTTACTGCAAGATGCTGGGGTACAGTGATACAACAATACTGACATGCCTGCTGCCCTCTAGGGGCTTACGGTCTGTCATATGTATTAATGTTCCAAAGAGGCTGTAGAAGACCTGTGACAGAGTATAGTCATCACCCAAGGGAACGGTGGTCAATTTGAGCTGGGAGAGCCTGCAAAGCCTCTATCAAATTGGCAGATTGGGACAGAGGCCAAGGGGTACTGGAGAGAGTATTTCAGACAGGCAGATCAGTGTGCAAAAACCAGGTGCAGAAAGCCAGGACTGCTCAGGACATGTAGAGAGTTCCTGTAAGCTACAACACTGAGCTGTGGGCATGCAAAGACTGAAGAGGAAGCTAGAGGCCACATCATGGAGGATTTACATGCCATTTGGTCCTTGCTATGGATTGAATGTATGTGTTCCTTCAAAATTTATATGTGGAAACCTGATTACCAAGATGATTGTATTAGCAGGTGAGGCTTTTGGGAGGTGATTAGGTCATGAGGGTTCCACCCTCTTGAATGAGATTAGTGCCCTTACAAAAGGGCTGGAGGGAGCCAGCTAGGTCCTTTGCCCTTCTGCCTTTTGTCATGTGAGGACACAGCAATAAGGTGCCATCTTGGAAGCCAAGAGCAGCCTTCACCAGACACTGAATCTGCTGGCACTTTGACCTTCAACTTCTCTGCCTCCAGAACTGTGATAAATACATTTTTATTATCTATAAATTGCTGAGTCTGTGGCATTTTGTTAGAGCAGCAGGGATAGACTAAGGTAGTCCTTCAATAAATATTTTTAATTGCCTACCACATGCCAGGCATCATGTAAAGTGCTATGAGGGAAAAATAGAAGAAAACGCTTTGCTTCAAAAGCTATTTACAAATAAGCCTTGCTCAAGGCAGAGTAGATCATAAGTACCATGACATAGAAACCAACAAGGCTGAGGTTCTGTTCCTGCTCCAGATGGTGACTAAGCAAGTTAATTTACCGTTTTTTGGTTCAACTGCCTCATCCGTGGACTGATAATAATAATTCTCCCATGCCTGCTTCACCTGAGAACAAGGAGGGGAGCTCAGAATACCTGAGCGGACAATGATGGGAAGGCACCATGAGAACTGTAAAGCACCACTGACGCAGGAGAGGTTATGATGAAAGGATGATGATGTTGGTATTGATAATGGTGAAGATGACGATTATGATGTTAAAGGGGTTGGAGAAGATATGGTAAGCATGGTGAATAAGATTAAAACAATAAGGATTATCGCAATCATTCATCATGATTCCTTCAACAAATTTGCACTGAGGGCCAACTATACGTAGGACACTATGGATACAATAATAAAGGAAATAAAGTACTTGTCTTATTTTTTTCCGGGAGGAAAATTATAAAGTGAGTGATAGTCACATAATTACTAGAGTTTTAGACAGCCAGAAAAAAAGCAGAGAGAAGGGATAGAAAATGGTGGGAAATGGCAATGCTAACAGAGATGGTGATTCTGGTTACAACTGGAATTCCTTAGCACAACTAAAAACCTATATGATCGTCAAGTCCAAGAGGCAGTTTCTAGTGGGCTTCAATCTTTGTCATTGCAGGTGGCGCTTGGTGGCAGACATGTGTTGTTATGGGATTTGTGTGGGCCTGAGTCGAGTACATGGAGTCCAAGATGTAGAAGAAAAGATCTTATAGATGAGATTTCACTAGGTACATTCTGAGTCCAAATGACCAAACAGTCTGGGAAAACAAAGACCCTGGTTGTTTCTTTCATATAAAACATGTTTCTGAAGCTAGTCTTCCTTGTCTCCAAGAAGAATTTCTGTCTAAGTTTCAGGAGTCTGGCACACATTGTAGGTTAGCAACATCAATTTTCCCCACAAGAAATAATAACATTGTCATAATTGACTTTGGCTTTAAACTTGTATTATTGCCCGGAGGGAAATGAAGTTTAGGGTGGGTGGAGAAAGGCTATTAAAACCCCAGGTCTTTCTGCATTTACAAAGAGCATACAATGATGTTATACAGCCCAGTTTTGGCAGCCAGCATTGGAATCAGCTTGGGCAAACCCTGAGGTAAACACCTGAACATCTGGGAACAGAGAACAGAGAAGTCGAGGGACTGCAGGGAAGCCCAGATACAATTAGTACATTCTACAATATTTTAAAATTTGCTGCATGTGAAAGAAAAGGCTCAGTTGGACTCTGGAACTTAACCAAAAGCAGGGGCCATGTTTTATTCATATTTATGTTCCTCATCTTTTAGTACTGTATCAGGCCAATAAATCAGCAAACACTTAGTTGTTTGAATGAGTGACAGAATAAAAGAGAAAATAAGTGAGTAGAAGAATTAATTAACAGAGACTGGTGTGGAACAGAAGTGAAAGGAATGAGCAGTTGTGGGATCCCATCCAGGCTTCATCTCCACCAGCTGACAACCTGAGCATAGTCTTGATCCGTGTGCCTCGTGAAATGAGGATAATCATCACATCTGAGCTAGCTACTATGAGCATTATAAAGTAATATGTGACATGCTCAATGAAGAGTCAGTATAAATAATCACGTTAATCATCACGCTTGTGATCACTGTAGGAGAGAAGAGTATAGCCCTAATATGATCTATTCCAGAACCAGAAAAGGAATACATAATATAGATATATTTTAATAAAATGAATAATCACATCATCACTTAGCAAAGGCTTTGATCCCATGTCTGATGTATCTTACCATCCTTGAAATATAAAGGAATATATATGTATTTATTGATAACTTAATATGTTTAAGGTGTTAAATGCTACAGGGAAAGCAAAGAATTATAAAACAAAGTCACTATCCTTAAGTTGCTTTTACTACTTAAGAGAAATAGAGAGACACACACACGTGCACCCACTCACACACACACGCACACCCACTCACAGACACACACACACCTCCACCCCCCCCACACACACATACATCTATGACATCAAGAAATCCACACTAAGTATGACAGGAGGTCAAGCAGTAGTCAAGACTACTCAAAGGCAAGATAATTGGAGATACTACAGTAAGTACAGCTCAGTTCCACTTTCCTAAGAAGCAGATGTTCTTAAATTGAATGATAAGCAAACAAAGCAATGAAAATGGATGTTTAATAATAAACATTTCAATTTAAAGACTTTAGAAATTCTGAAACATCATTCTAAATAAACTTTGGATCATAGAGGAAATAAACACTGCCATTATAGACTTAGAGAGTAGCTATTATAAAAATTCTGCATATCAAATTTATGAGGTAGTCAAAGCTGTACTCGAAGAAAATTACAATGTCATAAATGTTTTCATTTTTAAAGATCAACACAAAAATATAAAGGAAATAATCATTACATTAAAAACATTAGGAAATTAACAAAATATAATTAAGTAGGAGAAGAGAGTGAATAAATAAAATATGAAAGCAGAAATTAGTCAATCAGAAACCAAAGAAACAACAATTATTAACAGGCAGGGCACAGTAACTCATGCCAGTAATCCCAGCACTTTGGGAAGCCGAGGTGGGAGGATCACGTGAGCACAGGAGTTCGAGACCAGCCTGGGCAACATGGTGAATCCGTCTCCACAAAAAAATACAAAAATTAGCTGGCGTGGTGGTATGTGCCTGTAGTCTCAGCTACTCAGGAGGTGGGAGGATGGCTTGAGCTTAGAAGTTTGAGGTTACAGTGAGCCACGACTGCACCACTGCACGCCAGCCTGGGTAACAAAATGAGACCCTGTCTCACAAAAAAAAAAAAAGAATTGTTAAACAAAAGAGGTGGTTATAGAAAATAATCATATACCTAGGGAAAATGTATACATCTTGTGGGGGAAAAGAAATGGAGAGAATTAGGGATTGTGGTGTTGGAGGGACAATATTTCTTCCATTACAAATGAAAAAGAATTTATAACAGGTAAAAGGGGAAAGGAAAGGAAATACGAGTGGCTTATGCTTGGACTGCTCACCAGAGCAGCAGCTAAAAGCAGAAGTAGACCAAGAGGTGAACTTCGGGTCCAGAGGTGCCTGCCACAGTCAACTGTATGATGGTGTTGCATTGAAAAGGTCTTAAATCTTAGATGAGTAAAAAGATGGCCTTTATTCTGTGGCAAAGCAGACTTATAGAACTCTTCAAGGACTCCAAATCCAAAGAGAAAAACAAACTCACACTAGTACCATTTGGAAATCCACCAAGAGAGAAAAGCCAAAGTAAATGGGAGCAGTAATGCTTCTTTTTACAGCTAAGTGGCTAAGAGATCACATGATCCAATCTAGGCCAATAAAACAATGCAAAATGGAAAGACTCTGTCCTCTCAAAGACAGAAGATATTTGTGACTTTCCTAAGCCGATTACCAGAACCTAACCCAAAGGATTTCTTGATGTCAGATACTACAGTAGACATTTGACTTGTAACTTTTTTGAATTGGCTTCCTGTCTGCATGACGTAATGAAAGCCAACACACGAGACTTTGTGCTGAAAAACTCACTGGAAACTGTTTTCTGCAACATAAAGAAATACCTTGAAAACATCCTAGCCTTGAACTCATGCATCATCATCAACCTTTCTATTTGTATATTAAACATCAAGACAAACTTTGGGGATTCCAGCATGACAGTACAACAGTGTACAGACATCAGTGACCTATTAAATATTACAGCCTCTCACTTTACCAGGTAGAAAAAGTCTACCCCAATTTGTGAGCAGTACCATCAGCCACAAAGTTACCTGAGGCCTCTGGTGACTTAGGATCTCCACTTAGCCTCATGATCATTCATGCTGTTCTGGTCTTACTCTTGTCTGAAAACACCCAGAACTTTTCTGCTTCTAGAATGACTGCTTACAAAATTCTTCATTATTCACCCATACATATTTCTATCTATCACTGTAATACTCTAAACTCCAACACCCACCTACCACTCCCAAAAAAGAGAGAACCTTGTGACTGTCATGCTCTTACTCGGGAGTTTATTTTTTGGCCTTGCCCTGACCTCCTTGAAACATATTTAGAAAACCAAAATTTAGAACTGTTTGTAAAGAACGCTATTTAAGAACTCAAGAAGGAGGCTACAAAGCCTGATAGGCATCCACAATTCATTCCAACATGCTCAAATTCAATCCTTTCTGTACAGAAGCTGATTCTGTACAAGGTAATGAAACTGTAGCACTTACTAGGGCCTGCCAGTTAACTAAAGACAAAAGGTACCTGTCTTTATAGATAGTAAATATGCTTTGAGAGTGTTGAATGATTAGTGATATTATTTAGAAACAACATGGCTCTTTAACATCCCTGATATATGATTATAAATATGTTCTTGCTAATTTCTCTCTGTTTCTTGGTTTGCCAAGAGCCACTTATTGCTGTAAAGCAGTCACTCTGGCAGCAGCAAAGACAATTGTGTTTGTTTTTCATTTAGTGGATACTCATATATTTATTTTGTGATAGGAGTATCCATTTCACTGGAGCAGTAATTTAAAAATTTGCAAGGCTCTTCCTGTCACACGCAAGTCTCTAATGCCCAGTGAAAATAGAAAGACTGAATGGTAAATTTAATTTGCAAAACTATCACAGACACTTAAGTTGCCATTGTTCAAGGCCTTGCTCTTTAATGGGTGTGAGGTCTACATCAAACAGAAACTCATAGACTATTCCCATATGAGACGGTCATTGGATGCTCTATGTGTCTCAACAACTCACCTACTATCATTTTGCATTGAGTTACCTTGACACCTTTATCCAAAATCAATTGATCATAAAGATATGAATTTATTTCTGGCTTCACAATTTTATCAATATACACATATCCATCCATAAGCCAGTATTGCACTATCTTAATGACACTGTAGTAAGTTTTGAAATTGGGAAGTGTGAGTTCTCCAACTTTGTTCTTTTTCAAAATTGTTTCGGCCATCCTGAGTCCCTTGCATTTTCATTTGAATTTTAAGTTCAGCTTGTCCATTTCTGCCAAAAATGACAACATGGATTTTGATAGAGATTGTGTTGAATCTGCAGATCAATTTGTGGAGCACTGGCATCTTAAAGACCTGACAATATTAATATTTTCCATGAATATGGGATGTCTTTCCACTTATCCAGATATTTTTCAATTTATTTTAATAATTATTTAGCTTTCAGTGTACAATTTTTACATTTCTTTTGTTAAAATTTTCCAAAGTATTTTACTCTTTTTTATTCTACTGCAAATAGAATTATTTTCTTAATGTCACTTTCTGGATTGTTCATTGCTAATGTATAGAAATACAACTGATTTCTTTACATTTGTCTTGTATAACACAAACTTCCTTAATTAGTTTGTTAGTGGTTATGGTTTTTTTAGGGGATTCCTTAGAATTTCTTATGTAGATTATGTTATCTGCAAATAGAGACAGTGCTACTTTTTCCTTTCCAAAATGTATGACTTTTATTTCTTTTTCTTGCCTAATTCCCCTAACTAGAACCTCTAACACAATGTTGAATAGAAGCAACTATGCTGAACATCAGCATCTTATTCCTGATTTTAAGGAAAAAAAGCATTTGATTTTCATCATCAAGCATGATGTTATCTGTTGATTTTTCACAGATGTTCTATGCATACCATATGGGATATTGCACCTCTAATCCTTCCCTCCTAGGTCTAGTGACACATCCTTTCTCTACATCTTTGCTTACTCTGCCCTAGGGAAAGAAGAGTCATTTCACTGACAGGTGAGTTACAGAAGAGGAACTGGGCATGAGGTATCCAGCCTTCTCCTCTTCCCTCTATCTTGGGAGCTGGGCAACCGCATGAAGCACATTTTCTGCTATGTTTCTTCATGCCTTAAATTTTTAAGGGAAATCCTTGACATGAGGAGGTCTGCAGTTATTCAGAGCTACCTGTGATTAAGTGTCCAATTGTAGGGTTTTGGTATAATAAAATCTATCTATGACATGTTCTTTAGTATCAGCTGTATCATCTTTACCTAGCTGATGCTCTCTATCCTAATTGATTCCTAAGCTGAACGTGGAAAAGGGATGCTATGTGTACCCCTATGAATCCCAAATAAGGACTGAAGGAATACTTTCAGTTCTAGTAAAATGCTATATGAAGAAGACTGAAGATATCCCTGTGTTTAGCTAGGGGAAATAAAGCAATCAGAAAAACTCGACCCTTGATACAAGCTTTACTGTGCTCTCCAACTATACACTTTGAATGACAGAAAAGCTCCTTTATTATCTTAAGCATGGAAAATATATTTGGCTAAACAAGTATAAAATTCTTGGGTAAGATGAAGAGTTGAAGTTGGGTGTGAAAAGAAATGGAGGACTTGAAGGTAAATAGATTATCTTATATTAAATATAAGATATATTTATATCTTATATTAAATATATTAAATAGATTATAATATATTATTCATATCTTAGATTATGAATTCAAATGCTCTAATGGCAAGGGTAAGATAGTGCTTCTATAAATAATATCAGAGAGGTTTCCTTAGACGGCCAAGGATTTTTATAGCTCATGGACCTCAGTGTAAATCAGTGGCTGCATTGACTCTCTTTACTTGCTTTATAAACAGACAGGTAAAGAGAGGGGGCTGCAGTTATGATTAAAACCTCCCAAAAAGGCTGTCCTATGAAACAGGAAGATTTATTCTAAAGCCTTTATAAAGTAAATCAGAAATAGTTGGAATAGATGGAATGAAATTTAGTCAATGTAAAGATAAAGTAAATAATTAACTCTGCTTTAAAAAATAGAATTGGACACTGCAATGGCAAGAGCTACAGTTTCCGGGAACATTTCAGCAGAAACCAGATGCTCACCTGTAGAGAATGCTGTGGAGGGAGATTGCCGAATGTGATAGGGAATGAACCAAATATTCCATGTGGTTCCTTCCAGTTCTGAGATTGTAGAATTCAAGAAAGAGCTAGCCTGAGGACGAACCACAACTTTGTAGGCAAAAGACCTGGATTCTAGGCTCAATTCTTCCACTAACTAAATAGCTATATTACTTTGTGCAAATTTCTTATTCCTTATGAACTGCAGTTCCCTTCCTTGTAAAATGCACATTCAGGAGTTGGAGGAAATAATTGTTATTTAAGCTCTCTTTTGGCTAAAAATTATTAGGACTATAGGTAGCATGATGCCTCCAGCAGCACTATTCACAATAGCAAAGACTTGGAACCAACCCAAATCTGAGCTTTTTGTTTCACAGTCCATCAGTGATAGACTGGATTAAGAAAATGTGGCACATATACACCATGGAATATTATGCAGCCACAAAAAAGGATGCGTTTGTGTCCTTTGTAGGGACAAGGATGAAACTGGCAACCATCATTCTCAGCAAACTATCACAAGAACAGAAAACCAACCACCACATGTTCTCACTCATAGGTGGGAATTGAACAATGAGAACACTTGGACACAGGGTGGGGAACATCACACACCAGGGCCTGTCATGGGGTGGGGAAAGGGGGGAAGGGGGAGGGAGAAATACCTAATGTAAATGATGAGTTAATGGGTGCAGCAAACCAACATGGCACATATATACACATGTAACAAACCTGCACATTGTGCACATGTACCCTAGAACTTAAAGTATTAAAAAAAAATAAAAAAAAAATACTAGGACTGAAACAGAGACATAGAGTGCTGTAAGCACTAAGCAGTGGTATGCAGACTGGCACAGATGAAGCCTTCCTAAGGTGCATGGCACAGTGATGTTCAAGAACCAGCTTGTACTATCTCAGGAGAGCCCACTGAGCACCCTTCTCCAATTTTGAGGTTCAGTGACATGAGGCTGGTATCTTGAGAGTATTTACAACATTGACTTGGCAAAAGCTACAAATCTGAGCTTTTTGTTTCACAGTTTATCAGCACAACTTTGGTTACCAGGCAGTTTTATTGGACTCAACCTTCAGATGGAAGATTTCCTGATAAAGTAGCTGAGATGGTCGTTCAGTTTGCTTTCCCTCTACTTTACAGAGGAAAAGCACATTACACACTATTCCTAATCTTCACTAAGAAGCATTACCCCAGGTTGTAGAAACCTTGAGGGCACTAAACAAAGACACATTTTGAAATACTGTTATTGATGTCCAGAAAGTGTACAACTAATGACTTGGAAATCAATCCTTTTGCCCAAAAGGTAGTTTTTGGTTTGTTTTTAATAAAATTGAATGGTAACTCAATTTGAGCTGCCAATAAATAGATCATTAGCAATCATTTTTATGATAAATAACTATAATCTTGTGCATAAAACTCAGAAGCAGTCTGAAAAACTGAATGGCATTATTATAATAAATATTGAATATGGTTTTGATTGTTTACATTTTAAACACAAAATGAGAAAGAGAGAAATAGAATTGATGTGGAATTCTATTTCATTCTAATAGTAAGTTATATTTATTTAAAAATACATAATCTAATCGAAACCAAAGCCTACTCATCTCATTAATAAATACATTTACAACAACATTTTCTTTTAAAAGCAATAAATATAATTTTTTGGAATTTATAACGTGTTTGTTGTTTCAGTTGATATACAAGGTAATAATTTTAATAATAACTGATAGAACAAAGTTAATGCTTAGAGTCTTATGCTCATAGGCAATAAAAACTCACATATAAATTTTCACATATTTTATAATATCCATATATTTTTCTATACAGAAAAGCATAATCGAGTTTTGTATGAAATAGTTTCAAGTATAAACTACATTACATTAGAATAAAGTTCTATTTGGGAAGTAAAATGGAAATTTGAGTTCAAGGAGAAAAAGAACTGATATAAAAGTTTCACTGTGTGTATGCGCATTTAAACTAAAGATAGTGGGTATGAAATTGCTCAAGTATTCTGAATCTTTTAGACACATTTAAAATGATAGTTTTATTTTAAAATGTTAGTATTTATCATGTGTTGAAAATTATATCCTTGACAGTTTAGTGAGTAAAATGGTTGGGGGCAATTATCTCCATTATCCTTACAGACTGCCAGCCAACCTCCAGTTGCATGCCTACCCCTTTCCCATAATAAATCACACAGCATCAGGGACTATTAGTGCCAGCCATCTCCACCAACTGAGTGACATTACCGTGTGTGTGTGCTGCTATACCTCTTGGTAGAGAGGGGCCTCTCAATACATCCTGGATTGATTGATCAGTCTAGTGAAGGACTTCAGAGAGATGAAGTCCTTAATTCAATGAACAATTGAAATTCTCAGTGACTGCAGGCCAAAATGATGTTAGTCTGCTAAGGAGTTCTTGCTTTCACTCACCACAGCAACCTGTCAAGAGGAAGACTCAAGCGACATCTAAAACATCAAATGATGCAGTGCAAGAAAGTCTCAAACTTTTTCTGAATTTAAACCTAGGACAATTATGTTTGGCCCAACTACAGGTACATTTGGTGTATCTATAAATACTCAAGTGGCACAGGAGCATTTATTTTGGGGAGCCAGGAATTAGAAACTTTGATCTTTCAAAGCAAACTTTAGAAAACAAGTGGTGAATTCAAGGTATTGGACAAAGAAAGCTCCCCGGCTTCTTTCTCTGAATGTTTCACCTCTGCCTTCACTCCTTTCTCTAAAGGGAGAAGTGATTATTGCAGAGAAGTAGCAGGAGATTCTTGATTATCTTCTTTTCTTAGAAACCAAAACTCTGGCCTACTTCTCCCTGTCTGCAATGTTTGGGATAGGTCCCCATAAGAAGAGGACAGTGGTTGGTCAATGTAGCCCGTGATTAGGTTGGGAGTCTGATTCTGGGGACCCAGTATCAGGAAGCCTGTGTTACTCCATGTCTAAGCCATATCCTGCAACACAGCTTCATTGGCAATAAAGGGTGATAGTTTGTTCTCCACTTTCTGCCTTTGTTGTCTCTCAACCTGCCAGGAAAAGAAGGTTCCTAAAATCTCCAAATAAATGTTCATCTGTAGAATTAAATCGAGAGGTAAATGTGGCTGGTACAAAGATCATTTTTGTCAGAATTTGGAGAAGACATAGGTATCATTGTGGTGTCTATACAAAAGATTAGAATGGGAAGACGGGGGGAGAGACTTTTGAAATGCCAAGTAGTGAAAGACTTTGACCCAACCTTTGTCTCTTTGCTTGTCTAAGTGTTCCCCATCTTTGTAGGGTGACAATGTGGCAATTTTAAAAAACTTGACCAGACCCATTGCTAGTCTTCATCCTGCAAAAAGAAGACTGACACCATAGGATTGCTGTAATGTAGTAGTGATTCCTCTCATTTGAATCTTTATCTTTATACCGTATGTACACAATCAGATGGTTTTAAGTATACAAACACAAATTATGGCTGACTGCAAACATCTGACCCATTAGTAACTGACTTTTTAAATTCATTGTCATTACTTTTCCAGATTGGCATGTTTGTGCTTCTGACAATGTGGTCTTTGACACACATGTCTAGCTTTTTTATTGAAGTGTATCTACCACTGCATATTCCTGGAGCTCTCACAAGCACACACCTCAGAGGATAAAGACAGTTGTTAATAACCTCTGGTAGACTTTTAGGCTGCTTTAGAATATGAACCCTTTAAGTTCAGAAACCACGACCTGATAAGCATGATACTTAGTATCAGAAACTAGAACCGATGTGAGGAAACTGAGATTCTACCTGGTCAACTTGGGTAGTTCATTATTCATTCACTCAACAAATATTTATTAATTGCCTGTCCTGCACTAGGTCATATATTTTAAAAAGAGTTGTAAATTCTTCCCATCTGTATGTCCACTTCTGATCCTGTAGTTCCTCTGTAATATGACTTTGACGCTTCTCTTATCAAGAGAAACAGTGTGTTTTTCTAACTCTTTAATCTTGGTTTAATGCTGTGACCTTGGTTTAATGCCAATGAGGACATTAGCAAGTGTGATGCAAACAGGGACTTGAAAAGCACTTGATCTTTGGGGTTTGCCATCTCTTAAGAGTTAATGTATGAACATGCAATTATCTCCATTATCCTTACAGACTGCCAGCCAACCTCCAGACATGTGACTGGGCCATCATCCTTTAGCTGACTGCAAATGCATGCATGAACTCAGTGATGCCATGCTGAGCAGAGATAACTAGCTCAGCAGAGCCTCTCCCAAATTGCTACCCACAGAATCATGAGTAAATAAATAAGTGGTTTGTTGTTTTCAGGCTACTAAGTTTCAGAGATCGCTTGTTACACAGCAAGAGCTAATTGACTCCAGTGCTGGAGATTCAACTGCAGATAAAGCTGAAAATGTCCTTGCTCTCATGGAATTGTCATTCTTTTGGGGGAAGAACAAAATAAACAAAAAGGTAAATGAGAAAATATAAGATATGGTAAGACAGAAAATTAAAATGGGGTAATATGATAGCAAGTGCCTGGAGAACTTCTTAGGATTGGGAGGTCAAAGAGGGATACTTAGGACATCTGAATGGCACAAAGGAGCCAGCCAACACCATTTGGATAAGATTTTCCCAGGCTGAATTCTTTCGCAAGTATGTTAGAAAAAGAGAAGATTTCTGGCACAAATAGGGATGGCTTCCGGGTGAGTGAAAAGCAATGGCTTTCAGGACAACTTCCTGTCAAATGTCAACATTTTTAAATCTGAGAATACAGGGTGCTCTCAATCTACTAGGACAAAAGGGTGGGAGAAGAAAAGAGAGAACGAAATTCTCATTAATCACAACAAACATCTTGCAAGAGGAGTCCCAAAGACCTTTGTTCAAGGTTTTGCGTTTTTTGCTGGGACCTGGTGAATTTTTCACTTGATAAGTTTGTCCTAGCTATAGAATAAACTCAAAATATGTGCAAATGGTGGCCAAAAACATGCCCTGAAAAAAAGAAAAACAGCCAGATGGATGATGTCGAGGCTGTTCAAGGCTCTGCTGGTCAGCATATGCTTTATCACAACACTAGATTGACAAAACAGTTTATTTCTAATGCTACAACATGAAGGATTTCAACTGACTGCCCATTCATTCTCTGTCATTTCATTTACAGTGGCCCAGGCTGTCAAGATGATACTCAGCCTGTGTCCATAGACCAAAGGGAGAAGAATAATAGGGAGGAAAAATATGCAAAAAAAAAAATAAGGGATGCAGTAGAAGGAGCATAGGGGAGCCTACCATATATCTCCCTACCAAAAAAGCAGGTCAGGAAGCTTGTTCTGAATAACAAGAATAATATTTATCAAAAGGAATTATGTCAACCTCGGGTAGAATTCCAAACTGTAGCTTGGTTAGTATATAAAAACTTTCATGTGCACTGATAAAAGGATAGAATCATGGAATCATGGTAGAAAAGACTGGAAAAGCAACATCAAATACATGTATACACGCACACATACACACACACAATAACAGTTTTAGCAGAATTCCTCATCAATGTTTTAAGGCATATGCTGTAGCATGGGACTAAATTAGAGTAGAATTTGTGATAAGGAAGGAAGGGAGAAAAGGTGGAAGGGAGAGAGGCAGAGGAAGGGAGGGAGGGAGGGAGGGGATAAAAGAGCAGGGAAGGAGAACGAAAGGTAAGAGACAGAAGCTGCCGAATTAAGGTTAAAATATTAAGTATGTGTTAAAGTTACACTGAAAAATCAAACAAAAGCAACCTGCAGGCAATCCACAGAGTTCTATTGGAGACAGACTACAGCGCCATCTCCTGACTGGAAGACTTTTTAGATGTTCACATGCAAAGGCTTTAGAAGAAAGCCATTGTTTCTCCAGTAAGAGAAAGATGGGCTGGTGGGCTGTTTGCTTTTTAACACTGACACCTTCTTTAATTGCTTGTGATTCCTACTCATGTATAAATGCCCAGAAAAGTAGGCCTTGCTACCTTACGCCCATCCATTTTTCAGGTTATTTTCACCTAAATTTGTTTAAAGTTAAATTTGCATTAATTTTAAAGGCTAATATTGCGTTTGGCACTAATGTGAACTTTAACTTTCTGAGTCATTTGCTGTAAAGCCTTGCCAAAGTCATAATGTTTTTTTCAAAGCAAGTGTGTTAAATATACTAATATAGACACACACTAGGCACATACTCTAATCGTACTGAGAAATCTTTAAAACTGCCATAGGGTGTTAGCTGAAATGTACTGGCAGAGGGAATTTGTACAATTGAAAACATGGGAAAGGATAAGAGAAAATTTCTTCCTGCAGCTGAATCTGAAAGATCTCAGGAAGAACTCAGGGTCCTGCCTCAGGAGTGTGATCTCTTTCCAGTAAGCCTCAACTGCACCATGAAGAGGTAAGCTCTCTCTATCCAGGGCCTCAGGAAGAAAAACCTGGCATGAGATTATCTAAGGAAAAATAGATCTTTCCAAGGCCGACGGTTGCCTGGGGTCATGACAGTGCTTTTCCAGGTCCACGTTATGCCACACAATAAAACACTCTCCTGTTTTCTTACCATTTGAAAGTCATGCTTGCTTAGGACTGAGTTTTTAATGACCACATTTGCTATTAGCCTTACAACCATGATCATCAGGCTCATTCTGCCCATGGATTGGAGGCTGTGGCCCAGCTGGGTGCCCTGAGTGAGCTCCAATGACTCCAGGCCCATAGGGCAATGTGGGGCCATCACCATGCAGAATGTATCAACTTGTGCTAATGATCCTTCTCTGATACACAGCCACTGCCACATCCTCCCCACTTCGCTACGCAGGAGTCCAGCAGGCATGCAAACCAAGGCGTGGGCTAAACTCACATGGAATGAAATTAGCCAAAGGGACTCAACTTCCCTGAAAAGACAACAACTTTACCAAGCAGTTCATGTTGTAAATCATGACAGCTTCAAAAGGTGCTAAGTTCCCTTTCCCCCAAATGGCACAGGGTCATGCACAGGGTAAGTACTCAGTCATTACCTGCTGAGTGGAGAAGTGCACAGGAAGTGGCTGGCTTGGGAGGAGTAAAGGCTTAGAAACTAGATAACCTCTCAGAGAATGTGGGAAGGGGTGGTATAGGTGGATTCTGCAGGCAGGTAGGAGGACCAGCACCCCCCCCACACACACACACAGAGGGAAGCATACATCCAGAGAAATGTACCAGGCATTTACCTCAACAACAGTAATTTGCTCAGCTGCAAAATTAAAACACTAATAACCATGTTACATGGGATTTGTGGAGAGAGTAAGGATTTAGTGAGATAATGAATATAAAAATGTCTTACATATCTTCAACAATTGGTGGATATTATTTCTAATTCACCAATGGCAAACTGAGACTCAGAAAGGTGAATGGAGTTTCCCAGGGTCACACAGTTAGCAAGTGGTAATATCCAACCGGAATCCAGCTCTTCTAATCCTGAGCCCATGGCCCTTTCCACTAAACCTTGTTCCCTCTATCTAGCTGAAATCAGAAAAAGTCAGAAATCTCATGGGTGCTTGTTTTCTTTTGTGACTAGGCACAGGAATGTAGCCATCTTAGGGTACCCAATCCTTAGAGAGATGATCCATCCCACTGCTCTCACAGCAGAGGAAGTCAGAGGCAGCAGAGTGGCATGGGGATGAGCACAAGCTGTAGAGCTGAATCAAATGGTCTTGAGCTCCACCTCTTAGCTCTCTATGATCTTTACCAATTTGCTTAATATTTCTGTCTCGTTGTCCTTGAAGCGTTTTTATGCAAAATGGGGATAACAATAATGTTATTGAATACTATTGTTATCATCATCCCCATTTTACATAAAAAGGCATGAAGTGTAAAAGATGTGATCTATGCAAAACATTGATGCTTTCTGCCGTTATCATCAAAGCTGTGATTTCCAGCATATTTTAGTTGTGCAATGTGGCTGATGATATATCTCAATGGATTAGAAAAAAGACCAAGGTTTGGGTTTGGGATCAACCAACCTCCATGGCTCCAATCCCTCTATCCAAATATGCATACACACAATTACATATTTTTGTTTGAATTAACCCCATATATTCAATTCCAGGACAGATATTCCTCACTTTTGTTCTTTAAGAGTGTTAGGTTAAGGTCAACCCTATTGTCTGGGCAGGACTGGCATGGGTTCCAGCAATGAGGCCAGTGAGAGAGGGTACATGAGCAAAGGACTGTGATAGGTAGTCACCTGGAACTGTGCCCAGAAACATGGAGAGCCAAAGAAGGGATGAAAATCATCATCATCACACATACACACACCCCTCCTTGATATCTGGGCTGAAGAAGGTAAGGGATTGTCTAGACCCAGAGGTGAGCATGGGAGATAAAACCAAGACTAGAAATCTAGAAATAGCCTCCACATGTTCTTCTAGCCATCACCCTGCCTTCATGTATCCTCCAAACTTCTCAAAAATGTGGTTTACATCTACTGGTTTATTTCCTCATCTCTCAGCCCTCCTCAATCCACCCACATCTGGTGTGCATCTCTATTACTCCACAAAAGAGCTCCTGATAGCATTATCAATGAAGTTGCTACATTCAATGAAATTTTTTTTTTCAATATCCATTTTATTTGACCACTCAACAGTATTCTTAACAGGACTTCTTCCTTCTTAAAGGATTCTCACCTTCTGTTTTCCATAACACCCTGGACTCCTGAGTTTCCTCTGACTTTCTAGCTACTTGTTTTTAGTCTCCTCTTCAAATCTTTCTACCTTTATGGCAAGTAAATATGTGAGTTCTTTAAGGCTCAATTCTAGACTATCTCCCTTCATTTTACAGTCTCTCCCCAGTTAATCTCATTGTTTATGATTTTAATGATCTAATCTATGCCAAAAATTCTCAAATTTCTAATTCTGATTCAGACTTATCTTCCAAACCAAAGACCCATATATCTGACTACCTACTTAGCACCTTCATTTCAAACTCAAAGGTGCTTCTAATTCAAAAATGGTCTGAAACTAGTATGATTTTTGTCCCCAAACCTAGTCTTCTTCTGGCACTGCCTATCCCATTGAATGGCCTGCAATTCATCCAGTTATGTAAACCAGAAATTAGAAGTCATTCTTTACACCATACTAGTTCATTGTCAATTCCTTTTGAATTTATTTTCCAATATCTGTCTAATCTATCCATTTATCTCCATTTCTACTCTAAACTTATTTTGCCTAAACATCTTTAATAACCTCTTAATTAATTTTTCTACTCTCCCTTGTCTTGCTTTCTAATTAATTTCTCCACACATTCAGGCCAGGGTAATCTTCAGACCATAACTGATTACATCAGATCCCAACCCCCTCCCTCATTAGTGAAACACTTCAATGGATTCCCATACTCTTAGGATAAAATCATGAATATGCACTTTAACATTCCTCATGATCTTGCTCAACTCTGTAGACTCACATTAAGCCTCCTTTTTTCTTGGTGGTCTCTATGTTCTGGCCTCAATAGTATTCTATGCTAATCCCTTTGTCTGGAATGCTCTTTCCTCCTCTACCATCACCCAACTAACATCTGTTCATTCCTTAGATTTCATAGAAGTCTTTTCTTACCCTCTCAGGCAAGGTCAGGTGCACTTGCTCAATGCTATCATAGTATGATGACATATCTTCTCCAGAGCACTTATCCAGTTTAAGTTTGCATATATTTGGATTATTTACTCTAGCTCTCGTTCCCCCAGATGTTGACAGCACACTTGTTCTGCTCACTATTTTATCTCCAGTCTCTATCCCAGGGTTTGGCACATAGTAGAAGTTTAATAAATACTGTTGAATGGAGGAAAAACAAGGATAGGATGACAAAAAGCTCTCTGACACTTAGAGGACCAGAGCTGAGACAACCAAAGCTCCCCTTTTCTTGACATGTTGATAGTATTGTGCCAGGCATCCCCAGGTTCAGGGGTACAGGGCTGAAGAAGACTACAGTCATCTCTAGGAAGACCTGGATCAATGTAATAGCACTATCCTTGTTCCCAAAAGCCAGAATACCCTTAGATGACACAAGCTAGGACAAATGACTGAGCATCCTAAAAGGTGAAAGGAAGTATAACTAGGAGGAAGCGCAGGCAGATGGATGATGCTTGAGGCAAATGTAAAGAAACAGTGGAACACAGCTTCTGGGAATCTCACCCCAGAAGCCTTTTCCACAATCATTGAGTCTTGTCCCTGAGGTGATTCATGTAACACCCGCTGAGCTTCTGTCTGACCTCATCTCTACTGGTTTGAGTATCTCCAGGGTTGGTTCCCTGCAGTATTTGAGTCATTGCATTTTTGTTTTTGTTTGATTTACATACAAACACACACGCACTCTTTCTTCTCAAAAAGACAGGAGATATCTGAGAATGCCCAAGGACCTCTTTTATTCTCTCCCTGGCTGAAGGGCTAAAGAGACTGAGAAAAAACAACATACTGTCTCATGGTGCACAAGCAATGGGATTTGCTTCTAGCACAACAACTTTTGGGAGAGAGGCATATCAACTGAAGCAGCAACATTTTCCAAAAACTGAAGGAAACTCACGGAGAGGAGCCAGAAAGCAGGAGGTTCTGAGTTATGCTGCCTGAGTCTCATCCCAAACCCAACATGCAACCCGACCTCCTTAGTTGCTGTATGACCCTCGGCAGGTGACATAACTCCTTTGTGGTTCAAATTCATCATTTGAAAATGGAGTGGATGATACTGTTCTTACCATATCGGGTTGAGGATAAAGTGAGATTGTGCATAAAACACTCAGTAAATGTTAGGCCTTAATATTTCAAGATATCACATACAAAGTGCACATTAGGGAAGGTGTTCATTCTCAATACAACAGAAAATAATTTAACATGTTTGGGGGAGTTTCCATATCAACAGATATTGGATACAACATTCGGTGACTTCATGGTTTCCAGGGATGGAATGAGAAGATCAACATCCTTCTCTACCTGGTATTTAAATCCATGCTTTTAAATCGGGAATATTTATTACAATGCCAGGAGGATATGTGGCAGTATCTCTGGGACAGATGGTGTCATAGGATAAACATGGCAGATCTTTCTGCAGTAACAATCATAGTTAATGGTACAAACATGTTTGGGGGGTAAAAACATGCACAAGTTGGAGAGCAGAATGTGAAATTATCATTTTTAGGACAATGGCTTCAAAGAAATTTCAAGGTAACTGGGGGATCTAGAGTTGTGTTCATAGATCTCTAGAGATATAATCTGACTCTCCTTCACTATTAAAAGATTTGGTGGTATAATTTAGTAGCATTGATTTAAAGAATAGGAAAAGGATCATTAGGGATGAGAAATTAAACATCCAAGAAAGGAATGCAATTTGTTTAATCCTTTCAAAAATTGCCTTTTCCTTGGTGCTTCTTCCAAAGCAATTTAGAATGAGTAAAAGAAAAAAAATATGTATAGAAAAAAAGTCAATTGCTTTAAATATTCCAAAAACTAGGGTTCAATGTTCCTGGGCAACTTCACAGGAAATATTAAAAATGGGTTCCTGGCCCCAGGAACAAATTTGAGTCCAGCAAATGAAAATTAAGAGTATAGGATCTTTTCTCCCGCTCTGTGGTGGTTAGATTTAGGAAATATGAAGCTAGTCTAGATGAGAAGCACTCAAGACAGCAGGTTCATATCTAGGTAAGACACTCCTAAGATAGAAAGTACAGAGGAAGAACCCAGACTACGGACAGAAGACCCAGTTTACATCTGAGCTCTGAAGTGGGTGATTATTTAACTTCTCTGGGTTGCCTCAGCTGTAAATTGAGGAGCTAGACTCGATGTCTATAAATCTCAGCGTTAAAAAAGACCTCAGGCACCATTTAACCCAATACTTTCTTGATGCAACAGTTCAAGTCTTTTGCTGGCACATTCCCAGAGGCAGGAAGACATTTGTTATTTCTGAGTGTCATCATTGGGTGAATGATGACATTCATTCCCAGTACAGAGTTGGGAGTCAGGGGACTTAAGTCCAGGCTCCATAAGCAACTTACATATATCTGCAGCTAGAATCCTTTACATTATTGAGTTTCAGGCTCCTCTTTCATAAAGCCAGGAGGAAGGGGTTAAATAATTCTTAATAAGTTGTTTGTGAATCTCTGGGGATATCAAATCCCTAATATTCAAAATATATTAATTTCCTTTTTCCACCTCCATCCTCTTTGCCCAGGACTACATGAGAGGATATAACTACTATGCCACTCAGCCACCTGGCTTAAATGGGGGAAATAGCCAAGAGGTGTTTTTCTATGAATAAAGAGGTAAAGCCATGAAAGAAAGAAGAAAAACAGGGGGACTGAAGAAGGTGAACAAAGATAGAATAGGCTGTATACTTTCAGGAAGGAGAGTAGCAGGTAAGGACAAGAGGACAAAGCTAAGTCAATGTCTAACATGGGAAAAGGGACATAGGAAGGGCCTTAGAGAGCTGTACCTACAAGGAGTGTGTCCACGGTGAAGGCACCTGTATGAGCAGGGGAGGAAGAGTGAGATAAAAAGTCAGAATATAAAATTAATTCTCTTCCTTCATTTCATGGATCTAACTGCTTTGCCTCAGCTTTGCTTCCATATATCAGTCAGGTGAAGATGAAAGCAGTAAACTTTAAGAGCCTGAAATTCATAACTGAAATTTCCTGACTATATTATGGTGATACCAGGCATGGAGATCACCGCACTTGGGGCTGTGATCTCTCAGGTCACTCCGTTCTCTGGGAATCTGCACTTTAAACACACGACAGTCTCCCAAGAACTTACAAGGCAGTCTTGTCCCTATTCTCCCAACTGCAGTTATAGTTCCCTTTCTCCCTTGGGCTTCTATGCACATTCATCTTCTCCCTCAAACACACAGGGAGCAGAAACTGAAGTTGCATGGTGAGAGTGGCCTCTTGCTTTGGAGTCTGACTATACAGTGGCTGCTCCAGTTGTCAGAGGCTGCTGTTAGGATGGGAAGTCAATTCGAATCAGATTAGGAGAAGCAACTTGGCAGAAACTAGGGCTCGCTTGAAAGACCCAGCTTCTCAGTGTTCAGTGCAGTGGAGACCAGATTGCCCACAGGTGCAATTTGTCTGAATGTCATCAATATCCTAAAGCTGGCAAGGATTTGGCAGTATCATCACTGATGATGCCGGATTTTTCCCAGGATGTTGTGGAATGACTGAATTAATGGCCCCAATTAATAGCCTCCCTGATTCACACCTTCGGAAATGCCCTGCCACTCTCTCAGTTTGGTTATGCGACGTGCTTTGAACAATGAGACAATAGTCAAACCTAATGCAAGCAGAAATTTGTGGAGATGCTTGCACATTATTTTTTTCTTTCGCCCTTGCTTCTCTATAATTGCTAGGAAAACATGCCTGAGCCAGCCTGCTGGAGGGAAAGAGTGAGAATCACATGGAGAGAGGCCCTAGCCATCCCCGCCAACCTTGCTGAGGTAATTCTGGATCAGCCACCACAGCCAATCAAGCCCAGCAGTGAGGGAGCCTCCATGGAACCTAAGACACACCCAGCCAACCACAGCCAAAACAGCTGTCCTATGTCTTTTGTCCTTTGTCTTCCTTTGTCTTCCCATAATAGATTTTCACACTCACAGTCTATAGATTATTGTTTTAAGCCACTGAGTCTTGGAGTGGTTCATTTGAGAACACTATTATGGCAATAGATTGTCAATACAGGAATATTTAATTTCTTTTATTTGTTGTGTGGGAAATGAAGCATATTCTTTAATTAGGCAAAGTCTGCAATAAGATGCTCTTGCACATAGCTTTCAAAATGCTGCTCTCTGTCCCCCTCCCTCATACATTTTTGGAGTCAAACTCTCTGAATCCTTTCTGTATTTGTTCTATCCTTTCACAAAATTAAAAGAGAAAGGCACACTGGTAGGCAGTCATTGAGAAGGGGACTGTGCCCCTTGCTTTCCTGTTTTTTTGTCTCAATGTCCTCAGGTGGCCACTTCTAAGTTGAGATTGTCAGCCGAATTATGCCAACCTCTGGAGCCAGCCAAAGTGAGCCAGTTAGCTCTCAACTTTAAACAAATAATAATAATGATAACCTCCCCAAACAGATGCCCTTTCCTGTCAGCATGAAGCCTTCCAGCCTCAGCTAGAAACAAGGAGTATTAAAAAAAAAAAAAAATCTAACCCCAAAACATTTCTACAGGAAGGTTAAGCTACAATCAGATGGCCCAAGTCTGATTTTAGACCCTTTTCTTGGTGTATTTATCAACCCTTTTTACATAGTAAGTCACTGGCATCTCATAAGCCAGCCCCATCTCATAAATCACTAGTCCCGAAAGTAGAGAGGTTGGCTACAGTGAACTACCTAGTTCTCTGGAAAATGGCAACCTCTGGGTCCTACGTCCTTCAAAAGAGACTTCAAAGATGTATTTCCCCTAGGTATTTGCTGAACATACTCTGGGTTTCCTGGGCTTAGAGAACCAAGGACATTTGGCATTAAAATCTGTCTTCTGACTCTCTGCATGGGACTTCCTGGCTGCTCAGCTACTTGTACTGCTCAGCCCCATCCACCTCAGCCATCTGTCTTTCAAGCTGTGGATAGATTTGGCACAGTAGACAGGCCTGCCCTATTCTTTAGCCATAAATTCCCTGTCGAGGGAAATCCTGAGTGAAACAAAGACCTGAGTCAGTAGGGAGTGGTTGTCTGAACACTTTACAAAGATAAATACAGCTATCTCATTGTTCTTCACCCTTCAGTCAGGGACTTGGTCACCATAAAAGTCATTAAAGCTGGACACAAGGCCAGGATGGGCTGGCAGCCAGGCAGGTAGGTGCTGAGCTGCTGAGTGCCTCCCAAATATCCCTCCTCAAGAACAGAACTGATCCCTAGTTAGTGGGAAGGCCTGATTTGCAGGGAAGAAAAATCAGAAACAGGAAATCAGGGAGGCAAAGGTGGTCATTACACAGAAAAAAATTCAAAGGAGGGTGTTGGTCAAAAGTACCAAATGATGTAGAAATGGAGGAAGATTCCCAAGTGAGCAAAGGAGGCTCTCTACAAGGGGACAGCTTCTGGGGTTTGCTTCATTCTTCTGGCATTGGCCTCAGAAGTTTGGGATGCATCCAACTTCAACAGAAGTTAGGGAGGTTTCACATCACTGTTTTGGCTGAGCTGTCATTGGTAATTTCCCAGATAAAGGAACTCATGTTAATTGCTTAAGTGGAATGACAAAGCATTCAAGTTTGCTGTCTCCCAAGGAGCCCTTGCTTTTTAACAGGACCTTTGTGGAGACCATGACCCTAACCCTAAAGAACTCATGTAAAGGATGAGTCACATGCCATAGCAGGCTGGCGTATCGATTCATGCTTTGCCCCCACTTACATTAGTTGTGTGACCCTAGGAAAGGCAGAATTCTTCTCTTGGGCCAACTTTCTTCATGGGCAACTTGGTTCTTATCCTTTCCTAATTCAAATCTAATTATTGTTGTATAGGGGATTTTGCAAAAACCAGAAGCTAGCTTCTCTCTATCAGACAGAGTTCTCTCTAGACTCCAAGTAATCCTACAAAGTCTTCTTGCTCCTGAGTTTAAAGGGCTCTCACTTCAGAGTGGTTCCAGCACCAGCAAGCAGAAAAGAGGACTGGAGTCGGAGGAGCGTACATAATAAATAAACTCAGCTGCTTGCCAAGCAAATAAAGAGACTGTATTTTCTTTTATTTGGCAAGCATCAATAACACAAAATGCTAAGTGGGGGCTCCAAGTGAAATCTGCCTCCTTCATTTATGTGCATTTATAACTGTCTATATCAGCAAAAACAATTTTACTGAGTAGAACTATTTATCTGCTAACTTGTTAATGACATGATATACACGGGTCTTTAACCTTTTACCCTTAAAGGCAAGCTTAGTCAAAAAGCAGCTATTTATCCAGGAGAAATATTGGCAACGATTCTTACTATGGTGATTTGGTGTGATAAAACTCTATTGTCTGGGGACAGCTAGCAGGCAAGAAGTCATTCTGTAGAGCTACAAAACTAATCTTTACTAGATTTGTCACTAACAAAGGATGGAACATTTATGCAAGGAGTCAAGATCCATCCTGGGCTATACGCCACTGTTCCCCCTCCCAACCTGCTGAGAAAATTCAATACAATCAAACTAGTCAGCAAACAAACCAGGACTGAAATTGATTACATCTAAGATGTTTTTATTATGCTTCTTGTGACTTAGCGGCCAGGGCCTCCTAGGGAAAGGGAAGGGGGAAAAATGCTAAACAAATAAAAACCTATTTGGTATTCCAAGTGGATATGCTGATTTCTGCTCCTTGGCTTCTGTGGAGTGCAACAAATTACGACGGACCAACTATTTTATACCCAGGGTCTGGGCTGAGCAGTAAAGGAGGTTGTGGGCTCTCTCGGGACTCAGAGATAAACCCAAATAGATATGTCTGAGACTTGGCTGGGTGTGAAGGATCTCTGAGTCGTACATCTTAGGGTGAAGCTGACAAACTGTGAACTCTTTTTATTTCTCTAATTAAGACCCAAGCAACAGATCTGTATCTCTGTTGATGGGTTCAGCCATAGAAAATACACATGCACAAGCACAAACTCACACACACACACCCACATACACATGCAGATATATAGACACACTCACTTGGAAATTTTCCATTGAACTTAACTAGTGGTTTCAATAAATACACTTTCAAAATTAATTAGGAAGTCCAATCCAAAAATGTTCAACTAGTTGTTGAGTACACACGAACTATCCTCATGAAGGTATTTGGCTGCATCGAGCCTAGGAAACCTCCCCAAAGAGAAAAGCTCTCTCTTTACAAGCTGGTGCTTCTTGGGTACCAACCGTATTTGCTGTCTGGATTTGCCCACCTTTGTTCATTTCCAGTACCTTCTCACCTTCTCATGTTGCCTTGTTTCTATACACGCACACACCTCATCCTCTCAACTTTTTTAATTTTTAATTTTTGTGGGTAATATAGTAGGTGTATATATATATATATGTATATATGTGTGTATATATGTGTGTGTGTGTATATATATATATGGGGTATATGAGATTTGATACAGGTATGCAAAGTGAAATAAGCACATCATGGACAATGAGGTATCCATCCATCCCCTCAAGCATTTATTCTTTGAGTTACAAACAATCCAATTTTACTCTTTAAGTTATTTTAAAAAGTACAATTAAGTTATTATTGACTATAGTCACTCTGCTGTGCTACCAAATAGTTTCTCCTCTTTTCTGAACATGCGGTTTACTTGCTGCTTCCTAACTGGAGAAAATATTAATAGTTCTTGCCCTTTCTTACCACATTTCAAAACCCTCACATCCCATAATCCAACCACATCTAGTCTAAGATGGCTTTTTAAATGTTCATGAAAACATTGAAAATACTTTTCTCTAAGTGGTGCAATCTTAGGTGATTAATTTTACTTTTTTCTTTGTACTTTATTAATTGTGTACACTTTAACATTACAGTAGCATGCAACATTTTCACAATAAGAATGAATTTTCATTTTAAAAGAGAATAAAACAAAGGCAGTATGCACACAATAGTGTATAATGATTGTAATTTTTGTTTAAAAAAACTATCTGTTCAACAATGAAAGTCTGAAGGAGGAATACACTTGAAAAAAATCTGTGTTCACTGGGGCTCTGTTTGTTGTTCCTTTCCGATTATAAAATAACTAGTCAATAGAAAATAAAACCTTCAAAAAAGGTTTTTAGAATCCAACTGAGCCTGTGAGCCTCAAGCAAGAATTGAGAGAAAGGGGGCTGTCTGTTATGGGCACGGACTCAGCATCGCAACTGCAGAGGAAACGCACTTTCCTCTCTTCCAGGGCACTGCTGTCAAAGTCTTCTCTGAGCATGGAACACAATTCATGTCAAGATAATGGCAATGGCTATTAAATTGAGTAAACAGACTTTCTGTACTTCCGTAAGTGTGAACACGATGTTGCTCTGCCCAGTCATCAGCGCATCATTCAAGCCTCGATTATCTTTCATCTTTGGCGTCCTACAAATTGATGTTAATCCTCAATTTGGGATAAAGATACCATAGATGGAATCTGCATTGAAGACTTCAGAAGTGCCAAGCTTTTGAAAGGCAGAGTCTTTCTTGGACCCTATTTTTCTAATCTTTCTCTAAAGCACCAAAGAGCAAGCACATACCCAAGGATTAGCTGTACCTAAATCTCCATCATAGTGAGAAGAGGAATCCTGAAATGGCCAGCTGTTAAAAAGATATTAAAAATTGCATCTCAAAAATGCTTTTATTCAGGGTAGCATTCCTTTTTAACGCATCCAAAAGGGAAGGAGAGACAAAGAAAGAAAAGGAAAGCAAGAAAGAGAAAGGGAAGGAAGGGAAGGGCTTAGAAAGAAAAGGTACTCAGGATTCTGTTAAATTACAACTGTCACTCCTTCAATGAGTTTGCTAAAGCTACCTCATCCTTTATAGACACTCCCTTTTTCATAAATAGTTGCAATGTATAAATTAACGCAAGAGAGAGACATAAAATTAAATATGTAATCTCGGGTGAGAATTGGGTACTGGGATTCTGTTATTAGTTATAAAAGAGACCCCTAAATATACTGGAAGACACTAGAAGACTGAATGAGGGCAGCAGAGAACAGACCTAATCCCCATGGACTGTTTTCTCAGAACAAGAACGCCTGCAGGCTCACACTTGTAGCCTCAATATGCTGAACATAATATCGAGGAACAAAAATGGTACAAGTATGTTATAGACTGGGGAAGGAATGTTAAATATTGGCACGTTGGGGCTGCTACTGTAATTGCATGATTCTGCACCTTTCAGGAGACTATGTTTCAGATTAAAATTGGGAAGTTACTCTTTCAGGACAAAGATGTTGGAATTCTGGATGCATTTATTCCAACTCTGCAGCAAGCACTGAAGTAAGAAGGTCACCTCTCCTCAAAGCATTCAGTGTGCTCACCAGCAGAGCAGAGAGGCAGAGTTCTCAGTTCCCGTAAACAGAGCAAGAAAGGCCATTCCCACGGTGACAAGTGGGGCGCTTTTGTCAAACATACTATAGGGAACAAAAACCTCTTTGACAATACTACTAAAAAATGTCATGTTCAAACTTTGGGCACATGTATAAATTAATGGCAAAGAACAATAATAACAACAGTTTCCTTCCCCCAAATTGAGTGTGCTTATTCCTGTGTCACTAAGGTTGATGAATGACACCATAATCCAGTAGACTGGGAGTAACCTTGATACTCACTACAATCAGAATACAAAACATTTCCATCACATCAACAGAACACATTCCCTTTGTAGCCACACACTGCCTACCAACTCCACTCCTAGTATTTAGCCTAGAAATATGAATAGTTATGTTCCCATAAAAACCTACACACAAACCAAGAAACAACCTAGATGACTTTCAGTGGGTAAATGGATAAACATTTTGTGTACACCATACAAGGAATTACTACTCAGCAGTAAAATGGATACAACAACATGAATGAATCTCAAAGTCATTAGTGAGTGAAAGAAGCCAGTGTCAATGATTACATGTTCAATAATTCCATTTGTACAGTATTCTCCAAAAGAGAAAATTATAGGAATGGAGAACCCATCAACTGTCTATGTCTACAGGAAATCCTACTGATATTTTTGTATGTAGAGTCTCCTGATCCACGAACACAACATCTCTCCATGTATTTAGGGCTTGTGTATTTTCTTTGTCAGCATTTTGTAATTTTTCAAGTTACAAATTTAATACATGTTTTTCTGAAGCTATTGTAAATATTTTTTGTTTCCAATGAGTCATTATCAGTATATAGAAATATGATTGACTTTTGTATATTGACACTGTATCCTGTGACATCGTTAAACTGACGTCTTAGTTATAGGAGGTTTTCTTGTTTGTTTGGTTTTGAGGGTCTCTTTTTTTACATTGACAATCTTGTCATCCATAGTAACAATTTTATTTCTTCCTGTCCAATCTGTTTGACTTTTATTTCTTCTTATTATTACATTGGCTAGTACTTCTAGCATGCTGCCAGAGGAATGACGAAAATGGACATACTTGCCTTCTTTCTGAATTTAGAGGGAAACTATTTGTTTTTGCCAGTAAGTATGATATTAGCTGTAGGTTTTGTAGCTACCCTTCATCAGATTGAGGACATTCCCTTCTATTCCTAGAGTGCTGGCAGGTTTTGTTTTTAATCATGAATGGATATTGAAATTTGTCAAATTATTTTCTACATTAGTTGATAGGATCATATGGCTCTTTGGCTCTTCTTGTTCGGTCTGTTGATTTAGTGAATTACATCAATTTATCTTCAAATATTGAACCAGGTTTATCTTCCCATGGCGATGATATTGTTTTTGTATATCACAGGATTCAGACTGCTAAAATTTCTTGTGGATTTTTGCATTTATGTTTATGAGGGATGTTGGAATATACTTTTCTTTTTCTTATTCTGTTTTTGTCTTGTCTTAGTATCAGGTGATAGTGGCTTCATGAAATAAGTTGAGAAATGTTTTCTCTTCATTTTCTGGAAAAGACTGTATAATTTATATCATTTTATCTTTACATATTGAGTAGAATTTACAAGTAAAACCATATGAACCTAGGTGTTTCTTTTTTGGGAAGTTTTAAGCTTTTAATTCAAATTTATTAATGCTTATAGGACTATGCAGGCTTTATAGCTCATCTTAAGTTTTTGTAGCTTGTGGTTTTCAAGAAATCAGCCCACTTGATTTAACTTCTCGAATTTATGTGTGTAGAGTTACTTGTGGTGCTCACTTAATATCCTTTCAATGTCTGCAAGATCTCTAATGATCCCTCCTTTTCAATTCCCAACATTGGCCATTTGTGTCTTCTTTCTTTTAAGTCTTGCAACAGGCTTGTCAATCTTATTAATCTTTCAAAGATACAGGTTTTAGTTGCAGTGGTTTTTATTGTTTTTCTGTTTTCAGCTGCACTGATATCAGCTCTGTATCAGTTCCTTTTTTTTTTTTTTTTTTTCCTGCTTGCTTTGGGTTTATTTTGTTGTATTCATTTATCTTATTTTTTTTTCGGAGACAGGGTCTCACTCTGTCACTCTGGCTGTAGAGCAGTGGCACAATCTCAGCTCACTGCAGCCTCTGTCTCCTGGGTTCAAGTGATTCTCCTGCCTCACCCTCCCGAGTAGCTGGGATTAGAGGTGGCTGCACCATGCCCGATAATTTTTTTTTTTTTTTCCAGTAGAGATGGGATTTTACCATGTTTGCCAGACTGGTCTTGAATTCCTGGCCTCAAGTGATCCACCTGCCTTGGTCTCCCAAAGTGCTCGGATTACAGCATGAGCCACTGCACCCAGCCTCTTATTTCTTAAAATGCAACTTTACAGTATTTCTTGGAGATTCTTTTTCTTTTATAATATAAGGATTTTCATAGTATAAGTTTCCCTCTAGGTATAGTTCGAGCTGCATCCTGTAGCTTTTGATATGTTGTGTTGCCATTTTGGTATTGTATCTCAGACATTTTTAATATTATCTTATGAGTGACTGGGTCTTTTTAAAATTCTATCAAGAATGTTGATATTTTTGTTTTGACCAGGCAATTCACCCAGTTAGCTCCAAGCTGCAAGTTGTAATTATCCTCCTATGAATTCTGCTTTCAATGTAGTCTTTTCAGTGCTATTAACATCTATTCTGCATGTATACCATTGAGCAGACAGTTCAGGACATAGGTGGTAGTCTATCCATTAATATAATTATCAATGTCTTTGATATGCTGTTTAAGATCAGATCCATCCAACTCTGGGTGAGTTCATAATGTCCATAAACAACTTTTATGGCACTGCATTTTCTAAGCTTCTCCCTCCCTGAAACCTCCTGGTACTTTTTAGTTCCCTGGCGCTCTTTTATTCAGTTTGCTAGCCAGAATTATGGGGTTTGTTTACCCCAATCCGCTAGGTACCTTCTGAGATTGTAAGACCAAGTGGCAAAATATACAAAGAGAAAAAAAAGTGTTTTAAAGGTGGTTTGCTCCACCTGTTTTAGACAATAGCTCCTCTGATTAGAAACGAAGGTTCCTCTCCTTAAGGGTTTTATGCATTTATGGGACTCTGCTGACAATAATGTGGTTCCTTCACTGTGACTCTATTGTCTGTAGGTTGAAGAACAAGAGAATAGAGAAAAAAACAAAAGGGAAAAAATGAGGCATTTCCCTGACTTCTGAGTGTGACACACCCCGTTCTTCTTCCTCCAGCTAGATAGAGAACTCTTTCTGTTTCACCATGTCCACTTCCAGGTCTTGGGGTACTTTGTGTCCAGGCTGAGATTACTGGAGGGAAAATGATGATGCACTCATTGCCAGCTCAGTGATACCTCAAATTCTTGACTTCTTCCCCAACTGACCTTTCACTGTTTATTTTTCAGGAGTCCCCAAATACCTCTTCCATGAATTTAGTCTAGATCTTATAGTTGTATTCAAAGGTAGTGACAAGGAGAAGGGTATTTTACCTTACCTGGAACTGGACTCTGATTTTGATCTTTTAAAAACTTATGTCAGAATCTCAAATGGCTATGGATACAGAATACAGGTCTGTGACACAAGCTATTCTGTATCTTGTTTGCCTCTGTATTCAGAGTTTCTAGTACATGTCTGACATCCAGTAGTCACTCAGTACAAGTTTGATAAATAAAATGAATGGATGAATGAAATCATGAGTGGATCAATATCATACTGTAACCTAGATGAGATTAAAAAGTACTGTGGGTCACACAGACAGGGACTCCTGATTGCAGATAATGAACCATTTTGATATGCCAAAAAGCAATGCCTGTTCTATGTTCTAAAACCCCAAGTGAAAAGAAACTAAAACTTTTATCAGAACTCTTTTTCATGATGGTTTTAGTTGTTGCATCTGTAATTCTTGAAAATGGAATGAAAATAATAGTTACAAATATCTGACTTCTTTACCATTCAGTTATGTTAATTCCCAGACCCCATAAAATTCCTTCCAGTTACTCCTGGGTATTTCCACAGTGGTGAATTGCTACCTTGTAATGTCTACTATTTTCTCTTCTCTCCTAAGGTCATGTCTTCCGTGTCTTCCAATATCTTGGTGCTAAAATATGAGCACAAGTTGGACCAGCTTACTCTCTAATAACATTGTCCATTCCTCACTTTTACGTGCCCAGAAGTCCTCTACAGGGTGTGACTTTCCAAAGGAAAATAAGTAGTTGGTGCATTTTTTGAGCTAGACAGGAGATCCGTTTACCAACACCTCTATCTGCCTCAGAGGAAATAGCACTTGTGACTGAGGAGGCTCCAGCAAACTCTTGGAAATCTCTTTTATTGCAGTCAATTGTGTCGGCTTCTTTGTCATTCTTTGACAGAAAAATAATTAGAAATGGTGTTATCCCCAAAGGACTTGCTCAAATATTTCCAGCTAATTAGGTAATACATTCTCTGTACCATGATTTAAAGACAAAGGAAAGAAAGTTCCTTGCAGGAAGATGTAAAGGGAAATGGTGAACACACGACTACATTCTGAAATGGCATAAGCTAAACGTAAGTGCTAAAGGACTTTATAGAATTGATGAAAACGAAAAGCATCTGAAATTATTGCACTCCTTTGATTGTACTTCTACAAACCATTTGTAAGAGAATGACCTGCATCTAACTGGAAAAGTATGCATGTCATGCTTTTTGTGTATTTTTATTTATGCTTTCAGTATTATACAACTGAATTACACAGAATTCTGCATTTCTTTCTGGGATGTGGGCTAGTGGTCTTAAGAAGAAAAAGTTTTAAACTTGAGCTGGGATACATAGTAAACAAGTCTGAAGGCGTCTGACTGGCTCATAACAACCTCTTCTTTTCTGAAAACTGCTTCAATAAACAGGGAGAAACCCGATTGCCATGTCAGCATTGGGGTGGCCTCCCAATTAACACAGTGATTAAAAGTATGGTCTGTGATCAGACTTTCTGAGTTCAAAAGCTGGCTCTTCTCCATATTGACTGTGACCTTGGCCAGTGGTTTACCTGCTTTATGTCTCACTATTTACCACGTAAAATGGGGATTATAATAGTACCTACTCTGGAGTTACTCTCTGGATCAAAAGAGATACATACAAAGCACTCTAAGCAGTCCCTGGCCCATGGTGGACATTCCCTATAGGTGTTAATACATCCTGCCATGGGAGACTGATCCAAGGGAAGACAGCTCACCAAAAGCAGCCCACTCTAAGTCTTTCTACTCAAAATTGCAACCAGAAACAGAGACCAATATCTTGGAGCTATATCACTTTCATGGAAACTTGTGAGATAAGGTCCCTGAATTCTGCTCCTGAGGGACTGTAGTTCCTATTCTTCCCAGTCTCACCTCTTTACCCCTTCTTTTCTGAGAAATGACTCAGTCTGCATCCAATAAAAAGATGAGTAGCTGAAGCCATGTATGATGTCTCGAAAATGGCAGTCACTGCTGTCCTAGCTGGTAACCTGAGAAAAGATGACAGAACAGGGGCAGAAAGTAAAACGAACCCTGAGACAAAGACTGGAAAACCTTTGGGAGACTTCAAGTCCAGTGTATCATGGTATCTTTCTGCCATTCCTCAAGGCTTTTGCATATGTTCTTCTTTGTTCTGCTCACCTAACTACCTCACGCCTACACATCCTTCACATCAACCTGGGTATTATTTTCCAGAAGACGCCTTCTCTATACCAATGCGCTATATCAGTTCCTTTCCCTCAACCACCATGCTAAGTCAGCTGGACTCTCCTTCCATGCACTTATCACATTTATAATTATATATTTGCAAGATACTCAATATGTATCTGTTCCACTAGCCTGCCCTTGAGAACAGAAACCATCTGACTTATTCATTGCTGTATTCCCAGCACTGAGTAAAGTGCCTGATATAGTTTGGCTGTGTCCCCATCCAAATCTCATCTTGAATTGCCCTGTGTTGTGGGAGGGACCCGGTGGGAGGTAACTGAATCATGAGGGCAAGTCTTTCCCATGCTGTTCTCATTAGAGTGAATAAGTCTCATGAGATCTGATGGTTTTAAAGAGGAGAATTCCCTGACACAAGTTCTCTCTCTCTCTTTGCCTGCTGCCATCCATGTAAGATGTGACCTGCTCCTCCTTGCCTTCTACCATGATTGTGAGGCCTCCCCAGCCACATGGTACTGTGAGTTTTCCATTAAACCTCTTTTTCTGTATAAATTACCCAGTCTCGGGTATGTCTTTATCAGCAGCATGAAAACGGACTAATATGGTGCCTGAAACAAACTGAGGCTCAAAAGAGATTAGTTGAATGAATAAATGAGTGAACAAATAAATGTCTAGCACAAAATCTTTCCACAACTATTCTGGTTCCCCAGAAGAATGTGCTGTTCCCTCATCCACCCTTCAAGTGCGCTTGGCAGTTACACTGATTGTCCCCTAGTTCAGAGCTTCCAAACTGGACTGTGAGCCCCTCTCATGGCAGAATTTATAAACATCTCATTTTACCTCTGCTGCCACTATGCCCGGCACCTGGCAGTTACTTGATTCAGATTTATTTATTTTTAAATTATTTTTTATTATTATACTTTAAGTTCTAGGGTACATGTGCATAACGTGCAGGTTTGTTACATATGTATACTTGTGCCATGTTGCTGTGCTGCACCCATCAACTCATCAGCACCCAGATTCAGATTTATTAAAATGAAAGAAATTGAATCATCTGCGCCTCCCCGCCCAAGGCTAGAATAATCAATGGGGTCAATCTATGATGTGTTCCATAGAAAAAAATAAACAAGTTGGTTATTTTTCTGATTTGTCTATTCAGTTTGGTCAATGTGATCCATTTGGTGTGCTCTTATAGTAGACTTATATCAGTTTTTGGACGCTATTTAAAGAACCTGCAAGTCTACTAGTTCCTTGAGTACCAATCAAAGCCCTGTGAGAAAGTCGGCAGGTATGTGTCTATCCACACAGCAGAACAGAGGATCAAGGAGTTAAATTTGCCTGAAATCAATACATAGGAAAGAGTAAACTATGGAGTCTTCCAGATATCTAGACACCTTCTGAGTCAGGGATTCTTACTCCAAAGTCAGGGATATCCAGTACCCTGCTTGTTGATTTTTGTTAGGAAGGAGTATGTCCTAATATTTTTGAAGACTCAAGATTACTGAGTGTGTGTATGTGAAGGAGGAGGGGTGTAGGAAAAGATGACAAAGATATTCCTCAAAGGAGACAAAAGGGTGAGGGGAGTTCAGAATGAGGAATTTAAAGAGGAGGCCTCTGAGGATGGGGTATATGCAACTGAGAAGGGCAGAAAAGGGGGTATCTCCATTCCTTGATACAAATCCTGCCAGCCTCAGGAAGGTGAACCTGGAGGCCTAGGATAGGGGTGAAGAACTTTGACCACAGTCTGTGACCCAAAGATCATCTAGGTAGTTAAAACATTGAGATTGCACTCAATCAGTATTTTTCCAATCTATTTCAGCATGGACATGTTTTATATTATACTGCATTGTTGATGGGATACCAATAGGCCTCATGAGATATAATGCATGCTTAGATTAAAGCAGACATCTAAAAATGATCTTGCAAATGAATCGCTGCAAGGAATTATGGAAATTACCTTTGATTTATGTGCAAATTTAAAATTTTATGATTAAACAAAAAATGACAAATTGGAGAAATCAACTGCTTTATATTTTATTACAGACACAAAGAACAGCATCTCACAAATACATGCTGAAATTATAAATCATAAATGAAATATACAAGTATAAACGCATAAAAATTCACATAAATATATAATATATAAGCATACATAAATGCTTGCTGAAATTATAAATTAAGATATGACAAAGACCACTGGTCACCAAATAAATGACACATATCACCTCAGTGGTTCTCGAATTCGGCCTGAGCCTGATGAGCTGATGGTACCATGGCCTCTCCTGTTTCAAGGGATCACACTCAACTTCCTTGGTTTGCTTTACCATTTCTTCATAGCAGATATGGGACATTATCATAGAAGAAGGGTAACAGGTTTATACTTTTTTAAAAGAATCTTTTTCTCAGAAATTCACTTTAAAATTTTTTCTAAGAGGTGACCTTTCAAAATATAATTAAAATGCATATTATATATGTGTATATATGTATGCATGTATACATGTGTATACATTATGTATGTATGTACACACACACACACACACACACACATTCAAATAGCTCTTATGTTTCTGGAACCCATTCTGGAATGCAGCCTAGATTAGACCCTCTGGAGATCATTGCCACCTATAACATATTCTAATTCCCATCTTTGCAGTGGCTACTGATGCACTGGTTACTGACTGCTCAACTCACTCACTTGGCCTGTCATCATGGAGAATGGGCACAGCATGAAGCTCCAAGCTGGAGGTGTCCTGAAGTACAAGGGCAGATGAAGAACTACACAGGGGTAGCCCTTATATCAGACAAGAAGCAGATGGCCTATGCCAAAGGGTTCTGTTGAACTGAATTTTATGAAGAGAGTATTTCCTGAGGTAAGAGCAGGGTTAGGAGAACAAGCAAGAGAAGGTGAGGCTCTCAGAGACTAAGAACCATGGGATCTTTGAAGGGGAGGGGACCAAGCTTCTGGAACCCCGTGAAAGTTAAGAGTCATGGGAGAGAGGCCTAAAAATAGCTGTTGTCAAAGGAACAGTCATTATCAAAACCCAAAACCACAGCAAAGTACAGCAGAAATAGGAATAAATATGCCAGCCTTTCTAGGATTGCTAGAAAAATACAAAACATACAATTACATTTAAATTTTAGACAAACAACAATTCTATAGTATAAGTATATCCCAAATACTTCATGGGCTATAAAGTGTTTCATAATTCTTCTAAAATTTAAATTTTCCTGGAATTCTGTATTTTTATTTGCTAAATCTGGCAGCCCTAGACCTCTCTCCTCTCACCCTCCAATCTCTGCCAGTGCCTTTCATTGTCCAAACCCAGCTGAAAGTCAGAAGTAAGGCAATCTGTGTGGTGCAGGCACTGGAGGTCAGCCTTGCCTGGGACATAAGGCAAGGCAGAGAATTCCAGAAGATGTGGGGGTGGGGGTAGTCAACAGAGAATAGCCAAAAATAATCAGTGACTAGCCTCTGCCATTCTAATCTCAGCCTCTGTGGTAGAGTGGTATTTTCTAAGGAAAGAACAGGCAATGTTTTGTCCTGGCTTTGTGCACTTGTGGGCTATTCTTTAGTCTAGATCAGTGGTTTTCAATCTCCTATTCCAAACAAAATATTCCACAGAATCCCTACACATGAAACAGGTAAAAAGGTAGCTGCTGCAGTAGAAGAGGTGCTAGACCTGAAGCCCTATCTGGCTCCCCTCCTATCCACCCCACATGCCCACATACAAACACAGTTGCAGTGGGACCCGCAGAGCCCTGGGGAGCCTTGGGCCTGACCAAAGCTGGTCTGAGAGCCCCCACTGTAAGCTCCAATAACTATACAATATATAGTGTGCTATCTTTTGTGAAGGAAAGAAATAAGAAAAAGACGTATCTCGTGTTTGCAAAAGGAACTATAGAAGAAATATATCAGAAATGATTAAAAGCTGTTACCTCTAGCATATAAGTGGGTATGGATTGGGGAAGATGGAAACAGGAGCAGGAATTCTGCAAGCAGACCTTCCTAGACTTTGGCTTTTGAAACAAGTGAGATAAAAAGTGATGGGGAAAAAAGCAAACTCTGAAATTGAAGACAAACAGAAAAAAATGAAACTGCATTAAATCAATGGCATAAGCACAAAAAAACTTAAGTAACTTCTGGATACAACTGTCTGATTACAGTTGGAGGGAGAAATTCAAGACAAAAAGAATGGCAAAGGCGGGAGCCTTTGGTGATGGAATACTTTTTAGAATCTTGATTGTGGTGTTATAGAAATCTAACCTGTGATAAAATTACATAAAACTTCTCACATCCACATCCCACCCCCCCCCCCCACACACACACATCCATACATCCCCCCATCCCACATGAGTGTAGGTAAAACTAGGAAAATCTGAATAAATTCCATGGATTGTATGAATGTTAATTTTCTGGTCTTGATATACTGCACTGTAAGTTAAGCAAGATATAATCAGTGGGATAAATATGGTGAAGGGTACACAGGATCTCCTGGTATATTTCTTCAACTTCCTGTGAATCTATAATTATTTTAAAATAAAACCTTATTTTAAAAAACTGCAGGCAGGGTGCAGTGGCTCACATCTGTAATCCCAGGACTTTGGGAGCTTGAGGCGGGAGGATCAAGAGGTCAAGAAATCGAGACCATCCTGGCCAACACAGTGAAACCCCGTCTCTACTAAAACTAAAAAAATTAGCTGGACTTGATGGCACGTGCCTGTAATCCCAGCTACTTGGGAGGCTAAGGCAGGAGAATTGCTTGAACCTGGGAATAGAAAAATCACTAGTTTTCAACCCCCATTATAATAGTTGGCTCAGGTAAGGGTTATCAGTTTCTGTTAAATTCCTGGGTGAAATATTGGTGAGGATGAGTACATTCACCCAGTTACAAAGTGCCACCCTATAGATTTCTTACTCATTACAAAGGGGAAATGAACAGCAGTAAGATCTGGCAGCCAACATTTTAATTAAAGCATCAAACTGAGCATCACCAATAGAAAGGGGCTTGGCTGAGGGCAGTAGCGTGCTACCATTAAAGTCTGAACATGTTAGTGCCTCAAAGGAACGAGAGGTTAAGTTCATCAAGAGTGAGGACAGGAAAGGCTTCTTGGGGGAGCTGAGTTTGAAATGTTGATCGGAAAGGAGTCTGATGGCTGAGGGAGGTGGTTCAAGCAAAGAGCACAGCAGAAGCAAAGGCCCAGTGGCTTGAACCAGCCTTCTAGACTGAGAGAACCTCAATCAGTTGAGAATGGCTGGGACAAGCAGTATAGAGAGAGGGTTAAAGACGAGCTTGGAGAGTTAGGCAAGGCCCGATCATTACCAATTTCCATTACCAGGCTAAACAGCTTAGACCATATCAGGTAATGGAGAGACCTTGAAGGGTCTCTAAGGTGGGTGGCCATAATTATATAGGAAGAAAGTGACAAGACAGCTGTATTGGAGGTAGAATCTACCAGACTCACAACCAATCAGCGATGTGGATAATGAAACAAGCTAATAGGATGAACCCAAGAATACTTTCACGTTCTCTGCAGGAGGGCTAGTCCTGCAGATGGGCAGGGTTGAGCTGGATGAAAAACACCTAAGGTCACGGTCAGCAGGACACGGTGTGTGAATGATTAGTGATGCCTCCACTAACAGGGAGAAGAAAAGAATATCAGGGTGGATGGTGGTTCTGATAACTGAGATTAAAAGCACAAGAACAGGTATTGGGAAGGAAGGACAAGTGTGTTATTTCAACTATGCTGAATTAGAAAGATTGCCATTTATTTCAGAATTCCTAGTATCTCATATGGATTCAGTACATATTGTGGATGAGTCTTCTGGAATTCTAATGATAATTTAAGGGCTAATATATAGATTATTTACTCAGTAGACTTTGGGAGCTTCTTCAATACATGCACTGAGGAGCATCTCCTGGATTTAGAGCATGGAGCTTTAATCAGAGCAATCCCATTAGGTTTAACAGGATTTATTTAAACCTGGGAATCCTGGGGATGCTGGAATGAAGAAAACTCTCAGCCTGATGTTGCACTTAATAATAATTAATAATGAGAATACTCTTCCCCATGGTGGCTGAGCATAGGCACAAATGTCTGCTGCAAAGTCAAATTCCTTGCCTTGGATCTCAGTCCCATGACAAGGACAGCACCCCAATTCATCAGTGCTTGAGAGGCTGTCTAGCTTGAGACCCACACTGGGTGACTTATAATTAAAACAATTGCAATTCTTTCTGAAAATTTAATTCCAGATCTAATTTCTCATTTGCCTCACGAGGATACGGTATGCACGGCAGCCTTATCTGTGGGGAAATTAAGGAAAAGCAGGAGGACATGCACCACACAGTGCTTATATTAAAGTAATCATTCATATTTTTCTGGCAACACTTTTTAATAAGTGTCAAATCTTTATTACTTTCTTTGGCGTTTGCATCCACATTAATCACGTTGAATTCAGAAGGTATTTATTTCTGGAGGTTGTAAAAATCAACTCAGAGGCTTCCCCAAGCTCATCAATTAGTCCAAGTCCACTCCTAGGGTTCTCATTTGTGGAAGCTTTGCTGGTTCAGGAAGCAACAAGAAAGCAAACTCAACACTGTGATGGCCACAGGGGACAAGGGAGGAGATACAGTTCCACCCTGAGACACACATCACAGAGTTTTGTCTTGGCCACTGGAATCCGAGTTCTCCAGGGGCAAACTTTCTGAGGCAAGAAACACACACCGCCACTCCTCCATGGCCACAGAATGGCATTAGATAGGTGGGCTGGTAGCTCTCTGAGCTTTTTATTACAGAGTAGAGGAAGTCTAATAACGAGAGCTTGCTGGTTCTTCCAGGGTGGACTTTATAAATTATGGAAAGAATGCACCTAGTAAAAAAGCAAAAGCTGGAAGCACAAAAACGGCCTGGAGCGACAGATAGCATAGGCCTGGGAATGAGGTAACATGAGTTCTAGTCTCAGCTCTTTCAGAAATGACTGTGAAATTTCAGTCTCTTGGCCTCAGTTTCCAGACCTTTAAGATGGGCTTGCCTAGATGGTGTTTCAGGCTTTGCCAGTTCTCAAGCCGATGAGTGACATCTTCAAATATCTTCAACCCCTGGATGAGACTCATAGTAGGGAATTTGGAGGATATGGTGGCTTTGACGTTAAGCTTGACCCGAAGAGGAAGTGACACTTGGGCTGAACTTCATCAATGTCATCCCCATCTTTAGCACTGAACCTGCAATTCTGACACTGTGGAAGCAGCAGGGGCTGAGACATCTGTGATTTCTTTGAGGTTTCACTTATTAAGGAAGAAAGACAAACAGCAGGGAAACTAACTATGGTAGGGCTGGGTCACTCTGCATCTTAACTCACCAGTCTGGAGCATCCAGCATTTGGTGAAGAAATGTTATTCACTCCTAGTGCAAAAGATACAGACCAAACTAACTGGTATATTCCTATTGTACCTACATTTATCCTCAAAATCTCATAGCAAAAAGAACTTGAGGGATAGGTCTGATCTTTGCAAAACGGTCAGGTTGGCAGATTTTGTCTTTCCTTCCTCTGGCTTCCCCTTTCCACATCATTTTCTCCATGGGAGTTCCCCCAGGTCTCTCTCCCAGGTGCCTCAGTGTTCTCTCCTTCTTGTTCTCCTGCATCCTCTGTCCATAGGACATCCTGTCAAGCAACATTCCTTGCCAGTCATTTTTATCTTAGTGTGAATTTGCACAACCACTTCTTTCCTTGAATAGGGATAGGAGACAGTCTAGGCTTTGGGGAAATAAGTTCATAGGTAGAGACTTCTAGTTGTCACCCCAAATTCATTATTTACTGAGAAATAATGAACCCGTATCAACAGAACCCCAATTACCAGCCAAGGATACGGCTTCCCAGAATTCAGATTCTGCTGAAATCTGAATATCAAATTGATTATCACAGGTAGTTTGGAGTTATAAGGCTGATATTTTTTATTTTTGCTTACAAAGAACACATATAAATTGTGTGAGAAACAAAAAGGAAATATTTATATTTAACATATATTTTACCTTTTTCTATAAAAGGACATGTAATTTCTTAAAATGTCCTGCACAGTTATAATTGCTAGCATCTAATCCATCCACTTGATCATTTTTTGAGCCTGGGTATTTGGGTGGGCATGGCTGGGGATAAAAGTGTGTCTGTAGGAAGTTTTCATTAGAAAAATCCACTCACGAATTAGCTTTATTTTGGCCTTTGTCTGCAATTCCCCTCTTCAGGGGACTATACCAAATTTTCCTCTGAGTCCCCTTGCCTAAATACTTTCAGTGACTGTGTTTTGGGTAGAATTGACTCTACTTCTAGTTCTAGAGGTAAGATGTGTGTTTTTGTTTTGTTTTGTTTTTTTGAGACAGGGTTTTGCTCTGTTGCCCATGCTGGGATACAGTAGAACTGTCTCAACTCACTACAGCCTCGATCTCGTGGGCTCAAGCCATCCTTCCACCTCAGTCTCCTGAGTAGCTGGACCTACAGGTTTGTGCCACTACATCCAGTTAATTTTTTATATATACATATTGTTTGTTTTTTGTTGTTGTTGTTGTTTTGTTTTGTTTTTTGTAGAGACAGGGTCTCACTGTGTTGCCCAGGCTGATCTCGAACTCTTGGGCTCAAGCAATCCTCCACCTCAGCCTACCATACTACTGGGATTACGGGCATGAGCCACTGCCAGGTCAGAAAATAAGCCATCAAAATCAGACAGTGTTTTCCCTGGCCTAATGATTGACTTAAGAAATGCTGTGAGGCCAGGCATGGTGGCTCATGTATGTAATCCCAGTACTTTAAGAGGCCAAGAAGGGTGGATCACTTGATGTCAGGAGTTAGAGACTGGCCTGACCAATATGGTGAAACTCCGTTTCTATGAAAAATACAAAAATTAGCTGGGCATGGTGGGGTGCGCCTGTAATCTTGGCTACTCAGAAGCCTGAGGCAGGAGAATCGCTTGAACCCAGGAGGTAGAGGTTGGAGTAAGCCGAAATCGTGCCACTGCACTCCAGCCTGGGCAACAGAGTGAGACTCTGTCTTAAAAGAAAAAGAGAAATGGCATGCAACCCAACAGAGCTGATGAGATTCAAACCACTTTGCTGGGGATGCATGGAAAGATTCTAGCACTTTCTGCTGGGCTTAAGCCTAAAGATATATGAGGCTGGAGCCGCTGCCTCTATCTTTGGCACCATGAAGAGAAAATCTGTCTGGGAATATATCTAACAGAGAAGAAGTAAGACCAAGAGTTGTAGAAAGACATAAGCTCCTGGAGATGCAGTGTGAACCCTTGCGTTGCCTACCTGAAGCTCCCATCTAAGGTCTACAGGATCCAATAAGATCCTTCTTTTTTTTTTTTTTTTTTTCATTTAAGCCAGTTTTGGTTCAATTTTCTCTCACTTAGAAAATCTTAACTAAGAAAACAACTAATTTATCTTGTTAAGTTTTCCTTCTCTTTTAAAACAATTTTATCTAGGGATAATTACAAACATAAGCTGCACATACATAAAGTATAAAATTTGATAAGGTTTGACATATATATATATACTCACACACACACATATATCTAGGAATCCATCCTCACAATTAATATAATGAACATATCCATCACCATCAAAAGTTTACTCCCACCTATTCATAATCCTTTCCTTCCTTCCCTTCATACCTACCACATCCCCTAGCAACTGCTGATCTGCTATCATAGTTTGCATTTTCTGGAATTTTCTATGAATATAATCATACAGTATAAACTCCTTTTTGTCTGGCTTCTCTTACTTAGCACAGATTAATCTTTTAAAAAAATTGCTAAAGTATTTGCCAAAATAGTTGTACCATCTTAATTCCCATCAGTCGTCTGTGAGAGTTTCAGTTCCTCCACATACAAACACTTGATATGGTCAATCTTTTTAATTTTGGACAATCTAATACATATGTAGCCATATCACAATATAGTTTTAGTTTGCATTTTTCTTAATGACTAACTCCATTTTCTTTTTATATGCCTATTTTCCATCTTTTCCATCTCCTAAGGCAAAGTATCTACTCAAATCTTTTGCCTTTTTAAAAAAAATTATTTTCTTATTAAGATTTAAGAATTCTTTATACATTCTGGATATCAGCTCTTTACAACTTTGGGATTTACAAATATTTTCTCTATGTCAAAACAACTTTCAAAGAATATAATTTCCTAATTTTGATAAAGTCCAAATTATGTTTTTCTTTTAAAGATCACTCTTTTGGTGGTTTATCTAGGACACCTTGTCTAACCCAAGATCACCAAAAATTCCTCCTACATTTTCTTCTAGAATGGTTACAGTTTACTTTAGATCTTACATTAAGATCCGTGATCAATTTTGAGTTTACTATTAAAGGCCTTTATGCTTTGTCCTGGGAAGCAGTTATGTTTCTTGGAAGCAGTTTAATCCTCTTGAGTACTGGCTTTAAGCTTTGTTAGTTGGAATCAGAGCAACATGTAATCTAATTTTGCCCACTACTGAGGCAAAACCCTTCTGAATATTCTTCCAGGACTTCGTAAGTTCCAAGGTTTCCTCTCCAGATGATGATGGGAATAGAAACTTTCTGGCTCTGTATGAGCTCTGAGCCTTGTTTTTTCCCTCTAATGTCTTTAAATCATTCCTGACCTCAAGTAGTTTCCTCACAATCATATATTGATCAATAATCAGCTGAAGACTCAAGGGTGATTGTTTGCAAATTCTCTAGAGTTCTCTACGTGGGGCTCTCTTCTCTCTCCTTGACTCTGCCTTAAAAACTCTGTCTTGGCCGGGCGCGGTGGCTCAAGCCTGTAATCCCAGCACTTTGGGAGGCCGAGGCGGGTGGATCACGAGGTCAGGAGATCGAGACTATCCTGGCTAACACGGTGAAACCCCGTCTCTACTAAAAATACAAAAAAATTAGCCGGGCGTGGTAGCGGGCGCCTGTAGTCCCAGCTACTTGGGAGGCTGAGTCGGGAGAATGGCGTGAACCCGGGAGGCGGAGCTTGCAGTGAGCCGAGATCGCGCCACTGCACTCCAGCCTGGGAGACACAGCGAGACTCCGTCTCAAAAAAAAAAAAAAAAAAAAAAAAAAAAAAAAAAAAACTCTGTCTTATTTGGCCTTCCCGGGTTCCCAGCTCTGTTTCCTCTTCTCATGGAGACGGCTGGACTCCACCTGGATCTCCACCTTGTGCTGTGACCTAGGAACTCTCCAATCAATCAGGTGGGCAGTCACAGAACCCACCTTGTTTGTTTCTATGTTTCTGAGATGGGTGGCTCATTGCCTGGCATCCAGAGTCTTCAAAACCAGTGTTTCATGTATTTCATTTGCGTGTGTGTGTGTGTGTGTGTGTGTGTGTGTGTGTGTGTGTGTTTAGCTGTTTTTTAAGGGAAGTCAAATGCAGCCTCTGCTATTACATATTAGTTGGAAGTAGAAATCTCCCACAGTATAATGTGGGAGACATTCTAAAAGACAGCAGCATTTCCTATTTAAAGTAGACCAACCATTTGAAAACTTACCCTATGTATGGGCAATAACTCAAAAATAATTTGTTTGTTTACGTTTCTATTTTCTTCACATAAGTTGATCTCTAAAATCACTGCTGTAATCACAGGATGGAAAACACAATCGACCACAGGGTGTTGGTCATAGATTCATTTAACAAATATTTGTTAAACAGCTACAGGCATTGAGGGAAATTACTACTCCAGGTATTGAAGGCAAGGGGTCAGTGGAATATACCACTGAACAAAGAGACAAGATTCTTGACCTTAGAAAAGTGCCTTTTACGCATAACTGCTAGAGATAAGTGTTTTACGTATATTAACTCTAACCCTCATAACAACCCTGCTGCATAAGCAGTAACAATTAGCAAACTCTATTTAAAGATGGGATAACTAAGGTAAAGAGAGTTTGAGTAACTTACCCAGGGTAGCACGAGTAATAAGAGTCAGGGATGGGAGTCAGTCTAGGCAGTTTAGCTCCAGGATCTCATCCCTGGGCCATTACGTGACATTTTATTTATACATGTCAACAAAACAACGCGTTGTAACGTGGCAGGGATTCAAATGCTTTCCGAGGGCAGATAAAGCAGAGTAAGGAGATAATGACAGAATGTGCTGCCTTACAGATTGACCCATGCAAAGCATTTCCTAAGAGGTGGCATTTGAGGCAGAGAGCTGAATAAAGCAAGGGAGAGAGATGTGCAGCCACCCGGGGAACAGCATTTCAAGCAGAGGGCACAGCAAGTGCAAAGGCCCTAAGACAGAAATGCTGGATGTGCTCAAGGAGCAGCAAGAAGCCAGTGTGGCCAGAGCACCATGAGAAGGAAAAGGTGGGTGGCTGAGAGAAGAAATTAATATGATTTATGTAAAATGCCTCCCACAATGCCTCACACTTAGTGGATGGAAGCCAGATAAAGGGTGGACATTATTAGTATCATCATTGCAATTAGCACGAGTGCTTTGTGAGAAAAATGACTGGAGAGAAAGGAGGCACCCTCCATGACTTGGGTTAATCAGAGAAGACTTCTTAGAAGAGGGATTTAGGCTGAGCTTCCAAAAATAAGACCTTTCCCCTATTTCCAAGTGACACCATGAAGCCTCTTTCCCCACATTCCCAGGAATGAGGATGGGTGAGTCTTATGACTTGAAGAAATGACCCAAAGCTGTATACTAAGAGGTCAGTAGACTCACAGAAGAGAAATTAAAAATCATTTACTTTTCCTTCTGAGTTTTCTTTGGCTTCTTGTCTGAGCCTCTCCCTGTTGGCCCTTTGATCTCAGAATCCCATCATTCTCTGGTCCATTTTTAAAGATTTTGAAAGGAAATCTACAATGAAGATTGTTATTAGGGCTTTAAGCCAGATGGAGAAAATTAAATCAGAGTCAAAGAAAACCTGAGTGGCCTTTTCCACTGATAAGTTTCTGTTTGCACCATTTTATCATAGTAGGAGTGAGTGGCTCTTCTGAATGTCCAAATGGCATTGAATAAGCAGAGGAGGAGAGAATTAACTCTGATGAAGAACTGTTCCTTGCCCTTAAATGTCAGAGACATCAATTGCTCATCACACAGAGACCAGGGGTTCATCAGGCTGAAAGAACAGGATGGAGACCATGAGCAGAATTTTTTTTAAATGCCACATGGGTTTCCAGAAACAAACGCCTAGTCAACTTTCTTGGGTAACACTAACTCATAATTACCTTGCCGCCTCTTGTTTGTGATATGAGATGGCTGATTCTCCTGGGCTTACCTTTAGCTCCAACCTGTTAAAGGAAGGAATAAAGCTCTGAGCAACTAGCCCAGAGCCACAGTCAGAGTGTGGGCTCTGGTGGCAGTTATGTCTTTCTACAACCCTTGGCCTTCACCTATATCAAAATTTCCTTGGGGGTTTGAAAAAATGTAAACTCTGGCTCCCTCCCAAGCCTCCTTAGATATTGTGAGGGTAGCACCTCAAGGTCAAGTTTACTAGGTGATTCTTCAACAAGGCAGTTGCACATGAGCCCTCTGAGAATATGCCTGTGCCAGGATCTTTTCTTGAGGCAGCTTCTGGAAAGGTCATCAGGGCTGGGGTGAACTAGGAGTTCTCTACCCTCTCTTGGCACAGAATCACCTGGAGCTTAAAAGATACAGCTGCCTGGGCTTTCAGGCATGAGATTCTGCAGCAATCTTCTGTGGTAAGTCCAGTCTTGTCTTGTCTTTTTTAATTTTTTTTCTAAAGTTCCAAAGATAAATCCAATATGCAGGCAAGGTTGAGAACTAGCAGGTCACAGATCAGGGACAACAACGCCAGAGGCCATAGGGTTAGGCAGGCAATGGGAATGCATGAAACAGGCTGGCTGGGACAGGTGAAATAGAAACCCCAGTTCCATTCCAAGAGGGTGGCCACTATTCAGCAAGCCAACTCCTGGTTATGTGGAAACAAAACCCATTTTTGCCATCCCTTCTGATTTTTCAAGGAAAGTCAGAAATCAAAATTTTAATATGAAACCTGATTTTTGAAAGTCTATAAATGACCAGGCACCGTGGCTCACATCTGTAATCCCAGCACTTTCGGAGGCTGGGGTGGGCAGATCACTTGAAGTCAGGAGTTCCAGACCAGCCTGGCCAACATGGTGAAACCCTGTCTCTACTAAAAACACAAAAATTAGCTGGGTGTGGTCGTGCAGGCCTATAATCCCAGCTACTCTGGGGGCTGAAGCAGGAGAACTGCTTGAACCTAAGAGGTGGAGGTTGCAGTGAGCTGAGATCGTGCCACTGCACTCCAGCCTAGGTTACAGCACAAGAGTCTGCCTCAACAAGAAAAAGTCTATAAATCACACAAAACGTATACATTACTGTGTGCACAAAACAGAACACACCTGTGGGTGGCTGTGGCTCAGAGACTGCCCATCGGTAACTTTTGCTTGTGAAGTTTCTCAGCCTGTGGACATGCGAGGAGGCCCCTCTGTGGTGACCTCTCCTTGGGGGCCAGTTCTATAAGTGCTCTTGGTTTGTGTGTAGTCCCATCTGCCTCCCTAGAATTTCTCTTCTTTGATGTGGTTTGCCAAATTTCCTGACTCATTTGAAGCCAAAGAAGTTTTCTCGTAATTAATACTTAAGAAGGAATATTTTATATTTTTACCTTCTGTAGAATCCTTTTATCTGAGACAAGAGATATGCATAAGAATATGATTTTCATAAATAACATCTTAGTGTGTTTTGTGTTCTATCAAACTCTATGAGCACTCAAGCTTAGAGTGCTCAGTTTGTTATCAAAACCAGAAGACTCTAGAAAATGAATGTAGCTCAGTTAAAGGGTGTAAACTGGTTCATACAGTCAGCTCACTCTGGCTTCACTTGCACAAATTTGGTTCTGGAGCCAGGAACCCCTACTTATTTTTTTTAATTTTTTATTTCCACAGGGTTTTGGGGAACAGGTGGCATTTAGTTACGTGAGTAAGTTCTTTAGTTGTGATCTGTGGAATTTTGGTGCACCTATATTCTGAACAGTACACACTGAACTCAATTTGTTGTTTTCTATCCCTCATCCACTCCCCCACTCACCCTTTCTCCCAAGTCCCCAAAGTCCCTTGTGCCTTTGCATCCTCATAGCTTAGCTCCCACTTACGAGTGAGAACATACAATGTTTGGTTTTCCATTCCTGAGTTACGTCACTTAGAATAATAGTCTTCAATTCAATCTGGTTACTTCACTTAGAATAATAGTCTCCAATTCAATCCAGTTGCTAGGAATGCCATTTATTCATTCCTTTTTATGGCTGAGTAGTATTCCAGTGGCTGAATACACACACACACACACACACACACACACACACACACACACCCCCCACAATTTCTTTATCCACTCATTGATTGATGGGCATTTGAACTGGTTTCATATTTTTGTAATCACGAATTGTGCTGCTATAAACGGGTGTGTGCAAGTATCTTTTTCATATAATGACTTTTTTCCCCCTGTGGGTAGATACTCAATAGTGGGATTGCTAGATCAAATGGTAGTTCTACTTTTAGTCATTTAAGGAATCTCCACATTGTTTCCCATAGGGGTTGTACTAGTTTACATTCCCACCAGCAGTGCAGAAGTGTTCCCTTCTCAATGCATCCACACCAACATCTATAATTTTTCTATTTTTTTTTTATTATGGCCATTCTTGTGGAAGTTGGTATCGCATTGTGGTTTTGATTTGCATCTCCCTGATCATCAGTGATGTTGAGCATTTTTTCATATGTTTTTTGGCCATTTGTATATCTTCTTTTGAGAATTGTCTATTCATGTCCTTAGCATACTTTTTGATGGAACTGTTTCTTTTTTCTTATTAATTTGTTTAAAAGAACCCTTACTTTTAAGAAAGCTCTCCAGATAAACTGGATGCAGGTGGTCTGTGGACTGCACTTTTAAACACTGACATTGTAGCACTTTTAAATGCTGACATTGTAGCAGAAAGGGAAGACAGTAGAAAAATGTCCATTTGGAAGATGGAAACACTGAATCTAGAGAGAGGACTCACTGACACCCAGCTGTGTAATGCTCGCTACATTATAAGATGAGTAGCCAGCCACCGAGAAAAGACAAAGACAAATACTAATTGCTAATCTCACACTTTTCCTTTCTCCAGATTCCTCACAAAAGTACTTTGTTAGCTCTACTTGATTACATAGTACTTGACTGTCTTCAAGTAAATGCCTAAAGGCAATTGGTAATTAATGAGATGCGTATAAGCATTGTGATGAGCAATAAACATATGATGAAAACATGCATTTTTATGAAATACGCTAATGAATCTTAGCACCCCAAACTACAAGCAAAACTCCAGAAGCTTTCTTTTTATTTATGTATTGTAACCAATGACCAAGTGATAGGGAATGAGTTCACTCAGGGCTGGCTTCCCATGCTATGGGCACTGGGGGCGCTGATGGATCCACTGGAAATGCTTCAAAAACCCCTCTGTTTCCAGTGGCAAGGAATTGGCAAGGATTATCTGCATTTTATTTCTGTCAGCCACGATCACATACCTGCACAACACAAATGCATCAAGAAATGGCTTTCTTGTTTATGTTTTTGATTGGCAGACTCTCATCTAATGAGTTCGAGTCAAAGAATTTCATGGTGTCGAAGACCACTGGGACCTCTGAGGGTAACAAGCATATTCCAATGCCTTTTCTGGACAAGGCAAAATGGAGTTTAGTGTATAGACATGGACGATAGAGTCTGCGCCCTGGGTTTGAATCCTGGCTTTGGCACTTGTCTTACACCTTAACTTCTCTGGGCCTCAGTTTCCCCATTTGTAAATGTGGATGATAACAGTACCTACTTCACAGGGTTTCTGATGACTGATAAATAAGCTAATGCTTGTGATGCACTTAGAAGAGTGCCTGGCACATGGCAAGATCTCTAAATATGGTATTGTGGTTTGAAGAACCTGGCTTCCCTTGCAGCAGAGCCCCCATGTAGGAAGTTGGGTTCAAGGGCCTGTTGGTTGACTTTGTCCTCTCAGTTCTCATATGCAAATCACTTCCCATGTCCCCACTGTGCCAAAAAAAAAATGCATTTCAGTTTCTTCATTTCCTCCAGGTCTCCTTAGGACAACATTAACTTTTGGCACAAAGGCTCCCATGAAATTTTTTGTTGGTTGGTTTTAGACAGGAAAGAAAGGACTGCTTGGTTTAAAAGAAAGATTTACCCAGGGAGTTTTGGAGTTCAGCTATGGAGTAAATCAGAAACTGGGGTCCTTCCTGTTCCTAAAAACACACACTGTAGGCAGCTGAGTATGTTGCCTACAACTGTGCCCTGGCCTTTCTGAGGTCTGTGAGCTATCCTTCCCAGGGTGAAGTCTGACCTCTCTCCCTCTCCTGTACCAGATACGGACCACACGCCCCACTCCCTACCTTGCACCCGCATCTTCAGGAGAGATTGAAACTGTGCAAGTTTCTTTTTCTCTCCTCTCCAGACATTCCATGTTTAGAATCATAGGCACCTTTATTTTCAGCTTTGAGCAACTGTTCCAGGCAGAAAATGCCTGCCAAGTGTTCTGGGTTGCATTCAGGCCGTTTGAGCTCATGCTTTGCTGAACAAAAGTCTGTGCTGACATTTCCAGAAAACAGTAACACTTTGGGGCTGCAGTGAGGCATCCCTCTTCTATGTGGAAAGGGTATTCCTGGCAGAGGTTTGGAACTCCAGAGAAATAATTACAGTGCTTTCTACTTCACAGAACTTTATAGTTTACCAAGTTCTTACGCATCCATGATTTCATTTGCATCTTGTAACAACCGTGAGAAGTAGTCATGACAAGGATTAGGACTGTTATTTTACAGATGACAGAGCTGCAGAGAAAAGTAAGGTAAGCATTTGACATTCGTGCAAGAGCTTGGTCTCTTGACTTCCAAACCCATGAGCTTTCCACAAATAACAACATGATAACATCCACACACTGCTTTGATACACAATTTACATAGTACTAACATGAGCACAGTATCATTTTTATCATCATGAACGTCCCATGAGTTAGAAGGGGAAGTGTTTTAGTCAGCAAGAATACTCTATGCTATAGTAACAAATAAGCCCTAATATCATAGAAACTTGCCCAAACAGAGATTGATTTCTTACTTATACCATACCATAATCTGATACAGATCTCTGTAGTGGCTTTTCTCCAAGTGGTAACTCAGATCCAGACCTCTTCATATTATTCTCCTGACATTTAAAAAATATGGCCTTAGAAGTCACTGGGATATGAGAACAGAGTGTCATCCATTTTCTGGAAGGTTTTATGGCCAGGCCTGGAAGAAGAACACATCATTTCTACTCACCTGTGATTGTCCTGAACTCAGTCATAACTGCAATCTAACCACAAAGGAAAGGTAGCCTTCTTGTGTGCCCAGGAACAATACATGAAATGGGATTTGGCGAATACAAAGCATTCTTTCTGCTACTTTGAATTATACCAGTACTTGTTCTAGGCTGTCTGTAGCATGTTGGAAAATAAAACATCATGGTCAAAAACTTGTGATACTGTGCCAACTATATGGTAGCCACAAAATACCTGCAGGGCAAATTGAACTCTTTCCAACATGAAGCTTCCCACAAGCTGAAGAATGGTGCTGCGTATCACAACAGGTTACCAGGCCAGGGCAAAGGATGGCAGATAATTTTGCATATTACTGGAACTGAAGTGGAAATAGTATTTATCCACTTTTTTTGTATTCCTGTATGCATTTACAAATGATTTGAGTGGATTTCTAATCTTGAAGCATATCCAAAATAACAAAACCACACACACACACACAAAAGGTAGTTAAATAGAGCAGAGAACTAGCTATACCAAAAACTTGAAATTGATCAGTCATTACAACTAAGCAATAGGTTTGGTTGCATGCTTACTGAAAGCTAAAGTAAAAAGAAGGTAAAGGTAATAACATTTTGAGCACCTCTGATGTCCCAGTTACTATATGAAATGTTTTATATACATCAGCTTATTTGATCCACGTATCAGCTTGTGAGGTAGTTAATGACAGTAGCCACCCCATATTGAATTCATAGACTAGGCCAGGTCCAAGGCTAAACACTTTACATGTATAACTATTTAAACCTAACCAATGTACCATTTTATAATGAGAAAAGTAGAGGTTCAATGAAATGACATGAACTGTCCAAAGTATAATTAGTGGCCAAGGCTGGATCCAACTCAGCCCTATCTGATTCCAAAATCTATGCTCTTTTCATAAACTAATAGTATTATTTGTCACATAAAAGGAAACATATAATTAAGGAGACACAGTAAATACAGAAGATGCACATGCTCTATTTTTTTTTTTAGTGTATCTTAATGAGCTCCTAATCAAGTCCAGAACTTTTCTTATTATTTCAAATCCCTTGGAAGTCAAGAAAGAGTTCACGCTTGAGGATATTCAAGGGGACTGCAACATACCTGAGGCAGAGAGAGGGCTGAAAGCCAAAGGAGGGAAACAGTGCAAGCAAACCGAGGTTGGAATTCTGTAGGAGGCCATCTAGCAACATGGCACCAGAGCTGCCAAGCCTTCTCCCAGCACTCCATTTATTTTTTTTATTTATTTATTTTTTTTTTTTTTTTTGAGACGGAGTCTCGCTCTGCCGCCCAGGCTGGAGTGCAGTGGCCGGATCTCAGCTCACTGCAAACTCCGCCTCCCGGGTTCACGCCATTCTCCTGCCTCAGCCTCCCAAGCAGCTGGGACTACAGGCGCCGCCACCTCGCCCGGCTAGTTTTTTGTATTTTTTAGTAGAGACGGGGTTTCACCCTGTCAGCCAGGATGGTCTCGATCTCCTGACCTCGTGATCCGCCCGCCTCGGCCTCCCAAAGTGCTGGGATTACAGGCTTGAGCCACCGCGCCTGGCCAGCACTCCATTTATTAAACTGAATTATATCAGATCCTGAAGGCTAAAACACTAGAAATGAAGGAATTTTCATTTTTATGAAAGGACTAGAAATAAAGGAGAGAGAAAAAAACATGCAGTCTATGTATTAGTTTATTGCCTTTGGCTGACACACGGGCCATCGCTGGCCTATAGCGGGGCTGCCTCTCACAGCATTGTGTTGTATATCACCTCCCTAATGAGCAGCTGTTTTCAGTCCTTACCTGCTGTAGACTCAAGGCTAAAGGTGCATTCTCTCTTAAAGCCAGGGACAGGCAAACATCCAGGGATGAGCCCTTGGTGAACCTCTGTGCTTTGCCTACTTCATAGCCAGTTGGAAGTGAGGGGCTGGCCTGGGGTATCTCCAATGTCTAGAGCTGAGTGGATATGTCCTGAATTACAATGCGGGTAGCCTTCACTGTACACAATTCTGATACATACGGATTTCATTTACCACTGTTTACTTCAAAAGCAACAGTCCTCCAACAACACAGTTCAATTTCAGTTACCACAGTATATTAACTGTCAGTATTTGAATACAGTACAAACCTCACTGCCAGGGCTTCGGTCCACAAATCACTATGTAAACAAGAGATTCACCCCATGTTCTGAGACCAACTGAGTTATGTCTTTCAAAGCCTGTTGGGGGATTGCTCTCTGCCCATCTCTTATTTATTTCACATACAGCCAGCAAAGCTTGTAGTTGTGTTACCTCCTTGTCTCCTGGTGATAAAACCCACAGGACATGTTATAAAAATGAATAATCAAAAGAAGGAGTTGGCCAAAAAAAGGAGAGTGCCACAAAGAAGTGAAAAATGAAAATGCTGGAAGTGAAATTGAAATCCAATGCAAATGAAGCATTTTAGCTGATTGCGATATTCAAGGGACTCTAGACACCCAGCCAGCGGAACTTAGTGAAGGTAAACTTTAGACATAAATGAGGAAAGTGCTTGTGGCGAAAAGGAGAAAAATTTTCCTAGAGAAATTAGCATCCTCAAAAAACTTCACATTAAAAGAACTCTTGGAGCTGCTTTGTGACATTATAACTATAAAGAATAAAATGCTGGAAGGTAATCCAAACTTAGCAAGCAGTACGGCAAATTTACCAGGGCACAGAAAATATGTTCACATAAACTGTAACTTATACAATGACAAGAAGGCAAGAACTGTTCAAATTATTCTTCATAACTTTTTATAAGAAATAAACTTTTATATTATCAATGTTTCTAATATTTTGAATAACACTGTAGTAACTAAATATTAATGTCACTTTTTTTGCATTTCCCTAAACATTTAAAAGTGACAGTAGGTCACTTTTATAAAGTAAGTCACATATTATAAAAGTGTATAATGAATGCTTCATAATTATAAGATAGTAAGATAGTGTTTAATGTTTTGATGAAAATCTTTAAAGGTCACAGATCATACATTTTCCTATTGATTTTTAAGATCACTTTTTGTGGTTTCAGCTTGCATGGTCATTTTTACTGCCACACAATAACATGCAAAGCAAGAAATCATGTATTTCCCAGCTCTTTCAATGAGAAGTTCTGCTCACATATGGCATAACACAAAAATAATGACCTCTAAAAATGCCCACGACATGCACCAGAGAATGAGATTCATTGCTGTGACACTTATTCATTCAATTAACCTCTTGTGAGGGTTCCTGAAGTCTGGAGACAGTCCTAGAAAGAAAGGAGCTTGATAAAAAAGGCATGTGATATTTCCAGAAAAGAGCTTCTGGGATGTCTAAGTGCTATATAACTGGAGGAATATCATTTATCTAAAAGGAAGATCCATATATCCAAGTGGAATAGCCAAGCAAATAGATGGAGTGTCTTATTTGAATCTCTAAAGAAATCTGGGTTAAAGATAAATAATTGGGATTTGCTGCCCTATTAGTCATAGCAAAGGCCATCAGCCACAACTAGGAGTCTGCCTAAGAGATACTGAGGCAGACATTACCAGTCTATCCCCACTATCTTCTTTCAGTGATAGAACTTGGATTTTTCTTTATTTTTACACTCTACATGGTTAGGTATTCAGGGTGGGTCTTCTTTCCAGCCATAGGACGTAAGTTCTGTTTAGTCTAAAGTTGTGAAGGTTATTCCACATCCCCTGCAAGGTTTAGACATGGGCCAGGGATGTAGCTCTGCCCACTGAGAAGTACGGGGTAGGGCTTCTGGGACAGTGTCCCTCATGGTTGGAAAGAGGAGAGAGGCACAGCAGTGTCTGTCTCTGTTAGCCGGCTTGTATGATGTGATAGCTGGTCATGATACCTGGAACTCCAGTGGTTCATGATTCCAGGGACTCCATGACACCTGGAACTCCAGTAGTCCCATGACAACTGGGACTTCCTGATGCAACATGAAAACAGAAAAGCAAAATGAAAAGATGAAAGTTATTGATGAAAGCAATAAAAAGAGGATAAGCATAAGAACCAATCCAGGAGAGCAAGACAGGAGAGTGAATCACCTGAGTTGCTGGATTAACTAGCTTGGAACTGACCCATGTGGGGATTTCTTGTCCCCAAATCAGATTTGTGAGACAAATATCCTTACATTTTGATCTGTCCCCTACAGCTGAAACATCCCAATGGAACAGAGAGCAATCTGAGAGGTGACAGAGACCAGTGGAGAGCCAGGGACGAAGACCAGAAGAGGAGTCAGGGAGGAGAAAGAGAACCAGAAAGGTCCAAAGAAGAGGCATAGGACAGAGACTCCTGCCTCCCTTTGAACTCTCTGACCCAAAGGGTTTTAAGCAAACAATCTGCCTTCTCTTCCAAGTATTAATCCATTTCCAAACCTAGATGCAAATCAGTGAGGATTTAAGATTCAAGTAAGTAGAGGGAGAAAAAAAAATCACTGTCACTGCCTTAACCAAAGGGAATTTGATATATGTTTTTTTTTAAAAAAAATCTTGGTACATCTTTCAAGGCTCTCAAGCTGTTGACACATACAAAATGAAAATGAACATCGTGGCAGGTGGTAGGAAATGAACAAGCACAGGCAACCAGCAACTACAAAAATGAGATAACCTGGAGCTTTAGTAATGCTGAAATTATCCACAACCCGGGAGGATATTCTTCTTAACAAAAAGCTACCGATAAAGGGCCAAATGGAACTGCTGAAAACTAGCCCAATCTTGTGTCTGCCTTTCAAATTAAACAAGATACAGCATCTGTATTCATGCAAAAAATGTCTGTGGAAATATTTTGTTGTATGTTATTGGACTGGGACGTCAAGACAGCATCCTCTGCTCAACAGTCTTAAAAATTAAATAAGGGGCTCTTGTATAATGAATGCTTCATAATTATAAGAGAGTGCCTAAAGGCCAGGGTGGTGTGAATTACTGCTATGGAGCTGGAACTGGAGTTGCGTCAGGAAAGATACTTTTCTCATCTCCCAGCTATCAGAAATTGAATTAGTTATGTAAAGGCAAGAGCTTGGGCTTTGGAGTCAGACAAACTTGGATAGTAACAGCCCCATTAGTCATTGTAGTGTGGTCTTCAGCAACTCACAAAGTCTCTGAGCTTCAGTTTCCTCATGTGAAAATAGAGGCCATTATAATATAAGGTTATAATAAACATTTAATGAGATTATACTGTAATAACCTAAGTCAAAATGACAGAAATAACTAATATTTATTAAACATTTATTATGTGGTGACGTTTTAAGAACGATACCAGAGAGAGATGAGAGATGAATTCATCCACAGTGCCAAGTTAGGGATGAGAAAATGCATGCTTCTGTTGAAAATGTGGGAAATAACGGCTTTTCTTTTAGAATGAGGTGAGTTCGTAGTTTTAATAAGCAAGGCTCATCAATTTCTTAGACAAGGTGTTACCCATATTGAGTAATTTGAGTGACTTTAATAAGACCTGTCCCCCTGAACTTGCTTCCTCATTTGTGTTTGAAGTTCCATTATTAGTCCATCTGTTAAGCTTTGCCCTCTCCCAGCAATATTCTGAAATGCACATTTGTTCCATTAACAGGCCCAACACTTCCTCCCTCGTTCATATCTAACAGTCTCTTCTCTCCTTTGAGTTGCTGCATGTTCCCAACTCCTAGTAGTTCCAGTGGGGCTTTAATCACAATTCCCCAGTATCCTGGCTATAAGGGGAAGAGGGAAGATGGGTGAGAGTACATGATTCAATCCTGGTTGATCATTAAAGATCACTGCTACAATCTGAATGTTTGTGGCCCCTCAAAATTCATACCTTGAAACTCAATCCCCAATGTAACAGTATTAAGAGGTGAGCCTGGCTGGGCGCGGTGGCTCACGCCTGTAATCCCAGCACTTTGGGAGGCCGAGACGGGCGGATCACGAGGTCAGGAGATCGAGACCATCCTGGCTAGCACAGTGAAACCCCGTCTCTACTAAAAAATACAAAAAAATTAGCCGGGCGAGGTGGCGGGCGCCTGTAGTCCCAGCTACTCGGGAGGCTGAGGCAGGAGAATGGCGTGAACCTGGGAGGCGGAGCTTGCAGTGAGCTGAGATCCGGCCACTGTACTCCAGCCTGGGTGACAGAGCGAGACTCCGTCTCAAAAAAAAAAAAAAAAAAAAAAAAAAAAAAAAAAAAAAGAGGTGAGCCTTTAGGAGGTGATTAGATCATGAAGGCAGAGCCCTCATGAATGGAAATCGTGCCTATAAAAGAGGCTCAGGGGAGTGTATTTGCCCTTTCCATCACACAAGAATGCAGTGAGGAGCCACCTATGAGGAATGGACCCTCACAGAACACCAAATCTGCTGGTGCCCTGATCTTGGACTTCCCAGCCTCCAAGACTAGGAGCAATACATACCTGTTGTTTATAAGTTACCCAGGCTAAGGTACTTTATTATAGCTGCCTGCTTAGACTAAAACACTCATCACCCTGATCCAGAATGGGCAGGTCACCCTGGGATTTTAAAACTGGATGCTCAAAGACAGAAGCTATCCGTCCTCTGGATTGCAGACTGTAAGGATGTGATCCCCAGGGCAGCTATATATTTATTCCAGATAAATATGCATCTGACCTAGCTGCTGGAAGCTAGGTTACAACTACTAGAATAAAATAGATTTGCAGGAAGAGAAAATAAAATCAACAAACAAAGAGATGCATAAGGAAAAGAAAAGCTGAATGGCAGGAACCCCTGAAGGCATTGTTTGGGTCCTCACCTTCAGTCACACCTTAAGCTAGCATCTTCTCTATCCCTCCCAGCCGTGGCTACCAAATACCTTCTCTTTTTGGCTTAAACTACTTTGATTTAGGTTCTGTCACCTTGAATCAAGAGTCCTGATCATCATTGATTTAATCTAAAGCAAATGCAGTATCATTTAACTCAAAGAAAAATACTAAAATTTTGTATTGGAAAAACACGATGGAATGTTGCAGAATGAAAATGCTTAAAGATTACTGGTTTAGAACACAGTTCTACATCCACATATCTTCCAAGTTCCTTCTGAGCTTTCCTGGGGACACTTTACCCTGTGTCTCTCTACCCCCAAGGACTTGTGACTACCTGGAAAGAACTTTCTCCTTACTCCAGTTGGCCCTTAAAAAAATCATTTGCTGGAGTCACAGTGCTGAAAGCCCTCTTGGGTGTTCAGAGAACTTGTGGCTAAAGAGTTCTTGTTGCCAGATTGTTAAAAATGGCTCAAGGAAAAAGGTAAAGGAGGTTTAGGAGGAAGATACCTGAAGCCAGCTAAAGTTGGTGAATCCAGAAGAAACAATCACTCAAACTTAAGAAAGGCACGCTGGAGCACAGAAATAGGAGAAATAAAGGTACCAGAACAGTCTTGGGTCTACCAGTGCCAGGAAAGCTAGTTCCAAGGTGAAATCTGCCTTCAGGCTCTCCAAATATTTATTGAGCACAGTGTTCGATGGCTTTGGAAATTTAAAAACAAATTATCTCTCATCTCAAAGAGTCAGAAACATGGCATAAGCATGCATGTAGGATACATTTCTTTGTTCTCCTAGAGCACAGTCAGCTTAATAAACTGTGTGTCTATAAAACTTTTTGTTTCTTGGATGTATGTTGCTTTTGTAGGCATATTAACATCTTATGGATCTATTAGGATGATCTTATCTAGACTAATATTAGCTCTCCTTGATTACTTGCTATGTCCTCCGCATACTAAGCACTTAGCATGCCATATCTCATTCCTATTTTACAGATGAGGAAACTAAGCCTCAGAACAGTTAAGTTACTTGCCCTAGGTTAGTGCTACTCAAAGTACTCTTCCGTGAACTCTGCTATCAGTCAGGGAGTAAGACATTTTTATTAGAATGTAAATCAGTATACCATTTCCTGCATTGAGAAAGTCTTGTTGTGGAAAAAACAATCAGCTGAACTAATAGGATGCTTGGTAATGTAGCTGGTTTACGTTCTGGCGCAAGCTCCTTTTCTCCTCCTTGATTCCTTAATGGGTAAGGCATAGCTTGTGGACTAGCAGGGGTTTGTGAACCACACTTCGTGTTGCTTTGCCCCAGGTCACACAGCTGTGTGAAGACAGGAGTTGGGATTCAAATCCAAGCATAGCTGGCTTCAAACCCTCTTCTCGTAAGACCACTATGACCCACTATTTCCTAGCATTCAGTTTTACTGCCACCAACCATTTACTCAGTTTCCAGACTTTGCAAGGTGGATTTCTCAAGCCCCTGATTAAATGTACCCCAAGACGATTTATATTCCCTTTCAGGGTGAACAAATACATTAGTCTCAGCAGAATCTGAAGAGTCTTTAAGACAAGTGCATTACGGACGTGGCCACAGGCTGGGCAGCTGAGCTGGTGCATCCAAGGAGCAGAGAGCGTCTGAGCCCCATGCTGACTTAAGACTGATCAGGCAGTGGGAGGCTGTCCACAGAGTCCTTCTCTAGACTTGATTCACTGTAGCTTATAATTAGGCATTGTCGCTTTGATAACTGAATGAATTAGTGAGGATGACACGGGGCCCAGCAAAGACTGAAATGGGGAGGCTTTACACAAATAAACAGCCAGAAAAAAATTGATCTGAAACACAAAGTCAGGCTTCTGTGAAGCTGGAGCCAGGAATTATATAAGGCATACTGTGATAATTTAAACAACAAAGGGCTGGGGCTGTTTTTCTCCTCATCTGGGAATCTTGTATTTGTATTATCTATGAAATAGACATTTTCCCTTCTCTGACTCTTGCAGGGTAGTATCTAAGAGTGAAAGCATAGTTCATTTGAGTGCAGCTCATTCATTTATTTATTACTTCCTTCAAACATTTATTGAGTCCCAGTGTGTGTCAGGCACTCTATTAAGCACCAGAAAACAAAAAATAAATAAAAATATGCTGAAGCATCGCCGAATTTGAGATAAAACAACTCTGCTGTCATAGATCTCAGCCAAGGAAATGGAAAAGTAAGGAAAGATCGGATGATCACACAAGCTTGTTATACAGGCCTGTAGCTAGACTGAGGCTGGTTAGAACAGGATAACAGTAAGAGTAGCAGGTAATGTTTAAACCTGTACTGATGTACTAACTACTGTTTTAAGTACTTTGCATGTGTTATTGCATTTAATCCTCACAGCAACTCAAAGAGGTAGGTCTTATTATTTAGTTCCCTTTTACAGATGAGAAAACTGAGGCACAGAGAGGTCAAGAAACTTGTCAAATGTTACACAATGAATGTTTTATCATGGCTGCAAAACAGCACGGTCTGGCATAGGAGCTTTTGTTTTTAGCTTCAAACCTCTTTGAAATGGTTTGTTAGACTCCCCTTCTGCCAGCTGAAGCCTATTTTCTCTTTCAATTAATTAATCATGAACAAGCAGCTGCTGAATGCAAGCCACGTACCTTTCTGGGCTTGGGGAAGGGGAAAACAACAAGGCCTGAACTGCGATCAGCTCTCTTGGCACTTACATTCCGGCTGGGCCGGCAGGGCAGGACACATGTGCACAAAACCATTTACAAACAAGATGCTCTTTGATACCACAGCATTATCTGATGTTTCACTGCCAAACTTCATAGTTCACCACATATGCAGAGAGATTAGAAAGCGACTAGAGCAATGGTCCCCGAACTTGGCAGTACTTGGTTTTAAGAACATTAAGTGCACCCCGGGTGTATTAGTCCATTCTCGCATTGCTATAAAGACCTACCTGAAACTGGGTATTTAAAAAAAAAAAAAAAGAGAGGTTTAATTGGCTCACGATTCCACAGGCTGTAAAGAAAGCATAGCTGGGGAGGCCTCAGGAAACTTAAAATCATGGCAAAAGGTGAAGGGGAGGCAGGAACATCTTACATGGCCAGAGAAGGAGGAAGAGGGTGAAGCAGGAGGTGCTACACACTTTTTAAACAACCAGATCTTGCGAGAACTCACTATCAAGAGAACAGCAAGGGGGATGGTCCAGTCACCTCCCATCATCCCCCTTCCCCAACACTGGGGATTACAATTCAACATGATATTTGGGCAGGGACACAAATCCAAACCATATCACTGGAGATCTGGATTTAATTGTCCATTAGAATCCAGCATCAACATCAGAGTCTCAACATCTACCCAGGGGATTTTAATGTGCAGCAAAGTGTGAGAATGACTGATTTATTGGTTATTTTGTGGCAAGTTAGAGTAAAAAACTAGAGAGATCACTGTAGGTAATTCATTTTATACACAGCTGCCATATTACTTCCAATTTGTACACAAATGTGCTTTTCTGTAACTCATTAAACCCTCAGAGTCAATGACTAGCTACTATTAGGCCCATTTTACAGAGAGAGAATTGACGTATAGAGAGGAAAACAATTGGCCTAGGATTTAAGTCGTAGAGCCAAGACTTCCACCCCGGACTGTCTAAGAAGGCTGTTCCCTTAACTACTAGTCTATTATGCTTCCCACAAGAAGAAAGAACTCTAGGAAGAGCTAACTCAGAACTGAGCCCTACAAGACAGATGTAAGGCCCAGTAGAGAGGGAGGAGGACACATCAGGGTGGGAAGAGGGTGACGGAGTCATGAAACCTTAGAAACCTCTTAGCATTCAGGACAGCAGGCTGGAAGTGTGAACTGAGTGCTATCTGGGCTTTTCTGCATCAAGACAACTGTAAAACAGTTGCTCTCAAACTTGAGTAAGTATTTAGGCCATCTCGAGAGCTTGCTAAAATACAGACTGCTGGGCCCTGATTCATATACACTTGGAGTTCCTGATTCAGTAAGCCTAACAATTGCTGAGTTTAAGTGCTATGACAGTAATGGAGGCCTCTTTAGTAAAAAAGCAAAAGTAAAAAAGAAGCAAAAAAAAAAAAAAAAAGAGAGAAAAGAAAACTTTAGTCCATCCCATAAAGCCTAATTTTTGATGATTTTTTTGGCTTAAAAAAATTTAAGGATTGAGCTAAAGCTTAGTTCTGGATGAATTCATAATTAGAGTTGATAATACATACAGACAAAGAGGAAGAGAGAGAACACCTTAGGAATAGTTAATAAATATTTTTTTGTTCGAGGGGTTTGGCAAAAATAAAAACCTTATATACATGCAAATATTAGGATAGCTTGAGGTGGGGAGAATTGGGGATTGCAGAACTAATTATACATAGTGAGAGGATTGTGAGTACGTGTCCACAAACATCTTGTTTTTATTATTTCCATGAAGTGTGGATTAATTAATCCCTTATGGTTTTGAGGTGGAAAAAGAACATTCAGGCTTAGCTACCATTTACATAGCCACATCAAGACCCTGACAGCCATGCTGAATCACAGCGTTCCCTCCAAATTAAGAAATAAATAAATAAATAAATACCAAATGCATGATACCACAGTTATGTGTGCTTATAGGCTGATTAGTCCTTAGGCCACTGAGATGTTTTATTTAAGGGGAACAAGTGGGTGACATTCAATTTGTGGCCCTGAAGTAAAAACCAGATGCCTGTTATAGTTTCCGGCCTGGAACCCCGCTCCCCACGCACGTTACAGACCCGGTTACGGTTTCCTGCCTGTAACCCCACTCCCCACACACGTTACAGACCCGGTTACGGTTTCCTGCCTGGAACCCCACTCCCCACACACGTTACAGACCCGGTTACGGTTTCCTGCCTGGAACCCCGCTCCCCACACACGTTACAGACCCGGTTACGGTTTCCTGCCTGGAACCCCACTCCCCACGCACGTTACAGACCCGGTTATGGTTTCCTGCCTGGAACCCCGCTCCCCACACACATTACAGACCCGGAGTGAGAACAGCCACATGTCCTAAGAGGGTTTCTGATTTCTGGAAGCTTAATAGTAAGTAAATTCTACTGAAGGTAATGTGTATGTTGTTGAGACTTTAACTGAATGCACTATGAATGACTGCTAAGTGTGCCTGAGAATTCTCTTTTCTAACAAATTCCCAGGTGCTGCTGATGTTACTGGTCCAGAAAGAACACTTTAAGAACCACTGCTATAAAATGTCCCTAATAGGACAAACTTCTGTTTTACAGTTACCAGCAATTGCCTGTAACTGAAAATAGAGCCTAGATCTTAAAATTATTGAACCTGGAACAAATATTCTGGGTGTCACAAGCAGTTTCTGCACTTTTGGATGAAAGATGGAATTTCTTTCTTCTTGGGGCAGAGCCTCTCCTCCGTCCCTCACAGAGGAGCCAGTTTGGTGGTTTTATTTGTGTGTCTATCCATTTTTTTCCCCCCAGGAAGTAATCCAAATGAGGATGCTTCAACGATTTAAAGAATTTCAGTCAACAGTGTAACAGGCCATTTTTACTGTGGGCAAAGCACATCTTGGGTCTAACACTTTTTAGGAGTGATGAATTCCCAATGGTGGCAGAGTCAGAACTAAAAGGAAAATAGAAAAATAGGGACCCCAGGAGCACTGGACTCCAGGAACGGCAACATTTCAAATCTGGTGACGAGTTTGCCTGGCTGTCACTGTAGCTGCCACTTTTATGGCCCTTATATGTGTCAAGAAATTCTCTAACTTCTTTACAGCTACTGATTCATTTAAACCTCTTAGCAGCTGTATAAAGCAAATTCTATTGTTACCCCCATCTTATAGATGAGGATCTGAGGTGAAAGGAGGTTAAGTATAATAACTTGCCCAATATCATGGTTATTAAGTAGCAGAGCCAGGATTTGAGCGCAACAGTCTGGCTCCAGAGTCTCTGCTCTTAACCAGTACCTCTCGATAATGACAATAGCAACTCTTCCTATGTACTTTCTCTGTGGTAGCCTGATATTTCACAGGCACTATTCATGTACTCCCAGTAATTACTGTGTACAAGGCTCTTGTCATCCCACTCACTGCATAGAAAAGGAAAAGCTATGAAACACCTCAACCTGGCAGTACCTGTGCTTTGGGAGAATTAAGGCAGGGGCTGAAAGGAGAGCACAGTGGACGTTGTCATTGTGAGACGCTTAAAGCAGCACCTTGAACGAGAGAGGATGCAATTAGACTGAGGTTGTGGGAACCAGCAGCATTCACTGGGGACCCTTGGGAGGGCCTGAGGAGGGTGCCACTCCTGGATGTCATGATGAACTGGGACTAGACTCTGTTCACCGTGTATTACACGTAGATAATATATCCATCTGGTGTCTGGAGAACTTGGATTCATTCATGCAACACATTTTAAAAAATCTTTTCTACAGCCTAGGCACTGTTCTAGGAACTTGGGGTTTCTTGTGAACTAAAGAGACAAAGGACATGCACCCTAGAGAACCACATGTGCTTTTACTGAGCAGCTTCTTGGCACCAAAGCCCAGATGAAACAACCCTACCACTAGGGATGCTGAATGAAAGGTCAAGAGGCCTTTCTAATGTTTCCTACCTAGAAGATTGGTATTATCCACACTCTTGGCCTCAGTTTTTCCTTCTGTAAACTGGAGATTATTCCTATTTTGCCTATGTAGTGGCAATAAGGAAGAAAACAAATAGACAATCAAAAGGAAGGCATACTATGCCCACGAGCAGCAAGCTCTCCCTCTGCTTTAAACCTACTTTCCTGGAAACTTTTATGTAATTGCCAATAACGCATTTCAGGAGAGCGGGTGAGGACACGCTGTCTGTTATTCTTCATTTGAGCTCCCGGACTCCTGCTCTCCGGAGGGGCTTGGCAGATGATTAACAAGTCATCTGATGAATATGCAACATGATTCAGGCTTAATAAGTCCCGCAGCTGTTGGGAACTTTACAAGAAAAACAAAGCTACAGAAATATGCGATGCCTGCCAACCTCATAGAGTCCCCCAAATGGGGTCTCCCAGCCGCAAATGAGCCAGGGCTGTTTCTGAGATGCAAAACATGCTGCTGATGGGACATACTGACTCAGTTGGGGTAGACCACTCTGGAAGCATCCTCTTTCCCCTTTATAATTTGCCTTCTTATCCATCCACCTCCAGTTCTTTTTGTTTTTTTGTTTTGTTTTGTTTTGTTTTTTTTGAGACATAGTCTCATTCTGTTACCCAGGCTGGAGTGCAGTGGTGTGATCTCAACTCAGTGCAACCTTCGCCTCCCAGGTTCAAGCAATTCTCCTGCCGCAGCCTCCCAAGTAGCTGGGACTACAGGCATGCACCCAATTTTTAACAGAAATATACATACATTCACATTCTGGCATATGACCCAATCCAAAACAAAGATATGCAATCCTCGGATATTACTAGAAACTGTTAGAAAAAGGAGGTATGGTCTGGACTTAAACTCAACAAAATATAAACATAGCATCAAGTCAGAAATAAGAAATGCTTCCTTAGGGACAAACAGAATGGAAAGAGCTAGGATCCTAAGATAGACCTGAATTTAAATCCTGGTTTCCTCTCTTGCTAGCTATGCATTTTTGGCAATTCATTTACATTTCAAACATCCAGTTCACCATTAGTACGATGGGCATAACCACCCCTAACTTATGGTGTTGTGACAAGGCATGTTAGTAGAGGACCTGGAATACAGTTGGTGCATAAACTGCAATCATGTTGTTAATATAGTCATCATCATGTTATCATTTTACACAGGAAGAGATCAAAGCCTTCTTCCAAGTTTTTGGGGACATTTGATTTTCTTGTCCCAGTTGAATTTCCCCTTTTTCTGGTGGTAACCCCCTAGTTATCCTTTTCCCCAAAATATAGTGTGGATGGAATAACTCTATTGCCAGCTCCATGCATGGATACAAAATCCATTTCTGAAGCAATTCAGGGTATTCCAAATGCCCGGATGCAACAATCAGTTCTTAGAAAGGCATGTGACCCAATCCAAGCCAAAGATATGCAATCCTCTGACGTTACTGGAAACTGTTAGAAAAAGGAGGTATGGTCTGGACTTAAACTGAAGAAAATATAAACATAGCATTGTGTGGGGGCACTAGAAACAGGACGGCTGAGACCAACAAAAAACACAGAGCTGAGAAACAGAAAGACACTATTCTGACAACAGTGCCTGAGCCCCTGTATCCACCTATCTCTAAAGCCCTAGAACTTTCGGTGTCACAAGGCAACACAATTTGGGTGCTTAAGCTACTTTATCTTAAAGCTTTGGCAGGTTTGGTCACGTGCAAACTAAACAGGCCTGACTTTGTATTTTATTGTATGTAAATTATAACCATGAAAAACATTTTTAAAGTCAATTTTTTTTTCTGAGTTCCATATAGCTCAACATATCTTCCCAGGAACAATTCTCATTGCCACTTCTACAAAGACATTTCCATGTAACTAATTTTTGGCACATAAATGTAGACCAAGTGCTAAAAGCAGCAGGTTCACACCACCTCCTACACAGTATCTGTGATTTGACACAGTCTTGCATATTCAATAGCAATGTTAATGATGCATTTTGCTCTAACAAAGCTAGGTGGTTTTTAATGTTTAAAGATACGTACATTACAATTCACAGCACTTGTAGACACTCATGTTTGGTTTCTGTTTTTAAGATTGTTATTTTAAAATGTGGGGATCTTCCAAGAAATATTAAGGTCTTGTTTACATGCAAACTACAGTTTAATTCTGCAAATCAAAGAAGTTTTATGGAACTCTTTGAGGGGAATGTACATATTAACCACAGTCAGCCTCTTCCCTTTAAGCTTGCTAACATATGGTAAAATTCGCCTCCTTGTTATTCTTCAATAAAGTGCTATTTGTGCTTTGCATTTCTCATTAACAGTTCGATTTATTTCAGCTTATTGAAGCCTGGATAAAATCAATGGAAAGTGCATATTGTTCATGTAGTTTATTGTGCCTGGAAATGTTGCAGGTGAGTGTGGACAGAGAAGAATCAGAAAGATTGACAAAGCACATTGGGGCCTCTCCCACATCTATAGCCCAGCTTGGAGTGGGAGAAATTTCTGGGAGCACTGTGCTTTCTACCCTCCCACTTTTGGGTTCCTATAACTGAAACCATCCTTACAAGGTTAACAAGAATCACATGCAGGGCTCTGGGCAGAAATACAGTTACAATTAAGTATTAATCAGGCTGCACTTTGGCTTACTTCCATGTAATCAAAATTTTGTCACTTAGCACTAGCCGCTGACCATTTGCATACCCATTGTTCCTATAGATAGGATCACTGACATTAGAATCCTAAGGTTTTTGCTTAAGAATTGCTTGGGATATTCTTCAGATGTAAATTCCAGTGGAAAGAATGACACCAACCAGTTTGAAGACTCCCAAAGAGTAACCAAATCAGCATGTGAGAATGCAGGTTCTCCACATCCCCATCCCGACTTCACCCTGCACTCTTCACCCAACCAGTGATCTCCACACCTTCATGCACCCCCAAATCCTTAAAACTTCTAGCTCCAAAGTTTTCGGGGAGGTGGATTTGAGGTTTCCTTCCATCTCTTTGTTTAGAGGCTTTATTAATAAATCTCTCTGCAGCAACCCTCAATGACTTGCTGCATCTCTGACAACTACCATGTTACCATCACATGGCAGCCAAATTATTCTCAGCACATAGTGACTAATCTCCATTATAGCTACTTAATGTCTTTACATTCTATTCTATATTATAGCTGCTTATGTTTTTATTTCTTCATAAGGAGAGAAGTGCGTTGCAGTTTGGATGTGCACATGCCTTTGAGTTGGACAGAACTGAACTCAAATCCCGGCTATAGCCCCCGCCAAAAAACAAGGTCATTCACCTGGCAATTAACAAATAACCTCCATGAGAATTCAGATTTTGATCAACAGGAGTTTTATTTAGTTGGCACAAGGAAAACGGAGTATTCTCTGAAGCAATGTCTCCCTGAGGGAAAGTGACAGAAGCGTTTTACGGGGTGACGGAGAGGAGAGAGGGTGCATCATTACATGTAGAGGAGGAGTCCCATTGCACAGATACACTGAATCACTATCCCAGCACATGGGTCACATATTATGGCAATAAAATTATAGCTTCTCCCAGGGTGGAGAGCATGGTAATGAGGAAAGTTCACCCAGGTTCATCTGTAAGCTGCCAAGGCCTATCAAAAACGGGTGCCAACCAACATGGTGACCACATTCAACACAGGGTTTGGGAAAAATAGGCTGCAGGGTAGGAAGCTGTAAAACAGGCTGGTTGCTCAAGTTGATTGAATTCCTATAGTCCCTGGAGACCCTTCCTGTCTGCTTATATAACCTAAAATCTGAGCCTTGATTTTCTCATCTTTAAATCGGGGCCAATTTTATCTACCCTCCGCGGCAGTTAACATTCAATGGCCTAACACCTGTGAGGCCCTGGTCCAGGTTCTAATCCATAGAGGATGCTCTGCAGATGCTCATGTCCAAGCTCTTCTGCTCCTCAAATGTTCCTCAAGGGCAGAGTCCATGAGATTTTCCCCTTTGTGTGCCACCAGCTCTCAGAGTACATCCTAAATGTTTTTGGAATGAATGTATGGATAAGAATGAGTTTTCATTCATTAGCGCAATTATTTGAATAATGTTTGTCTCTCTGCCACTAGACTGGACTATAACAAACTCTAGGAGTTGGGTGTGTGTTTGCCTTTGCTTATTATTCTCTCATTTCCAGCACAGTCGTGGCACATAGAAGGTATTAAATAGATCTTCGCTGAATAGATGAACACATCATTGGAGGCAACACTAAGAAATAAAGCTATCTGGGCATGAGTGGTGTAAGTGTGCACACGTGTGTGTCCATTTACATTTCATAATCAGAAAAGACCACTGTATTATTACTCTAGTACAATTCCATTCCATTCCAATGTATTAATGTTCCATTGTATTAGGATTCTGAGGTAGAGAAAGAGGCAACACTGAACAAAGGGATATGGAGGTGGGATGAAAATCTCTTTGGGAAAAGATGGAGAAGGAATGAAAGAGGAGAATCAAAGTCTGGTTTAGAGTTTACTCCACAAAATCCATCTTAAGAGACTAAAACAATTTGGCCTCAGAACTCAAAATCTTAATGTTACTGACCACAGGTTCTTGGGCCCTCAATACAATAGAAATTGACAAAAAGCCAAGAGTTTTTCCAAACAGGGCTTTCTTGGCACTTATGCACAGGCAAAAGGTAGGCAACCCAAGAGACAGAATTCTCAGTCTGGCTCCCCAAAGAGAGTCAGGAGAGTAACTTTAAAGGGGCTAAAGCAGGAAGAACATGAGGTTTAAGCATGCAGAGCTGCGGAGCTTCTGGCATCTGCACAGTTTGATAACATAATTCTTCGTGAGTCACATGTGTCATTAGCATATTAAATCTCTACCCTGGGCATGGTTTTTAGTATTATAATGAAGCTAAGGTGAAGGATTGGTCATCCTTCTGGTCTTATGTGCATGCAGGAGATGGGGCTAACTCCCTTGAGTAACATTTAAGATGGGAGCTGATTATTTCAGGCTCCTCGAGGTCCCACAATCAGTGGGCATGGCACCTTGAGAAAGATTTATGGTGCACAATCTGGACGGTCTGATTGGAGCTCTTCCTGGCTACACCCCGCTCACCAGCTTGCAATAGAGGTCACTGGTGAGGCATGGGAGGGAGCCAAGTCCTATCTCTACTCTGTCTCATTTAACAAGCTAATAAAAGTAGATATCGTTTTATAAACAACACTCAATACTATCTTCAGATTGCAAGCTCCAAATTTATAATTTAATTGTGACCCTGTTTCCAGGATGTGATTTATTCATTGCCTTGCCAAGACCAAGGCATCTTGGCATGAACCAGTTTGGCCACTGTTTTGGTCCAGACTGCCTTGATTGCTGTCCTGCCATCCACCAGCCAAGCTGGAGAGGGATCTATAACTCAGCGATTCTACCACCTGTCAGACCCTGTGTGTTGCCCTTGAAATTTACTGGCTTCTGGGTCCTGAGTCCTGGCTCCTGCTTCCCCCATGTGGTTGTGGAATCCATATCTCTGTCTCCCTGCTCAGCTTACCCATATAATATAATCTATATTATGATTCTCTTCTGGTTATAAAATGTAAAAATTTGGGGGAAAAAATAAGCACAACTATAGATAAGAAAATTAAAATCACCAGTAAACTCAATACCCAGAAATAACAACTTTACAAGTACACACACACACACACACACACACACACACACACCACATACCCTTTTATCACCCATAAAATTGAAATTTTGCTCTTCATATGTTTGTAACATTTCTGATTTGGTTTTCTTTTTGCTAAGAGTACACTGGGAACATACTTACTCCAACATAAATATTCTTTAAGTTTCGGTTTTTAGAAACTATAAAATATTCACAATATGATATACCATATATTTTAAAGAAATTTCATTTGTTGTTAACAGTGCAGTTTTCTACCTTTCACAATTATAAACCAGAATGTCTTTATAAGAAATTCCTAGACCAAAGGCTATGTATATTTTAGGATTTTTAACATATACTGACAAGTTGTCTTGCAGAAACATCAGACTCATGTCCGCTGTACACAACCTCAACCCTGAGTACTACACATTTTTTCATGCTTTTTGTGATGTAAAAAATCTAATACTATTTCCTAATAGGATTTGTCTTTTCTATTATATCTGAGTACGAGTTACTCACAAAGTAAACTTAGTCTTTTTTGTTCATGTATAAAAATATGCAGCTTTTTCCCTGTATTTTGTTTTCTTTTGATTATACATATGAAATTTACTGATACACAGAAGACATATGAACTTCAGCAACCATTGAAACACTTCAAACACACGTCTGCGTTTGTGGTTGTTGTTTTTTTATATTTAACTTTTAAAACACTGTTTTCTTAGTATATAAAACAGGTAACTGATATACAGTGATGTGTCATCTAACATCAGGGATGTGTTCTGAGAAATGTGTCATTAGGTGGTTTCATCATTGTGTGAACATCACAGGGTGTCCTTACACAAACTGGGATGGTATAGCATCCTACACACCTAAGCAACATGATACAGTCCATTGCTCCTGGGCCATACACCTGTACAGCATATTACCCTACTTAATTCTGTGGGCAATTGGAATCCAGTGGTAAATATCTGTGTATCTAAACATCTCTAAACATAAAAAAGGTAAAGTACAGTATAAAAGGTTAAAATTGGTATACCTGTATAGGGCACTTACCATGAATGGATCTTACAGGACTGGAAGTTGCTCTGGGTGAGTGGGTGAGTGGGTGAGTCAGTGATGAGTGAATCTGAAGGCCTAGGATGTTACCAAACACTACTATAAACTTCATAAGCACTGTGTACTTAGACTATACTACATTTATTTAAAAGCTTTTTTTCCGTCAATAATAAATTAACCTCAGCTTATAACTTTTTACTTTATATATTTTTAAATTTTTAGCTTTTTGACTCTTTTGTAATAACAATTAGTTTAAAACACATTGTACAGCTGTGCAAAAATATTTTTTCTTTATATTTTTATTCTATACTTTTTCTATTTTAAAATTTTTGATGTATTTTTTACTTTTAAAATTGTTTGTTAAAAACTAAGACAGAAACACATACACTAGTTTCACAGGGTCAGAATCACCAGTATTACTATCTTCCATCTCCATGACTTGCCCCACCGCAAGGTCTTCAGGGGCGATAAAACACATGGAGCTGTCATCTCCTATGACAACAGCACCTTCTTCTGGAATACCTCCTGAAGGACCTGCCTGAGGCTGTTTCACAGTTAACTTATTTTTACACAAGTAGGAGTACAATCTTTTTTTTTTTTTTTTTTTTTTGAGATGGAGTCTCGCTCTGTCACCCAGGCTGGAGTGCAGTGGCGCAATCTCGGCTCACTGCAAGCTCCGCCTCCCAAGTTCACACCATTCTCCTGCCTCAGCCTCCCGAGCAGCTGGGACTACAGGAGCCCACCACCACACCTGGCTAATTTTTTGTATTTTTAGTAGAGACGGGCTTTCACCATGTTAGCCAGGATGGTCTCAATCTCCTGACCTCGTGATCCGCCCATCTCAGCCTCCCAAAGTGCTGGGATTACAGGCGTGAGCCACTGCGCCCGGCCTGTACAATCTAAACTAACAATAAAGAGTATAGTATAGCAGATACCTAAACCAGTAACATAAGTTGTTTATTATTGTTATTGGGTATTTTATACCGTACATAATTATATATACTCAACTTTCAGCTGACTAGCAGCTCAGTAGTTTTGTAACCATGAGTATCACCACCAACATGGAGTAACGTGTTACACTGCAACATTACAACCTCACTAAGCAATAGAATTTTTCAGCTTCATTATATTCTTATGAGACCACCATCCTACATGTGGTCTTTTATTGACCAAAACTGTTATAAAAGGTACTGTGTGTGTGTATACACATATATATTACAGAAAATGTATATATGTGTGTACACACATATTACATAATATGTATATATGTATATGTATACACATGTGTGTATATGTGTATATATACATTTATAGGTATATTTGTGTGTATATATACACTTTCCCAAATGGTTAACCAGCTGTATGGACATCATTGAGTGAACAGTCCATTTTGACAATTTGCAATGCCACGTATATCATGTACTAAATACCTTTTTAACCTTGGGTCTGTTTCTAGAATTTCCACTCTTATTTCATTACTTACCCACTGCTATTCTCATTTCATGCTATTTTGTTTATTGTTACTTGAAAAACCTTATTTAATGTCTTGTAGAGCAAGGAATCTCTTGGCCTATCACATTATCTTTTTTACAAAATGTGCTTAGCTATACCCATCTTTTTTTTTCTAGATGAATTTGATTATCCATTTTTCATTTTTAAAAGTGCCTTATTCGAATTTTGATATTAACTGAATTTAAAGTTTGTAGAATAGTAATTTTCAAAATCTTGAAACTTTTCATCCAGTAAATGATGCTTTATTCACTTTTTTGAAATATGTTTATAAGTGTTTTAAAAGTTTTTAAGATATTTTTATAGATTCTATATATAGAATCTACATATATGTTTTATGAGATTTGTAATTTTTTTTATTTTTAGTAACCATTGTGCATGAAATCTTTAATTTGGCATTTTCTTTCTAGTTTTTACTAGTATAAAGTGACTTCTCTATATCTACTTTGTAACCAATCAATTTTCTGTACTCATTAGTTTCAATTTTTTTTCTTTCAGTTTGGTTCTTTTGGGTTTTCTGGAAAGACCACCGTTACTAACAAAAAGGAATCCCTTTTTGAATCCCTTTTATAATATGTCAGCTTTTTAATTCTTTTAATCGCATTAGTAAAATTTTAGGATCACTTTTGTTTTTGTTTTAAAATTAATAGACTTTATTTTTAGAGCAGTTTTAGATTCACAAACTGAGTTGGGGGCCAGGCAGGGTGGCTCACACCTGTAATCCCAGCGTTTTGGGAGGCCGAGATGGGTGGATCACCTGAGGTCAGGAGTTTGAGACCAGCCTGACCAACATGGAGAAACCCCGTATCTACTAAAAACAAGATATAAAATTAGCCAGGCATAGTGGCGCATGCCTGTAATCCCTGCTACTTGGGAGGCTGAGGTGGGAGAATCGCCTGAACCTGGAAGGTGGAGGTTGCAGTGAGCCAAGACTGAGCCATTGCACTCCAGCCTGGGCAACAAGAGCAAAACTCCATGTCAAAAAAAAAAAAAAAAAAAAAAAAAAGAGTTGAAAGTGAAAAGAATTCCCACATATCTTCATCCCCAACCCCAGACACACAAACACTCCCCACTATCAACATCCTCCATCAGTGGAGTACATTTGTTGTAATCAATGAACTAACATTGACATATCTATGTTATCCAAAGTCCATAGTTTACATTAAGGTTCACTGTGTTTAAACTCTATGGGTTTCAATAAATGTATGATGTCATATAACCACAATACAAATGTATGCAGAAGGTAAAGGGAGGCAGTATGTGACATGGAGAGAGAGAGCACAGGAGAGAGGAGAAGGCGGTGCCAGGTTTTTTAAAATATTCAGGTCTTGCATGAACTAACAGAATGAGAATTCACTCATTATCATGAGGACAGAACCAGGCCATTTATGAGACATCTGCCTCTGTGACCCAAACACCTCCCACTAGGCCCACCTCTAATATTGGAGGTCACATTTTAATATGAGATTTTGAAGGAACAAAACCTACAAACCATATAATGTGTGTATTAGTTAAGGTTTTCCAGTGAAAAAGATAGAAAGATGATAAGAAAGATAAGAAATATAGAAAAGAAAAGGAAAGAAAGAGAGAGAGAGAAAGAAAAAAGGAAAAGAAAAAATAAAAGAAAAGAAAAGAAAGAAAATTTATTATGGTAATTGGCTTCATCATGATAGAAGCTGGGAAGTCCCATGATATACTGCCTGCCAGCTGGAGACTCAAGAAATCCAGTGGTTTAATTCACTCTGAGTCTGAAGGCCTGAGAACTAGAGGAGCCAATGGTGTGACTCTCAGTCCAAAGGAATACAAATCTGAGATCTGTTACTGTAAGTCCCAGAGTCCAAAGGAGCCCTGATGCCTGAAGGCAGGAGGATATGGGCGTCCCAGATCCGGAAGAGAGAGCAAATTCACCTTTCTCTAACACTTTTCTTCTATTCAGACTGTCAATGGATTGGATAAAACCCTGTTATAATGGTGAGAATGGGTCTTCTTTACTCAGTCTACTGATTCAAATGCTAATCTCTTCCAGAAACACCTTCACAGACACTCCCCAAAATAATGATTGACCAGCTTGCTGGTATCCCTGAATGCAATCAAGTTGACATATTAACCATCATGATTTCATTTTTATTTATTCTTACTATTAAACTATTTTCCAAATCACGAATATACTATTATGATTGATATGCCCACTCTCAGGTTTTAATTTCAGGTTTAAGCCAATAAAATAAACTGTCTTTCTCTATTTGCTGTAACAACTCATGTAGTATTAAATTTATCACTTACCTTGAAGTTTAAAAAAAAATTACTTGTAAAAAATTTATTTCTGTTTTATCTACATTAATTTCTATCTCCTGTTTCCTATTGTTTTTCTTATCTAATTCCTTACTTATGGTATTTAGCTTATTTTTCTTTTTATAAGAATAAAAGCGTTTAAGGATAATAGTTTACTTTTGAGTTTAGCTTTAGATATACATTTCCATACTTGTCATTATTAATTTTTAAATTCTATATAATTTGTTTTTGCCTTTATTTTTGACCAAGATTTATTTAGTGTATTTACATTTTCCAAATGATATGGTTTGGTTGTGTCCCTACCCAAATCTTATCTTGAATTAGTTCCCATAATCCCCACACATTGTGAAAGGGACCCAGTGGGAGGTAACTGAATCATGGGGGCAGTTACCCCAGTGCTGCTGTTCTCATGATAGTGCGTGAGTTCTCATGAGACCTAATGGTCTCATAAGGGCCTTTTCCCTTTTTGCTCAGCACTTCTCCTTCCTGCCATCATGTGAAGAAGGACATGGTTGCTCCCTCTTCTGCCACAATTGTAAGTTTCCTGAGACCTCCCCAGCCATGTGGAACTGTGAGTCAATTAAACTTCTTTCCTTTATAAATTACCCATTTATGGGCAGTTCTTTATAGCAGCATGAGAGTGAACTAATACAGCAAATTGGTACTGTAGAGAGCGGGGTGCTGCTATAGAGAAACCCAAAAATGTGAAAGTGACTTTGGAACTGGGTAACAGGCAGGGGTTGGAACAGTCTGGAGGGCTTAGAAGATAGGAAAATGTGGGAATGTTTGGAACTTCCTAGAGACTTAGAGGGCTCAGAAGACAGGAAGATGTGGATACATTTGGAACTCCCTAGAGACTTATTAAATGGCTTTGACTAAAATGCTGATAGTGATAGTGATACAGACAATGAAGCCAAAGCTGAGGTCTCAGATGGAGATGAGAAACTTGTTGAGAACTGGAATAAAGGTGACTCTTGCTGTTTTACCGAAGAGACTGGTGACATTTTGCCACTGCCCTAGAAATCTGTGGAACTTCGAACTTGAGAGCGATGATGTTAGGTTATCTGGTGGAAGAAATTTCTAAACAGCAAAGCATTCAAGATGTGACTCGGGTGCCGTTAAAAGCATTAAGTTTTATGTATTCACAAAGATATCGTTTGGAATTGGAACTTATGTTTAAAGGGGAAGCACAGCACAAAAGTTCAAAATTTGCAGCCTGACAATGTGATAGAAAAGAAAAACCCATTTTCTGAGAAATCCAAACCAGCTGCATAAATTTGCTTAAGTAATGAGGAGCCAAATGTTAATAACCAAGACAATCAGGAAGATGCCTCCAGAGCATGTCAGAAGTCTTCACAGCAGCCCTTCCAATTACAGGTCTAAAGGCCTCAAAGGAAAAACATGATTTTGTGGGCTGGTCCAGGGCCTTGCTGCTTTGTGCAGTCACAGGACTTGGTGCCCTGTGTCCAGCTGCGGCTAAAATGGGCCAACGTACAGCTCAGGCTGTTGCTTCAGAGGTTGCAATCCCCAAGCCTTGGTAGCTTACATGTGGTGTTTGGCCTGAGGGTGCACAGGAGTCAAGAACTGAGGTTTGGGAACCGCCGCCTAGACTTCAGAGGATCTATGGAAATGCCTGGCTGTCCAGGCAGAAGTTTGCTGCAGGGGTGGATCCCTCATGCAGTACCTCCACTAGTGCAGTGTAAAAGGGAAATGTGGGGTGGGAGCCCCCACACAGAGTCCCCACTGGGGCACTGCCTAGTGGAGCTGTGAGAAGAGGACTATAGTCCTCCAGACCTCAGAATGGTAGATCCTTCAGCAGCTTGCATCATGCACCTGGAGAAGCTGCAGACACTCAATGCCAACCCATGAAAGCAGCTGGGAGGGGGCTGTACCCTGAAAAGCCACAAGGGTAGAGCTGCTTAAGGCCATGGAAGCCCACATCAGCATGACCTGGATGTGAGACATGGAGTCAAAGCAGGTCATTTTGGAGCTTTAAGATCTGACTGCACCACTGAATTGTGGACTTGCATGGGGCTTATGGCCTCTTCATTTTAGCCAATTTCTCCCATTTGGAATGGGTGTAACTACCCAATGTCTATACCCCCCATTGTATCAAGGAAATAATTAACTTGCTTTTGATTTTATAGGCTCATAGGCAGAAGGGACTTGCCTTGTCTCAGATGAAACTTTGGACTTGGTCTCTTGGGTTAATGCTGGAATGAGTTAAGACTTTGGGGGACTGATGAGAAGGTATTATTGTGTTTTGAAATGTGAGATTTGGGAGGGGCCAGAGGTGAGATGATATGGTTTGGCTGATCTGATTGTCTTATAAGGTGCTTTTCCCTCTTTGCTTGACACTTCTCCTTCTTGCTATCATGTTATTGCCTTTTGGGTAGAAAAGTATTGCTTTAAAGGTAGAGAATATGATCTACTCAATTTGTGATTTTTTAAAATAATTTGGAACTTTATTGCTTAATATATGTGCTATTTTTATACATGCTTTGTTTGAGCTAGAATAAGAAAGGTACATTATAGGGTATAAAATTTGGGATGTATTTATTAAATTAACCTTCAAATGTTATTTTTCAGAATCTCTAATTGCCTATTTAATCTCTTTGGTCTGTCAAACGCAAAGAAATGTGCAAAACTTGCCAACTTTTTGTTTATCTGTCATTTTCTTGTGTTTTTTTAGCCTTTGCTTTATGTATGTTGATGTCATAATATTTAATAATTGCATTCTTTTTCCTTTTTGTGTTTAAAAAGACATTCTTTTCTATGCCAGAGAATTTATTCTGTGGCAAATATTTGATTTTTCCCAGGTATAAAATCAGTCCTTTGGTATTTGTAATACTGATTAAAATTCTTCCATTGCAATTATGTTTTCAGTTTTAATCTATTTAAATTCATCTGGTTTCCTTTTAAGTCTACCTACATCCTGCCTAAATGAGAAAATACATGTAAAATGTTTTGAATGGTACCTGGCACATAGTGAGCACTCAGTAAGTGTTAGCTATTTTCATTGCTAATGCCATCTAATTTTTATAGGGAACATCTTTTAAAGCTTATGAAACACCATTGTGTCAAAAATTGAATCTGTGTCATTCAAAACCGAACTCTTCCTAAGCTCCTCAAAAGCAATGCTCTTCTTTTTTGTCATAGGTTCTATGGAGCTCTGCAGCTTTCTGTTTTCACATCTTGAGTTGCTTCTCCAAACTTGGTATTTGTCCTGAAGCTAGTTGTGTTCCCCTGGGTCCTGTTTATACTGAATCACTATTTGCTTTGAGAATCCTCCACTGAAATCTTAACTTGGAGGCCTAGATGATATAAATTGCATTATCAGTTCAGCAATCCAGTAGCCTGGATGGGAAAGGATGGGAAGGCACTGGAGTCCTAGATTGGCTACTGTTGGGAAGACACTAAGATATTTCTTCTTTATTGTTTAGTGAGTCCTTTGTACATGGGATCACTCTTCCCAGCCAGCTCCCTCTTTAGCCTGGTCCTTTTGCCAGTGACAAGCTGCTGCTTCCCAGATTCCTACTCAGTTCTATTGCCTATTGCCATCTTTTCTTCTCATCTGATGCTATGGAAACGTTGCAATCTCCAGTGGTACGGACTGTGAAGGCTGCTGACCTACAGGTCAAAAAGCAGATGAAATCCCACATTTTATGCTACACAGCCTCCCTTTATTCTTAAAAATTAGGTGCTGCTTGCAGAAAGTTTTTTGTTTATTCTTACTAGGGGGCGGTATCAATGCGTTCACTTGTGTCTAACTCTATGCCATACGTCCTGGTTTGCCCAAGAGAGTCCCAGTTTATACCTCCTATGGATCAGCTAATGCCTACTAATCATTTTACTATTCCCTTTCACTCTCAAAAAGTGTTCTGGCTTAAGATATGAATTATATAATTTCCATATGAATAATCGGTTTACAGCTGCTTTCGTAGCAGGTGGCTCTGTAAAGAAAGGGCTGATTCCTTCTAAAGGGGATATAGGTCTGAAACCATAAAGCATAAATCTTTCAATAGGGGGTGAGAGTCTGCATTAGCCATTCTTGCATTGCTACAAAGGAATACCATCTAGGTATTAGGTAAAATACCTGAGATCAGGTAATTTAAAATAGGTTTAATAGGCTCAAGGTTCTACAGACTGTACAAGCATGGTGCTGGCAACTGCTCAGCTTCTGGGAGGCCTCAGGGAGATTTTACTCGAGGCAGAAGGTGAAGCAGGAGCAGGCACTTTACATGGCAAAAGAAGGAACAAGAGAGAAAGTGGGGGGTAAGTGCCACACGCTTTTAAGCAACCAGATCTTGCAATAACTCACTCACTATCATGACGATAGCACCAAGGAGATGGTGCCCAACCATTCATGAGAAATCTGCCCTCAGGATGCAAACACCTCCCACAAAGTCCCACCTTCACTACTGGGGACTTCATTTCAACATGAGATTTGGTGGGGACACAGATCCCAAATCATATCAGAGTCCAATGAGGTTGCATATGTGAGTGTATGGCAAGCACTGTATTTGTGTAAAATAATTCTCTTTGTTTCATTTGTTTCGAACTTTTTTCTCAGAATCAACCCACCTCCTTGGGACACCACATCACAGCACACACTAGTAAACCAACATTTCTAACACATCCAGCTTCATAATCAGAGGTCATCTCTCTGCTCAGCCTCACTCATCTCTTGCTTATTACTAATCCCTTTAGTTCTGGAAGGCCACAGCTGACACATGTCTTTAGGTGACAGAAAAGGCGAACACATGCATAATAAGTTGTCAGCCAGTTCAATCCTGAGCAGTGGGAGGCAACAACAATAATTAGGTTTTGAATAAGTGTAAAAACGGAGGGTAATGAAGTCTTCCAGGTTCCATTTGGTTACCAGGCAGTCAGGGCTACTGTAGCATCTCCCTGTGTGGCCCATTCTTAAGCCAGGCTGACAAATCAGGTGTGGGAGTCATTCTGCTCACCAAATAATGATCAGGCATATTTGGCAATGGATTGGTTCTGTTACTCCCCTGATAGATTCCCCCCTCTGATTGATCCCCAAAGCTCTAATAGAGAGGCAGGCCGGACCCTTGAAGTAGACCCTGCCTAAACCCCAACATCTGGAGACCTCATTAGGCAGCCAAAGTTGAGGGAAGAAAGGAGGGTTAGGCTTTGTGGGATTCAAGTGCTGGGAGAGGGCTGGGGCCCAGGGCTTTCCTGTTCCACTGGCTCTCTCACCTTCAAATTTGTCAGTGAAGACGATAGCTGTCATGCATTTTTTGCTTTCTGCCAGCAAGATGAGGAAAGAGTGAGTACTGACTTCAGCTTTACCCTTCCCCAGCAGGAGATCTTGCCCTCTCTACTCCTTATAAGAGCAGTGCTCAAGAACATGAGGTATGAATCTAGACAGATATATGTTCAAATTCTTGCTCTGACATTTACTAATTATACGACCTTAAAAAAGTACCTGCTTCTTTCTCTGTGCCTCGGTTTTCTCACCTGTAAGCTGAGGATAGTAATACTTTCTCATAGCGTTACCACAAGATGGCATTTACAAATTTCTCAGCTTGGGTTTGGCCCATGACATTCACAGTGCCTAGGACAGCACGTGGCAATCTGGACGCTCAACACCTATTTAACAAACCAAACCAAGAAGCAAAACTGCTCTATCTAACTGAGTGGCTGTTGAGAGAATGAACAAACAATGACCACACCAACTTCACGTGTTCTCATTTTGAGAACTTTTCCAACGTGTTACTGAATGTTGACACAGCCTCATCCCTGGCCAGTCATGGAAATCCTCCAGAGGTGATGATCAGATCCAGGTTTCATTCCATATTTATTGAGGACCTACTACATGCCAGACACTTTGGCCTAGGGAAAATCTATTCCTCAGACTTGACATTCTCCTGAGGCAGTAGATGCTGGTTTCTATATTATGCATCCCAAATGCCAAATTTCCAGACGCATGAGAGCAGGCTGCTTTATTTAGACAGCAAACAAAACTTTTTGGTTAGAGGTTTTGAAAATAATGCCATTTATTTTTCCTTCCTCCTAGCTATTTTCCATTCTTATGTAATGTGTGTTCTACAAAGCTCTAGCCAAGCCAGGAAGCAGAAAGCAGCAGCCAGCACACATCTAATGTACTTGGAACCAAGGGGCCAAGACTCTATACCAGGTGGCTCTGGACTTGCTGGATGGCTTCGCTCAATCCGTTTTCAGCAAAATAAAGAGGGCAGGTGAGTTCAAAACCCACCAAATACAGTGACAAACAGTCTGAGTTTAGGTGGAGGCCTAAGTAAGGGACAGTGCTGATAATTTGGAGAATGGGCTTAATTGGTTAATGTTTCCTAGGAGAGGGGAAATTTGAGTCTAGAAGATCTGCTCTCAACCAGGAATCTTTCATTCTGGTCCATTTTCCTGGCTTTCTCCTTTGGTATGTTATTTTCCCTTTGGATTAAGTGTCTGCAGGTGGCTTTCTAACCAACAGAATGATAGATCTCTTCTGGAAGAATAAATAGGATACTACTAGAAATCCAACAGGCTTCTTCCTTGACCAGACAGAAGTGCTTCTACCTACTAGGGAAAGGGAGGGCAGAACAAGCTAGAATTTTTCCACTTTTTCTCTACTCCCTTACTCAAGTTCACATAACATTCAGTGTGCTACAGCTGTCAGATTTAATGCATCCCTCCTAACTGGTAGTACTTCTGCTTTTACTCTCAAGTTTTGCAGACACATATTGATTCCTATGTTTAATTGAATAATACATTTTAATAATTGTTCTTTTCTGAGCAGGAGCCGTGAAACACCCAGTTCAATAGTTTTTAATTCAGTATAAAGTGTCTCCTGATACTTTTATGAATCTTTCAATACAAATGAGAGGCTACAATTAGCATAAATGGCTGGAGAATACACAGTAAGCTTCATCTTTACAGAGCACCAACTTGAATATTAATCACTTCAGCTGAAGTGAGAAGGGATAAATGGCATTCTGTGATGCTGAGGTGCATTTTGAAACAAAATCACTTTTTTTTTCTTTGTTTTATTTACAAATAATTAGAAAACTTGGCCTAAACTTGTCCTCTAAGAAGAAAAAGTGGAGAAGTGAATATTCTCAGGTATGGATCCTCTAGAAGCACTGGAACTTTCAGGGGTGCCTCCTGCAAACCGACGATAAAAGCAGAAGAGAACTCTTAATGTCCATCTATACAACAGGCATCAGGATAAGCAGTGAAGAGGGGAATGAGTAAAAGTTTGCTTAACAAATAGTCAAACAAAGGCAGTACAAAGGCTAAACATTACTGTTCCATGCTGCCTCTCTCCCTTAAAGATGTCTTGGTACCCACTGGCCAACTATCTTCTGAAGTACTAGTTGCCTAAAGGGGTCTATCACATGTCTGGAGGCCCCAGTAGAAAACAAGACATTGTGAAATGGGCTGCAATACCCAACTGCAATTGTCAACCCCTCTTCTTTTATTTCTCCATTGCCAGTCAGTCTCCAGGTAGCATCAGTATTTCTTTTTAAGGCTTCTGCTGCCAGTCCATCTGAACACCCACTTCTCTACAAGCTCTCAGTGTCCTTACATATCCCGCCGTAATACCTTGTCTTCCAGTCCTCCAGTCTCACACCAATCACACATCATTGTCTAATTCACTACTTGGTACACAAGAGCTTGGCTAAACCAATAAGTCTGGGAATTGGAAAGATCTAGATTGGAACCTGGAGGCCCTTCCACTGTCCAGCTGTGTGAACTTAGACAAATCACCCCACTTCTTGGAACTCCTGCCTACTCACCTGCAACATTAGCATAATGATGAGTAACTCTTCCTGGGTGGCTATGAGAATTAAACAGAATAACATATGTGAAACCCAGTCAAATACCCGAATGGCTAGCTGCTCATGCTAGCCATTGTCATCCAGAATGTCCAAAACAGTCTTTCACTTAAGGTGTGAGAGTTTTATTTTTCAGTCTTTGTGAAGTCTTAAAAATAAAAAGTAGGGCTGGCCGGGCATGGTGGCTCACGCCTGTAATCCCAGCACTTTAGGAGGCTGAGGTGGGCGGATCATGAGGTCAGGAGATTGAGACCATCCTGGCTAACATGGTGAAACCCAGTCTCTACAAAAAAAAAAAAAAAAAGAAAACAAAAAAAAAATTAGCCGGGCGTGGTGGCAGGTGTCTGTAGTCCCAGCTACTCGGGAGGCTGAGGCAGGAAAATTGCATGAACCCGGGAGACAGAGCTGGCAGTGAGCCTAGATTGCGCCACTGTACTCCAGCCTAGGCAACAGAGCAAGACTCCGTCTCAAAAAAAAAAAAAAAAAAAAAAAAAAAGTAGGGCCTTGGGAGTAGTTGTTCTTTATTCTACTCATCACTAGCTCCCTACCGAGTCTTGGACTTCGGCTGCAGCTTTCATGGCCATTTTACATGGCTACTCCCTTACAGATGCTGAAGAGCATCAACCCTCTTGGAACTTGCCTTAATTTCCTCCCTTCTCTCCAGGGCTCCTATGTCCCTTTAGTTTTTCTGCTACCCTCTCCTTCAATCCATAGGCCCTCACTTAAGTAGTGAGTGGATGTGAGGGAAATACTGGGGGTTAGGGCGTCCCTTAAAATATAGAAGGAAAAACATCTCATGATATGCAGCCATTTTGCACAGTTGAGACAAGTCTTCTCTTAGTACATTTCCTGTGTGTTATTAAGCTAAAGGTCTCTGTATTTGTTTTCCATTGCTGTAATAAATCCACATAGTGGTTCCAAAAAAACCACACATTTATGATCATACAGTTCCGTTGATTAGAAGTTCGACATGGGTCTCACTGGACTAAAATTAAGGTATTGGCAGGGATATATTCCCCTCTAGAGGCTCTTAGGGAGACCCTGTTTCTCTTTCTTCTACCTTAGTTGGTATTTCCAAATACCCTCTTTTTACATCTAATTTCAATAAATTCCATACTCCATTAAAAGAGATTAATGTATGAGGTCTTAGGGAAAGGGGTAGGGGTTAAATATCTCTACATATATCTGAAGAACTTAGTACAGTGGCTTACACAAAGAAGTTCAAGAAATGTTAGTCTCCTCCATTCTCAGTAGAAAAGCAACATCCTATTTACTACTAGAAATGGGCTTACTTTCCTGGTCCAGCATTCACAGTACTCTACTGTCTGCTTCCATCTGCTTATACCAATCATGACTTCCTGGCATACTCATAGCCCCCAAATGTCATTCAAGCCAACGAAATACTTTCAGAATCCATTCTCTGTGTTTGGTGTGGTGCTAAATGCAGATGAGGTATATTTAGCCTAGCCTTCTCAAAGGTCTTATATTTGAGTAGAGCAGTTTTTTGAGTGGAGCCAGTTTGCCATCTTTTTCTATCCAGCACTCCACAATTCCACTGTTGGCTCCCTGGCATCTTCTCAAGTCATTTCCTTCTCCTGATGCACTGATCCATCTTAACTCTTTTGTGAAGCTTACCTGTCAAGAAGCCACCCCTTCCCAGCCTGAAGGGAACTCTCCCCTCTGATAATTCAGAATATACATTAAGCCATACTCATCATTGGATACAATTTTTTTTTAACCAGCCCTGGGATGTCTCCTGAGTCACTGCATGATTATCTCATTTTTCACAACCAAAGTGTAGATTCCCCAAGGGCAGCAACTATGTCTTTAACCTTTTTGTATTTCTCACAATCAGAGAGTGGGTGACAAATTGTGGAAGTGGGGTGATGAGTTTTTGTTTTCAACAAGAACTGCAGAATTGCATTGAAAAAGCAATAAAATAGTTTGCTGGTCACCAATATGTCTGGTTCTCCTTCTTCTGGGAATATGAGGAATTGCATTTCCCAGCCCCCTGGAAATTAGGTGTGACCTTGTCATTCATTTTCCCAAATGAAATGTGAGCAGAAATGACATAATCACTTTCCAGAAAGCTTTGTTAGTGAATAATATACCCGTTTTGTCTGCCTTCCATGGTGACTACAGTTAGATGTCAAGGTTCCAGGAGCCAGTGTGCTGGAGTGAGGGAGCGGGAGTGAGCCCCAACTAAACTGAGGTGTACATGGAGCAGAAGTGAAAATTAAAACATTGCTGTACGACATTAAGATTCAAGTTTTCTTTTAATAGACTTCATTTTTAGAACAGATTTACAGAAAAATTGAGAACATAGTACGGAGTTCCCATATACCACCCAGCACACAGTTTCCCCTATTATTAACATCTCACAATAGCGTGGTACATTTGTTGCAGTTACTGAACAAATATTGATAATATTGATACACTATTAACTAAAGTTCATAATTTACTCATATTTTCTTAGTTTTTACTTAATATCCTTTTTCTGTTTCATAATCCCATCCAGGATACAATACATTTAGTTGTCATGTCTCCTTTAGGCTCCTCTTGGCTGTGACAATTTCTCAGTTTCCTTATTTTTGATGACTTCAACAATTTTGAGTATTGGCCAGATATGCTACTGGATGCCCCTGTATTGAAATTTACCTGATGTTTTTCTTATGATTATGCTGGAGTTGTATATTTTAGGGAGGAATAGCGAAAGTACTATTTTCATTATGTCAAGGATATATGTAACCCACACGATGTCACTACTGATGTTGACCTTGACCACCAGACTGAAGTAGTATGTTTCAGGTTTCTCCACTGTAATGTTACTCTTCACTTAGTCCTTTTTCCATATTGTACTCTTCGGAAAGAAGTCACTGTGCATAGCCCACGCTTACAGAGTGGGGACTTATGTTCCTTCTCCATAGGGTACACTATCTACAAAAATTATTTGGAATTATTCTGCCATGAGCAATTTGTCTCCTCTTCTCCATTTGTTTTTTGTTTTTTTTCCTTCAACTTTTAACTTCTGGGGTACATGTGCAGGATGTGCAGGTTTATTACATAGGTAAACCTATACTATGGTGGTTTGCTGCACAGATCAACCCATCACCTGGGTATTAAGCCCAGCATCCATTAGCTATTCTTCCTGATTCTTTCCCTCCCCCTGCTGCCAGAACAGGCCTCAGTGTGTGTTGTTCCCCCACATGTGTCCATGTGTTCTCATTGTTCAGCTCTCACTGAAGATGTGGTATTTGGTTTTCCATTCCTGCACTAGTTTGCTGAGGATAACAGCTTCTAGCACCATCCATGTCCTTGAAAAGGATATAATCTCATTCCCCTTTGTGGCTGCATAGTATTCCATGGTGTATATGGAATTTTCTTTATCCAGTCTATCATTGGTGGGCATTTGGGTTGATTCCATATCTTTGCTCTTGTGAATAGTGCTACAACGAACATATGCATGCATGTATCTTTAAACAGAATGATTTATATTCCTTTTGGCATATACCTTGTAATTGGATTGCTGGGTCAAATGCTATTTCTGCCTCTAGGTCTTTGAGAAATCACCACACTGTCTTCCACAATGGTTGAACTAATTTACACTCCCCAAAACAGTGCAAAAATGTTCCTTTTTCTCTGCAACCTCACCAGCATCTGTTATTTCCTGACTTTTTAATAATTGCCATTCTGACTGGCATGAGATGGTATCTCACTGCGGTTTGGGTTTGCATTTCTCTAATGATCAGTGATGTCGAAATCTTTTCCATGTTTGTTGGCCACATGAATGTCTTCTTTTGAGAAGTGTCTGCTCATCCTCCATTTAGTAATTTAGTTAATTATATCAGACTGGACTCATGAATATTTATTATATATTTCAGGTTATAATCCAATATTATTTATTTTGTTGCTCAAATTTATTCTGCTTTGTGAATTGCATGCTCTTTCAGTTGGCTCTTGTGCTTCTTTGACAATTCCCTATTATTTTGTTTTTCTGAGCACTTTCTTAATTTCTGAAACTATAAGATGTTATAGGATTAGCTTGCATATTTCTTGTCCCAGTCCTAGAGACATCTATTTCTCCAAAAAGCCCTAGTTCCTTTTATTGGAGATTGGTGTCAGAAACCAAAATCTGGGTGTATGTTCTTTGCTACTGGGGGGTCATTGGTTTTAGGTTCTCCCATTGGACACAACCAAGAAATGTATGTGTATATACTCATCCATGTACATACATATATCTAAAAAATATTTCTCTGTTCAACTATCTGTATTTATATCGATCTAAACATGAGTTCTTATTGATCTAACTGCAATCCATTACCAAATGGATCACTCTAGTCTCTGCCCTTGCTTATTTGTAAATTCCCACTCCAAGTATGGAGTATGGAACCTGGCTCCCACCATCTGCCATTCATTTACTTAATTTTTCAAGTAAGTATGTCAAGCAGTATCAGAATTCGTAACCCATACTCCCATGGGAAATAACTATCAACTAGAGTACAGTGCTTACATGCAGTTGCTTTTACCTTTAGTTTTATAGATGCCACTAATTTCCAAAGTTACTTGGTCAGCCACCCACCCCTTTCACTGAAGTTCTTTCATATGTTTGTAATACACTTAAATCTCTTGTTATAGTCCGCATTCCTTCCGGGCATCTTGGAGTTGTTTTTAACTATAGTGATACAACATTCTAGCTCTCCTTTTTATTTGCCAGCTCGTGACAGTGGTTACTGTATATATCCATTTTTTAAAAATAGACTTCAGAGTTTGGTTAAAAGGCATACTTTTCCTGCCTCACCTGTCACTCTTAGATCACAGGAAAATTCAAGTTTACCCTAGGAATGTTCTCTCAATTCTATATCAAATCTTATTCCTCAAAAACATAAAGAAACACATGGACTTTGAGCATTAATATCCATCACATCTAGATCACATGGCCCTTTTAAGGCCAGGGAACAGATAAAATTCTGCCCTGATTATTTTTCCTTTCACAAATCATTTTCCAAGATCACAGAAGAACTGGGTCTTGACCATATCCCTGAGGTTTCGGGATTAGCAAATTTTAACTCACTGAGGTAGTAAAGAGGTCAACAAGAGCCACTGACTGCCATATTGCTAGTCCTCCACTGTGTCTGTATTCTAACCTAGGCTGTTCGTCAGCTGCCAAGCCCTACCTTATGACCATGCTCTTAGGAAGTACAACTGCATTTTCAATCTTGTTTTTTCAGAAGAGAATCTTAATAGGATTCTGGCTGTGACCTTGGAAAATCCAAAATTTAAGGGGAGGGAGCCACAGAAAACTGGCTTCTCACATACTCAAGAGAGATCTTAATTATATAAAAAATGAGTTTGAATGATCACCAGGTTGTAGAAGTCTAGGTTATGCTGACAAATTTCAGAAGCATAACTTCAAGAACATGATGTTGTATCCTGGCCTCAGCTCCTCAGAGCTAAACTTGACTTTCATTGTATTTGGATGCTGCATTCAGATATGGTGGTCTTGCCTGCTAGAGCTAATATGAATGGCACACACACAGGGAAACTTCTGGCCTGCTTGTTAAATGGTGGTACAGAATTATGTCTCTAAGTAGCAGCAAATCCCTTGTCAAAAAAAAATTGCTTTAAAACCCCAGGGAATTGTTAGCACTGAGTAATTAATAACAAGAAAATGTTCGCAGATTAACAGGAATACTAAGATTGCCTAACAAAACAGGTAGAAGCACACACACAAAGCATCTGCACACTATAAAGAAGTAAGAACGCTTTCTCAAGGTACCTCTTCTTTCTTAGAAGCTACACATTTAGGAATATTTTTAAATTATTAGAAATAGTTTTTATTATACTCAGTGCTCATAAACACTCACAGTTAGGAAGCTTCAGTAAATAAAAGCTGGTACTAAAATGGTCTATTTGGATTTGCTAGGGGATTTTTTTGCTTATTTTTCAAACTTTGATTACTAAAAAATCACCACATGCCTGCATCTTCCAGTTAAGGAAAGTGTTACCCAGATCTCCAACCCATGAGAGAAGTGTATGCTACCAACAGCCACACATTGGGAGGCTTCTAGTCTTAGGAGGAGAATACCAGTGTGTACACGTCAAAGCACTGAGCTACATTGCAAGCAGGAGACAATACATCAAATACAATTTTGAAAATGTAATGTGTCAATTTAAAACTGCCATTCACAGAGTGGGTAGAAAACCAATTTTCAGAGGAGCGGGTCAGAAGTGGTAAACAAATTCCCACAGCTAAGAAGTTGCCGATGTAAATTGCCTGAAATGAAAGATTTTTATTCATGAGCACAGAGGGCTCAAAAAAATTAATTTAGGGAAGTTTTTTTTTTTCACCTTCCCTAGAGTATGCAATTCTTAAATAAATGATCAATAGCTGACTTGAGCCAAACAGAAGGACTTGTCCAGGATCAGGCAGGTAATTACTTACAGTGATGTGCTGAAGAAGTTAGGCAGCCAGGGACACAGTGGCATTAATCATGGCTTTAAACCATTTCTCCCTTTCTGTTTGCATCATTTGAAAAATCACTGAACAGCTTTGTCTACCAGGAAATTCATGGATCAGGGTATATGTTTCAGGTGCCTCCATTTTCAGAACCACCCCCAGAGCAGGTGGAAAGAATGACTAACGGGAAGCAATATCATTTTATGCTTTTAAGAGACACTGGAGCTACTGGTTAGCTGGGAGAGCCTGAGTGAATGGGGGGTTGGGGGAGGTGAATGAGACATGAGCAATTTGGGCCTGAAAATATCTGTTTAGCTCCCTAGTGGGAACTGAGCATAGAACATTTGCTTCATTTAGTCCTCAGAACAAAATGCCCACAGCTGGTACTAAAACTTTCTGCCTCTACAAGCCTGGCCAAGATGAAAAGGCTAGTGTGGAATAAGTCTGGGACTTCAGCCCTGGAAGTCCCTTTTCCCCAAGGATGATTGACTCACAGGCCTATGAAAGAAAATGGCAGTGTGGTACCACAAAGGAATGCTGACATGCAGACATTGGCTCCACAAAATCCACTTTTAGAAATCTAGGAATCAGTGCTCAAATATGTAAGCATAGCCATAGTTAAAACAGTAAGCAATCTTATGTCCATCACCAGGGAGACAGTCTAAATAAAAACCAAATATTTTACAGCCATGAAAAACAAAACAGTAGATGTATGTGTGTTATATGGAATAATTTGCAAGATAAGTTATTAAGTGAAAAAAAGCTAGAAAACAGCACATGATGCGTAGTTTGTTTCCACTTGTGGGAAAGATTATGTATTTGTAAATATTTTATGTATTGCAATTATATAGACATACAATTTCTGAAAAGCAACTATTTACTTGGAGAAGTGGGGATAGGAGTCATAAAAATGGGGAGAGAGATTTATATTTTCTTTGTGTTAAATTTTTCTTTTACCACAAGCATATATTTGTTAAAAAATTAAAAATTCACTTAATAAAAGGCCCCCCTTTTATAAAAGGAGGACTTTAAAATCTCAGGGAGTCATTAGCACTGAGTAATTAGTAGAATGTAGCCCCTAGTTCTAATTCCTCCGTCATTGATGACCAATGAGAAATTTCTAAAATGGTATCAAGGGGTCAGATGTGGGCTTTACTAGTTACTAGTCATGTGGCCTTGGGGAAGCCCCTTCTGGACTTTTCTGTCAATGAAGAGGTTGGACTAGACTTGGGATATGCAAAGGAGATGTTGCATCTGCTGCCTTGGCTAAGGGTGTGGAAGAATAGTGAAGAAGCAGAGGAATTCAGATATCTCTGCTTCAAGAGTGGATTCAACCTTTCCTAGTCTACATATATGAGGCATCCATGTAAGTTACACTCAATAGAAGGGTCCTGAGGTTAAAATATACTGAAAAATTTAATATCCTGTGTATATCATGAATGCACATCCAACATTGGTTACCACTGAGTGCTTATGATGTGTCAAGCACTGAACCAGCAACTTTATATGCAGCCTTTTATGAATTCTTAGAATAATTCCATGAAGTAGGTACTATTATCATTCGCATTTTATAGTTAAAGAGACATTAGTAGCCTTTCTTGCCCTGACCTATATCCCACGGCAGGAAAGTTTTAAAGTGAAGATGGAGAACAAACTCAAGAGCTTCTGACACTCAAGTCTGTATATTTGATGACTATTAGACAACTGTCTGGCACTGAAGAATAGAAGGTATGTTCCCATCTACTCAGTCTTGTGTAACTCATTAGACGGCTCACTGGCTGGTAAGGATGGAAAGGCAGATGCTTGGCCAGTGCTACTTATAGAGTGGTCTAGGGATGAGCAGCATCACCTAGGAGCTTGGGAGAAATTCAAAGTCAGAGGCCCTACCCCAAATCAACTTAATCAGCATCTCTTGGGGTGAGCTCAGTTCTAGACTAGTGGCCCTCACCACTGCTGGAAAGTTCTTTAAAACTAGTGGTGCTTGGGGCCGGGCGTGGTGGCTCATGCCTGTAATCACAGTACTTTGGGAGGCCAAGGTGGGCGGATCACGAGGTCAGGAGATCGAGACCATCCTGGCTAACACGGTAAAACCCCATCTCTACTAAAAATACAAAAAATTAGCCAGGCATGGTGGCGGGCGCCTGTAGTCCCAGCTACTCGGGAGGCTGAGGCAGGAGAATGGCGTGAACCCAGGATGTGGGGCTTGCAGTGAGCCGAGATTGTGCCACTGCACTCCAGCCTGGGCGACTGATCAAGACTCTGTCTCAAAAAAAAAAAAAAAAAAAAAAAAAAAAAACTAATGGTGCTCAAGTCCCACCAAAGAACAGTTAACTTATAGGTGGAGCCTGGGAGTGTATATTTGCAATAGCTGCCTAGATTATTCCAACGTGCAAAGTTGATAACCATTTTCCTAGACTGAAAACTTCAAAAACCAGTGAAACTCAACCTTTAGTTGGACATTTAGATCAGCTGGGGAACATTAAAAAATACTGAGGCATGGACCCCCCAGAGATTTTGTTTTAATTGCTCTGGGGAGTGGCATGAACTCCAGGACCTTTTTTCACATTCCCCAAGCAACTCAAACACACAACCAGTGAAGAACTACTGTAAGAGATATGGAAGGAGTTTCTGATTCTACCTGGCCCATCCCCAGCTGGAAGCAGTAGATGTCTAAGGCTAATGACAAACTCATTCCAATGGATACCCCAGCAGCACCTCGGCACCCTGAGCAAACTCCCCAGCCTTAGCACTCTAAGACACTTACTTATCAACATGTTTACCACAGTGTAAACATTCTGGTGCAGCTTTGCTTCCTGTTGCCACCCTCAAGCCCTCCCAATGGTAAAAATGAGTTACAGATACTGCAGTATAGGAGCTTGACACTTATTTAGCTGTAAACTCAGACATCTGAATAATCGTTCCCAGGGAACAGCTAAAATTGCGGCCTGTTGAGGACAAGCCTGAAGGAAATAAACTCAGACCCCAAGTACTCCTGAGAAAATTACTCCTTTTGGGAGAAAAACAATGCATCATACCTTTTAATGAACAGGATATATAGTCACTTGGGTCTCATGTTAATTTACAGCTCACGCTAATCCCAGCTGAGAAGTCAAAATTTGCATTTATATAAAGGCTGAATACTCTTATCAAAAGGCATCTGTTCTGAAAATTTATTTTTCTATAGGAAATGTATTAAAGTCAGATGTCATCACTGAGCAAGGGTGCTACACAAAGCATGTGCTTCTAAATCAGATTCGAGTTTGAGTCTGACCTCTACTTTTTACTAGTTAGGTAAATTATTCCATCTCTCTAAGGTACAACTTGCTCATCAGTAAAATGGGGATAATATTTTTTTGCAGGTTGATTGGTAATAATCAAATAAAGTCCATAAATCCCTTAACACAGTGATTCAAATGCTGTAGGCACCAAATTAATGTTTGCTTCCATCTCTTTTCTTGCCTTGTTTTTTCAAACAGAAAATGAAATTGCTATATTACTATTTATTAAAATCCATTCTGGTGCCAGAATGGGCAGCTGTTGGATACCACCTAGACCAACGAAAGCCAACATTCTATTTCTTGGGAACCTCGTAAATTCTCTAGGCTCTTTATTAAGCAGAGACTACCATGACTTACACTGGGGAGAATAAGCATCAGAAATTAAAAAGCAATGAGATATTGAAAGCCATCTGAGAAGAAAGAAAGAAGACTAAGGAATCAGAAGTAAAATATGAAATAGAATTAGAATCACTTATCCATGAGCTTGACTAACCCAGGCATTCAGAAAAATATGCAGTTCAATGTTTCTTTCTCAGTCCCAGGTTCCCAGTCTTGACCACGCACTCTCTAATCTTTCCTGCCCCCACTTCCTTTCTTACGTTTTACTTTGTCAGAATATTCTCTCCCTAAGAAACTTACTTTTAGAAGTAACTGAAACCTCATATATAGTATAAGACACGTGTTTGCTAATACTATAGTACTTTCCACTCCTTAGTTTCAATTGTGCCCCAAATGAACCCTGCCAACTTCTAGCCTTCTTCTGGATAAGATGCAAAAATGGCCATGGTTTCTGGGGAAACGGTTCAGGTAATTTAGTGTCCATAACTTTTCAACCAAACCTTTCTCTTTGGATCAAAACCCAAAGTATGAGTTGAAAGCCTTTGCAAAGCAGAATAAAAGTGGCTACAAGCAGAGGAGGACTGAGATTGAGTAGATGAAGGAGAAACAAAACCAGTCCCATTAAGAAGGTTTCCATTGATCCAGAGCCATGAATTCACCAACACCACCGTGTCATTCAATCCTCTGCAGATCCTCACCTAACACCTTTGTCTACTCCCTTCTGCTCTAAAGGGATTTCTCCCTTGGCTGCTCTGATAGCACACATTCCTTGACCCCCTCCTGAACATCTGGCACTTCTTTCCCAGTCTTTATTTCATGTTCTTCTTCCTCCTGGCCATCCCTTATATGCTATGTTCTCTCAGAAAAAAAGAAGACAGCTAAAGGCATAAACTTAGACTCTCGTCCTCACCCATGATTTCAGGGACAGTATTTATAGGAGACTACTCTCAAAGCCAGTCTCCATTCCATGATCCTCTCCTGAGCTCCATGTCTCAACATCCAAATGCCTGCCTGCTAGAGATACCTTGGTTTCCCACTGAAATCTGAATTCAACATGTCTAAAACTGAACCAGCATTTTCCCCAAAGTTTGTTTTATCCTATAGTTTACATCTCAAGATACCTCCAGTAATATAGTCACATAAGTCAGAAACTATCCTTGACACTTTATTTTTTCCCATAGTAATCATCAATACATCCTGATGACTTGACTTTGTTTTCATTCATTGGATAGCTCCAAAATCTGTCTGCTTCCTGTTGGAGAGGCCAGATATCTAATATGGAAAATTACTATTAATAAAATGCAGTTTTCATTTATTTGTTCAATGAATATTTGTTGAAGTTTCATTTCTTGGTAGATATTGCCCTATTTTCCAATAGAGAAGAAAACTAAACAGAAACTCTGCCTTTGGGAAGCTCATAGACTAAAGAGGGAGAGAAGAAGAAATTCATACATCAACAACTCAACTTCGAAGTTGACTACGATAACTATAATACTTGCTAAAATAAAGTCAATCTTAAACATTTTTAGGCCAGGCACGGTGGCTCACGCCTGTACTCCCAGCACTTTGGGAGGCTGAGGTGGGTGGATCACCTGAGGTCAGGAGTTTGACACCAGCTTGACCAACATAGAGAAGCCCCATCTCTACTAAAAATACAAAATTGGCCTGGCATGGTGGCACTTGCCTATAGTCTCAGCTACTCGGGAGGCTGAGGCAGGAGAATCGCTTGAACCTGGGAGGCAGAGGTTGCAGTAAGCCAATATTGTGCCACTGCACTCCAGATCGGGAAACAAGAGTGAAACTCCGTCTTTAAAAATATATATATTTAGACCTTATGGGGAGATGGAGTTTGAGCAGGAAATATAAGGATTAAAAAGTTTATCAAGAAGACACTACTTCCAACATTACTATGATTACTGGCTAATATTTGTTATTAAATACCTTACCACATACAAGGCTCTGTGTTGTGTTCCACAGACTAGACACATTGTCTTCTTCAGTCCTCATAAATGCCTATGATGGAGGCTGCAGTAAAAAGATTTCCATTTTGCACAGATGGAGAGACTGAAGTTTATAGAGGCTGATTCGAGGCCACAGTCACACAATTAGTAAATGGCAGGGGTTCAAACTCAGGTTCATTTTCTAATCTCTATGCCACATGGAGAATGACATGTCTAGCAGAATATAAAATAAATTCCACAAGAATGCCCCAGAAGGCGGGGCTCAAGCTGCATTCTCCCCTAAGAGTGTATGACTTCTGAGCACTTTACGGCTACTCCAAACTGAGATGTGTGCTATAAATGTAAAATACCATCCACATTTTTAAGACTTTGTATAAAAAAGAATGCAAAATATCTCAATAATTATTTTTATGTCGGTTGCATATTGAAATAATATTTTAAATATGTTGGGTTAAATAAATTAAAATTAGTGTTACCTGTTTTTTACTTTTTTGTGTGACTGTTATAAAATGTTAAAATAGATATGTAGCGAACATTTGTGGCTTGTGTTATAATTTTATTAGACAGTGCTGGGGAGAGGCATTTGAAGAGTGGTAAGATGACTATAAGTTGAACTATTTGGTAAAGTATCACAGAAAAATCAAGACCTAAACTGAGTGTTGTGAAAGATGAGTGGCGGGGGGGCAGTAGCAGATTTTTCAAGTGGAAGGAAGAGCTAAGGAGAAAAGACAACCTGATTTCTGTTGGGAAATAGAGTGGAGGTCAGCAAAAGCTAAACCACAGAGTTTGTCTATGGTATCTGGACATAAATTAAAACTCTCATTTAGACTGATGTGTATAAACAGGAAATAGCTTTTATCGAATCTTCATTAGAGTCCTATTGTAATTCTATGGCAAAAGGAAGTAAACTATCAGTTTAAATAACTGTGCCATTTGGAGAATTGTTATTCTGTGAAATTATTAAATAAGACAGGTCATCAGAAATTTGAGATTTCAATTTGCTCGTTCTTGGAATATTTAAGTTTATTATGTCTAACTTGAATGTAGCATGCTAACAAAGATATTTCAGATGAAAGATTGTAATTCTGACAATAGGTTCTAGACCTAAATAGTGGTCCTAAATTTGTATTAAGCTTTTCTTATTTATAAAACATTACTCTAAGTTTGTCTTCAGTAGAGATGTCATGTTTGTGTATAAATATGAAGTTGAGGTTGACACTCCATGGGAAAGTTTATGGGTTTTGGAATCAAATACACCTGAGGTGCTATTCTGATTCTCCCACTTATTGGCTGGTTACTTAGGTGCTCAAAATTTAAATATCCTCAATCTGTAAAATGGGACCAAAAAAAAAAATCTATCTAGTAACATGGAAGTATAAGGGTTAAGTTTTTTAGAAAGGTAGAGAATTTGTAACCACCCAATTTATCAAGACAGAGGAATTGCAATGGCAAAAGAGTAATTCACGCAGAGCCAGCTGTGCGGGAGACCAACCAGAGTTTTATTATTACTCAAATCAGTCTCCCCAAGCATTCAGGAAGCATAGTTTTTAAGGATAATTTGGTGGTTATGGACTCAAGGTGGGGGGAGTGCTGATTGGTTGGACTGAAGATGAAATCACAGGGAGTCAAATGAGTTCTTGCTGACTTCTGTCCTTGGGTGGGATCGCTGAACTACCTATTGTTATTGGTGCAGAATTGCCCAGTCTCAGGTATGTCTTTATCAGCAGCAAGAAAAATGGACACATACAGTAAATTGGTACCAGTCGAGTGGAGCGTTGCCGAAAAGATACCTGAAAACATGGAAGCGACTTTTGATCTTGGTAACAGGCAGGCGTTGGAACAGTTTGAGGGCTCAGAAGAAGACAGAAAAATGTGGGAAAGTGTGGAACTTCCTAGAGACTTGTTGAGCCAGATTATCTGTCTGGGTGGTGTCATCTGCTGCATCGGGAGGCAGGGTCTGCAAAATATCTCAAGCACTGATCTTAGGTTTTGCAAGAGTGATGTTATTCCCAGGAGCAATATGAGAAGGTTCAGATTCTTGCAGCCAGAGGCTGCATGGCCCCTAAACCGTAATTTCTAATCTTACAGCTAATTTGTTAGTCCTACAAAGGTAGACTGGTCCCCAGGCAAGAAGGGGTTTTTTGGGAAAGGGCTATTATCAATTCTGTTTCAGAGTTTAAACTATAAATGAAATTCCTTCCCAAGGCTAGTTAGGCCCACACCCAGGAATAAACAGTAAGTTTAGAAGTTAGAAGGAAGTTGGGATCAGTTAGATCTGATCTCTTTTACTGTCATAATTTCCTCAGCTATGATTTTTGCAAGGGTGCTGATATAGTGTGGCCATGTCCTCACTTAAATCTTAACTTCAATTGTATCTCCCAGAATTCTGTGTTGTGGGAGGGACCCAGGAGGAGGTTATTGAATCATGGGAGTTGGTCTTTTCCATGCTATTCTCGTGATAGTGAATAAGTCTCACAAGATCTGATGGGTTTATCAGGGGTTTCCACTTTGCTTCTTCCTCATTCTCTCTTTGCCTGCTGCCATTCAAGTAAGATGGGACTTGCTCCTTCTTGCCTTCCACCATGATTGTGAGGCTCTCCCAGCCACATGGAACTGTCAGTCCAATTAAACCTCTTTCTTTTGTAAATTGCCCAGTCTCAGGTATGTCTTTATCAGCAGCATGAAAATGGACAAATACAGTAAATTAGTACCAGTCCAGTAGAGCACTGCTGAAAAGATACGTGAAAACATGGAAGCGACTTTTGAACTTGGTAACAGGCAGGGGTTGAAACAGTTTGGAGGGCTCAGAAGAAGATAGAAAAATGTGGAAAAGTGTGGAACTTCCTAGAGACTTGTTGAATGGCTTTGCCCAAAATGCTGATAACAATATGGGCAGTAAAGTCCAGGCTGAGGTGGTCTCAGATGGAGATGAGGAACTTGTTGGGAACTGGAGCAAAGGTGACTCTTGTTATGTTTCAGCAAAGAGACTAGTGGCATTTGCTCTGCCCTAGAGATCTATGGAACTTTGAACCTGGGAAAGATGATTTAGGGTATCTGGAGGAAGAAATTTCTAAACAGCAAAGCATTCAAGTGACTTGGGTACTGTTAAAGGCATTCAGTTTTATAAGGGAAGCAGAGCATAAAAGTTTGGAAAATTTGCAACTTAACTATGTCATAGAAAAGAAAAATCCATTTTCTGGGGAGAAATTCAAGCTGGCTGCAGAAGTTTGCATAAGTAGGAAGGAGTCTAATAAATACCCAAGATCATGGGGCAAATGTCTCCAGGCCATGTCAGAGACCTTCACGGCAGCCCCTCCCATTACGGGCCCAAAGGCCCAGGAGGAAAAAGTGGTTCCATGGGCCAGGTCCAGGGTTCCTGTGCTGTGTGCAGCCTAGGGACTTGGTGCCCTGTGTCCCAGCCACTCAAGTCATGGCTGAAAGGGGCCAATGTAAAGCTTGGGTTGTGGCTTCAGAGTGTGGAAGCCCCAAGCCTTGGCAGCTTCCATGTGGTGTTGAGCCTGCAGGCACACAGAAGTCAAGAATTGGGGTTTGGGAACCTCCACCTAGATTTCAAAAGATGTATGGAAACACCTGGATGCCCAGGCAAAAGTTTGCTGCAGGGTGGGGCCCTCATGGAGAACCTCTGCTAGGGCAATGTGGAAGGAAAATGTGGATTCCCTACTGGGGCACTGCCAAGTGGAGCTGTGAGAAGAGGGTTACCACCCTCCAGACTCCAGAATGTAGATCCACTGACAGCTTGTACTGTGCACCTAGAAAAGCTGCAGACACTCAACACCAGCCCATGAAAGCATCTAGGAGGGAGGCTGTACCCTGCAAAGCTACAGGGGCAGAGCTGCCCAAGACCATGGGAACCCACCTTTTTGCATCAGCATGACCTGGATGTGAGACCTGGAGTCAAAGGAGATCATTTTGGAGCTTTAAAATTTGACTGTCCCACTAGATTTCAGACTTGCATGGGCCCTGTAACTCCTTTGTTTTGACCAATTTCTCCCATTTGGAATGGCTGTACTTATGCAATACCTGTATCCCCATTGTATCTAGGAACTAACTAGCATGTTTTTGATTTTACAGGCTCATAGGTGGAAGGGATGTGCCTTGTCTCAGATGAGACTTTGGACTGTGGACTTTTGGGTTAATGATGAAACGAGTTAAGACTTTTGGGGGACCGTTGGGAAGGCATGATTGGCTTTGAAATGTGAGGCCATGAGATTTGGAGGGGCCAGGGGTGGAATGATATGGTTTGGCTGTGTCCCCATTCAAATCTCAGCTTCAACCATATCTCCCAGAATTCCCATGTGTTATGGGAGGGACCCAGGGGGAGGTAACTGAATCATGGGGGCTGGCCTTTTTCATGCTAGTCTCATGATACTGAATAAGTCTCATGAGATCTGATAGGTTTATCAGAGATTTCTGCTTTTGCTTCTTCTTCATTCTCTTTCTGCTGCCATCCATGTGAGACAGAACTCGCTCCTCCTTGCTTTCTGCCATGATTATGAGGCTCTCCCAGCCACGTAGAACTGTAAGTCCAATAAAAACTTTCTTTTTTAAATTGCCCAGTCTCAGGTATGTCTTTATCAGCAGTGTGAAAATGGACTAACACAGGTGGTTTCAAGTGCATTCAGCATAGTGCCTGGGATGTAGTGGAAGCTCAGTGAATGGCAGACATACCTATTCATACCCACCCCCAAAGGTACCTGGTATATGAACTTCAGACCTGATTTTTAATATAGTGACTGTGAATGCTGAATTGTCACGGGAAGGCATATGCAAACCTGTCCAAGTGACTGCCTAACTTACCACAGCACTGCCCAAGACCACTCTGTTCCTGGCTGTCTTTAGCAGTCTTTGGAATGCTCTGTTAATGGCAAATAAACCGAAAATGAATCATCTGTGTAATAAACAACAACTTCCTTTTCAAACATCCTTTAGCAAGATGTGAAAACAGTCTTTCAGAGTAGAAAGTATATCTCAAGACACTGGGCACATGCTGATTTGGTCTCAAGCCTAACCTTACAAAGCAATTCAACACAATCAGAAATTGGGTCATTCTATCAACCATAATGATTTCTTTGCTTTCAACCCTTCACACAAATGTAATAATCAAGCCAATTCTGAATTAATAATATACCCACTTCTGAAAGAGTAGGCTGCATGTTTTCATGATACTGATTCCTAAGGTAAACAACAGGCTGCTGAACTGTGAACCTTGAGAGTAAGGATCATCTTATCCATACTTAAATTCCCCAGCAACGATTAGCTCTTGTGCCAACCAAGTATTTCTTTGAATAAATGAACCAATGAATTAATGATTTGGTGAGAAAACTAACATGTTTTTACAAGCTTTTATGGGGAATGAGTCCACTCTAGTAAAGAGAACTGTCCAAGGAAAGAAGTGTCCATGGACCTCTGGAACAGTAATGTTTAAGCCTGGTTATAATTGGAAACCCAGAAGGAACATTTCAAAATTGCAGATATCCCCACCACTTGTTCTACCTTTGTATTTCTAAGATGGGGAGCAAAATATTTCTTCCAGACAATTCAGATAGTTAAACATACTTGGGACTCACTGTCTCAGGGAGAAGCAGTACGGGAATAAAGACCTTAAGACCAGGTGAAACTCTTTGAATCTCTCATTAGAATCCTGAAAATTGTTCATGCTGAGAGTAGGATAGTTAATGGGTATGTCAGGAAAGCAGATTTCAAATATTTTGAAGTAGTGATAAATAACTAGTTCCAAGCCCAAGAGAACGGGTATGAGTTTTTGGAATTCATTAGTCATCATAGACTTCTCAGGTAGATGTGTTTAAAGCAATAAAGACACTGATAAATGACATCAGTCAAGTCATTAGTGGGGCAGGCTTTTCTCTGGTGGTTTCTGGTGCCAAATTAATAAATGGAAAGTGAAACTTATTGAGGTAACTAGAAGCCAGACTGGCAACTGAGATGATTCTTTACTGAATTTGCTTAACCAAAAAGGAAGGAAAGGTACCAGTATGAAAGGATACTGAAGAAGTGAGGAACTGTAGCCATCATGTCTCTATTGAGTAGCAGAGTAGAACATGAGCATACATGTGTGGATATGTTATTTCACAAATCAAGAGGAAGGTGGGCAGTGAGACTTCACATGAACATCTCAATCTCAGAAGCTAGTGTGAGATAGATGCATGGTTGCACCCTCCTCATCTTAAGATCCTAGGTGAATTTCAGCAGCCTTCCCACACCTTGGGGTGCCGGTGTTGTCATCCTTAGCAGAAGCCCAGCCAATGTGAAAAAACCCAGATATCGAAGGAGAGAGATTCAATCTCCACTAGAGAAGCACTTACTCAGCTGATGTGACTTGACTTAGGGCTATAGGTGGGTCAGGCAACCCTATTAGCTCTCATTTCTAAAGACCTCATAGAAAATGACAATGACAGCTTAGAAATAGCCAGGAAGAGTTATCTGGTTGTTAACAGTAATGCCTGTGGGAATATACAATTCAAAAAGAATCAAAAGAAGGCAGGCAGGATAGACAGGGTGGCAAGGATGCTCAGTGGTAGCTGGCTGACCTGGATTTGGTTGGACTTCATGGATTTTAATTCCTGTCCTGCCTTTTGCTGGCTGTATGAGCTTGGAAAAGTTAACTTTTTGAGCCTGTCTTTCATCTCAAAAAGGGAACAAAGAGTGTCTAACTCATAGGGCTGTCATGGAGGTTAAATGAAGTAATTATTGTAAATTTCATAGCTGAGTGACTCCCACCTCTTGGCTCAGATATATAATCACGGTCTGTTCAGCATCTGCTGGAGGCATACGTAAATGGCAAGATCTGTTTTGGATAGGTAAATAAACACACTTTGTCTAAAGGCTGAGTTACCACTTAAGACAGGGTGACAAAGAGTTTCATTCTTGCTCATTCTTTAAAAGCTGAAATGAAGAAAAACACCAAAGAAGCTGACTTCATTGAGATCAGCTTTTTTGGCCTGAGTTTGGTCCCTCATTCTCCCGGATACATGCCATGTAGCCATGAGAAGTCAGTCATCTGTGGCACCATAAATCCATATCTAATTTGTGTCAAATGTGTCAACAAGTTAACAAAAAGACAGCGAGGCTGGTACTTTTGGCACTCACAGTCTCTCTGGCAGCTAATTTACAAGCTAAATTGAATCATCAGCACCCAATTAAATTTCTTCTGCATCATGGCACAAAATGCTCATTTTTATTTTCCTGATGAAGAAGGGGAAATGGGGAAGATTGGGAGAGCCATCACATTCTCATCCATGTATTTCCTTGAATTAGAGTATGTTTCACTCTTCAATTCATCTAGTTTCCCCAAGTCTAGTGAAGGAAACGTTATAATTATATTTCCTGGTTGCCTACATATTTATCCCTTTTGCTATAATCTTGGTTACTCATTAAACTCCCACTGACTCTATCAAGGTTAAAAAACTTATCTGCACAGATCCCAATATCCACTGCAGTCCCCAAGCACCCATGAGCCAGCAGATTTTGCACAGAATCTCATCCAGAGAAGGGGTTTATCATTTCTGGATGGGACCTGCCAATGAAATATTAAAGGAAATCTCTGTAGTCTCAACAACCACCACCAGAAATCATCTGTTCTGTCTAGCTGGGACAAAAGGGAAAATTATTCCTCCTGGAAAGAAGGTTACCAAGTAAGAAGCAATCCCACCCAGCTGCAACTTCCAAAGTCCTACTGCTGGCACCACTGGTCGTCTGTCTCAAACCTGCTCTGCACCCTCATACTCTAGCTAGGCAATAAAGACAAGTTGAGAGCACCCTCGCCAACACCAGATCCAATTTCATTTCTGTCTGGATTCTAATTTGTAACCACATTTCCTGTGTACAACCTCACTTTTGCCCTTTAGATTTGATGTTCAAGATGAAAGCATTCCAGACATAAGTCCTTCCCTCAAAAACCATGACTCAAGGTTTTGCCTCCAGCTTTTCCAGTTTGGTCTGCCTTAGGGATGTTTTCAGTTTGGACTCTTCCAAATCAGACTCTGAGTCATGGATTTGGGCACAAGATCACCTCAGAAAGCACTGTAAGTGGAGGAAGAAAATCCAATGAGAAAGCATATGTTAATAAATAAGTTAGTGTTGTCAGCAGCTTGTAGTCAGTCCCATAGGCATCATGCAAGAGATGCTGTGGAGGCAACTTAGCGTTGTTTCACAAATGAGTGAAAAATCCAGGGAGTTGACCTACAAGCCCCCATCTCTCCTCAGTAGTTGCTTCTGTAGGATGAACCCTCCTGGGACATCCAGTCTGACCTATAGGCAGGATATACACCACGACCAGAGAAAACCTTCAGGCAGGGGAGCTCAGGAGGCCAGAGGATATCTGTATTGACCTTCCAGTGTGAAGGGACAGAGCCAGGCACCAACAGTCTGCAATAAGGACATTATCATCCCAGCTCAAAATGAGCACAATCTGATTGGTCATCAGTTAATGGAGTCAACCAATCAGAGCTGGTGTCATGGTGGTTAGCATGCCCTTCCAAGAACACTCAGACAAGAGTATCAGATGAATGTACCGAACTAAATTAACAGGTCACAAAACCTCAGCTGCGGGTTAGAGTTTGTCTATTGTGGGGATGGCAAGTAATGGCTAAGGAATGCCCATTAAATGCCAAGCAATGCACAGAACTTTCCATAGGTTATTGTGTTTAATTTTTACAATGACATTGTAAAGTAGATCTTTGTATTCTCATTTTACGAGGAAATTGTCAAAGTTTGGACAAGCTAACTAATTTACCAAAAGTTATCAGTAAGTCCTTAAACAGGGGCTGTGACAACCACCCACAAAGCCCTCCCCTATTTGCAAGACCACAGCCTTCTTGCTCCCCCTAAAGCAGGATTGGCCTACTGGGGAGATGGAACCAATAGTCTGCACTGTCTGCAGGAATTTGGGGGACTTTGGGTAAAACACCCCCACCCCCACCACTACACATGTGAAATATCTTCATTCCTGGACTGTAACCGACGTCTGAAATTCCACAGTCATCAATTCATTCTTCTGGGACAAGCATAAAAAGACCATATAACCCTCTTGGGAGGTATAACAAATGAATTCATTAGACTCTGAGCTAACCTAGGGCAAGAACCTTATGATTCATCATTTTGTCTTCAGTACCTAGCATAGAGCTTGGTGCGTTAAAGGGTTCTTAGTATTTGCCTGTTGAATAAATGAATAAACCTTGGTGTAAATGAATTTAGGAAATACATAAAAGTAAAAAGTCTAAATATAAAGACAGAAAAGAATAAACGATGCAGGCAAAGAGAACCTGCAATTTTCCCTATTTCCCATTAATCCTATTAGTCTAGGAATCTGTATATAAACGTGCTTTTCGTAATCAGCACAGCCAATACTTACAGGCTCCCTGCTACTTTCCCAAAGTCTTCCTGCATCTGTTTACCTGTTAAGGCCTTAATCGGGTCCAGAATCCCCTCTAAAGTCAATACTCAGAGGAAATCAACTTTATCTGCTTTCTATTCTGCTGTATACTTATTTCCTGCTTAGCACTGGCCCTAACGGGATGAGATAAGCTATACAAGTGAGATTTTCAAAACTGAGTGGCTGATCTTCTTCTAAAGAAAGCTTGAGATGATCAGAAAATATTCAGAATTGCTGTTTGCTAGAGAGGTCATAGGAATACATGACACTCAAGAAAGATAGACATTAAACCCTACCCTTTTCCACAAGATGAGTGTGTTCAAGGAAAAGAAACCCCACCCTTTAACTCTACCTTGGAGGAAAAGGGTTTCTGTGGTCTCTCTTAAATCTCGGTCCAAATATTCTCCTTTATTATAAACTTGAAGGCTATATTGCTTTTCTCCATAGGGTCTTGGGGGATTTTATAGGGACAACACAGGGACAATAAAATGTTCCAAGTTTCTACCTACCAGATGTATCTCTGTCTCTTTTAGATCACCCAAAAACCTCAGCAGGCCACAACTGCTAGTGGGTAAATTCTAAACTATGACGCATGTATCAGGTTATTTTATTCTAGTCAGAACAGTTCTATGATTCCTTCTAATTCTCAGACATAGCATTACCAGCGGTAAAAATAATTTTACAAATTAAACTGAACCAGCAAATGACAAAGAAGGGACTTAAGCCTCAAATTGTGACTCTGAATTTAGTGCTTTTCTACTACATCAAACTGAGGGCTGTATGGCAATGGGAGTGTTAAAGGATAATCATTTTTTAAATACAGCAAAATCATGACTCATGTACAAATATAAATGAACACATGCCAAAGATTTTATTTTTAGTCCAGTTAATAATGAGAGAAGCATTAAGATATTCTGCACGGTTCAAAAGGGAAGTCAAAGAACAGACATATATTACACATGTAGGCATTCAGAAACGATACATTTTCTAATACATGCAACACTGACCTCTCCACAAGAAGGAAATCAAATGCATCTTCACGGGACAAAACCATTTGCATTTCTATGATCAGGAATCATTTGCATCACTATCTGGTCTCCACAGGTTTACCTCTCTCTCTACAGAATTGCAAAACAGTGAAAGACAGTAAAAGGCACAGGCCCCTGTATAATCAGATAACCCTGGAAGGATCCTCAAGACAACACACAGGTCCTATTAATATCAAAAGGACACCAAGTAACATTTTGCCCATTTCAATGTCTTTAAGAAATTTTCCTGGTGGCAGTGTGACATGGGATGAGATACCTCTGAAAGGCTTAGTTAAAAGGACTATCTAGCTAGAAGCCCTTTTAGTCTCTTTCCCAACCTGTGCTATTCTCTACCCGAAAATGTGAGTCTGGATCCCATCCCAGGGGACCCAGTTTAGGGAACTATGTCTAAATGGGAGAGAAGAGATGCTGTGGAGGCCTCTAGCAACCATAGAAACCTCAAGCTGCAATTCTTTACACAGTAAAAGCACAATGATGAGCTTCCCCACACTCAAAGAGTTACTGCCAAGGACTAATCATTCAGCTAGAAAGGGAAGAAACCACCTCACCAGGAAGCTGGGCCAGCTGATGACCCACTCACAGAAGCAGTGCTCAAAGAATGAAAACTAACTTACAGCAATTTTTCATTGTGAGCCCAGAACTCTGTGCTTTCTTCCTTCCCTGTACATTTGGATGTATATATAAAAATTAAACATTTACTGAACACTCAAGGTATTCATCAGTAGGCTAGGCTTGGCAGAGGGTACGGAAGGAGGGGAAGGAATATTTCAGATCTGGCTATATGTATAACATAGAGCAATGTAACACATTGTTAATCTGAGGATGAGGTTGTATAAAAACATTTTAGGGGATGTTTAAAGGAGTGCAAGATAAAGGAAACCTAAGATGGTATCAGGGAATACTGAAGAGTGGCAGGAGTAGACACTACAGCTGGGTATTGAAGGATAGGTAAGAGTTAGCCGGGTCAAGGAAGCTGGGGAGACAGCATTCCCCTGCTAGAGAACTGCTATAATAGTTGCAAATAACTTTGAGTTAGAGCATAGCAAACTCCAGTTAATCTCCCTGGATCTTGCTGCTTTGGCTTAGAAAAACTAGCCTGATTTTTTCTTCTTAAGTCTCTATATAGACTATTACCTACATCTTGTCCAATGCAGAAATGGCAGCAATTAAATGTATGAAACTAGTTAACATGAGGATTTATGCCACCAGCATGAATGCAGTTGCATGATGGACAGAAGAGGATACTGGAAAAAAATCCGTCCTAAATCTGAAAGTCAGAGAGGTTTCCAGGTCAACGTAGAAGCAGAGAGTGAGACTATCATAGCGAATACTATAATAGATGAGACAATATGTAACACCTTTGATCCAGGGTCTGGCACTTTCTAAGCCTATAGTAATTGCTAGCTATGAGATTCTCTAACTTGCTGCCTCTCTGAGTTCTTAATTTAGTAGCAAGAAGAGAATCCTGGAAACTTATCTGATTCTATTCAGTATCTATTGGAGCAATCACAACATTTGATATCAATCATTTGGTAGATCTTATCCACACTGTACAATCAAAAAAGAGAGAGAGAGAGAGAGAAAGAAAAAATCATTAGTAAGACAAAGTCTTTCCCTTATTTTCATCCATCCAGAAGGTCACAAGTCAATGTTGTTCATTTCTATATTGTAAAATCATTGTAGATGACTCCACTAATGAGATGCTTTTAAAAACAGCAGCTCGTGAATTTCATGGTGCTGTGTAAAGGACTTTTATGAGGTTATTGGCTTTCTGCAAAAAATCACTTTAGTTATACATCCTAAATGTAATTGTAAACACTCAGTGAGGATATTTAACCTTAATGACACTTGAGCAGGGGAAAACAGAAAGATGATGACCTCCCTCAAGAAAAAGTTTAAGGTATGAAATGGGAAAGGTTTTGTTTGCTAATTAAACAGAATGGATGTACTGTTCTACCTGGAGTCAGAATCCTCTGGTGGTTAAAAATACAGGTTTGGGGGATCTATGCTAGCCCACTGACCTCAGATCATAACCTTTGTTTTTTTTTTTCTTTTTAAGATCTTAACTTCTTTAAGGCAATTTTTTTATTCTCTATGGCATGAGGATCATGTTTAACAATTCTCCGGCTTAATTCACTTAAATGAGCGCCTAAATGGAAAGTGTTTGGCACACAGGTGATAAATAAATTGTAACTATTGTCACTACATCATATATGTACACTATGTGCCAGGATCACAGACTCTTTACCATGTCCCTTCATGGGCATTAAAAGTCACTGAGCTTCCTTCTGGAGAATTCGTGCAATCAGAAGTATCTCAGTGAAAGCTGGGATACTGTGGCAGATAATCAAGGCCTCTAAGTGTAAACTACAAAGGAAGATTTCCCTCAGGATTTGCATATAGTTACTTTGTTTTGGGTCTATACACAAGAGGATTTTGTAAATAAGATCTATGGCTGGAGGGCTCAAGCATGATTGAAGGAGCAGAGAGTTCCCTCCAAAAGTGTCTTTTCCACACTTACTTTTCAGTACTCTATCTGGAGTGCAGTTTGGAAATTTCCATTATGCCACCTGAAATCTGTTTTGCCACAGGGATAAAAAAAAATAGCATAGCTTATTTGAGATGATGGTTTACAATCTATTGTTTTTAATTAGACAGGCTGTGGAGGAGAGTACAACAACAAAAAAGCACTCATCAAAAACAAAGTTCAGACACCCTCTTCCAGGATATGTGTTGACTCATACGGACATATACACTCCCCTCACCCGCAGACCATGACTTCATTGCTTGACATTACACGCAGGATGACAGTTGTGAAGTGTGTGTGTGTATGTGTGTGCGTGTGTGTGTGTCTATGCATGTCTTTTTTTTTTTTTTTTTTTTAATACTGATGCAGATAAGTTAGTCAAAGTTTGTTTGGGGAAAAAAATAAAAACATAAGATAATTCTCACTCCATCTATATTTCAAAGTAAATCCCCAGGCAAAATGAGTCAGTTCTTCAAAGATGTTTTCCATCAAAGGGCATTCTGAGATTCCAAGACAAGTTTTACTGTGGAATCCCAAACAGATCAATTAACCACCTTACTAGAACTTTGTAGTCAGTTGTCCTCCAGTAACTGGGGGTTTATGCCCCTGCTAATGAACTTGGAAAATCTGCTTTAGACTCCCAAGCATCCTCAAGCTGGCAATGCTCTTAGAATTTACCTGTCCAATCCCCTCATTTTACAGATATGGGGCCAAACTCTTATATCAGGCAGGATGTTTGTGACAGAAACCCCCAGCTCAGACTGGCTTACAGCAGAAAGGACATCTTTATCAAGTAACTGAAAAGTCCTGGGTAGTAGTTTTCAACATAGCTTGATCAAAGTAGTTAAACAGTATCATCTGAATAGCCCTTTCAACCCCTCATTCTATTTGTGTCTGTACTGCCTTAGTTTTATAGATTCTCTCTCTGAAGAAACAAAAAGGGCTGGCACGACCTCCTGCTTATGTCCAGAAAGCCGTGAACTTCAAGAGAAAGAAGGCTCCAGAGTTCCAACAAATACCCTAGAACTTACATTCATTGGTTAACCTGGGTCATATATCCATGTGCTCTGAACATGGGATGGGTGGAACATGCTGGTGGGCAGACCTCAGGTGCACCCCAAAATCATGGGCCAGAGAGGAGGCAGCAGTCACCAAAGGAAAACGTGGCCACTCTCACCCTAGAAAAGGGATGAGTGGATATTGAGACAAAATCAATAGGTGTTTATTGCAGTTAATGAGAAGGGCTGTGGCTTACCCCAAAATCACACACAATTAATGGAACGCAGATCTCTTGCATTATGCTGTATTGACTTTTGACCCACAAGAGTCAAATCATTATTCAGAGGAACCAGAAAATTGCTTCTTTTTAATTCAGCAGATTCATATCAGGCTACCTGAATAACATGTAGCTACATATTATCAACTGAGAAAATATATAATGGCAAATGCTACTGCGAATTCAGCAATACCTTTCAAATAATTATAAATGACAAAGGCATCTACACACATTTGAAAAATCATCTTTCAAGTATGTGCCAGGACACCTACTTGCACAGTTTACAGACAATTCTTTGTGCCCACATGGATTTTTCAGCACCTCGCTGGGTTCACTGCTTAGAGAATCATTGTTTTAATCCAACTCCTAACCTTGCCAAAAAAGAAAGCAATGTTTTTGGTAAGACTCAAGCAACTATCATTCTGAGAGACCACTCTGTGGTAGAGATAGAATTTGAGACAGATGCTGTGGGAAAAGTACGATCACAACATTGACAAGGAGCAGGCTTCCTTCTATTTGGTAGAAATAACAGGATAGCAGCCTGGGTGGTATAGAGAAGTGGGCTAGGGACAGTAGTAGGCTGAATTCTGCGGAGTCAGGAAATTGGCTTCTGACCTCTGTTTCCATATATCTATTGAAGGTGTGTCTCTATAAAGTATTCAATGGGAGGGCGGTTAAGATCTTTAAATTGGCAGATAAAAGGATGAACATACAGATAACCTATAAAGAAATAAAATCCTTGGCTCTCTTAGGAAACCAGATCCCCCCTGAATCTGTTTGTAGAATTACAATAAATTCATTTCACAGTATCAGTCTTATAATGAAGAGTAGCCATTTCAGGCTCCACTGAATCTCCTTCGGGTAATGAGCAGAGCATCAACCTCCTTGTTACCATTGTACCCAGAAAAGAAAGGAAAGACTGAGTGGGGAATGCTGGCCAGGGCAGCAGAAGCTCATAGCCCTACTCTTATTCTGATGAGGCAACTTTCTTGGTACTATGTCATCAAGTGAACAAGAATTTGTTACTTCAAAAGGTTGCCAAATTGTCAAAACTATTCCAGACCTCAAGGTCCCTACCAGATGTTGGTACCATGAATGTCAGCCATATGACCAATATCAGCCCTGCTGCTCTTCTGCCTTCTACTCTTTGTATTGGCTATTTGAATGGTCGACCACTGGACCATGCACTTGACTGACAGAAAAGCCTATGCTCTTTATTATAGGGAAAGTTGGGGGAAAGAAAATGAAGTAAATTCAGAAGTAATGAAGCCAGAGACCACTTTAAATACATTCTCATTTAACTCTCCCAAATACACTACATCATAGGCATTATTGCCTTCATCTGAAGAATAAGGCTCAGAGAGACTGAGAGACCTACTTAAGAACACACAGGCCAGGCATGGTGGCTCACGCCTATAATCCCAGCACTTTGGGAGGTCAAAGTGGGAGGATCACTTGGGGCCAGGAGTTCAAGACCAGCCTGGCCAGCATGGTGAAACCCCATCTCTACTAAAAATATAAAAATTAGCCAAGCGTGGTGGGTCATACCTGTAATCCCAGCCACATGGGAGGCTGAGGCACAAGAGTCACTTGAACCCAGTAGCGGAGGTTGCAGTGAGCCAAGATTGTGCCACTGCACTCCAGCCTGAGCAACAGTGAGACTCTCTCTCTCTCTCTCTCAAAAAAAAAAAAAAAAAAAAAAAAAAAAAAAGAACACATAGCTTGTAGTGGTGGTGTTGAGAGTCAAGACCCTATATCCAAAGTCCATGAACTTTCTAATATATTACACAACTTTGACAAATCAGGACATGGTGTAGCAGGGGTGGCAGAATGGCTTTTTCTGTTATTACTCCATGGCTATTAAAGTGAGAAATACAGGGATTTTGAATAATTAGAGAGCCTTACTCTGCACACCTCTCTCTCCTTAGACTTAGATCTAACTGTAGATGATCATTTATCAACCCATTTCCATCCAATTTAGCTTAAGCTCACCTATGGATCTCCTATAATGTGCTAGCCACTAAGGTACTTAATCTCATTTAATTCTCACATAAACTAAATGAAGTAGGTAGCAATTTTCCTTATTTAATATTGGAAAAAAATCTAAGGAACAAATAAATGAAATAACTTCCCTAACGTCACACAACAAGAGGGACAACGTAGGATTCCTTCCAAGTCTGGTTCTAAGCCCTAGCTCTCCCCTGAATGTCGGATGCCCAGCCTTGCCTAGTATCTCATGGCACCATTACCACCAGCCATTTTGTTCCAAAACCTCCTGCCACAGAGTTTCAATTAGGCTCTGGAGGGTCACTGCCAACCAAACATTCAAAAGCCTCCTTCCTCAATTATCAACTTTCCCAAACAAATGGAAACTTCAGTAGGATCCCTCTTTGTTCAAGGTACTTGCTGCCAAAGAGCAATTGGGTATTCCCTATAAAGCCAAGTGGCACTGAAGTTGCCAGCTGTCACTAAACATCAGATTCCTTCTTGGGGTCCTAGCACCCTGACAAGCTAATTTTCAGGTGTTTAAATCAAGTGTTGAAAGATTTCAAAATTAACCCCGCTCTGCCTTTGGCAGCATCGTTTCTCTTCCTGCTGACGCTGCCTCTGCTCCACTTCATCTGCTCAAATTATTCCCAAGCCCTAGGCCTTCAAGTCTAAGGAACCCACATCCATTTAGCATGGCCAGTGTAAGCACGGTCAGGGAGGTCAATCAGCTGCAACAGAACATGTGTTGTGCATTTCCAAGCCAAAAGCACGTTTGACTATAGACTGGTTTATTTGCCATGAACTATGAATCTCTATTATTGTCTTAAAAAAAAAAAAAACAGAGAATGTAAAATTAAACCTTATAGTCCCAAATATCTCTGTTCCCCTTTTTCGGCTGAAAGAGTTAAAAATTAATTATAACTTCTCCAATTAATTTCGAAAGTTTATATTCACAGCTAAGCTTATAACCTTAAAAACTGCATTTATGGAGTTCTCTAGGTTATAAAGCAACCCTGTAAAAAAGCTTAAGGTAACACAACCAGTAATAATTACGATGTAAAGCAGAAAAATGATTTTCTTTGCTCCTCGTTTTAGTACTGTTTCCTTTGGGTAACATTGCCCTTCAAGTATTCTCCAGAGAGTTTGGAGGTTCACCAACTGAAGCTCAGAAAGCTGGTGCTCAAGAACTGAAAAAAAGAAATACACCTCCAGAGCAAATTCTGACCTCCTGAAAACCTAGTCCAGCTTGCCTGGCCAATCTTACAATTTTAACAAACATTAACTGGTTGTCTATCATGTGCTAGCACCAGATGCTATAAACACAGAGTTTAACAAAACAGTCTTTGGGGACTCACAAACCCAAATTGTTGGGGGCTCAACGATTACCTCTAGAAATCCTTGCTGTTAGAGGAGGCTGTACAATTCCTGTAGAAACTCAAAGGAGGAATAAGAGGGAAGAGAGGGAAGAATGGCACTCCAGATAAAGGAAAAGTATGTACAAAAAGTACATATATTGGGGGAACTATGTGTGATAAAGAAGTTGGAATGAAGAGTGATAAAGGGAAGCTAGAAACGTAAGCAGAGAAGATCCTGAAGAATCTTGAACATAATATTTGAACATTATTCTGAAGGCACTGGAAACCAATTCCAACCATTGAAGAAATTTGAAATTATTTAAATTGTATTTTAGAAAAGTCCTTTTGATGGCAGAGGGAAAAACAGATTGGGTAAGAATAAAGATGGGAAAACCATTTAGGAAGTTATTAAAATCATCCAGAGTTTTTAAATGTGTTTTCAAAACCATTATTCTAAAGTATTCAGAGGGGAAGACAGAAAGGTAAGAGTTGAGAGATGTTTAGGAGAATGAATGATGAGGAATTCATGATAGATTAAAAGTAGGGGCTAAAAGGAACAAAGGTCAATACATGACTCCTGAGTTTCTGATTTTGGTTTTTGGAAAGAGTGATGCATTCTCTGGGGAAGATCAGACTGAAGAGGAAGGTAAAGAGTAGACTTTTAGAAATGTCAAGTCCATGAATCATCAGATGAAGATGTTTAAAAGATCTGTGGATGTATATGTCTGGATTCCTAGATGGAGCTAAGGATTAGAAGATCACAGGACGTGGTAAGTAGTTGAAGCCAAAGGTAAAGATGGCATTATCCACTGAACCAGTATAGAAATAAACAGATTAAACCCTAAGATACAGCAGCACCCAAGTCATGCAGACGTCCTGGAAATCAAGGACACTAAAAGGCAGAAAGTAGGAAAGGTCAATATTGAGCTAAATTTGATCATTTCATTTAACACCAGAAAGTGACTATTAAACTTTAACGAGTTCCTCTGAAACTGGGTCTAGTTAAATGTGGGAATAAACAGTAGAAATGGCTTTTTTCTTTCTTAGAAGTAGATTATTTCTTTTTATAAAGGCAAAGGGTTTCAATTGTTTATACACAAAAATATCTATTCGTATTTCACTATGTAAGTCTTAGAGTCAGAGGCAGAGAACAAGGCTCTTTGTCTAAAATCATCCTGTTGCTTCTATAAGCTTCAATTTTTTTTCATAATTAACTCTCTCCTAGATGCCTGTATTAGTTTGTTTTGTGTTGCTATAACAGAACTGAGGCTGAGTCATTTCTTTATAGAAAAGAGGCTTATTTGGCTCATGATTCTAATGGCTGAAAGTTCAAGATCGGGCATTTGCATTTAGTGAGGGCCTCAGGATGTTTCAACTCCTGGTGGAAAGTAAAAGGGGAGTGGAAAGTGAAACAGAAGTGGGAAGTTACAAAGAGAACATGCAACAGAGGAAGCGAGGGACAGAGAACAAGGAAATCAGATTATTTCACAAACCATTCTCACAGGGACTTAGCCTCACAAGAGTGAGAACGAACTCACTCCATTCTCAAGAGAGTGAGAATTCACCTATCCCTGGAGGAGGGTATGAATCTATTAATGAGGGATCCACCTGCTCTTTCACAACCTAAACATCTCCCACTAGGCCCCACTTTCAACACAGCCACATTGGGGATCAAATTTCAACATGACTTTTGGGAGGACAAACCACATCCAAACCATGTATGGCCCAATTACAAATGCCACTTTAAAAAACAGTACCCAAATACAAGTTGATGCTCTATGTAGTCCTGTCTAGAGAGTGTTGCATTCAAAGAAACACAGTCTAAGAACCATAAATATTTTAAAAGTAACAATTACTAAAGAACATGAAAAGGAAGAGTTCATAATACTCATGATTTCTTTAATGCTTTTCCAACTCTCTTTCTTTCTTGCTCCACCAGCTGCTTCAGAAACTCCCACTCTTAGCTTCACACTTTTTCCCTGAATCCCCAAAGCCCCAGAATCCCTGCTCTCCTCCCCCTGACTCTTTGGGTTGGGAACTAGCTGCAGAGGCAGGGCTCACACCGAGACAGAGAGAGACAGAGACAGAGACAGAGACGAGAGAGAGAGAGAGAGAGACAGTGAGACACAGAGAGACTAAACAAAGATTAGCCTCTCTCAAAGTCAGTAGTGAGGAGTTCAGAAAAAACTGTGAAATGCAAGTTTTAATAAATTTTATCCCAGCTACACATATGTGACTTTGAACTTTTTAAAACACACTTGTGTTGTATTCTCAGATGATCTTCAAACCACCACCTCTATAAGACTGATGGAGCTGATATCAGTGTCTCCATTTCTAGACAAGAAATCTGGCATTGTAAGTGCACTTCATGCATAAACAACAGAACTTAAATCCATGGAATAAGAGTATGGGGAGAAATGAACTCCACATTCTTAATTTTTTGCTACCGCTTTAGCCTAGGCATCTCCTGTAGACTCAGCCAGTGATCTTAAATATCACTTTTATGCTTTAATTTTTTATGTCTACAATTTTTGTTGAAATAACACCATTTTGTGCCTCTGCCTGACAGACAGCTTGCCCCAACCCATCATCTGCCAGATGCACAAATTTAGAAAGAAATGCTAGAAACCTAGCCCCCTTCTCTTCAAAGATAATTAAGTATGAATTATTCAGGAATCCTGTATTACTGAGCAGTATTTGGGAGGCAATTTTGCTCAGCCCCTATTTTTCCTCATGGTACCAAACAAAACTCAATCTTATACCGGATATGTTATTTCATCTATTCTTAACTTTCAAACTGTCTTAATTGAAAGGCAAATCAAAAATTTTTTTTATTTTCATGGAAGAAAATCATATATCTTCATCAGATACTAGTTTCTATGTTATTGTGCTTAGATGAGCAGAGGGAATAGACAACAGCTTAGTAACAGCAGTTCTTCACATGGCATTTGGGCAGCAACCTGGATTCTTTTTCTGGCAGTTAAGTCAGGGACCTGAGTTGGAAATAAGTGCTGAAACCTTATTTATTTTGCACATCTTAGGGAAATATCCCTGTAAAATTAAAAACACTATTGGCAGCAGGTGCATGCTCAGATTGTAAGTGGTGCCGTTAATTTACTCTAATTAATTAATTACAGTAATGCCTCGGTCTACAGGGAATTTCCCTAGAACGAGAAATGGAATGGTAAAAAATTGCTCCAAAGCTGCTTCATCACTCACATTGGAGGAAGTTCACCTTCGAATGGCTGTTCTAGGTAGTCTAGAGAAAAGGGGAAAGGAGGAAATCACAAGACACCCCCAGGAGGAGCTGGTATTCCAGCGGTACTCAGAATCCATCAGAACACCAGGAGGGTTTGTTAAAACCTATAGTGCTGGGCCCTGCCCCCAGAGTTTCTGGTTCCATTGTAACAGGTTCCTAGGTGATGCTACTACTGCTGATCCGGGCACCACATTTGAAGATCTGTGGTCCTAGACAATTAGCCCACAGAGGAGGAGGTAGAGTGGGCTCTGGAATCAGCCAGACCTGGGTGTAAGGTCCAGCCCAGTTAAGTGTGAGACCCTGTGGAAGTACCTTAACCACTCAAGGAGACAGACTGCCCATCTGCAAATGGGGATAAGAGCAAGTCTGAGAAGTGCTGCTGAGAAGAGGCCCACAGAGTCTGATACAGTGTGTGGTGTTTAGCAGGCTCCACACAGATGTGACTGGCATCAACAGCAGGCACAAAATCCCATCTTCTCTATGCACTCAGGCAAAGCCCTCATCCACGTAAAATAAGCAAAGGACACGAATGTGCCCTGAATGTTCTTTCTGTGCCTCTTTGGGTCTACTTTGCTTTCAAAAGCTCTGTTTAAAAATAAAGACTGGCACCCTATGCAGGACAAAATACAACATAGAATAATAATGACAGTAGCTGACAGCTAAGGAGCACTTCTGAGATGCCAGGTGTATCACATCACGAGACTTATCATGTTGACATTTAAACTTCCTAACAACCATGTAAGATAAAAAGCACCATCATTCCTGTAACAGGGTAACTGAAGGGAAACTGAGTCTCAAATAGGGTTAGTAACTTGCCTGGCATCAACCCAGCAGTGAGTGGCAGAACTGGGATTCAAACTGAGATTGGTCTAACTCCAGAAATCCGGAGCTAGCCATTCTGCTGTGGGCTTACTTAGGAAGGTGACAAGGATGATATTTTGCATTTGCTCAATGCTTTCTAGCTTCCACAATATGCTCATCTCTATCATCATGACTGTCCTCTCACCACCGTAAAGAAGAGAAACAAGGTAAGCATTACTCTGTCCACTTTACAGACTCAGGGAGATAACAAGTAGCGCAACTGGGACTCAGCTACAGATTCTGATGCTCACTGCACTATCCTGTCATTACCTCCAGACCAGCCTCGCTGGCATGATTAAATATGAATCTGCCTTCTCAGGAAGGAGCAGTCAGCTGGCCATAAGCGTAGGCAGTAAATGCTGGTCCCTGTCATCATGCAGTGAAAGACTGGAGATCCAGCATTACTAGTGGAGTACATGGGAAATAACAGCCCCTGGGTTTTATTTCTGACTTACATGACTTACTTGGTGTATACCCATGAACAAACCATTTAACATTTCTGAGTAACCTTATAAAAGCCTCAGCAGCTTTATGAGTATCTGTGGGAGTAACGAAAGATGGAAGAGGAAAAGAAATGTCAGAAAAGAGAATGAGATTAAATCCCATTAACCCTCCATCCCACTCATACCAGTTCAAGGATTTACTCACACCTATTATAACAGAGGGTGGTATTCTCTAATCCCACACACCAGAGGTAGATTAAAAAGTGACACAGCTTGGGAATAGGAATAGTTATTAAGAGAAAGGACAGAAATAACAATATGAGAATCTATTTTGTATTGGTACTCTGACATGGGGCTTTACATATATTTGCATATTTAATTTTATCCTTCTAAATAGCACCTTAGGAGCAATATGAATGTTCCTGTTTTACAGGTGAGCTTAGAGAAGTCAAGTTACCCAGTAGGACATAAGTACAGAGCTGTTCACTTCCTACAGCCTCTTTCCATGAGAAACCCCATCAAGGTTAGGACAGAAATAAGCCTGGCACCCATTCCTACCAGTGATGTGTGTAGCAGGCTCCCTGCTCATTATCTACATCTCTTCCAAATTCCATGTTGCATAAGGTCACCCTGAGAGCTTGAAACCATCCATGTGGGAATATTTACACTATAGAAATCAGCAGGGCTTCCTCTCCTCTCTTTCCTTCCCCACCCCTAGCCAGTTTATCAACACACTACTGCTCCCATCCTCCCTCTTATATTTCTTTTCAGTTAAGGTTTGTCTCCTACCAGGCAACAGACAGGTTGCAAGGGACTAAAACACTTCCTAAAATTTCTGGGAAGAAAACTAAATTTGCTTTGATCAAATATTGTGTTGACTTCGAGAGAGACTTTGTTCCTTTCCCTTCTTTACCCGGTGGATGGTGTTCATGATCCCCAGTGCGCAAGCAGAGCATGAGTGTTCTGGATACATGGTTCCATTTGTTCAGTTTGACCTCTTCAGATTCCACAATGAGAGTGGAATTATAGCCTTAGGACCAAATAAAGTGAGTCCATGAAAATGTCAAGCAGCAAAAACAAATAAAGGAATCTTCACTTACATCTCCAGGATATTACTTTCCAGGGGTTGGAAAGAGCCCTCCCCCCTGGGCTCATGAAAACAAACGGATCTTGTCAATATTGATCCTGAAAGGCTTTGTTTCCTTCTGTGGTTGGAAGCAGAAAAATTCCTGGGAGGTCCGTCCCCCTCTGTCTCCTTAGGACTCCATTTTCCTCTCAGAAGGATGATTAAACTAATCCAAAGAGGCCTTTACTTTCTCTTGCCTTTAAATTGTCCTTCACACTCCACATACTGCCTGGGGCTCATTACGGGCTTCCTGTCTGACGCTTCTTTCTCAGCCCTTCACAGATATTAGGATACAAGAAATGCAGCTAATACTCTCTTTTGCAATTCCATAAGAGCAAAAAATAACTTTCTTTTGTGTTTCTTTTCACAAAAATATAAACATAGGGGTTTAAAAACAAAAAATCTGCCTCTTATCTATGTTCAGGTAGAAAACATCTTATTCTAGTTGATATTTCTATATTTTTCTTCCTCTCCTGTTATTCTGATCAGGGATTACTTGATATTTCTACTCACTAATAAGCCCTAGACTCACTTTCTGGTCTTAAAATTCTCTTTTCCTGCTGGAGAGACAACCGGTTTATAGCTCAGTGTCAGAGTGGCCCAGTTGGGCTGCATCTCCAAGAAGCAGAGAAGAAACCTGAAAATAAGAATGAGCCTAAGGAACAAAAGCCACCCAGAATCTTGGAGGCTCCTAGAAGACCAGAGCTCTTCAACCATGTCATGAACCCACACCTGGAGCTTAACTACTTCCTTTTTTAGTAAAACATAAATAAGAGAGATTCACTTAGGAAATAGAACCTGACTTTAATTCCCTAGTCTGTCAATGAAAGTTTGCTTTTCATTAAGGAAATAAACTTTTTTGGGGGGGGTAGAGCCCAGGCATCTTGGCATCTTGCACCATATTTTAATGGTACGATTTTTTAAGTTTACCAACTCTATCAGTCAGGGTTTTCCAGAGAAGCAGAACTGCACCCATCCATCCATCCATTCATCCATCCATGCATCCATCTATCTATCTATCAAGAGAAATTTTAAGGAATTGGCTCATATGATTGTGGGTGCTGGCAAGTCTGAAATCTGTAGAGTAGGCTGGCAGGCTGGAAATTCAGGTAAGAGTTAATGCTGCAGTCTTGAGTCCAAAATCTAAAGGGCAGGTCAGCAGGCTGGAAATTCAGACAGGATTTCTATGTTACATTCCAGAAACAGAATTCCTTCTTCTCCAAGAAGCCTTGGTTTTCTGCTCCTAAGGCTTTCAGCTGAAGTCATTTATCTTCCCCACAGTAATTGCCTCTGACCATTTATTTGTACACCCTGGAATCCTCCATCCATCCTCACTGACTTCAGACAAGCTTGCATCCTATCTTATTGAGCAGATGGAGGCAAAAAACAGAGAGCTGTTTCCACTTCTAACATTTTCAATATCTATCAGTGTGAGTCATTTATTGGGTGTTCTATATTACAATTATGTCCAGAGAAGGAACTGGATGGGGTACTGCTCCTGCTGCTGTGATCATGATGTTCCCAATCAGTAACCCCAGTCAAGTCAGCCATCTCTTCTCATCTATGGATATGTTGCCATAGAGGGGTATGGACTGTCTCCACTTTATGGAGTTAAACCACATATGATTTAGCAATATGTGAATCATAGTTTTCCAAATAAGTGATTCCAGAGAAAGATTTTTCACAAATCCAAATTTATAGTTCCTAGTGGATTGAGAACTATCATTCTAAATAGTCCCTGAACCTCAGTCATTCATTCTAATCTAGAAAATGCTGCCGAATCTCCCAATTTGGGGGTGGCAGGAAATGTCTTGGACTGTCTGTCATCATAACTATGGCAATAAAAGCAATGGAAAAAGAATCAAAGCTTTAAATAGATGCACATGAAAAAATAACTATAAGGGAACACTACAAACAAGTCTTCATAAATTTTATAACATAGACAAAATGGATGAATTTGTCAAAAAACACAAACTACCACCACCTACTCAATTTGAAATGAATAATTTAATTATTCCTAAAACTATTTTTAAAAACCTTGGATTCATAATTTAAAAACTCCCAAAAAAAGACACCTCTAAAACCAAATGGTTTTGCTGGAGAATACTATTCAACATTAAAGAAAAATTAACACTAAATCTACACTATTTCTTTCAGATAACAAGAGGATGGAATACTTGCCAGTTCATTTTTTAAAGCTAGTATTACCCTGACACCAAAAACAGGTAAAGACAGCTTAAGAGCATGAAAAGAGAAAACTACAACTGTTTTTCATAAACATAGATTTAAAATTTCATAACAAAATATTAGCAAATAAAATCTATATTAGCAAATTTTATTAGCAAATAAAATCAGTATATATAAAGAAGTATACACTTTGACCAAGTTGGAAGTATTTCAGGCATGCAATATCCAACAATCAATCAGTGTAATTCACCATATTAACAGACTATGGGAAAAAAATCATATGATCATATCAATTTACGTGGAAAAATACTTAATAACATTTAATACCCCTTTTATTAGTCTGTTCTCACACGGTTAATAATTACATACCCAAGACTGGGTAATTTACAAAGAAAAAGAGGTTTGATGGACCACTGTTCCACGTGACTGGGGAGGCCTCACAATCATGGCGGAATGTGAAAGGCACGTCTTACATTGCAGCTAGCAAGAGAGAAAATGAAAACTAAGCGAAGGGTTTTCTCCTTATAAAACCATCAGATCTCATGAGACTTATTCAATACCATGAGAACAGTAAGGGAGAAACTGCCCCCATGATTCAGTTATCTCTCACCAGGTCCCTCCCACAACATGTGGGAATTATGGAAGCTACAATTCAAGATGAGATTTGGGTGATGACACAGCCAAACCATATCAGATGGGGAATGAGAAATTACCTTGAGTATAAGTGCAGACTCTTATTGTGGGGCCCTACCATACTTATTCAGTACCCCACCATACTTATTCAATATCATGAGAACAGTATGGGAGAAACTGCACCCATGATTCAATTATATCCCACCAGGTCCCTCCGATAACACGTGGGTATTATGGGAGCTGCAATTCAAGATGATGTTTGGGTGGGGACACAGCCAAACCACACTATCCCTTCATCACAAAAACTCTTAGAAAAATGGCAATAAAGGGTGTGATATTATAACTATATGTATATATTGGTTTTCATCAATGGTTCCTGGCTTATAACTCCTACAACACTTGTTACAGTTTTTTGTTATAATATTGGAGAGCTTTAGGCCTCAGAAGCAGGTCTCAGGAAACAAAGTCTCCCTATCTCTGTCCTTACTCTGCCCTCCTTTCACTTGCTTTGGATAGGGGAACACATGGAGGTTCTGGGAGGGTGGTGTACCCAGGGAGGGATGGAAGCTCCACATCCCTTCCCCATTCCTCACACCATGTGCATCCCTTCATCTGCATCTTTTGTAATATTCTTTATAATGAACCAGTCAATGTGAGTGTTTCACTCAGTTCTGTGAACTCAGTTCTGTGAGCCAGAACTCCAGCAAATTAATCAAACCAAAAGCAGGGGTCATGGGAACCCAAATTTGAAGCCAGCTGGTCAGGAGTTCCAAAGGCCTGAGACTGAGGCCTCGAGGGGAGGGGTGGCAATCTTAGGGACCAGGCCTTCAACCTGTGGGATCTGATACTATCTCCAGGTAGACAGCATCAGAACTGAATTGTAGGACACTCGGTTGGTGTCCGCTACAGAATTTTCCTCTATTCTAGAGTTTTTCCCAAACAGCGGGGATCTTCCTCCACTTGATAAAAAGCATGTACCAAAAAAATTATAGCTATTATACTTAATGGTGAAAAACTGAATGATTTTCAGCCAACATAGTGCTTGAAGTTCCAGTCCATGCAATAAAACAAGAAAAGGAAACAGAAGAGAAATTCTATTTCCTGAGACCTGCTTCTGAAGTGTAAAGCTCTCCAATGAAAGACTGCTACAAGTATTATGGGAGTTAGGGACCAGGAATCACAGCTGAAAAATAATATATAAATAGTCACAATATCACACCCCTGTATTTCCATTTTGGTAAGAGTTTTTATATACATAAAACTTTTTTATATACATAAAAATTTTATATAGATACCTATTAGAAAAAAATAAAAACTGACCCTATTTGGTTATAACATAATTTTAACTCTAGAAAGTCCCAAGGAATCTACCAAAAACAAACAAGCGAGTTCAGCAAGATCAAGATCACAGGATGCAAGATAAACATATGAATATTGATTGTATTGCCATATGCTGAAAATGAACACATAAACACCATGTTTTATATCACAATCATTTAATTGCTCAAAAAAATGAAATGGGAATAAATCTAACATAACATGTACAGGACTTGTATGCCAAAAGCTATACAACACTGATAACAGAAAACAAAAAATCAAAATCAGTAAAGGGACATACTATGATTACAGCTTGAAAGACACAACATGGCAAAAAATTCAATTCTTTTCAAATTGACATACAGATTTAATTTAATTTCTGTCATAATGGGTCTGGGAGTTGGTTCCTTCCAGTGGGTTCATGGTCTCGCTGACTTCAAGAATGGAGCCACGGACCTTCGCAGTGTGTGTTACAGCTCTTAAAGACGGCACGGACCCAAAGAGTGAGCAGCAGCAAGATTTATTGTGAAGAGCAAAAGAACAAAACTTCCATCATGTGGAAGGGGACCCGAGCAGGTTGCCACTGCTGACTGGGGTGGCCAGCTTTTATTCCCTTATTTGTCCCTGCACATGTCCTGCCAATACATACATTTTACAGAGTGCTGACTGGTCCATTTTACAAACTTCTTGTAAGACAGAAAAGTTCTCCAAGCCCCCACTCGACCCAGGAAGTCCAGCCGGCTTCACCTCTCAATAATCCAAGCATAATTTTAGTACATGTAGATAAGATGGTTACAAAATGTATAAGGACAAAGGAAATATAATGGCTAAAATAATTTTGGAAAAAGAATGTGGGAGGAAAAATGTCTACTCAATTCCAAGTCTTATTATATAGCTATATTAATCAAGACTACATGGTATTGGCAGAAGACTAGACACATGGAGAATAAATAAACCCACACAAATAAAAATTTATAAATTTTTATTTATTTATTATTTTTTGAGAAGGGTACAAAAATGTCCTCAGTAGAAGAAAGACAACCTTTTAGACAAATGCTGCTGAGCAACTGGATACACAGGCAAAAACAAATAAACAAAAAACTCAACCTAAGTCAAAATGTACTCAAAATGGATCTAGAGCTTAGAGGTAAAAAAAAAAAAAAAAAAAAAATTCTTCAAGATCTAGGGCTACAGAGTTTTTAGACTTGACACCAAAAGAATGACCCACAAAAGAACTAATAAATCAGGCTTTATCAAACCAAATACTTTTGCCCCATGAAAGACCTTGTTAAGATAATGAAAAGATAAGCTACATAGGAGGAGAAAATATTTGCTAACAGCATATCCTCCAAAGGACCAGTATGTAGAATATGTAAAGAATCCTCAGAATTCAACAATTAAATATCAAATAATCCAATTACAACATGGGCAAAAGACATGAAGAAACATTTCATTAAAAATATAAAATAGCAAATAAGCACAAGAAAGATATTTATCAGCCATTAGAGAAATGCAAATTAAAATCATGAGCTATCACTACACACCTATCAGAATGGCTAAAGTAAAAAATAGTGAAAACCACCAAAAGTTGGCAAGCATGAGGAAAAACTGAATCTCTCATACATTTCTGGTGGGAGTATTTGGCAGTATCTCATAATACTAAATTTGCAACTACCATAAGGCCCAGGAATCGTATTCCTGGGCTTTTATTCCACAGAAATGAAGATATGTTTACATTTTTTAAAAAACCTGTACATGAATGTTTGTAGCAGCTTTATTTATATGGTTAAAAATTAGAAGCAACCTAATGTAAAGTGGTGAATGGTTAAATCATACCATGTGGTACATCTATACTATGGAATACTAGTCAGCAATAAAAAAACAAAGAATTATTAATACTGGAAACCACATATATTATGCTGAATTAAAAAAGAAGCCAATCCCCAAATGGTACATACCACATGATTCATTTATATAACATTTTTAAAAATGTTAAAATTGTAGAAATAGAAGATGCATTAAACACTGACAGTGTAGGATGCAGGAAGACAGCGCAAGATGGATAAAACGGGTGGCCTGAGGGGCCCTTGGGTGATAGAAATGTTCAGCATGTTGATGGCATCATATGTCATATGTCAAAATCCTGATTGTGATAATGAACTTCAGTTTGTAACATGTTACCATTGGGAAAACTAGGCAAAGGGGACAGGGGATCACTCAATGTTAATTTTTACAACCATGCAAATCTACAATTATCTCAAAATAAAAAGTTTAACTTTAAAAAGTTGGAAATGAAAATCAGGTTTCTGATCAACACAGAACATCAGGGAACATGTTTAGCCTCTTTCATGAACAACTAAAAATAGAGAAAATGAAAGAATATTAATAACTACAGATTTTAAAACATTGGACATTAGGCAATGAAGAAAATGATTGCCTGCATGAGAAAAATGATTCCTGCATGATGAGAATGAATGATGTGAGCTCCATGACTAGCGAGAGTTACCACAGAACAGAGGAAAGTCCGCTGGAGCTTGTGCTCTCCCTGAGTTTAGGAAATGGTACTAGAAGTTGGAGGTTTAGGGGAACTGAGGCAACTAGAGGTTACAGACTAAAGAGAAAGCTGCACAGAGAGAGAACTCTAGAAACTTAAAGAAGGTTTCTCCTTTAGTATCCAGCTGGGTATTTTACCAGCATATGAGTGTGAGAAGAAAGTAGCCGAAGCTGAGAAAAGAACCACTCAAAATGAAGACAGTAGTTCCTGTCCCCCCAGTTAAAATGCAATGTCTCATAATTCATAAGGCATGACTAGAGTACTAAAAATGATTGCCTCATTATTGGGAGAAAGTCAGCTTAACAGCAAGACATGAGAGGATCAACTGTTTTCTAGTAACTTACCTGTGTCTTACGAGAAATCTCAAAAACAATCATATGGACAAAAAAAAAAAGAACCCAGCACCCAAAAGGGAAAATTTTACAGCACTTGGCACCCAATCAGTTTCCTAGACCCACAAAGAGGCAGGAAGATATGACCCATTATGGGGAGAAAAGTTAATCAATCAAAGCGTCATGAGGAGAAAAAAACAATCATTGGAAACTAACCTAGAAATGACACCAATGATAGAATTCATAGACAAAAACAAAAAAGTTACCATAACTGTATACCATGTTTTTTGTTTGTTTGTTTTGTTTTGTTGTGAGATGGAGTCTCGCTCTGTCACCTAGGCTGGAGTGCAGTGGCGTGATCTAGGCTCACTGCAAGCTCCATGTCCCAGGTTCACGCCATTCTCAGCCTCCCAAGTAGCTGGGACTACAGGTGCCCGCCACCATGCCCAGCTAATTTTTTGTATTTTTAGTAGATACAGGGTTTCACCGTGGTAGCCAGGATGGTCTCAATCCCTGACCTCGTGATCCACTTGCCTCGGCCTCCCAAACATAACTGTATACCATATGTTTAAGGAATCAGAGGAAAGATTGTACATGATAACTGAAGAGGTAAAGATACTTAAAAAAAGTCCTAAATTTAACTTCTGGAGATCAAAACTACAATGCCTGAGATTTAAAATATATACATATATGCTAGATAAAACTAAAGCTAGATTAGACATTACAGAAAAAACATTATTGAACTTGAAAGTAAAACAATATTCCAAAAGTAATAAAAAGACAAAAAAAAAAAAGGTAAAAGAAATGAACATAGCATCAGTGAGTTGTGTAACATGTTCAAGCAGCCTAATGTATGTGTAGCAACTGGAATCCCTAAAAGAATAAGACAGAAAACATGCTTCAAGAAATAATGACCTGAAAATGTCCAAATATGATGAAAATTATAAACTAAATCTCAACAGGCCCCAAAAGACAAGAAATGCGAATAAAACTACACCAAAGCATGTTATAATGAAATTATGTTTAAAGATAGCGATAGAGAAAAATGCTTAACACAGTCAGAGCCAAGGAAAATTATTTCTAGGGGAGGAATGGGACTAGTTCTCAGGGGCTGAAAGATGTTGGAGCTGGAACTATCTGCTGTTGCTAGAGCTATGCTAACAGCAACCAGAAGAAACGTGAAATAAGTCCCTTCTCCCTGCTCCTGCCTTCCAGTGACCTTGTAAATTAGACTCCCTCTGATTGATAAACCCAAGGAAGCAAGGAGGGTGGAGAAATCCAGTTTTCAGAGCTCCCGCCTGGAACAACAGAGCAGAATATACAAGGATTAATTTGAAGTTCAGACAGTAGGTAAATAGACAGCAGAATTATGAATAGATAATTTCTAAACTGAAATTCCTAAATGGAATGGTAAAGAAAAATGATTAAAAAGTTATTTTATCTCATGAGTGGTCTATAAAATGCAAATTGAAATAAACAACACCACCATTTTTCTCACATCAACTTAGAACCATAAAGAGGAGTGACAGCATCCAATACTGGATAGGGAGGGGGCAAATGGTCCTCTCTTAGACTGTTAACGCATGCGTAGACTGCTCTGGTCCTTCGGAGATGTTTTCAGTATTTATCAAAGTTTAAAACAGGCATACAGTTCAACTTAATATTTCTACTTTGGCTATTTTTAAGACTGGAAAACACTGGCCATGTGCACAAAATACTGGCCATGTATTGTTTATAATGATAAAAATATCAACAATAACAATAGAAATCCTAAACACTCCCTTGTTGAAGAAGAATACAACTCTAAACCATTAACTTCACCTCAAACCATTAATAATGATTACTTTGGGAGGGAAATAGGATTGAGAAGGTAGAGTAGGGGAAGCTTTTGTTTCTTAATCTATGTACACATCTGTATTAGTGCTCTCCAAAGAAACAGAGTCAATAGGAAATACATATATACAGCCTTCATAATTGAGTGAACCAATTCCCATAATGCATTTCTCTCTCCATACATATATACATACACACATGCACATTTATATACATATATGTATACATATTTACATATACACACACACAAGAAAAGGAACAAGAAAGTAATTTTAGCTCAAGACACTCTTCTGAAATCAAACATTCAGCCCCCAAATTGTATTTCTAAGAAAGATATAAATGAATAGAGATGTTTCAGTATAAGACATTGCTGAAGTGGAAATCTTGTTCACTACCATGGCTACCAGAATGTGTTTAAGGAGGAACAGAAAGAGAAAGTGAATACTGACTTTTATTTCTGTCCAACGATACACCAAGGTCAGAGCCTGTGATATGAATCCCCTAGCTCTGTTCTTCTCCCAGATTCTCACCCTTGTTATCTCCAATCTGTTTCTGTTCCAATCTCCTATTCCTGTTCACGCAGAAGCAATGCAGAATAGAGAAAAAAGGGCTTAACTAGGAGCCAGGAAATATACTGCCAGCCCTGGACTTGTCACATTTAGCAGTGTGACTCTGGGTACTCCACTTAACCTTTCTGTTTGCTTCCTCATTTATAAAATATGAATTGTTATCTTTCCAAATCACTAAGTGTTATATTTCTATCATAGCCAAAGTTTAAAATATTACTGCATTTATCATTGTCACTACTTCCTTTCCAGGTTCTTAGGCTCATTTGACTTAACTACATGCACATCAAGGCTGATCATCCAAGGCAGAGCTAAAGTTATGATGTGACAATAGTTCTCACTATTTGAAAATTATTGTGGGTTATGCAAACTACTCATATGTATTATTCCAATATAAAATTTCTCATCCTTCAAAGCTAAATGTCTTGTTGCAAAACATTTCTCATAAGGAGGTTTTGTTGGCATTAGAAAGTCTCAAAAGTGAGATTCTCAAATGTGTTCTTCACAAATTAACCTCATAAAATGCTTGAGGTAAGGGGAAGATAATCCTGATTACATTTGTGAATAACATACACCAATCCCCTCCCTTTGAGAGTCACAGTAAATATTAGCAAACCAAAAATTCTGGGAAGCAGACACCTTATGTAACTTTAATCCAAAACTGCCCAAATTTCTTTGACTAAGGAAAAAATTTGATGTGTGTCTTTCCATTGGTTCCTGGAGAACTGGACTTAAGATAAGGATTTGGATGTAAATCATTTATTAAGGATAGAGAAGGAAGCCAATATAGGGTATGATGATAAACAAGTTACCTCTGTGGGTTCTTCTAGGGATCTTTTCATGACAGTGAGAGGTGACAACATGCTAGCAGCCCTTGCTTGCTCTCAGCGCCTCGTCAGCCTTGGCGTCCACTCTGGCCAGGCTTGAGGAGCTCTTCAGCCCTCTGCTGCACTGTGGAAGCCCCTCTCTGGACTGGCCGAGGCCGGCTCCCTCTGCTTGCGTGGAGGTGTGGAGGGACAGGAGTGGGCGGGAACCAGGGCTGTGCACAGTGCTCACAGGCCAGCACCAGTTCCGGTGGGTGCCGGCTCAGTGGGCTCAGCGGGCCCCACCCTGGGAGCGGCCAGTCCCAGGCAGTAAGGGGCTTAGCACCCGGGCCAGCAGCTGTGGAGGGTGCACCAGGTCCCCCAACATGGGGGCCCACCCACCTCACGCTCCAATTCTCGCAGGGCCTCAGCCGCTTCCCTACAGGGCAGGGCTCAGGACCTGCAGCCTGCCATGCTCAAGCCCCACCCCCCCACCCTGCTCCCACATGGCCCAAGCCTCCCCTACTGGCGCCACCTCCTGCTCAGCAGCGCCCAGTCCCATGGACCGTCCAAGGGCTGAGGAGTGCAGGTGCGTGGCGCAGGACTGGCGGGCAACTCTGCCCGCGGCCCAAGTGTGGGATCCACTAGGCGAAGCCAGCTGGACTCCTGAGTCAGGTGGGGACTTGGAGAACTTTTGTGTCTAGCTAAAGGATTATAAATGCACCAGTCAGCACTCTGTCTAGCTCAAGGTTTATAAATGCACCAATCAGCACCCTAGATCTAGCCTGAGGTTTGTAAACGCACCAATGAGTGCTCTGTGCCTAGCTAATCTAGTGGGGGACTTGGAGAACTTTTGTGTCTAGCTAAAGGATTATAAATGCACCAATCAGCACCCTGTCAAAATGGACCACTCAGCTCTCTGTAAAATGGACCAATCAGCTCTCTGTAAAATGGACCAATCAGCAGGATGTGAGTGGGGTCAGATAAAGGAATAAAAGCAGGCTGCCCAAGCCAGCAGTGGCAACCCGCTCAGGTCCCCTTCCACGCTGCCGAAGCTTTGTTCTTTTGCTGTTCACAATAAATCTTGCTGCTGCTCACTCTTTGGGTGCGCGCCACCTTTATGAACTCTAACACTCACCGCAAAGGTCTGCAGCTTCACTCCCCAGGCCAGCGAGACCACAAACCCACTGGAAGCAATGAACAACTCCAGACATGCCACTTTTAAAAGCTGTTAACACTCACCGCGAAGGTCTGCAGCTTCGCTCCTGAAGTCAGCGAGACCATGAACCCACCAGTAAGAAGAAACTCCGGACATGTCTGAACATCAGAATGAACACACTCCGGACACACCATCTTTAAGAACTGCAACACTCACTGCGAGGGTCTGCGGCTTCATTCTTGAAGTCAGCGAGACCAAGAACCCACCAATTCCAGACACATGTTGGCAACCACAAAGGGACTATCGCCTATCGCCAAGTGGTGAGACCATCGCCTATTGCCAAGCGATGAGTACCATCAGACCCCTTTCACTTGCTACTCTGTCCTATTTTTCCTTAGAATTCAGGGGCCAAATACTGGGCACCTGTCGGCCAGTTAAAAGCGACCAGCGTGGCTGCCAGGCTAAAGACACGGGTTTCCCTTTCTGGGAAAGGGCTCTGTAACAACCCCCCGACTCTTCGGAGTTGGGAGCGTTGGTTTGTCTGGAACCAGCTTCCACTTTTCCTGTACTTCTGGGCTGAGCTGAGGGTCAACAGAGAGGAAAGCCATAGAGCTCCGGGGTCCCAACAAAAAGTTGGTTGACCCTGCAGCCATGAGCAGAACTCTCAAAGGCTTGTCACCCAAGCGAGATGCGCCCATCTATCCTACCTATCCTGACCCTTGCCTCCTGGGTCCTAATGCCTGCCAGACAAACTTCCTCTTGCTTCTCTTCTCCGAGGCTAGCTCTGCTTCTAAAAATCACTCCCTGTCTCTGGTGCTTTTCTAGTTTCTCCTATAAGAATGATTTCTAGTATAAACTCCAAGACTCTGTTACCTTCTTTAGACACCCAGGCTCACCAATCAGAAAGACATAGTTTTTGCCCAAAGCCCCATTGTAGGGGGTACTATCTGGAATTTTAGGATCCCTTCTCAGACTAGCAGACCTAACAAAAGCTATTCCTGAAGCTAGGATATGGGGAGCCTCAGAAATTGTATCCTTCCTACTCATGTAAGTGAGGACAAAAGGCATCACCCTTCCATCCCTGGAGATCCCGTCCCTTCCTCAAGGTATGGCCCTCCACTTCATTTTTCGGGTGAAATATCTTTATAGGACATGGGTAAACTCCCAATACTAACAGGAGAATGCTTAGGACTCTAATAGGTTTTCGAGAATGCGTTGGTAAGGGCCACTAAATCCTATTTTCCTTGGTCCTCTTTGTGGTCTAGGAGGACAGGCAAGGTTGCAGATTTTCGAGAATGCATCAGTAAGGGATGCTAAATCTGACCTTCCTTGATCCTCCTTGTGGTCTGGGAGGAAAACTAGTGTTTCTGCTGCTGCGTCAATGAGCGCAACTATTCTGATCAGCAGGGTCCAGGGACCATTGTGGGTTTTGGGGCAGGGGTTATTTCTGCTGCTGCGTTAGTGAGCACAACTCTTCAGATCAGCAGGGTCCAGGGACCGTTGTGGGTTCTTGTACAGGGGGAGAAACAAAGCAAAGCAAAACCATGGGCAGTTTTGTCTTTCAGACAGGAAACACCCAGGCATCAACAGGCTCACCCTTGAAATGCATCCTAAGCCATTGGGACCAATTTGACCCACAAACCCTGAAAGAGAGGCGGCTCATTTTTTTCTGCACTACAGCCTGGCCCCAGTATTCTCTCTCTGATGGGGAAAAATAGCCACCTGAGGAAAGTACAAATTACAATATTATCCTGCAGCTTGACCTTTTCTGTAAGAGGGGAGGCAGATGAAGTGAAATACCTTATGTCCAAGCTTTCTTTTCATTGAAGGAGAGTACACAACTATGCAAAGCTTTAATTTATATCCCACAGGAGGACCTCTCAGGATAGGATACCCCCATATCCTAGCCTCCCTATAGCTCCCTTTCCTATTAATGATAATCCTCCTCTAATCTCCCCTGCCCAGAAGGAAATAAGCAAAGAAATTTCCAGAGGACCACAAAATCCCCCAGGCTATCGGTTATATCCCTTTCAAGCTGTAGGGGGAAGGGAATTTGGCCTAACCTAGGTACATGTCTCCTTCTCCCTCTCTGATTTAAAGCACATCAAGGCAGACCTGGAGAAGTTTTCAGATGATCTTTATAGGTACATAGATGTCCTACAGGGTCTAGGGCAAACCTTCGACCTCACTTGGAGAGATGTCATGCTACTGTTAGATCAAACCCTGGCCTTTAATGAAAAGAATGCAGCTTTAGCTGCAGCCCGAGAGTCTGGAGATACCTGGTATCTTAGTTAAGTAAATGATAGAATGACAGCTGAATAAAGGGATAAATTCCCTACTGGTCAGCAAGCTGTCCCCAGTATGGATCCCCAACTGGGACTTTGACTCAGATCATGGGGACTGGAGTCGTAAACATCTGCTGACCTGTGTTCTAGAAGGACTAAGGAGAATTAGGAAAAAGCCCATGAATTATTCAGTATGTCCACCATAACTCAAGGAAAGGAAAAAAATCCTTCTGCCTTCCTTGAGCGGCTATGGGAGGCCTTATGAAAATATAATCTCCTGTCACCCAAATCACTCGAGGGTCAATTGATTCTAAAAGATAAGTTTATTACCCAAGCAGCCACAGATATCAGGAGAAAACTCCAAAAGCAAGCCTCAGGCCCTGAACAAAATTTGGAGGCATTATTATACCTGGCAATCTCGGTGTTCTATAATAGGGAACAAGAGGATAGGCCCAAAAGGAAAAGCAAGATCAGAGAAAGGCCACAGCCTTAGTCATGGCCCTCAGACCCTTGGTGGTTCAGAGAGGACAGAAAATGGAGCAGGCCAATCAGCCGGTAGGGCTTGTTATCAGTGTGGTTTACAAAGACACTTTAAAAAAGATTGTCCAAGGAGAAACAAGCCACTCCCTCATCCATGTCCACTATGCCGAGGCAATCACTGGAAGGTGCACTGCCCCAGAGGACAAAAGTTCTCTGGGTCAGAAGCCCCCAACCAGATGATCCAACAACAGGACTGAGGGTACCTAGGGCAAGAGCCAGCTCATGTCATCACCCTCACTGAGCCCCGGGTACGTTTAACCACTGAGGACTGGGAAATTGACTTCCTCCTGGACACTGGCATGGCCTTCTCAGTATTAAACTCCTGTTCTGGAGGACTGTCCTCAAGGTCTGTTACCATCCATGGAATCCTGGGACAACCTGAGGAGGTGGGTATTTCTCCCACCTCCTCAGTTGTAATTGGGAGACTTTGTTTTTTTCACATGCCTTTCTTGTGATGCCTGAAAGTCCCACACCCTTATTAGGGAGGGATATATTAGCCAAAGCTGGAGCTATTATATACATGAATATGGGGAATAAGTTACCCATTTATTGTCCCCCTACTTGAAAAGGGAATCGACCCTGAAGTCTGGGCATTGGAAGAACAATTTGGAAGGGCAAAAAATGCCTGCCCAGTCCAAATCAGGTTAAAAGACCCCACCACTTTTCCTTATCAATGGCAACATCCCTTAAGGCCCGAAGCTCATAAAGGATTACAGGATATTGTTAAACATTTAAAAGCTCAAGGCTTAGAAAGGAAATGCAGCAGTCCCTGCAACACCCCAATTCTAGGAGTACAAAAAACAAACGGTCAGTGGAGACTGGTGCAAGATCTTAGACTCATCAATGAGGCAGTAATTCCTCTATATCCAGTTGTACCTAACCCCCATACCCTGTTCTCTCAAATACCAGAGGAAGCAGAACGGTTCATGGTTCTGGACCTCAAGGATGCCTTCTTCTGTATTCCCCTGCACTCTGACTCCCAGTTTCTCTTTGCCTTTGAGGATCATACAGACCACCTGTCCCAACTTATGTGGACAGTGTTGCCCCAAAGGTTTTGGGCTAGCCCTCACCTGTTTGATCAGGCACTGGACCAAGATCTAGGCCACTTCTTAAGTCCAGGCACTCTGGTCCTTCAGTATGTGGATGATTTACTTTCGGCTACCAGTTCGGAAGCCTCATGCCAGCAGGCTACTCTAGATCTCTTGAACTTTCTAGCTAATCAAGGGTACAAGGTGTCTAGGTCAAAGGCCCAGCTTTGCTTACAGCAGGTCAAATAACTAGGTCTAATCTTAGCCAGAGGGACCAGGGCCCTCAGCAAGGAACGAATACAGCCTACACTGACTTATCCTTGCCCTAAGACATTAAAACAGTTGTGGGGGTTCCTTGGATTCACCGGCTTTTGCTGACTATGGATCCCCAGATACAGCAAGATAGCCAGGCCCCTCTAACTCTAATCAAGGAGACCCAGAAGGCAAATACTCATCTAGCAGAATGGGAACCAGAGGCAGAAACAGCCTTCAAATCCTTAAAGCAGGCCCTAGTACAAGCTGCAGCTTTAACCCTTCCCACAGGACAAAACTTCTCTTTATATGTCATGGAGAGAGCAGAGATAGCTCTTGGAGTCCTTACTCAGACTCATGGGACACCCCCACAACCAGTGGCATACCTAAGTAAGAGAACTGACGTAATAGCAAAAGGCTGGCCTCACTGTTTATGGGTAGTTGCGGCGGTGGCTGTCTTAGTTTCAGAGGCTATCAAAACAATACAAGGAAAGGATCTCACTGTCCGGACTATAATGGCTATAAATGGCTTAGTAGGTGCCAAAGGAAGTTTATGGCTATCAGACAACCACCTACTTGGATACCAGTTGCTACTCCCTGAGGGACTGGCACTTCAAATACGTATGTGTGTGGCCCTCAACCCTGCCACTTTTCTCCCAGAGGATGGGGAGCCAATCGAGCATCACTGCCAACAAATTATAGTCCAGACTTATGCCACCCAAGATGATCTTTTCGAAGTCCCCTTAGCTAATCCTGACCTCAACCTATATACCAATGGAAGTTCCTTTGTGGAGAATGGGATACGAAGGGCAGGTTATGCCATAGTTAGTGATGTAACCATACTTGAAAGTAAGCCTCTTCCCCCAGGGACCAGTGCCCAGTTAGCAGAACTAGTGGCACTTACCTGAGCCTCAGAACTGGGAAAGGGAAAAAGAATGTGTATACAGATAGCAAGCATGCTTATCTAATCCTGCATGCCTATGCTCTAATATGGAAAGAAAGGGAGTTCCAAACATCTGGGGGAACCCCCATTAAATACCACAAGGAAATCATGGAGTTACTGCACTCAGTGCAAAAACCCAAGGAGGTGGCAGTCTTACACTGCCAAAGCCATCAAAACGGGAAGGAGAGGGGAGAACAGCAGCCTAAGTAACTGGCAGAGGCAGTAGAAAGGAAAAAGAGAAAGAGAAAGAGAGAAAGTCAGAGAAAGAGAGAAAGAGAAAAAGAGAGAGGAAGAAACAGAGACAAAGAGAAGGAGTCAAAGAGAAAGGAAGAGACAGAATGTCAAGAAGGAAAGAGAGGAAGAGACAAAGAGGGAGTCAGAGAGATGAAGAAGTCAAAGAGAAAGAGAGATGGAAGTAGTAAAGAAAAAAGAGAAAGAGAGATGGAAGTAAAGAAAAAAGTGTACTCAAAAGTATACTCTATTCCTTTAAAAGCCAGCATAAAGTTAAAACCTATAATTGATAATTGAAGGCCTTCTCTGAAAGCCTAAAACACTCCAATACCACCTTGTTGTCAGTGTAAACAAGGACATAGCCCCAAAGCACTGAGGCCACTGACAACCTGTAGCCTTTCTATCAAAAATACTTAACCCAGCAGGTTTCCTAACAGGGGATCTAAATCTGAAGGTCCGACCAGATGTAAGAGGAACTCCCTTCAGGACAGGATGATAGATGGTTGCTTGGAGTCCTTACTCAGACTCATGGGACACCCCCACAACCAGTGGCATACCTAAGTAAGAGAACTGACGTAACAGCAAAAGGCTGGCCTCACTGTTTATGGGTAGCGGCGGTGGCCATCTTAGTGTCAGAGGCTATCAAAATAATACAAGGAAAGGATCTCACTGTCTGGACTACTCATGATATAAATGGCTTAGTAGGTGCCAAAGGAAGTTTATGGCTATCAGACAACCGCCTACTTCGATACCAAGCAATGAAGGAAAAAAGACAAAATGGGTATTCAGTAAATGATAAAAAAAAAAAAAAAAACTCTTACAAAAGCAGAGTTAGGAAAATTCCCTAATAATTCGTCTGCTCAAACATGCGAGCTGTTTGCACTCAGTTTGCTCCCAACACCCCTTTCCAGTTGCTCACTGGAGCTACCTTGGCAAGTACTCTATGAGTAGGGGAAAATGAAAACAACAAATTCACACACCTTTTTAACATACATAACCAGTTCTGTCTACCCAGCCAAGGTATATTCTTCTTATGTGGAACATCAACCTATATCTGCCTCCCCACTAACTGGACAGGCACCTGCACCTTAGTCTTTCTAAGTCCCAACATTAACATTGCCCCAGGAAATCAGACCTTATCAATACCCCTCAAAGCTCCAGTCCGTCAGTGCAGAGCCATACAACTAATACCCTACTTATAGGGTTAGGAATGACTACTGCTACAGGAACCGGAATAGCGGGTTTATCTACTTCATTATCCTACTACCACACACTCTCAAAGGATTTTTCAGACAGTTTGCAAGAAATAACGAAATCTATCCTTACTCTACAATCCCAAATAGGCTCTTTGGCAGCAGTGACTCTCCAAAACCGCTGAGGCCTAGACCTCCTCACTGCTGAGAAAGGAGGACTCTGCACCTTCTTAGGGGAAGAGTGCTGTTTTTACACTAACCAGTCAGGGATAATATGAGATGCTGCCTGGCATTTACAGGAAAAGGCTTCTGAAATCAGGCAATGCCTTTCAAATTCTTATACCAACCTCTGGAGTAGGGCAACATGGCTTCTCCCCTTTCTAGGTCCCATTGCAGCCATCTTGCTGTTACTTGCCTTTGGACCCTGTATTTTTTTTTTTTTTTTTATACTTTAAGTTCTAGGGTACATGTGCATAACGTGCAGGTTTGTTACATATGTATACTTGTGCCATGTTGCTGTGCTGCACCCATCAACTCGTCAGCACCCATCAACTCGTCATTTACATCAGGTATAACTCCCAGTGCAATCCCTCCCCGCTCCCCCCTCCCCATGATAGGCCCCGGTGTGTGATGTTCCCCTTCCCGAGTCCAAGTGATCTCATTGTTCAGTTCCCACCTATGAGTGAGAACATGCGGTGTTTGGTTTTCTGTTCTTGTGATAGTTTGCTAAGAATGATGGTTTCCAGCTGCATCCATGTCCCTACAAAGGACACAAACTCATCCTTTTTGATGGCTGCATAGTATTCCATGGTGTATATGTGCCACATTTTCTTAATCCAGTCTGTCACTGATGGACATTTGGGTTGATTCCAGGTCTTTGCTATTGTGAATAGTGCCACAATAAACATACGTGTGCATGTGTCTTTATAGCAGCATGATTTATAATCCTTTGGGTATATACCCAGTAATGGGATGGCTGGGTCATATGGTACATCTAGTTCTAGATCCTTGAGGAATCGCCATACTGTTTTCCATAATGGTTGAACTAGTTTACAATCCCACCAACAGTGTAAAAGTGTTCCTATTTCTCCACATCTTCTCCAGCACCTGTTGTTTCCTGACTTTTTAATGATTGCCATTCTAACTGGTGTGAGATGGTATCTCATTGTGGTTTTGATTTGCATTTCTCTGATGGCCAGTGATGATGAGCATTTTTTCATGTGTCTGTTGGCTGTATGAATGTCTTCTTTTGAGAATTGTCTGTTCATATCCTTTGCCCACTTTTTGATGGGGTTGTTTGGAAAGCGCAAGTGGACCCTGTATTTTTAACCTGCTTGTCAAATTTGTTTTCTCTAGAATCGAGGCCATCAAGCTGCAGATGATCTTACAAATGGAACCCCAAATGAGTTCAACTAACAACCTCTACCGAGGACCCCTGGACCAATCTGCTGGCACTTTCACTGGCCTAGAGCGCTCCCCTCTGGAGGACACTGCAACTGCAGGGCCCCTTCATCACCCCTATCCAGCAGGAAGTAGCTAGAGCGATCATCATTGGCGAAATTCCCAACAGCAGTTGGGGTGTCCTGTTTAGAGGGGGAATTGAGAGGTGACAACATGCTAGCAGCCCTCGCTCGCTCTCAGCGCCTCCTCAGCCTTGGTGTCCACTCTGGCCACACTTGAGGAGTCCTTCAGCCCGCCACTGCATCATGGGAGCCCCTCTCTGGGCTGGCGGAGGCCGGAGCCAGCTCCCTCTGTTTGCGGGGAGGTATGGAGGGACAGGTGTGGGCGGGAACCAGGGCTGCTGACAGCTCTCCCAGGCCAGCACAAGTTCTGGGTGGGTGCCGATTCAGCAGGCTCCACACTCAGAGCAGCTGGCCAGTGCCGCCAGCCCCGGGCAGTGAAGGGCTTAGCACCTGGGCCAGCAGCTGCGGAGGGTGTGCCGGGTCCCCAACACTGGGGGCCCGCCCACGCCACGCTCCAATTCTTGCTGGGCCTCAGCCACCTCCCCACAGGATAGGGCTCCCGACCTGCAGCCCGCCATGCCCGAGTCCCACCCCCACCTCCCAGTGGGCTCCTGTGAGGCCCGAGCCTCCCTGATGGGCGCCATCCCCTGCTTTATTAGGTGGCGGGCTGCACTTGGCCCTGGGGCTGTAGTTTGCCAACCTCTGCCATAGATTCCAAAAGTTCTAGCTCTGAGTTTGCTGGGTCTCCCAAACTTTGATGCTTTCTGCAAAACTCATACTACTTAGGGTGATTGTAAAAAAATAAAATAAAAGTAATAAAAACCTTTTGCTGCCAATCAGCCAAGAGGCATGTACCTGAGAGTGACTTCCTTTTCAAATACGAGAACAGGATCAGCAGGAAAACGGGAAGGAGCAGAGACTGCTTAACTTCGGGTCTCCCTCCAGAGTCCCATATTGGTAAAACTTAGCAGGAAGCCAGAAGATCAAGAAAAAAAGGTTTTGCAGAGTCTAACTTCAGCACCACAGGTTGAGCAGAGAAGAATGGATTTGAAGCTGAGACACAATTGCTGGACAAGTGGCCAAGACCCCACCAATGGTATCAATATTGTTGGTATGACATGAGGTTAATAATGAGACCCAACCCAAAACACAGCTACCAGAGAAACGAGGTTGCTCTCTGGGAGTTAAATTGGTAAAACCTACATACACTATGGCTTTGATTGCCTGGTTATAAAATTAAATATGATTCTACCTCTAACTTTGAAGACCTTGAGGACACACACAACTCTACATAAAGTGATCTGAGTTTATTCTCAGGGAGACAAGACAGGCATGTAATTGTAATTTATTAAGTAGAAACCTAATCACATTGTACCATGTAGGGAAAGAGACTGTGTGAGTAGAAGAGAGCTAGATTAGCCTAGATAAAGACATCCAAGGCCAGGTGTGATGGTTCACCCCTGTAATCCCAGCACTTTGGGAGGCAAAGGTGGGTGGATTGCTTGAGTCCAGGAGTTCAAGACCAGCCTGGGCAGCCTGGAGAAACCCTGTCTCTACAAAAAAATACAAAAATTAGTCAGGCATGGTGGTGTGCACCTGTAGTCCCAGCTACTTCAGCTAACTGGGAGGCTGAGGCAGGAGGATTGCTTTTGGGAGGCTGAGGTGGGGAGGATCGCTTGAGCCTCGAAGGTCAGGGATGCAGTGAGCCAAGATCATGCTACTGCACTCCAGCCTGGGTGATAGAGCAAAGTGAGATCCTGTCTCAAAACAACACATCTAAAAAGTGTACATATGCCCTTGGTGATGATTGTAGCCCTGGTATTCTCAAAAAGATTCTCTGAAGTGATAATATAAATTGTGGTTTGGCAGAAATGAAATATTCAAGGTAATGAGTCCAACTGATTATAACAGAGTGTTCCCTTTAGTAAGATGCAGTCACTGCTAAGGGCAGGTTGGCTGCTAGAAACGTGCACTAGCATGGAGGATTTAAAGTTTGAAGTAATAAAAATGGTTGCTCCACTATATAGATGTGTAAAGGTGATTGGCTTCCTCTGAAGCCCTAGGTGCAGTCTCCAGTGCCGAGGGGTAAAATAAGTTAACGTCCTCAAAACCCCCATGAAAGTAATTGCTTTTGCTTGATTGATATAGGACAGCTTTGGTAGAAACTTGTTCTAGTCAAAACCAGTCATGTCTGACTTACCCTAGCTGATGGGGACAGCCCCTGGAGTGTAAGACAGCCAGAATCCACACTTACCCATTCTCTTCTCCCTACTGAACTCAACAATGGGGAGAGGGGCCTGGGTGGATGAAATTATCTTGGGTTGCTGTTGTGCTAAAGCTTTCCTCACTAGACTCTTGGGATTCAGGGATCGTGGACATTGGCAACAAAAAGTGAACATGCTTGATTAATTATTTCTCTGAATCATTCAAGACAAGGAATTGTTCTTCCATCTTTTGCCTTTGGAGTCTCCTTTGGCATTTCATATAGATTTGTCTACAGGCAAGAATGCTTTAGTCATATCTGTTTGAGAGCTCTGGTTCATGTGACATTTCTATTTCTCATCATGTTAACAAATTGCTTGGCCTTTGACTTTTACATTAGCCTCTCTTAGACTGGGTTCAAGTGATTCAACCCCAGATCATTAGCTCCACTCTTGCGGTGCTGACAAAATCCAGATTTTGAGACTTTAAAGACAGATGCCATAGGTGAGCCATGATAAATTCCTCAAGGTGAGTGACTTCTTTGGAGTCTGTAAGCAGCTAGTCAATGAAGTCTCCCTGTCCTTTCTTGCCAATGTTCTGCTCAAGCTATAACAGATTTTAAAGTCCATTTTTAAGATGGCCTTTTCTACAAAATAAAACAATGACCCTTCCTTAGAGGTTTAGTTCTAGGCCATAAAGTCCAAATCTTTATGGCTTTGTTGCTACTTTTTTTTGTCTGTACAAACAACAAAGAAAAGTGGTTTTCCATTAAAAAAGAAAAAACAGAGCAGTGGGAATCTCTTTTAAAAAATGAACTCATATGCAGATCATCTATACTTGAAACAGATAAAACACTACCCTTTTGAAGCAGGGCTGAGCCTCTAACCTGCTCTACTAGGACTCTCTGTGCTTCTATTTGAAAACTACATGTAAACACTGAAAAGGTTGGGATGAGGAAGAGGTAAGCCTTAGAGTTGAATGGTCCTACCACTTCCAAGCTTTAGATCTCTGTGGAATGCAGGGATGGAACTGGCCATATTGTGTTGATTCTGAATGAATGCCACACACACTGAAAAGTTCATGAAAAGACTATAGCTGGCATTTTTAAAAGAGTGGCATTTGATCAACACTATGGTTTCAAGAATACCATAGAATACTCGTAATTCTGCTGCCCTATGTTTCTCCACACCTCATTGACTTTCCAGCCTACAGGAGCTGATCTCAGAGCCCATCTTGTTTTTTCTGTTCTGGTATTTTAATTTCTCTTTCTCTCTGCTAATGGCCTGATGACTGAATGCTGTGATTTTTCTCCAGGCAGCACAATGTCATTTCAGCTTTGTTTTCTATAATTTATGCCATATACTATTTTCTACACTGAATCATTAACTCTTACAAGTAATGCAGATGACATGAATTATCTAAAAGGGGCTATGCAAAATAAACTGTCAGCAAGCGCAATTTATTTCATTTTGTAACAGTTGAGACTCAAGCAGAATGCCAGGGCTAGGGAAAAACAGTGCTGCCTACTCCAGTCTGCTTTGTCAAATCCTGGTGCCTTTAAACACATCCCAGGAAAAGAGAAAAGCACTGTAACTGGGTAGTTTAACTTAAAAAAAATAACTTTGAGAGAGCAAGATTGGCCTTTATGACAAAGAATCCGTAACCTGAAAACAGGTTCTAGTCCCCCAGATTCACTTCTAAGATAATTACTAAAATGTTTGTCTCCTCAAATGAGCATGGGTGTGCTTGCTTTTAATAGCAAGGAAACACCATGGCTCATTTTCACCTTGCCTGCTAGGGAGCTCAGAGGAAAAGTTAGTGTTGTGTAGATCTTAGCTCTTCGTTACTTCTTAAGAAAGGTGACTTACCCCATCCAGTCTAATTATATTAGCTAGCTAGCTTTCTGGTTACTCTAACTTACTGTATTAGTTTACAAGGGATGCTGTAACAAAGCACCACAAATTGCATGGCTTAGTACAAGAGAAATGTACTGTCTCACATTTCTGGAGGATAGGAGTCTTAAATCAAGGTGTTAGCAGGGTCATACTCCCTCTGAAGGCTCTAGGGAAGACTCCTTCTTTTCCTCTTCCTACTTCTGATGGCTGATGGCAATCCTTGACATTTTTTGGCTTATAGTTGTACCACTCTAACTCCTATTTCCATTTTTGCATTGCTGCCTTCCCTCTGTGTGTGTCTCCTCAGTGTCTCCATGTGACCATCTTAAAAGGATACCAGTCATTGGATGCAGGACCCACTCCATCCAGGAGGACTCACCTTTACTTAACGAATTACATCTGCAAAGAGCCTAATTTCAAATAAGACCACATTCTAAGGTCTCAGATGGACATGCATCTTGTGGGATAGTCTTCAACCCACAACACTCATCATAGCTTATACTGGCTTTGCAGCACTTATCACTGGCTGGAATTGTTTGGGTAGTAATATGTATTCTTTGTTTACTGTTGAATTCTTTCACTACTGTTCCTGCTACAACATTCTGGAGTATAAGCTTCATGAGAGCTGGCACTTATCTTATTCTGTGCCATAAACCTAGCATCTAGTAGGACTTGAAAATAATTTGGTTCAATTTATATTTTTAAGTTTGTAATAACTCCATTATTTAACTAATTTATAGCTCAGTTTTTATAGCATATGCCTATTGTGATGTGCTCTTCTTTTTGTTAAGATGACTTTTTATTTCCCCCATTTATCTTCGACTAACCACCTGAAATCTTTTTTTGGAAGAAAGGATGGAGAATAAATTACGAACAAATAAAAGGCTGTTGTTGGGAACTCACGCTGTATTTTCCCTGAGAAATAATGTGATGAATAATGATTATATTCCCAGGCCATCTTTTTTTTTGCGGGGGGGTGGACAGAATCTTGCTCTGTTGCCGAGGCTAGAGTGCAGTGGCATGATCTTGGCTCACTGCAACCTCCCAGGTTCAAGCGAATCAACTGCCTCAGCCTCCTGAGTAGCTGGGACTACAGGCATGTGCCACCACACCCAGTTAATTTTTGTACTTTTAGTGTAGACAGAGTTTCGCCATGTTGGCCATGCTGGTCTCGAACGCCTGACCTCAGGCGATCTTCCTGCCTTGGCCTCCCAAAGTGCTGGGATTACAGGTGAAAGCCCCTGCACTTGGCCCCAGGCCATCTTTTAATGTTAAATGTTTTTAAAGCTTTTAATGTCAAAGGCTTTTAACTTCAAATGGACCCAAAATATTAATTATTAGCAATGAACTAGACTTTAAAAACCCCAATGCTTTCAGCGTTTTTTTATTTCAGTTAGCCTTAGGGGTAGGACTGTACATATGCCTGGCATATGACAGGAGGCTAGTAAATGTCTACTAAATGAATTCACTGATTAAAACAGAAGAGGACACCAGTGTACCTGGCCCACCATGAGCCCTCTTTTCTTAAAGGGGATGTGATGAGAAGTTAGGATCGAGTGGGTTGTCATTGGATCTAAATTATTGACTTTTTGCTACTTGGGGTCTTTTGCTGTTTTCAGATTACCTTGGGGGACCCTTAGCATATCTTCTGAGAGATCTTTAAGTGTGATTGTCCTAAACAGTGTCCCACCATGGTCTAGGTTTTCAGAAACACACTAACGAAAATGGGCCTGAAAAGTGATACAAAATGCAGCGGATGCCACAGTTAATACATGTATTTAAATGAGTCCAAAAAGGGGGAAGAAGTGAGAGAGAGGATACGAGACAGGGCAACAGGCAGAACATCCATTAACTTTGCTGTCTGATCTAGTTACAGAAGCTGTTAGAGGACCAAGCAGTAGAGAATGTTCTAGAATGACTTTTGGGATGGCAGCAGCCTCTTTGCTTAATACCATTCAATTTACCTTCTTCCCCCTCTTTTCTAATGAATTAAGAGCATTTAGCTGTGGAATAGGGGAACCATCAGAGTTAACAAGCCAAATCCCCTTGCAAGGGGACATGTGGTTGACTGACAGCGACTACTGCTGAATTCATGTTAGGAGTTCAAGAATGCATTTTAGGCACTTCTGAAAAGTCATTCTGGCAGATGATATCACCTACTGCAAGGGATAATCATAATGGGAAGTATCCTAATAACCTTTCTTTTTATGACTATCTCCTGAATGCACAGACATAATCCCTAAAAGGCATTTCCTCCTCAAAGCAGACAGGAGCATGCCCTGTGGGACTTGTGGGAGTCAATTAAAAGCTGGAGTGACGGTGGGTGCTGGAATTTGTCTTCAACAAAGAAACACAGCCATTTTCACCTGTACTGTTGTGCGTCATATAGAAGCAAACAAACAAATCTATGACCTCATTACTCAGAGTCTTTGCTAAAGGCAAAATTCCAGAGAGCAACTCTAAGTTTCTTTCTAAACTGGACAGTGTCCAGTTAAAGGGCATCGCTTTTCTTTTTGCTAAGTTTATCAGTTAGGAAAACATGAGAAACATGACCTCTTTTAACAGATAAATTCTAAATTCTCAGGGAGTTAGCACAACACAAGTTCATCTCTAGTTTACATTCCTGTCCAGTGCAGTTGATTCTGAATACTTGGACTTCCACCCGTTATTCAAGAACCTGCTTCTATCTGGTGGCCTCACCCCCTCTTCAGTCAGAAGCTGGTTAGAGAGGATGAGGACCAAACATAGGAGAATTATGAGTTAGGCTTGTAAATGGCTCACCTCACTTTCACCCACATCCCCTCGGTTAAAATTCAATCATGTGCCCATGTAACTGCTAGGGAGGCTAAAATATGTATTCTAGCTGGGTGCCCAAGAAGGAAAGGTAATGGGTGAAGGGCCCATCTAGCTAATCTCTGCCACAAAGAGCAATGTTTGGAGACCTTGGCCTTTCCCACAAGCAAGATGGTATAAGAGGAACAGCAGACTTGACTCTAGTTAGGTTTTCTGGGGGGCTCATTGTGGAGGTTGAGAAGTAGTGTGCAGCCCTTGGGCCCCCCATGTGCAACACATTCTCATGGGTAAACCCAGAGTTATTCTCAACTCCCTATGCTTCCTGGGTATAATGCCAGTCATTTCTCGGGAAACTGAGACCTAGAGAAGAAAAATGTCGATTCCAGAACACACAGCTAACTGTGACAAAGTTTGTAAGAATCGTGTAGATATCAAGATAATGTTGAATTTGCCTCTCTCTCTACACACACACACGTATATACACATATATACATATATGTGCACACATGTATATACATATATATGTATCAAGCATATTAAAATAAATTCTTTACTTTTTGCTACTTTCGGTCTTTTGCTGCCTTCAGATCACCTTGGGGGAGTGGGTTGTTAAAAATTCCTAATGCTAGAAGCTTTTTATGCACACATGTATATACATACAAAAGCATATATATGTATACAGGTATATTAAGTAAATAATTTGATAACTTAAATATTTTAATTACTAATAAAATGTACTTTTGTTACATCCCTGCTTTTTGACATCACAATTAATGATAGCTGGCTCAGAAGACTAGGAAAAACTGCCTATTTTGTTTGCCTTTGGGACCAAATAACAAAGCCCACCTCAGACTGTTTAAAATAATAAATACTATATTTCTAAATTGTTAATTTACAAATTTTTATGTAGTGCTTACCCTGTGCCAGATACCAACAGCCTTAAAAATATTTACTTAATCCTCATCACAACCCTGCAGGGAAAATACTATCATTATTCCCATATTAGAGATGGAAAATTATGGTCCAGTGGGATTAAGTTGCCTGTGGTCACCTAAGTAATTGGTGGTAGAGCCAAAATCTGAAGTGAGAATATAGGTCCTTAGCCAGTTCTCTTAGCTATTCCATTATGGAACCCCATATTGGATCATACAGAGGCAGAGCCAGTCTTTTAGTAACTCAGTAACACCAGGTACACAGGTTCTTTCCCAATTTCAGATATCCAGATTATTTCTATATTTCATCAAGTGTCTCTGCTCTAGCTCATGTCATGAAAACAAAATCGCTGCCTGCAGAGGTAAGGCAATGAGCTTCCTTATGCATGTTCAGTGGGGGAGAGAGACTCATCATTTATTCCCATTCCTGAGTCTGCCTCTCCTTACCTGTCTTTGCCGCAAGCTTTTCCAACTTGCCTCTGAAGCAGTCACTGACAAGGAAATGGGCTAGCACGATTGACTTAGCTTCAGTTTAGTTGTTTGGATGAAGTGGATGAAAAGAACAATCACAAGGTCCACTGTAGACAACCAACATTTCTAGGCACAACTATGACCCTGCTGCGCTGCCTTATTGCCTTATACAAGTGATTGCTTGGCAGTCCATAGTCTTATAATAAAGTGACACTTTAAGATCTTGGAGACCTTTTATATGTGTTGTCTCATTTCCCAGTTAATAGGTAGGACATTTTATGATTCCTGTTTCTTAGATTAGCCAGCAAAGGTTGAAGAAGGAGGTATGTTTTCCAAAGTCACACAGGTTGGGTAAAAGCAGTGTCTTGAACCTGTGTCTCTTAACTTGTGGTGCAGCCATCTATCAACGTATGACCTCATTTTAATTAGGCATAAAGTCATACACTATAAAAGCAATCCCTGGGCAGAGAAAGCCTCTGAATCATTTTAGGGTTGGCCATTTTGGGTTGATTTTATTTATTTTTAAATTTCTGTCGCAAGACTTAACCATTGTGTATTCGTCTTAATTCTCCTGGGCAATTTCTAACTAGATTTTTGTCTCTTCAGACTCAGCCTGAATGTTCTACTTTTTGCTATCCCTAAGGACTTGAGATGTAAAAATTCCTAATGCTGCAAGCTTCTTATGTATGAAGAAAAGGTTTAGGAAAAGAATTACACCAGCCAAATCTTCAGGACATGATGCACTTCCTCTGCAAGGCATTCAAACTTTTGGAACTTCTTTGTTTCATTAAAAGTATAGGAATAAGCATTAATTAACAGAAAAATTATTAAAATAATGCATAAAACATGCCCTGCTGATCTCTGGATTCTGACAGTCTTAACTTTCTTTCCTTTTGCTCTGTGTTTTCTATAGTGCTCAAAACTTAACCAGCATGTCACAAATTAATTTGGGAGAACTAACTGAAATTATAACTGTAGTAAGGGTATGACTTTTAGAATTGTCATGGTAATAGATGTTGATATTCATGACTTACTGACGCAAAATATTAGCCCCCTATGATGGTGAGCAGTCAGCATGTTGACTGTGTCATAACCCATTCTAGGTTCTGAATTTTATAGAAATGATAGAAACTTAGAACTGGAGATACCTGACAGTGCCTGGCACGAAGCAGATACCATATATATACTTATTGCATAAATGCTGAGTAAATGAATCCCCACGCTTTTCAAATGAGAAAAATCAAACCTAGAGAGTGGGGAAAAGACTGACTTAAGTTCACATGGTTATGTCAGAGTCAAAAGCAAGACTCAACACTCTGGACTCCTAGTTCAGTGCTCATTCTACCAAGTTATGAATTGGGGAATGACTTTTATACCAATGAATCAATGCAAGTTATTTAAATACAATTTATAAAATAGATATGCAGAGTTATTGGAAAAATACTTTTTGCCAATGTGGGGTTTTATTAGAATTGCATGAGGATCACAACATAACTAAGTTTAGGATTGGTGGAAGCATCAAGGTGAGGATTTCAGGGAACCTAGGAGTGCAAACCATTTGTTGATGCTTTGTGCTGAAGGGTTCTGGAAATTTCTTATAATGAACCAATAAATTATTTGCCTGGTCAAGAGTCTTTTGGAATGTTAAAGTTGTGTCGATAAAGATAATGAAATAGTAAAGTCATTTTAATGCAAATGAAATAAGCTATGTGGGCTAGGTAATTTCAGTTCTCATAAGAAAAAGACAGCAGAACTGCAGCGGTCCAGAGAGTGGGCATCTCAGAGAGCAGCCCAAGATAGAGTCAAGCACAGCCATTGATGGGAGGCAGTGAGTCTTAAGTGGCCCACTTAGGTTAAGCAAGGGAGATGACAGGCTCTTTTTAACAACCAGCTCTCGTGTGAACTAACAGAGCTAGAACTCACTCATTAATGTGGGGAGGGCACCAAGTCATTGAAGAGGGATCTGCTCCCATGACTCAAAGACCTCCCACCAGGACCCCCTCCAATATTGAGGATCACATTTTAAGATGAGATTTGGAAGGGACACACATCTAAACCATATCAAGAAATAAGAAACAATTTCAGAAACAACAAAAATTAGGGTTCTGAAAGCAAGGCTGTGTGCTGAAAATCACTGAATAGCAAACAACAAAAGCAACCCAACAACAACAAATCTCATGACAATGACAAAACACCTTTTTAATTTCAAAAGCATATTTCATTTGCAATCTTTAGAACAATGGTTGGTAATACGGTTTGAATTTGTGTCCCTGCCAAATCTCATGTGGAATTATAATCCCCAGTGCTGGAGGTGGGGCCTGGTGGGAGGTGACTGGATAATGGGGATGGATTTCACTCGAATGGTTTAGCACCATCCCTTTGTTGCTGCTCGCATGATAGTGAGTTCTCATGAGATCTCATGTTTAAAAGTGTGTAGCACCTCCCACCTTGTTCGTGCTCATGCCATGTAAAATGCCTGCTCCCCTTCACCTTCCACTGTGATTGTAAGTTTCCTGAGGCCTCCCCAGAAGCCAAGGAGAAGTCAGCATTATGCCTCCTTTATAGCACATGGAATGTGAGCCATTGAAACCTTTTTTCTTTATAAATTACCCACGTCTCAGGTATTTCTTTATAGCAATGCAAAAATGAACACAGTGGTTAATCATTAAAATTGTTTTCTAATGATTAGTGTCTAGGCCAGAGTTATCCTTATACAACTGCTACTTAGTGGGTGCAATATTTATGTATGGTTTCGATTTTGCAAATAGTTTTACAACAAAATGACCAAAGAATAGAAATGGATGTAGCTGTAATATATTTTAGATGCAATGAGTTGACTGATCCCTTCCCTTTGAATTCTTGAGGACCACTCTTGATGTTGGTATGTTCGTTGGGAATCAGCAGGCTGAGAATCCTAGTGGGATCTACTTGCAAATGTCTAGAAAGAGTTGTATTATATTGTGAGGCTTCCAACTTATCAGATACTTTTGATGACTGCTTTTTTCTCTTCTTAGTTTTTGTGTCTACATTTCAAACCAAACCAGTTGTTTGGGGTCCTACCAGTTAAGTTTTTTCTGTTTCTTGACCATCTCTGTTTATTGCCATCATCAATCTTCCTTCTTCATGATTCTGCTATTAAAAAAAAAAAAATCTGTGCAATAGAGACTTGGCTTTCTCTAATATTCAAGAGTAGCTGAGTCTCTGGGGCTAGAAGCACTGTACTTATCCATAAGAAATTGGTTACACTTTCCCCTTTCTATTTTTCTCCTCCTCCATCACAATTTTCTGCCCTAAACGGACCTTTGATTATCATGAAGTGGGAAATACTCCAATTCATAGCAAATAATTTGTCTGTGAAATCAGGCCTGCAGGTGCAGAGCTGAAACAATCTCCATCCCCATCCAGCTACCTGGCTCAAAGAGCCAAACACAGAGTGTTGAAATGTTTAAGCAGGAAGGGCCCCACCCAATGATCACATTTAATATCCTCATGGTTCAGATGAAGAAACTGAGGCCCTCTGCAGAAGGGCAAAGTGATTCTCTCGAGAAAATATGTTGGTCACTAACCTTTTCTAACACAAATGTTAGCATTTTCAAAGCAATTAAATTGTGAAAATTGTTTACTATCTTCTTTACTTCTCAAAAATTTTTGTCATTAGTATGTGTAGTTATATTTGTGATTATTCACGGCATTAGAAACAACAGCTTGAATACAGACTGTGCCTTTCTTCTGAGAATATCAAACCACTCTCAGGTCTTTTATCTCAGCTGGCAGAACCTGGTGCATACTATGCTCATTCTGGCAGATCTTAAGAGTTATTAATCAAATATTAATACCTGTTTGTATTTATTCATATTTTATTATAAACAAATTTACCAATTTTGTTTCGCATACATTTAAAGAGTTCAAAGACAAAAAACTTGAAGAGAAGCTGTCCAGGCTGGGTGCGGTGGCTCAAGCCTGTAATCCCAGCACTTTGGGAGGCCGAGATGGGTGGATCACGAGGTCAGGAGATCGAGACCATCCTGGCTAACACGGTGAAACCCCGTCTCTACTAAAAAATACAAAAACTAGCCGGGCGAGGTGGCGGGTGCCTGTAGTCCCAGCTACTCGGGAGGCTGAGGCAGCAGAATGGTGTGAACCCAAGAGGAGGAGCTTGCAGTGAGCTGAGATCCGGCCACTGCACCCCAGCCTGGGTGACAGAGCAAGACTCCGTCTCCAAAAAAAAAAAAAAAAAAAAAAAAGAGTAGCTGTCCAGGACCAAATGTAAATACCGGATAATAAAGCCGATTCTTGACCAGGCACAGTGGCTCATGCCTGTAATTCCAGCACTTTGGGATGCCAAGGTGGGCGGATCGCTTGAGTCCAGAAGTTTGAGGCCAATCTGGACAACATGGTGAAACCCCATCTCTACAAATAATACAAAAAATAAGCCAGGCATGGTGGCATGCGCCTGTAGTCCCAGCTACTCAGGAGGCTGAGGTGGGAGGATCCCCTGAGCCTGGGGAGTTGAGACTGCAGTGAGCTGTGACTGTGACACTGCACTCCTGCTTGGGTGACAGAGCAAGGCCCTGTTTCAAAAAATAAAAATATATTAAGGCCGATTCTTTTAAAACTTTGTCCCATTCACCACCTCAGCACCACAAATCATTCTGGTACAATTTAAAACCTTCGAAATAGGGAATTCATGTTTAATGCATTGCATTTTAGGAATCTAAAGATTAATTTTGTAAAACTTAAATTGTGGTAACCCTGTCTTGTGATAACCCTGGGGCCAGAGAGCTGGCAAATATTTAGACTGCGTGTCCTAATCAAAGACAGTCTACTATGTTCCAAGACAAGAAGAGGGTCTGAGAAACTGGCGAAGAGAAGCTTCACTTTATTAAGAACACACTTTAAGCATATAGAAAGGACATCAAGGGTACGTATATCAACAAGAAATGCTCCTTCACTAGCAATGCTCATCCCAGGGGCAGATCAAGTCTGGGATGGTGAGCAGGATAAAGATGCAAAGAATCATTGTCATCCACCTGGATGATCCCACCATGTCTGTAAGAACAAAAGTAAACTACTTCAAGATGCACCACAAGAACATGTACACATGCCCGTTATCCCTGACTCTCTCTTTTCAAACTCCATTTGGTCCAGATTGGCAACATTGTTGCCACATTGCAAGTGCTGGCTCCTGACCAAACCATGCATTTCAACATGAAGGAGGTCACCAAGACCTAGCACCAAGGAATAGTTCTAGAAATTATAAAACTGGGTACCATCCCACACCATAAATTTGTTTTTCTACTCCATAAAAAGTTAATAAATGTTCAGAAATACACAGAATTTTTACACATAATCACTTCTATGTGCCACTTGCTTTTAGTATTTAAATATTAATAGGCATGGTCTTCATGAGTATGTATTGGTTGGAGGGATTACTTGAAACCACCTAGCTAAAATTCTTGGGAGACCTAACTAAGCATTTTATGTGTATAAATGGTCTCTTGATGTTTTGTTCTTTAAAGATGGAGAAAATGACGCCCATGATATTACTCAACATCCTTTTTGCAAAGGACTAAAACAGACAAGACAGAGGGTCTGCAGTTTCCCTTGCCTTTCACCCTTCTCTAATTTTTCCATTTCCACTTTTGTTGTTGTTACTGTTATCTTCCCTGCTGCTGAACCTTGAACCTTAATTAGTTGAAAACTGTAAGGCCTGCTAAAACAGTTCTTGAAAGTAATTTTCTGGCTGGGCGCAGTGGCTCACGCCTGTAATCCCAACACTTTGGGAGGCCAAGGTAGGTGGATCACCAGGGGCCAGGAGTTCGAGACCAGCCTGACCAACATGGAGAAACCCTATATCTACTCAAAATTCAAAATTAGCCAGGTGTGGTGGTGCATGCCTGTAATCCCAGCTACTTGGCAGGCTGAGGCAGGAGAATTGCTTGAACCCAGGAGGCAGAGCTTGCAGTGAGCCAAAATCGCACCATTGCACTCCAGCCTGGGTAACAAGAGTGAAACTCTGTCTCAAAAAAACAAAACAAAAGAAAAAGTAATTTTCTGACAGTTATCAGAACAGCATTGTGCCAACCATCCCGAGAATGAGGCAAAAATAATAGAACAATCTCTCACTGTTCTAACTGGAAGTTTTGCAGCAGCTAAAGAAAAAAAACTGCTACCTGAGACCAATTACACAGACACATATCCCTCTCTTCCACTCACCTTTTAAAACTCCAAACCTGCTTTACTTGGAGAGTATCTGATCTCAGATACTCCTTGAAGGCTCAGCTGAATAAGGCCTCTATTTGAGCCACTTTCACCACTTTCACTCTCATCTTTTGATACTTTGAAATATAGACTCACCCTAATATCTCCTCTTGGAAATCACTGTTCACCCCTAAGTACTTAGATGTATGCCTGCCCTATGTTTTCTCCCAGCCAATCCAGAAATTCTTTCCTTGTGGCATTTAATATACCAAGTGTTAATTTCCTCTTTGTTACTTTCAAAAGAACATAAGCTCTTTGAGGGCAGGGACTTTGTCTTGTGTTGACACGTAGAAAATACTCAGATATTTTCTGAATAAATGACAGAATTAACTGAGTATGTGGACACAAAGTGGTCATATTGTCTTATTAAGCTTGCCTAATTTCAAGTCCAGCTATGCTTCTTAACCTGGCCAGAGCTTAGCATTTAATTATGTCAGAAACACCTGTATATGGAGAAATACTTAAGGTATCTGAAGGGCTGTTGATTCTCATCAGTTTCTAAGGAAAACTCTCCATGTATTATTTCATAACTCAATTGTCACCATGATTTAGGGGGATAGTAAACAACTTAGTCACTATTGATCTGTGTTAGCAAATTGTTGCTAGACATTAAATCTGGCAGTAACATTCTAATGTTAGGGTTATATCTGCCCCTGCCTGCCCCACCTTCTTCCTTATGGGTTGTTTTGCAGGCTTAAATATACAGGTATTTTTAAGTTTCTGCATATACACAGTAGAGTCAACTTGGTAAGTGATGGTTGCTACGGATAGATGAATGCTGTTATTTTCTACACTGGCTTTTCCTTTGAAGACCCAAATACCAAAAATGTGAGATGAGAAAAAGCTTCCTCCTTTTTTTTTTTCATTATTTATTATATAGGAGGACCTTGGCTTATTGAACATTGTTACTAGCCTGGAACATGGCAAGTAGTAGACACCCCTCAAATGTTTGCCAAATGAGGAAAACAGACAATTAAAAGTCACAGTCAGCCAGGCACAGTGGTACACACCTGCAGTCCCAGCTACTCAGGAGGCTGAAGCAACCCAAGCATTTGCCTGAGCCTAAGAGTTCAAGGCTGCAGTGCACTATGATTGCATCTGTGACTAGCCACTGCACTTCAGCCTGGGCAACATAGTGAAACCCCATCTGTCTAAAAAATGTCAGTCATTATAAGGCACCATAGAAATGAGAACAGGTGCCATCAGAGGTCAGTAATCATTTTAGGGGCCCCTATTCCTTCTTGTATCAGTTTTTATCTCCTTAACCCTCAACCTAAGAGTAAAAAGAACCCTCAAGACTGCTGTTGTCAGAATTTACCATTCTCCAAGTGTTCGAGATTTTAATTCCACATGGTGCAGATGTCACTTTGTCACTAATGTAGCAGATGCCGGTAGTGGCCACCTGTCTCTTCTTGGCATCTACTGTTTCAGGAACTCTGATGGCTTCCCTCTGCAAGCTCCTGGAACTCTCTACCCAAAGAGGAGAGTTCTCTAGGGAGCTCAGCCCATATACAGGACATACTGGAGATGCTGAAGAGCTGGTAGCCCTGGGATAAGTCTTTAAGGATGGAAGGGGAGCTGGTAGATCAAATCCCCAGCCTCTTTGTTCCTTAAGTGGGACAGTTTGAGGTATGTTTGATACTGTTGTGTCCAGAATTGGTCGGTTCTTGGTCTCGCTGACTTCAAGAATGAAGCCACAGACCCTCGTCGAGGTTGAGTGTTACAGTTCTTAAAGATGGTGTGTCCGGAGTTTGTTCCTTCTGATGTTTGGACGTGTCCGGAGTTTCTTCTTACTGGTGGGTTCGTGGTCTCACTGACTTCGGGAGTGAAGCTGAAGACCTTTGTGGTGAGTGCTACAGCTCTTAAAGGTGGCGCCTCTGGTGTTGTTCGTTGCTTCTCGTGGGTTCGTGGTCTCGCTGGCCTCAGGAGTGAAGCTGCAGACCTCTGCGGTGAGTGTTATAGTTCATAAAGGCAGCACGGACCCAAAGAGTGAGCAGCAGCAAGACTTACTGTGAAGAGCGAAAGAACACAGCTTCCGCAGCGTGGAAGGGGACCCGAGCAGGTTGCCACTGCTGGCTCAGGCAGCCTGCTTTTATTCCCTTATCTGACCCCACCCATGTCTTGCTGATTGGCCCATTTTACAGAGAGCTGATTGGTGCATTTACAAACCTTGAGCTAGACACAGAGTGCTGACTGGTGCATTTATAATCCTTTAACTAGACACAAAAGTTCTCCAAGTCCCCACTAGATTAGCTAGACAAAGAGCACTGATTGTTGGCACATTTACAAACCTTAAGCTAGACACAGGGTGCTGATTGGTGCATTTACAAACCTTGAGTTAGACACAGAGTGCTGATTGGTGCATTTACAAACCTTGAGCTAGACACAGAGTGCTGATTGGTGCATTTACAATCCTTTAGCTAGACACAAAAGTTCTCACCTGACTCAGGAGCCCAGCTGGCTTTGCCTAGTGGATCCCGTGCTGGGGCATGGGCAGAGCTGCCTGCCAGTCCTGCGCTACATGTCCACACTCTTCAGTCCTTAACTTCTGTAAAGTTTTATTGGAACTGAAGTTTTATTGGAAATAAGCATGCTTATTTATCTTTATATTATCTATGGCTACTTTCACACTATGGCAGAGTTGAGTAGTTGTGACAGAGGCCATATGGCCCACAAAGCCTAAGTATTTACTACCTGGCTTTTAGCAGAAAAAAAAGTTTGCCATCTGTTGATGTAGAGGGTAATAAACCCTCAGTGCTACTTTCACAAAGGTATTTACATCCTAGCTAATCCCTCTCCCATCCTCTTTGGCTCTCACAGAAGACCTGTAATTAAACCAATCTGAGACCAAATGGAGAGGTTCACAGTTGAGATGAGGATAAGGTAAAAAGTCCTCCATTTCACCCAAGAAAAAGTCAGCATGTGCAATTATTAATGGCCATGATGATTCCAGGAGAAAGGGGAAAGAATGACTCTTTGATCTTTCAAAAGCCATAGTCATCTCACTCAGGGAAGGCTTTTACAGTCAAGTACAGGCACTTTCATCCATCTCCCAAATATACAGCTCGATTTCCAAGCATCTGGCAGCATTTTTTCTTTTTGGCCTCTTAAAGGGGTAGACAGAAAGTAGAAACCCTCCTTGCTAATGCTCTCTCATTTCCCAGAAGCAGATGAAAATCAATGTATCACTACTTTAAAAAAAAATTCTGCCTGGATATTCAATTTGGGGCTGAGCAATGACTAGAAAAGAACTCAGAGAAAGCAGAATACAAGGTGATCACCTGTAGGAGCCTGAAATTTGTGCAGCAAAACAAGATTTACACATCTAAAGTGGAGGAACAGCAATGTGCATGAAAGTGGGGCTCATTCATCAAATATTCATTATCTTGGGGAAGAAAAAGATGAAATACATGTGGATATATATACATATGTGTGTGTATACTGTCCTCAAGGAGTCATTAATCCAATATAGAGGTGACAAATCATTAGACAAAATCATTATAGTATTATTTGATTAGTGCTGTAAAAAGTGCAGGCTTTTTGGACACACAGGAATAAATATTCTAGAAGGAGTGAGGAATATTTGCAAAAGCCATATTGGAGCTGTCTTTAAGATATCTAGGAGTTCGCTGGGGAAAACAGAGACCAGGCAGAGGAAAACTAATCACGATTATCAGGATGCTTCCTCACTCCCCACTAAGAACCACAGGCTTCCTGGGGAAACCCAAGTAATGGAAAGAAGGACCAAGGACTGCAAGACTCACTGGCTCTTAAAGGACATTTTTTGGCCTCAAGATTCCTCCTGGCATCAGAACAGGAAAAGTGACACCTGAAGTCAGACTCAAAGTAGTTCAGTGTGACGGAAATGTACACTGGTCACACCCCTGTTTACAGTGACAAGTCCTTTTCCAGAGATCCATCGGCACCAACCTCCCTTGCACCAACCTCCCTTCTCTCTGTGGAACAATCCATTTTATTCCACAAGCCAAAAACAGGACAAACAGCCCAAAAATGTCCATTTAACTCCAGCATGTTTGTCTTCTCCGAATTCATTTCCCACCTTCCGTTCTTGACATATATCAGCTGAAGCGGTGATTTGCAAAGCACAGGCCCTGGCTTAGCAGCTTCAGTAGCACTTGGGACCTTGTTAGAAATGCAGATTCTCAGAACACATCTCAGGCCTCCTGAATTAGAAATTCTGGTGCTGGTGACCAGCAATTTGTGTTTTAACAAACTCTCCAAGGGATTCCAATGCACACTCAAGTTTGAAACTACTAGGCTAAACAGTGATTGATGCCACAAATACTGCTCAGAATTTTAAAGGGTCTCTTCTTTATGGTTACTTCAAAAGAACACAGGCATCACTGGGTGGCCTAATGTGTAGATTGGGGAAACAGGTCATTAGAATGAGTATAGAATAGTAGCAAGTAAGACACAGAAGGAATTTACTGCATATCCCAGCTCAGGGAAATAGATGAAAATACCCGTCCATGGTTCCAGGTGACTGTGCCCTATTTTTAAGCTTCCTCTATCTACTGGGCACAGTGGCCCATGCCTGTAATACCAGCACTTTGGGAGGCTAAGGCAGGAGGATCACTTGAGCCCAAGAGTTTGAGACCAGCTTGGGCAACATAGTGAGACCCCATCTGTACAAAAAATTTTTTAAATAGCCAGGTCTGGTGGTGGGCACCTGTAGTCCCAGCTACTCAAGAGGCTGAGGTGAGAGGATCACTTAAGCCTGGGGGTAGAGGCTGCAGTGTACTCCAGCATAGGCGAAAGAGTAAGATCCTGTCAAAAAGAAAAAAAAAGAAAAAAAAAGGCAGAGATAATTGGAAAGTCCCAGATACTTGGAAGAGCATGGAGTTTCCTGTGGCTCAATTCCATAACAAGAGTGAGGAAGGATGGAAAAATAGGCCATAAAGGTAGACTGGAGCAAGATCATGAAAGGTTGAGTCCCTTTTATACTTTGAGACTTTTATGTAACAATAACAGAAATCCACTAAAACTGTTCTTGCTGTTTGAGCAGTGTGGTGATATAAGGAGACGATGGTTTCAGAGTATTATTCTGGTGGCAAGGTCAGGGTACAGTGACAGTGATGGAGAGGAACATGGAGGTTTGTCACTTAAGAAGCTGTTAGGAGATGACAACCAAAATCAGGGACCCCACAAAAGGAATGAGGAGGAGGAGTCAAATTACAGGCAACTTTCAGGAAGAACTTTTAGGACATGGTGCCAGACTGAGTGTGGAAAGTGTGGGGAGGGGTTAGTGAAGACACTCGGCTTTATAGTTTGAGTGTGGATAGAAAATAGTGCCGCTCATCAAGGTGAGTAACACCAACAAGAAGAGATTATAGAGGAGAAAAACAAGTTTTATTCTTAATAGATGATGCTTATTGAGTCTGTGTGAAATTCACATAAAAGTATTAATACCTAATACCATTTTAATTTCCACATCCGTAAGGGTACAACGCACACAGCAAACTCACAAAGAGGTCTAATCTTCACTGCTCCCATCACTCCCATGACTTACACAGACATCTACCAATCTGTAATCTGAAATAGTGAAATTTAATGAACGGTAGATACACTCTCTCAATCCAGGTGTGTCTATTCAATCCAGGTGTGCAATATGACTTAAAATTCAGCTGTAATGCAAAACATTTCACATTTTAAGGCATTTGTAGGATATGAATTTTTAAGTGATATTCCTAGCCAACTTTTCAGATATCTGATGACTTGTGCTGAAAATTAAGCCCATTTAAAACAAATCCATTACACTCTCTGGCATCTCAAGGTTTTAAAGAATAAGAATTAGAAGACACTGCCAGTTTATCTGACATGTGATGTGAATGTCATGCAAATTAACAGAGAGCCCCCTTGCCAAGTTTTCATCAATAAGACTGAATTGAAAAGAAGGTACTAGTCCTGATAATAATGCTGTTTCCACAATTTCTCCATAAACAATAGACTCCATTTGCCTCCTCAAATCACTTTTAAAGAATTACTCATTCCTGGCATTCTGAATTTCTTCTGTCTGTGGTTTAAGGAAGCTAAAGGAGATGTCTCCAGTGGTATAACCCAATGTGAGAAATGAGCCAGAGCCCATTCAGACATGATGCATTCCCAGAAGTCTGGGAGATTCACCTCTGGTGCCAGAGTTTCTTCCTCTTGAAGAAATATAGCAAGTTTGTAGAAAATGAGATATCTTAGCAGTGGTCCTCCAAAGGAAGTTATTTGCTATATTTTAGGTTTGCACCTTGACTCACTTAGAGAATATTCTCTAAACACATCCTGGTCAACCAGTGAATAATATCTAGTATGAAATGTTCAAGGATTAATTAGTGAGGAAAATGTAAGCATGAGTGACATCAACAGCTAATCAATCATTTGCATTTAACCAACCTCAGACCTATTGGTCAGTCCAATAGGACTGGATCGAAGTCTTTTGATGTTAATCTCTCAATAAACCAAAAGGTCAAAGTCTGTCACTAATATTCAAACCCCTGTCCTGGGACAAAAAGGTTGAGGCTAGGGAAGGCAAGAGTGAGGCAAAATGTTTGTGTGTATATATACATGTGCAAAACGGATGAGATGTCCCTGTTCCTGGATGTTTGGATAAAGCTGTATTCTCATACAAGTGGGGAGCTGTGAGTTGAATACAGTACACTGGCCAAAACAGTTTACCTTAACCTTAACAACGAATACAATGATGGTGACTACAAGGCAAACCACCTCAGTAACCAAATTGTGGGCTGTCAGGAAAGGAGTAAGCTCCTGGAAGGTTGACCACGATTCCTGTACACACACCCCTTAGCTCAGTGCTAGGCAGTCAAAGATGAATGGAATGGTCAGCACATAGTGCATGCCCTACAGAGTGAGTGGCAGGTGGCCTTCACTTAACCAGCAACCCCATCCCTTCCTTGGCCATCAGGTGGTCATCCATGGGGCAGGAATGACAGGAAGCTACCAATGTGATGCTAATAAGCCAGTTTGGCTATGATCACTGAGACAGAGGGTCTCCAGGCTCCACCTTTACTCTCAGACTGTTAAATCATGCAATGCAAAACCGAATGTCAAAGAAAGCCATCAGGGACATAGATGCATTAAGAGGGGCACATGGAGACTGTGGTGAAGGAAGTGACTGCTTCTGCTTAGTGCCAACCATGTGCTGTCAAATAGGAAGGTCATTACATGTTGCTAGATCACCTAGCTTCCCAAGAAAAGCTAACACATCAGATTTTGATGTCAAATCTCCTGAGGTTTAGTATTTCATGGACATCTGTGCAGGCCAAACAAAATGCTGCTCAAGTGAGTCCACCAGGCTATAATCTTTGTTTCACTCCTTCACCAGGCTATAAAGCATTTCACCACATAATCAGAAATTCAGAGCTCCAAGTGAAAGCCTGTGGGAACTGGGGCCATTTCCCTTTCTTGTGAGTTAGGGGGAAAGGAATAAAGGACATACGGTGTATATTCCCAAAGAGAATACTACCCTGGAAACAGGAATACTTTGTTATTCTCATTATTTTAAGGTAACCAGTGGCCACAACAATAGCCAAAACCACTCTTGTCATCAAGGGAGTCTGTGCACACAGGTGTGTGCTATGTGGATTTGTGCTGTGTGTGTGTGTTAGCGCGCACGCACACGCTCATGTGGATGGGGGGATGGATGGGCAAGAAAATTTCTACAGAACCCAAGAGGGTATTGCAGAAATCACTCTCCCAGATAAGTTCCCTTCCTCCTCTTCACACCCTCTCTATCAACTCAAAGCACAGCCATTGGCATTCTGAACACAAGGCAAGAATCAAGCTTATTAGTATTTACCATACTAACTGACTTTGTGTTATTCAAAGGATGCTCAAAGCTTCTCATTCATATGGCTTAAACAATTGAAATGGTCAGGAACAGAATTTAGTGAATGGGATGAAGGAACATAAGGAGTCGGCTCTGGCTGCCACTCTGGGTCCATCTCCTCACCAGGCAGTGGTCCCAGAGCATTGGCCATCAGGGCAGCTTTACTGAAATCCCGCTCCAAGTCTGGAATCTTGCATTAGGAAGGGTTCTATTTGCTTTTTCATATAGAAAATAGCTTCAAAGGGCATTTTTGGCTTTGGTTTTTCTTTGGACAACATAAAAGGGGAGAACAAAGGGAATTCAAAACCTCTTTTTTTGCCACAGGCCACTCAGTTGACATCTTAGTTCAGAAGTGCTGGTGAAGTGCTGGTCTGCTCCTCTGCATGCCCAATGCAAACTGCCCTTGATGCTGCAAGCAGGCTCCTAAAGCTGCTTTCTCACAGAACAAGGTGGAGGAAGGTCCATTTTCAGGGCCAGGAAGGAACTTAGTGGAGATCAAAGTTAAGAAATATGTCTAAGGGGCTGACTGCGGTGGCTCACACCTGTAATCCCAACACTTTGGGAGGTCAAGGTGGGTGGATCACTTGAGGTCAGGAGTTCAAGCCCAACCTGGCCAACATGGTAAAACCCCATCTCTATTAAAAAATACAAAACTTAGCCAGGCATGGTGGTGCACGTCTGTAGTCCCAGCTACTCGGGAGGCTGAGGCATGAGAATCGCTTGAACCTGGGAGGTGGAAGTTATAGTGAGCTGAGATCACATAACTGTACTCCAGCCTGGGTGACACATTTAGACTCCATCTCAAAAAAAAAAAAAAGTGTCTAAGGTCCCATAGCAAGTCCGTGGCTCCCACTTCCCTTACACATTAGTATGGGAAGCAGGAGCTTCACTATTAGGCTTCCTGGTTTCAAATTCTGGTTCTGTTACTTCTTAGCACTTTGTTCTTGAGCAAGTTATTTAACTTCTCTGTGATCCTGTTTCCTGATTTATGAAGATAACAACACCTGCTTTATAGGATTACAGTGAGAATTAAACAAGATAGCATACATTCCTGATACATAGTAAACAATGAATGAATGTTAGGTGGTTTTGTTGTATTATCATCGTTATCATAGAAACCAGCACTTAACTGTAAAATTTCCTGATTTGTTCTATGACTACTTCATAAACTCCTTAAGGGCAACAGAATTTGTGCATTTAAAGAACACTGATCTTGAGATCAGAAGACCAAGAGATGGGAGTCAGCATTTCAGCTAGGCAGCTGACCAACCAGAGGACCACTGCCAAGTCACTGTGCCATCTTGAGTCTCAGTTCTATCATCTATAAAATGGGATAATATTTGTCCTTTAGCTTTTATAGGGTTTTTGTTAAACTCCATGTTAGGATTATTTGTCCTTAAGCCATAATGCATTATATTAGTCTAGTTATTCCTGTTTTCTCTATTTCATTCTCTTACTTTTTCACTTAGGGTACCTAACACACACTGAGGGCATAGCTGAGACTAATGGAATGGGAAAGGGAGGGGAGGAGAGGGGAGGAGAGGGGAGGAGAGGCGAGAAGAGGCAAGGAGAGGGGAGGCAAGGAGAGGGGAGGAGAGGAGAGGGGAGAGGAGGAGAGGGGAGAGGAGGAGAGGGGAGGGGGAACTGAATGATTGCTTACTTGCTCAAAAAATGGTATATTTTTTCATTTTATAAAATGTCCCTTAATCTACTTTTCTATGGTTGGAATTGGCATTAATTTGCTACCCTGAATATGAGTAAAACATTTGCTATATTAAATGAGTGTTAAATTTACAGATCTTGTGGAAAGCTGCATCTAGGACCCTTTGAGAACTATTAAGTAGCTTCTTCCCTATGTATCCATAATCCTGCTCCTGATAATTTGTCCTGGAGAGGTATTTTAAATAAAGAAAAATGAGACAAATGATTCATAGGTAAAGCTGCTTACTGCAGTATTATGTATAATACAAAACCACTGAAAACCATCTACATGTCCAAACATAGGAAGATGAACTAGTAAATTAGAGGACATTAACTTGATGGATAATATTGCAGGAATTACTAATGAAAGTTGTGGCACTCAGCAGTAGGCAAAGGCAGAGTACCAAATTTAATATAGATCATTATTATTATCTAATAAGCAGCCAGTTATATGAGTGTGGTGAAGTCACAGAGGATATATACAAATTTTTAAATGCCTTTTCAAGTTTAACATTGTTTTTTGTAATCAATGAAATTGAAAGATTGACATTTTTAAGATATGCGGTTGTCAAGTCTTTTGGCCTAGAACAAGAAGTTTGAAGAAAGACAGCTATCTTTAAGGTAGTCATTATCTGAACTGGCCCAGCAAAATGGCCAAGTATGTCTTCCCATGTATGTCTTCCCAGTGGGGAATGGCTCACAAAATTCAAGTGTTAATTTACAATGCTTATTAGTAAACTCCAAAAAATATCTGTGTTTTAAGAGGAATTTCCATTACTAAGCTTTCAGCCCCAAAGGTGGAGATATTGATCGAAAATCGACCACTGGAGTCAAAATTTGAGGAGAGATGAAATAGAAGCTAACACGTATAGAAACTCTCTTCTCTGAGTCCTCAGCTAAATATCTGCATATTTACTTTCTCAACGACTCTTCACCTCATGAGACAGGAAAGCATTATAAATTATGTTTTCAGTATACCTCACAAAGTCTGTGTTAACAGGCTGAAGGTCATACAGCTAGAGAGATTCTAATTGAACATAAAATTTATGGGGACAGTAAAATAACTTGGAAAACTGTATTTGGTATAGTGTCAACTGAAAGAAAAAAACATAGTTACACTGTAATTACTACAATGTAAAAGCATTGAGTTAATTTAGAAAGAAGCTTGGGGAAAATTAAAACAGTTTTGCAAGAGTAGTTAAATTAGGAGTAATTTTTTTCTTTTCAACTTCTTTTATTATTATAATATTGTTTTTGCAATACAGAGGCCTATGCTACTTTGATTGCACCACACTGCATGGTATACTCTCACCCTGTGGAGACCTGGGATGCCCTGGCTCAAGCTATAATTATATTAAAAATGAAACTGAATAAATGAATAATAATGACAACAATAAGAGCTGCTGTGAATTAACCATAATTGTCATGATGATAGGAGCAGCTATGAATTAAGAAGCCAGTTGTAATTGTAATGGCCATTGCGATAATGAGTTAGAAAATGAGTGCATGGAAATGGATCCTGAGGAAAGGGGCTGGGAATATATGGCAGGAGACAAAGGCCTGTGGATGGATATGGAAAATTACAAGAGCACCTTTCCAGCCAAGAGTGAATTCCAACAGAAACATCAACCAGAGAGAATTCTTCCAGAGTGGGTTGGGCTGCACTACAAAGGACCAGATCTAGCTAGGAAAAGCAAGTATAAGACATCCCAGGTGCCCATTGATGTACAGGTGCTGTAATTATGTAATGGCAGGGATGAACTTCTCCAAGTGGAATGAAAACCAGAAAACTGCCCAAATGAAGATGGCAAGGCTACACTCCGATACTCTACCCTTATGAGGGGTATGTGCTGGCTCTAAAATCTGTGTAAAATAAACTCCAAATATAGAACTAATTCTGTGGATGGAGAATTTCCTCTCAGAATGGCTTTGTATCTCTAGATCTGCAGACAGGGCTCCTCAGAATGTAAACTCAACAACTTATAACTCTACAGGCAACATGTGCTATGAGAAAATGACGTGTGTACACACGCTGATGGTGGCAGTTATTAAGAACATGGATTTCAGAGACAGAGGCCTGGGTTTGAAGCTAACCCTTATTAGATGTAATTATCAGACCAGTGCTTACCTTCTTTGGCTTTCATTTCTTCACCTGTAGAACACGGCCAGTAACAGAACCACTCTGACAGAGTTGTAATGAGAATTAAATAAGACAATGCTTGTCAAGTTCTTAGCATCGTACATGGTGTACTTTGAGTGCTAAACAGTGTTAAATACTACAGTTAATGTTCTTAGAGTAATAAGATTAAGTGATGTCATCATTTGTAAGTGAAAATTTTATTTTTAACCAGAATTGCATACCTATGTGGCATGCTTTTTTAACTTTCTTTCCTAAGATTCTGCATTATAAATAAGATCTTATTGTATTTGAGGCAGGTGACTGACAATGTCAATTACGAAATGTCAAAATGAAGTCCTAAAATGTCAGTTATGAGGTCTTGTCCATTTCCAGAATAGATATGTGAGGAAAGGGATGAAAGTGTAAGATTTTTAGAGTAGACAAGGTACCTGGTACCAAGGGATGCTGAGGGAGTTCACTCTTTTGACATCATTATAGGATAGGGAACTTTCTATTCTGATCAGTAAGGAAATAAATGGCACTTACTAGAGGTATCGGTGCTTAGCATATTGATTTACCATAAAATAATTACAAGTAAATAAACATCTAAGTATATGCCAGTAATAATAGCTAATATATATTGAGGGTTTACTATGTGTCAAGCATGATCCAAAATACTTTGTATTTATTACCTTATTAACAAGTCAGTGCTATGAAGTAGGTGATTGCTTATCCCAATTTACAGGTGAGGAAAATTGAGGCAGAGGAACTAAGTAACTAATTCAAAGTTGCAATAATGGAGTTGGGATTCAAGCCAGGCAGTCTGCCAGGAGAGTCTATCTAGGACAGTCATCAAGAAACATTTTGTACAAACTTTTTCTAAACTACAAAGACGACCCTACAAAGTAGGTACTTTTATCTTTATTTTACCCAGCTTTACAGGTGAGGAAACAAGTTCAATGGCATACCAGACTGTAGAGGGGAGATGAGAGTCGGAATAGTCATCCCTTTGGGGAAGAGTACTTTATTTCTAATGTTATCTAAAATTGCTAGTGTTTAGTGAAAACAAAAAGCAGATTTACTTTGATTTGCTGTTATTCCTCGAAATTTTCCAGACAATGTGCCCACATATTGCCAACGTCTAGGGTGGGCTCCTCCCCCAGCTCCTTCTACCTCACTCAAGCCTCTTGTCATGCCACCAGCTCAAAGAAATTGAATAAGATCACACAGCTTTTAAATCCTAGACCTCAGCGTCTGAAGCTAGGCTTACCTGGTTTCGAGGTAGGAAGGCATCACACTTGGTTCTTCCCAATTCATTAATTTATTAGAATCACTTGGGAAGCTTAACTATATATAAATGCCATATAAATGCCCAAACTCATCCCACAGACCGATTTAATCAGAATTCAGAATTCCCACTGGAGAAACATTTACATAAATATTTTATAGCTCACTGCCTTTATTTTTAAGTGCATCCAGAATTAAGGCCCTTAGCAACTTAAGAATTTTATTCTGGCATTGATTTCTTTATCTTGTTTTTTAAAAAAAAAAACAAAAAACAAAAAACAAAAACAACCACCAAAAAAACACCTCTAGGTAAGACTCCTATTGAGAGACAATCGCGTATTAAATTACCCTCTGAGCTGTGTCTCTAAATTCTCAGCCCTGAGATGGCTCCAGGTTAGCCTAAGAAGTTTGAGTATCTGGGAATGGCAGACGTGAGATAGCTATTGTGTCAGGCAGCCCCTCTTGGTAGAGATCCTCTACAGACTCTTAAAAGTGAATTTAAAATGCTAGCATATCAAATAGAAGCAGCAAAATGTAAACAGGACAGAGAGTTCCTTCTTCCAAAGACAGCCAAATACTGACTAGCGTGTTTGCATATCAAACAGAGTTTAGTAATGTGTACAAATCATTCCAGCCTATGCAGTGAGGCTATTTGTAGGGTTCTGGGGCCAGAAAATTTTTCTGACCTCCCCCTATATTCACTCCAGATGCTCGGACAGCCGGGATGCTAATATGACCTTTAATGACTTAATTTGAACAAAGCAACTTCTGACCATCCACGCAGGCCATCAGAACAGATGGTAACACCAAGGGATACCAGTTAGGGCTTGGCTTTGGAGAAATCTAGAAAGTTTTAAAAACATGTACAGCACTTTAAATTCCCGGCTCCTCTTAGCTTGTCTGATTCAATGAAGAGATTTAAGTTTTAAAAGCTCCCACAATGTGATTCTGAAACATCAAGTTTGGGTCCCAGCATGACAGAGGCTTTGGGCCATGGTACAACTAGGAAAGCTTAGGTCTATGGACTTCAAAGACCTCCATCCTAACCTACTCAAACACCTGAAGAGTTGTCATTAAAGTAACACCCTTTTGGCCGGGCATGGTGGCTCAGGCCTATAATCCTAGCACTTCGGGAGGCTGAGGCAGGTGGATCGCCTGAGCCCAGGAGTTCAAGACCAACATAAGCAACATGGCAAAACCCTGTTTCTATGAGGAAAAAAAAAAAAAAAAAAGCCAGGCCTAGTGGTGTGCACTTATAGTCCCAAGTTCCAGCTACTCAGGAGGCTGAGGTGGGAGGAATGCTTGAGTCTGGGAGGTCAAGACTGCAGTGAGCCATGATTGTGCCACTGCACTCCAGCCTGGGCAAAAGAGTAATGCCCTGCCTCAAGGAAAAAAAAAAAGTAACACCCCTTTGAGTCAAGCAAGAATAGCCCAGCAGTCCCCGAGAACAGTCAAATGCAATGAAGAGGTTCTGTACAGGGACCTAGACTGTGGTGTCTGTAAGTCTGAGGGGTAGAGCACATGCAGGTAAGACTGAGTCAGGAAGTCTTCTGTACAGTGGACAGACATGGACCTCAAAGTCAGGCCAGTCTGAATTCTACTCCTGCCTCTATCATTTCACCAGCTATGAATACTTGAATTATTAACTGAATCTCCCTCAGCCTGAATATCTCCATCTATAAACTGGGGAATAAAAGTGCCTTCCTCATGTTTATGATAATGATGCATTGAGCCGGTCCTGGGTCTTCTTGTTCTCAAATTGATTTTTCATCCTTCCAATGGTCTGCTTCCTACGGTAGGGGGCTGTTGCCTATATGCTATGGTTCTTGGCTGACTTGGCCAACAGGAAACTCCAAGGGAGACTGGAAGGTGGGAAGAAGGAAGAAGCCGTGGCATTCTCCGTCTCTCTCTCTGACTTGGTGGCATCTGTGCAGTGACTTCTGTTATGGCTTATTCCCACCAGATTTTTCCACCATGGTTCTAGCTCCTACTGAGTAACCCCATCCCATGGCCTCCAGTTACCCTTCACCCTCCTGTTGTCCTTCCAGCCCAGGGATGGAGGTACATGCTTGCTATGGCTAATTTCTGGGTTGTCGCTTGTCCCAGATTGTCTTGTTGGTTCTTCCACAACCAAGTCCCTGGTTTATTTTCTCTTTGTTTCAAATACTTCTCAACTGTTTCCTTTTTTTCCCTTTTCCTCCTAATTAAAACCTTACATTACAAAGCTCCAAGTGTATAGGGCTCAGTACTATTTATGTTGTATAAATTGGAGGTATTACCATTAAGTCTATTATAATAAGCTGCTGCTTATTCCCAGGTGCCTCCTGCTGTTGTACTCAGTATGAGTACTCTGGGGCAAGATGGCTGACCATGGCCAAATCTGTTTGAGCAGCTTTCCCAAGCTTGAAATAGTAATAATAGTCAACATTTATATAACGCTTACTCTGTGCTAGGCATGGTTCTAATTGCTTCATTTAAATGAACTCACTTAATCTTCACCATAACCCTATGAGGTAGACACATTACTACTGGGAATGAGGCAACAACAACAAAAAATAAAGTGACTTGCCCAAGGTCATAGAGCTAGTAGGTGATAGGGCCACAATTCAGCCCCAGGAAGTCTGACACAAGAAGCTGTGCTCTGTAACCTCTATTCTACACTGCCTCTCAAGATGACTGCCTCAGAACCAGGAGAAAGAATTTACTTTCATTCTCAGTGGCCACCGCCACTCAACCTGGAAGCCTCCCATGTGAAGACATCTCTCTCCCACACACAATTTCAGACCTGCACAAGAACCATGGCATCTTGATAGAGCATCCCTACCCAGCCTGGACCAGGGAGGTCCAGCATCTAGCTCTGAAGCTGCTTGGCACCTAACTGCCCATTTTTCTGCCTTAATAGATGCCTCTAGTGGAGCCTGAGCATGCAGGAATCCATAAGCCATTAAATGGAGCTATATTAAGCCTATAAAAATCAGTTGTTAACTTTCCAATAACCTTCTTATGAATTAGTTTGTCAGATGATTTTACTCATTCACTAATTAACTGAAGGCAGAAGGGAACATTTATTGTGTGCTTACTCTGTGTTCAGCTGTCTAGAGCTCTACATGTAACATCTCTTTTCCTGTTCATCCTCTTAGCAACCTGAGAGAGGAAAATATGATTCCCACTTTACAGATAGGAAAACTGAGTTCAGAAATGCTGACTGACTGCTGAGATCATAATTTAAATCCTCATCTGACCTGACTACACTACAGTCACCTTTGAGCTAAGATGAGGATGCTGTCTAAATGGGAATTTTGAAGTGTGGTTACAAAAAAAAAAGCATAATTATGAAGTTTGGGACACTTCCCATGGAAATTCCAAAATTTCTATAGACCAGCTACCACTCTGTAGGCTCACATTTTTCTCTTTTGAACAGGAATGTCTATAGCAATTAGATTATGCCTGCCCCACCACTTTATGTTGAGTGGGGCCCAGCAGGTAACTGTCTCTTTAATTTCATAGATCCTCATATTGACAGAAACTGTACTCAAGAAACTCTGCTTAACTATATTCAAGGAGTCTCATCCTCCCCTGAACCTGATATGCATCATGATATTTGGAACACAGAGCCGATACTTTATAAATGGGGGCATTTGGGGTTCTTGGGAATGACTGAATATACTTTGCATGTGAGAGAGATGTGACTTCTTAGGGACCAGAGGGCAAAAGGTAGTAGGCAGCCTTTAATGTGACTCTCAGTGATCCCCACCTCCAAGTATTCATATCCTTGTGTAATTCCTTCCCCTTGTGAGCTGGACCTAACAATTTGCTTCTAATGAATAGAATACAACAAAAGGGATGAGTTTGGGTTACAAAAAAAGACTCTGGCTTGTGTCTTGCTTATTCCCTCTTGCTCTCTATTGTTTCCTCTGCTATACTCCAGTTGCCATGTTGTGAGCTGTCCTTAGGAGAGACCCACATGGCAACTCGGGGAGATCTCAGGCCAACTGCCAGCAAAGAACCCAGGTCCAGCAATCCACAAGAAACAGAATGCTGCCAAATCCAAGAGTACATTTGGAAGCAGTTCCTTCCCCAGTCAAGCCTTCATAGAAGATTGCAGCCCTGGATGGCACAGTGATTAAAGCCTTAAGATCCTGAGACAGGAACATGTAGATTTACGATCCACAGAAACTGTGAAATAATAAATGTTTATTGTTTTAAACCACTAAATTTGGGGGTAATTTCTTATGCAGCAATAGACAACTAATAGACTTATTATCTCATCCATGATCCCTTCCAAGTGGTGCTTGAGAGAAGAATGCTATTTAGTTCCAAATTCAGCTCTCCAGGAAAGAGGAAAGGAAGGAAATAAACATTTATTGAGTACTTACTAAACTTTAAGCACTTATCTTGGTGATTTATTATCACATTAAATCCTCTCCCAAAAAACCCTCTGATTTCCATCTTACAGTTGAGGAAGCTGAGGCTTTGAGTCAGTAATTAGGTCACCTAGGTCATGAAGCTGATCAGCATCTAAGCTGGGGGTGAGGGGTTTGAACACAGGACCCTCAGCCTGCAAAGCTAATGCTCTTTCCACTAACCACACTCTTGAAGGTGGACCTACACTGTGCCGAATTCCATGGCAGCTGCTTTGCTACATTATGTTATTTAGTTTGTCAAGTTTTCTAAAGAAAGAAAACAAGCAGATCAGCAGACACCAAGAGCAGACATTTTTCCTGTGCTTGAGGCACAAAAGATAAAAGAGAAGGAACTTGTTTAATAGGATAAAAGGGTACAGTTTTGCATCCTCTCCCCATACCCCTTCTTGGTGTCACAAACCACATACAAAAACCCTCTTCCCCATCTAACTTTATTTGGCTCTTTATTTGCAGATGAGCAAGCAGGTTATCTCCATATTGGTGGAGAACTCTAGAGACTGCTTGGCTGAAAATGCAGACAACCTTTAAACATGGTGGGAGGGAGGAACAGGATGGAGCAGGATGGAGCAGGATGGAGCAGGATGGAGCAGGATGGAGCAAGGGTGGACACAGACAGGCAATGCCCTAAGGCTCCAAGCCTCTTCTGGGGAAATAGCCACAAGGAGAAAATCAATACCAATTGAGCCTTTGCTCCAATTTTAAATATTTCCTCTCCCCAACACAAGCCTCTACTTTCAGATTATTATTGCCCTTCCTCCCCACAGGGCTTCTCTCAACTAGTCTCTGCCTGCCAGCTTCCTAGACCCATGTTGAAGTCAAGGCTGTGGTCTTCCAGCTACATGGCTAGTATATTCACCTCAAACATTCTGGGAACATACATATTCTTCAAAAATGATAACTAAACTTTATATGTTAAATAGAAGAGTACATTTGCAAATATATATTTTTCCAGCATGTCAAATATATTTCAGAATTTTTGAGTCAATTGTAGATTCAGATGCAGTTGTAAGAAATAACAGAATCCTGTACCATTTACCCAGTTTACCACAACGTTTGCAAAACTATAGTACAATATCCCATCCAGGACGTCGACACTGATGCAGCCAAGATTCAGAACAGTTCCTGCACCATGAGGATCTCTCTTACTACCCCTTATGGCAAAATTCACTTTCCTCCTACCACATTCAGCCCCTGTATTAGTTTGCTAGGATTGCCATTATAAAGCACCACAAACTGGATGGCTAAAACAGAAATTTATTGTCTCACAGTTCTGGAGGCTAGGGGTCCGAGATCAATGGTTCAGCAAGCTAGGTTCCTTCTGAGTGGTACGAGAGAATCCTGTTTCATTTCCTAGCTTCTGATGGTTTGCTGGCCATCTTGGGTGTTCCTTGACTTACAGATCTCTGCTTTCATTGTTACAGAGTGTTCTCCCTGTGTGTGTATCTCCAAATTTCCCCCTTTATAAAGAGCACCACTCAAATTGGATTAAGGGCTCACCCTACTCCAGGTTGACCTCATCTTAACTAATTTTATCTGCAATGACCCTATTTCCATATTAAGTCCCATTCTGAGATACTGGGGGTTAGGACCGCCACATGTGAATTTTGGGGAGATACAATTCAATCTGTAAAACCCCTCCCTATCCTCAGCCTCTGGCAATCACTAGTCATCTCCCCCTGTCTATAATATTGTCATTTCAAGAATGTTATATAAATGGAATTCTACCTTAAATATTAGCATTTTTTCACTTATTTCTTTAGAGAGTCATCCAAGTCATTGAGTATATCAATTGTATCAACTGAGTATATCAGTTGTATGCTGAGTATTATACAGATGGACCATGGTTTAATCTTTCACCTATTAAAGAACACCTGGACTTACTCTAGCTTTTTGCCATTATAAATAAAGCTGATATGAACATTCATGCACAGGTTTTTTTGTATGAACATAAATTTTTGTTTCTCTAGGATCAATGCCCAGAAATGAAATTGCTAGATTATATTGTAATTGTATGTTTAGTTTTTTTTAAGAAACTGCCAAACTATTTTCCAGAATGATGGTACTATCTTACATTCCCAACGGCAAGGTATGAGTTATTCAATTTTTCTGCAACTTTACCAGCAATTGCTGTAACTGTTTTTAGTCATTCTTATAGGGCTATATTGAGAGCTCAGTGAGGTGTCAATTTGACCTGATGGTTAACGGTGTTGAATGCTGAACATCTGTTTGATTGTTTACCATGGGGACATCCTCTTCATTGAAATATCTCGTGTCTTTTGCCCATTTTCTAACTAGATCGTTTGCTTTATTTTTTAACTTGAGCTTTGATAATTCTCTCTATATTCCAGATACTAGTGTTTTGTCAGATTTGTGGTTTGCAAATATTTTCTCCCAGTCTATAACTTGTCTTTTTATCCTCTTCACATGGGTTTTCTCATAGTAGAAGTTTTTAATTATGAAGAGGTCTAATTTATCAATTTTTGCTCTTATGGATTGCGCCTTTCTTAGTGTTCTCAATGCCCTAAACCTTGAAATTTTTGTTTTTTTCCTGAAGTTTTATCATTTTATAGTTTTATGGTTTACATGTAAGTCCATGATCTGTAATTTTTATATAATATGTGAGACTTAGTTGAAGGCTTTTTGTTTTCCTTTTCATTTTTTACCTATGGATGTCCAATTGTTCCAGTACCATTTCTTGGGTAGGTGGGTAGGTGATTTGTTATTATATCCTAGTAATTTTGTCTATTGTGTTAGAAGCTTTTGGTCTTAAATTTAAGTCTCTTATTTTGGCAGAATGTCACCCTGTTTAAGTTTAGGTTTAGCTCATTTGTCGACTTACAGTTTTGGCCTGTGCTTCCAACAGAACCTCAGATCCTTTGTGACTTTATTTTGGTTTGCTTGGTTTTTCTGGTGATGCTGAGGCTCCACTGGTTCTCCACCAGTGCTACCTGCGAAAGTGGAAGGGCTTTCTCCAGGCTATACCACCAAGTATAGCAGAGAGGCAGAATTATTTTAATCAGACAAATGATATAATCAGTATTGTATTCTAGAATTGCTTTTCTCATGTAATGTTAAAATGTAAACATTATATTTTACTATATTGCTTTTATGTAAACCCTGAAGCACTCATCTTTAATGGTTCTTATATTTTAACCCCCACGTTATATTCAGAAGATAACACCCTGGGATATAAGAAATTGAGCAGTTAACATTGGTATTCCTGTCTCATTTTTTTAGGAGATATCTGGTGAGTTAATCTCAGATGTTGTCTTCCTTGCCCCCTTAACATTCCAGGAAAAAGACTTCAATGAAAATAGTTGTTTCAAGGCCAGAAGAGTTCCTGCTTTGGGAAGTATTATCCAGCTCTGGAATTTGAATTGTGAGTTTCAATTCCCCTTTTCAAAGTTCTATAAAATAAGAGGTTATGTTTTTTCACTATGATTAATTTTAAGAACATATGAAGATTAACATTATCTTCAGGCCCTTTTTCCAATGAACTGGCTAGATATATAAGCTCCATTTGGCTTGGAGATCTGTCTACAAGCATAAGCAAAGAACACAGAGTCTCTACCTAATCCTATGACACTGGGGTGCCCCTTCAAATTGTTTAGCCCTGACAAATCCATCATCTTCGTCTGTAAGGTCCTTTCTTTGCCTAGTCTTCTCCAGTGAAATTGTTCTCTGAAGTAGCAGGGCATTGCTTCCCACAGCTTGAAAAAAAATAATAGCTCCTCTCTCGCTTTTCCAGATTCTGAACTTTTCTTTCTGGTTCTAGGAAAATGCTTTTATTTTCACACATTAGGCTATAGAGTAGATTACAGGTTCAAACCCTTGCCCTGCCACAAAGTGCTTCAGTTTTCTCATCCATAAAATGGGAAACAAAATAGAAGCTACCTCACAGGATGTTATGAGGATTAAATGAGCTAACACATGTAAAAGCCCTGAGACTGGGACCTGACATTTAATCATCATCATCACCACCCTCTTCATCACCGTCTGCATTCTCGTCTCCCTCTGAGGTACTCCCTTTTTTCCCCACCAGGACACCTATCATAAGCTCCTTCATGCCTGGGGATGCGGAAAAGCAAAGTTACGGAAAGGCTCATCTTATAGCCCATGTTTGCCCTTCGTACAGCCACAAACCTCTCCAAGCCAGGAAGCTAGAGCCCACTACTCATTTTGGAAAATGGAGAGCAGGAAAATCATAAATCATTATCTGCAAAGATTACCCAGTCAATTATGGTGGTTTCAAAACTGCATATATTTGTCAAATCTCATTGAATAGTATACTTGAAATTGGTGCATTTTATTGTATGTAAATTATACCTCAGTAAAGCTGACAAGAGAAATTACCCTGCTGCATGAATAACACTATACTTAAAGAAATTATTTGGGGAGAAATACCTTGAAATGTGGATTTTTTTAATGGGAGAAATTACCATTCTAGGTTTTCTTAGTTCTTCCAATGTCTCCGCTATGCAATGAAGCCAAAGCTTTCAATCATAAATTACCCAGTGACTTGGGTGGTGGGGAATTAATTTGCCTCTCTATATATTCAGCAAAAAAGAGCAGAAAACAGTCTTCTGTCCCTAAATTTTTTAAAAGTCTAGGATCACAACAAAATAATCACAACTTGTGTGTGCTTTTGTTAGTGCTAATTTAGAGCTACACATGCCTACACAAGGTAATGCATTTGATTAATTCAATGGCCCAATATGTCAGTAAGCCAGACATTGTCCCCACTTGACAGAGGAGATATTCATGTCCAGAATGAGAAGGTGACTTGTCCAAGGTCACACAGATGGGAAGTCCCATCCAAGCCTTGAGCCCTGGTATTTTATAGCTAAATACCCTGTTTTATTTGTTACATCATTGGACACAATCATATTTTCAGGCCCTGGAATTGGCCACATTTCCCTCCAGGGTCTAGCAGTACAGATTCCTATTATAAAATAGGATGCTGCTGGTCTGAGTCTTGAGCCTTGTGTTGTCATCCTGCAGCGAATGCCATATTGTTATCACACAGCCCTCACAGGAACAGATGGAGAGAAAATGCAGAATGTTCTTCCTCCTGCTCCTGTTGTCGTGATCCACATGAATTGTGATGCAGCAGAGGGAAAATGAAAAGGTAGCAGTTTGCCTCTAAAGCATCAAATTGCCATCTGGTCTGAAGGGAATTATTATTTAACCATTGCCACGTAGAATTTGAGACGGCTCCAAAAAGAGTTTTGTTTTTCATTGAGGAGTTGGACAGTTTCAGAAGCAAATTTTACCACTTCTTTATTTTCTGGCCCACAGATAAGGGGTCGCTTCTTGAAATCAGGCAATGAATTGATCTGCTTCATGGATGGGGAACATAGAAAGGATCTCCTGGAATCTCTAGGAAGAAAATGAGAATCGAATGGTGATGGATGAGATTTCCATCTGCAGGAATGACCCAACTGAGTTCTGCAAATGGAAGCTGGAGAAACCTGGGAACAATAAAGTTTAATCATTGAGCATTGGAGACACTCTCCAGGGGCAACAATGGAACACACCATATCTCAGAATGCTGCAGCCTCTTTGTATTAGTTTGCTAGGGCTGCCACAACAAAGTACCACAGACTGGGTGGCTTAACAGAAATTTATTTTCTTGTGGTTCTGAAGGCTAGAAGTCCAAGATTAAGGTGCCAGTAGGACTTCTTATGAGGTCTGTTTCCTCAGCTTGTAAATGGCTGTCTTCTCCCTGTGTCGTCACATGGTCTTCCCTCTGTACCTGTGTCCAAATTTTTTCTTCTTACGAGGATAATAGTCATATTGAATTAAGACCCACCCTAAAGACCTCATTTTAATTTAAGTATGTCTTTAAAAACCTATGTCCAAATACAGTTGCATTCTGAGGTACTAGAGATTAGCACTTCAACATATGAATTTAGTAGGGTGAGTGGAATCACAACTCGCTTCATAACACTCCATAAAAGTATTTATCTTGTGGTGAGACCTCTGAATCTCAGATCTATTTCCAGTCTTTACCTTGACCTATTTACTGCTGAAAACTACATTTCCTAGGCTCCCTTGCCAACTGGCTCTGGATAAGTAGAAGGCATTGGTGAAAGACTGAATGATGGGAGAAGAGGAACAGCCTCTCTAAAAGTAGCTGACTCTTCCCCATTGTCCCAGGGCTATGTAGAAAGTCCCCCCGCTTCATGATGCTCATTTCTACTGGGCATATCTCCAGTGAGATAGCCATGGTTTCCAGATTTTTGTAACCCCATCTCCTTCATCTTTCCATTCCTAAGGGTGGTATAGCTTTCTGCAGTTGCTAATCTCAGAGGTGCTTCAGGAACTTGTTTGGCTTCTCAGCTCTTCATCGCCTGGCTAGCCAATTTCCAATATTAACTTCACTCTTTCTGAAAGACTTAGAATGTCCTGTTTCTCTACTGGGCTCTGAATATTATGTCCCCAATCTGAGAAAAATGTTTCCATCAGAAGGCAAAAATAAAGGTCAGCCTAGAATCTCAACAAAGCAATGACCCCTATGTGATAATAAAATAATTTTTAAAAAACACATTCTCTCTACTAGAGTTTCTTTCTAGGTGAGGAGACAGACAATAAAAGTCTCACAAACCACAAAATTACATGATCCCCAAACACACAGCCAGCAGCCAAAGCCACTGAGAAAGCTTAAATTTCAATGTCCCCAACCTTCAAGGGCCCCTTCCAAGGCCCTGAGAGAAACCTCAGCTGTGTGTTATATGGTCATATTTTTTGTAACATTTTTTAAAGAAACATATTTTTGCATTAAAGAGAATTTCACAATTTGCATAAGCTTCAAGCCCAGAAAAACTTCATTACACCTGCTGCAATTATTTTAGAACTGGCAGGCAGGGCTCAGCCCTTGCAGAAGCAGCTATTAGCATTTGATTGACGACCTCAATCTGTTCTCTGGACTCTTGAATCTTGGACACTCTGATTGTGAGTTGGAATCAACTCCTGGCCATAATCATTCTTGTTCTTCAAAATTCTGCTGAGGCAACAGTTTGCAGTTAAGTATATGCTCTAGGGTCAGACAGCCTCGACTACATTCCCAGCTCCACCTCCTATTACTGTATGACCTTGAGCCTCTAATTTCTTATCTATTAAATGGAGATCATGTGAGTACCTAGTTAACAGGGTTGTTCTGAGGATTTAGTGAGATGATCCAAAGGGTTTAAAGGGTGCCATAAACCCTTTATGTAGTTAGTAAGTGCTACATGAATGTCAGCCATTGTTAATATTAATATGGACTTGATCTCATACCTCCTGATCCTTTGTTCCTATCTCTGTGTTTCTTTGCCTAGACTTACTCAGCCACCCCACTGTGAACACTTTCCTGCCTCCGAATGGTAAGCTGACTGCCTTGCCTCTGCCAGCTGTGTCCAAGTCTCCTTAGAAAATAGACATTGACAGCTTTTTTTCAGCCCACTGGTACAGGGGCTCCACACTGCTCCTGGATTTCTCTTGGCCTTCCCAGCCACGTGCACCAGGTAGCAGGTTAACTCTGTTTCTTGAAGCATCTTCTTAGACCACAGCAGCAAAAGACAAAGCTTAACAAGCAGGAAATTACTGCCAGTATCTCCTCCTACCCTCTCATGAACTCTCTTTCTCCATTTCATGCCAGAGCTCCTGTGACATTTGATATTTGGGGGTCCTTGCCAATACATTTTCCTTAACTTCCAACTCTATGCTTTCTACTGCTATGTCCCCACTTCTGCCAGAATTCCCAACTATTCATGGCCTATCTTTGTTATTGTTACTATTAAGAAAGAAAACTGATATGAGTAAGATGAGACTTAATGACAGCTCCATTTGCATTTTTATGAGGTCTTTCTTTACATAAGCATATCATGTAATACTTAAGATTTACAAAGAGAAATAAAAAATAATACAGTGAAGATCTATATACAGGCATCCAGCTTAAGAAGTAAAATATTATCATCTATAGCTCCCAATGTACTCCTTTCCCTAGCATTTTGCCCTCCGTCCTCCCAGAGGTAACCACATCCTGAATTTGGTATTAATCCTTCCCTTGTTTATATTTTCCCTACATACAGGTAGATAGGCATTCCTACAAGTTAAAGAACATAAATAGTATTTCTATAAAGGGCAAAAACAAATCTAGTTGATTTTTTACCCAAATGATTCTATGGTTGGCCCAATAAGAAAGATTTGGAAGATGTCAGAAGGGAAGGCCAAATATTTAGTGAGTGTTTCATTTTAAAATTTCCAGTTCTAAAATTTATTTTGCTTCCACTTTTTAGTTTTTTCCATTTATTTACTTTCTTTTCGATAATTATGACTATCTTTTTAAAAAATTATTGAGCACATGTACAATAAATTCTTTAAAGTGCTTGCCTGCTGATTTCAAATTCAGAACCATCCTGTCTTTCTTTACTTACTGTTTTTCCTCTTGACTATGGCTCACGTTTCCCTGTTTCTCTGCATGTCTAGTAACTTTTTTTTTTAGCATGCTGGACATTGTTCATGGCAAGTTGCACAGACCTTAATCTGTCACATTCTTCTGAAGAAGGCTGGGTGATGAGTGCACTGGAGTCATTAGGTCAGATTTCTGGAGAGTCCTGTAAATCTTTGTCTAACTGCTGGCCCTGGTAGGAAAATGCTAGTGCCTGTAAAAAGTGAATTTGAGCATTCATATGGGAAACAGAAGTTGTACTGCTTACTGCAAAATTGTATTTACTTGATAAGCTAGAAGCTTCCAGTGGAATTATACTGATAGTTTAAGAAATATGTCCTATAATGACCATAAAGTTTGGGGAGAAAGTAAAACAGGTCTATAAGGACAATCCATCACAATATTTTTGCTGTGGAGAATTTGATGATGTAAGAAATGACTAAGGCATATTACCTCCTTCAAGGCGGTCCCTACTTACCAAGAAAACACAAACTGTATTTTTGTGTAACTGTTTCCAGGTTATTGAAACAGCTGAACAGATTTACCTGTGAAAACTCAAGATTTAATACATACGAAAGCACTATTGCTCTGTCTGAAGTACATTATGCCTCCAAGAACTTTGTTCACTGACACCCATGCCCCAGGAAAAGAGGTTTTTGAGTTGCATATCAGTGAATAGGTCTCTGGAGGACACAGCCTGCAATCTATTCCTATAGACCAGTGGTTGGCAAACTTTCTATAAAAGGCCATATAGTAAATATTTTAGGCTTTGTGAACCATATGGTCTCCATTCACAATTACTCAAACTTTCCATTGTAGCACAAAAGCAGCCATGAACAATATACAAATGAATGGGTTTGGCTGTGTCCCAGTAAATCTTTATTCATAAAAACAGATGGTGGGCCAAATTTGGCCCACAAGCTACAGTTTGCTGATCCCTGTTAGCCGAAAGAGGAAAGGATCCTTTTTAGAAAGCCTGAGTGACTAAAAGCCAACATATGCTTTTTTTTGAAGGTCTGAAATGTTAGGTGCTTATTGTTTCCATAAAGAATTTAGTACTGTAGATTATTTTATTGTTATTAACATTTTGCATTGTCAACCAACTAAATAGCCATGGATATTCTCAGCATCTGGGAAGTGTCTTTATTTATTGGCTGGAGAAAGTGTTCACTAGAGGAAAGGCAGAGCACCAGTGATGCTCAGGAAGTCCCACCCCGACTAGCTGTGCAAACCTGGTCAATTTTCTTCATGTGTCTGAGCCTCCTTCATTATCTATAAAATGGAAACCACAGTATCTAATTGACAAGACTGTCATGAAGATTAAATAACTTCAGAGTCAGTGCTGAATAAATGGTAGGTCCTTTTTTCTTCTTATTAAGCAGGGGACAAGAATAAATGTATCTGAAAAGTGTAATAAAAGGAACAAAATTTAAAAATCCAATTTGCCTAGGAAATTACTCTAGTAATCCCTCCCTAAAGGTCAGAAATATTTTTCAGGTACCCCAAATTCTTCTCTATCAATGAAACATGCAATAGGTTCAGCCTGATATGTGGGAAAAGCTCCAAATTGGGAGAAAAGTCCAAGTGACCCAGGTTCTTGCCCTATATCTGCTACATGACTTTGTGCAAATCACTTCTCTTTGTTCTCAATTTCTTTGATTTCCTCAGCTGTCAAAATGAAGTTATTTGGACTAGATTGGTGATTCTCAAACTGTCAGAACATGGATTCAGGTTCTTGAATCCATGCAAGTATCAGGCATTATCTGAATAAAATTCTTTCATATGGAGTAGAAAAAACTTAATGTTAACAGTGGTCCTAGAATGCGAAAGTGTGAGCAACACTAGGTTAGATGATTCTTCAGGTGCCTGCCAGTTCTAACAGCCCAGGTTGCAGTGAAACTGTGCAGTTCTATTATTTCCATGCATGTCACATAAATGTAATTGACAATATGACATTGTTATTCAGGAGGCATTTATGAGCCCTATTGAGTTCACACTACGAACACAAATTGGGGATATGGATTCTTTCCTTGGCTTAAAATCAATTGAAACTAGCTCCACTGTAGGAAAGCATGGTAACAATGTACACAATCAATCTTCCTTCTTAAAGGAGTTACAATGTCCAATGACAAGCCAGCAGGTTACTATGATGGGGGAGTAAATATGACACAGGCTCTCAAGAGTGGCTGGAGTTAAGCAATTTCATTCAGTCGATGCACAGTTGCTGCTCTAGAACTGGAAGTAAATCATAGAAGACATGCATTACCTTTGCCTTATGAGCATCCATTTCCATTCTTTTTGCAGTCCTTCCATTTTTCTTGGAAGGGGGAGGAGAGTGAATCACACACACAGTTGTGTGAACCCTGGTTTCTGGGGAGGACACATGATCCTAGTCTGGCCAATCGGAATATTCTATCTACCTACCTGTCTGTAGGGATGGACTTAGAATTGGACACATAGGTCAAATAGATCCAATGAGATTTTGTTCCATCACTTTAACTGGAACGATTGTCAAAGATCCACTCTAAGATTATTTGACTGATAGAATGGAAGCCATAATTTGCCACCATCACCAAGCACACACACATGCAAAATCCTCAATTTACAAAAATGTACAGATATCTGAACAGCTGGATTCAGTTGTGCCTGAAGCTAAAATATTCCCAGACTTTTCAATTATGAGACCCAATAAATTTCCTTTTTAAAAAAATTACTATGAATTGAACTTATGTGACATGCAACTGAAAGAGGCCTGATTGACTCAGAATGTCTGAGAAAAAGCAAATTCTGAGGTTCTGTTACACACATACACATACCTACATACATCCTTTTATTCAATAGTTCCAACTTCTCCCATTTAGTTGAGTCTAAAAACCAGAAGTCCTCCTTGATTCCCCTGCCCCATCTCCTTCCAGTCCCCAAATGTGTTTACCCAACTACAAAGTCCCACTGACACTACCTCTTAATTACTTGAACTTACCTGCTTTTCTCCAAACCCATGGCTAATGCTTCCCCGAGGTCTTCCTCCATCCTCACCAAGACTATTCCAACACCCTCCTAAAGACCCTCCTGCATATAACATGATTGTTATATCATGAATGGGGTTATATCAAACCCCATTCAAGCATTGTCCAGATTCTTCTGCCAGAGCAAATTTTTTTTTTTTTTTTTTTTTGGAGACAGGGATCTAGTCACCCTGGCTGGAATGCAATGGTGTGATCATAGCTCATTGCAACCTTGAGTTCCTGGGCTCAAGTGATGCTACCACCTCAGCCTTCTAAGTAGCTGGGACCACAGGCACATGCCACCATGACTGGCTATTTATTTATTTTATTTATTTATTTATTTATTTATTTTTTTTATTTATTTTTGAGACAGAGTCTTGCTCTGTTGCCAGGCTAGTAGCATGATCTAGGCTCACTGCAACCTCTGCCTCCCAGGTTCAAGCAATTCTCCTGCCTCAGCCTCCCAAGTAGCTTGAACTACAGGCGTATGCCACCACGCCCAGCTAATTTTTGTATTTTTAGTAGAGACGGGGTTTCACCATGTTGGCCAGAATGGTCTCAATCTCTTGACCTCGTGAATTTTTTAAATTTTTAATAGAAATGAGGTCTCAGTATGTTTCCCAGGCTGGACTTGAACTCTTGGCCTCAAGTGCTCCCCCCCATCTCTGTCTCCCAAAGTTCTGGGATTATAGGTGTGAGCCATCATGCCTGGCATCAGAGTACTATTTCTAAAGAGTAAATGTCACCAAACTCTTTAAAATTAACCAGACTCTGTTGCCTTCAGTGTAATCCAAATTTCACATTACTGTATGCAAAGCTACTGCATCCAGACCCTATCTACTATTCCATCCTTATCTTTTAACAATACTCCTTTGTCCCTTAGTTTCCCTTTCCACTTCCCCACCACACACACTACGCTTCTCCATGCCAAACTACTTGAAGTTTCCCAAACAGGACAGAAAAGAAACCCTATCTAGTTTGTAGAATTGAATTGACCTTGACAAGCAGCATCTCTGAAAATATATCCTGTTATGTCTGCTCTATCAGAACTCACCATATACCCACAAGTCACCAAATGTTGAGCTGCCATTAATTACATGGGAATTGAAACAACTGCATTTTGTTCTGTTTTGACATAGCCACTGCTAGGCCAAACCTCTTAACACTATTTTCAAATTGTAATGTGGAGGTTAACCCAAATGATTAAATCCAACATAGAAAAAGCAAAAAGAATTAGGATCTCCAATTTTGCTAGTAGCTCCTCTAGTAGATTACACAGAAAAATAGTCATTTTTGTGTCTTCACTTCTGACTTAGATGGAGTAACAGTTACACCCTCCATCCTGAAACAACTAAGTAAAAACACAATATATGAAACAATGGTTTGCAAGATACTGAACATCAGGCAACAAAGGACAATAATACTTGAGAGATGGGAAACAAATGAAGTGACCCTTATGACTGACCCAGCATCTCATCTTAAGAGCATTTCTACGACACAATACAGGGAGAGGAAACCTGGAAGAAGCTGGTGGATTCACTGAGTTGATGAGACAGAGCCAAGATCAAGGCAGTTGGAGTCCATGAGGAGCAGAGTACCAGGGAAGACAGAGCTGCACAAAGGGCCCAGTCCAGAGACTTGGAGAGGTTTTCTGAATACCAACCATCACAAAAAGCCAGCATGGCTTTGAAAAGGAATGCAGATGGAAGACTAAAACAACTTAATTTCAAGTCTAACAAAACTCTAGTAAGCAAGACAGTGTGGCATTAGCATACAGATGAACAAATATACCAATGGAACAAAGTAGAATTTAAAAATAGGCCCACACATGTATGGGCAATTGAGTTTCAACAAAGATGCAAAGCAATTCAATAAACAGAATCATCTTTGCAATAAATGGTACTGAAATAATTGGAGATCCATCACTCACACCATATACAAAAATTTATTCAAATAAATGCAGCACCTAAACTTTATAAAATGAAAATAAAATTTCCAAAAGAAAAAAAACAAGCAGCAGCCTTGGTACCTTTGGGTCAAGAAGGAGTTTTTAGATACAGCAAAAGCACAATCTATAAAGGAAAAAAAATGATAAACTGGACTGCAGCAAAGTTTACAACTTTTGCTCTTCAAACAATGCAGTCAAGACAATAAAAAGAAAGGCTCAAGGGGAACATCTGCAAGTTACATTTTTTAAAAGAGACATGTAGCTAGAATGTATAAATAATGCTTAAAACTCAGTAATAAGAAAACCAACTTATTTTCAAAAACTGGTTAAAAAGTTTGAACAGATTTTACCAAAGAAGATATATGAGTGGCAAATAATCACAGGAAAAAGAATTGTCAGGGAGTGAAGATGGCTGACTAGAAGCAGCTACAGTGCAGGGCTCTCACAGAGAGGAACAAAAGGGGCTAGTAAATACAGAAACTTCAACTGAAACATTCAGGTTCTCGCATTGGGACTGATCAGGGAAATAGTTTGAGCCACGGATAATGGAGAAAAGCAGGGCAGGGCAACGGTCTACCTGGGAGCAACATGGAGCCAAGCCAGGGAAGCAGTGAGTGAATGTGAGGCCCTGGGAAACCACACTTCTCGCTCTGATCTTTGCAACCCTCAGCTCAGGAGATCTCCTCGTGAACCTACTCCACCAGGGCCTTTGGTCTGACACACAGAGCTGTGTGAAGTCTCGGCAGAGCAGCTGCTCAGGCATACACAGATTCCGAGAAGCTTCACATACTCTAGCCCCAGGATCCTCAGCAGGGGTGACTGCAACTCAGGCATGGCGGGAGGTCAGATCTACACACACACCACTAGGAACAGAGCTGAATCCAGGAGGCCCACTGGCATTGGTCTGTGGGCCCCAGTTCCACAGCACCTCACAGGAGAAGACCCACTGTCTTAGATTTCCAGCCAGCCCCTGGCAACAGTGTTGCACTTACCTGGGGCAGAATGGAGTTGCCAGAGTGAGAGGCAGGCCACTATCTTTGCTATTTGAACGACTCAGCCATTCCTGCCTGCAGGTTTAGGAGAGTCCAAACCCACCTGACCAGGGACAGAAGGGACCCTCTACAACAGCACAGCTGCTCTACCAAAACATGGCCAGACTGCTTCTTTAAGCAGAACCCCAATCCATTCTTCATCTGAGAGCAAGGCCTCCTAACCAGGGCCTCCAGCCAGCCCCACTCATATTCTCTGGCAGACAGAGTTTTGATTTCTCTCTAAGATGGAGGGAGGAACTGGTTACCATCTTTGCTGTTTGGACAATTCAGCTGTTCCAGCCTGCAGGCTTAGGAGAAACTAAACCATCCAGGGGCAGAAGTAGTACCCCCACAGAGCACAGCTGCTCTACAAAAGCATGGCCAGACTGCTTTCTTAAGCAGGCCCCTGATCTGTTCCTTCTCAATGGGCAGGATTCTGCCCACTCCCACTGATGTTCTCTGGTGACAGAGGTTTGGAAACTTTCTAGGACAGAGCTACGAGATGGAGAGGTGGGCTGTCATCTTTGCTGTTTCAGCTACTTAGCCATTCCAGTCTCAAGGTTTTGGACAGCCCAACCCTATAGGGGACAGAAACAATACCTCACAGCACAGCTTGGCTGCTCTATGAAAGTGGGGCTAGACTGCTTCTTTAAGTGGGTCTCTGATTCCATTCCTCCTGGCAGGGTGAGACTTCCTAACCAGGGTCTCCAGCCACCTCCTGAGTTCAGGCTGCCAACAGGCCTGTACCACCCTGGGATGCTCCCAGCGGAAGGGGCAGGCTGCCATCCTTGCTATTGCACAGTCTTCACTGGTGATACCTCCAGGTACTGAAAAATCCAAGGTGACTAGGGACTACAGCGGATGCCCAGCAAACCACAGCACGTCTACAGAAAAGTGGTCAGACTGTTGAAAAACAAAACTAAAACTCCATCCAAAGGTCAGCAACCTCAAAGATTGAAGGCCAACAAATAAATAATCAGTACAAGAACACAGAAAACAAAAAGCCAGAGTTCCCTCTCTCCTCCAAATGAACATCACCTCTTCAGCAAGGGTTTGGAATAGGGCTGAGGCTGACATGGCTGAAATAACAAAAGTAGACCTCAGAAAGTAGATTAAAACAAACTTCTCTGAGATAAAGGAGCATGTTCTAACTTGATGCAAGGAAGCTAAAAATCACAATAAAATGTTGCAGGAGCTGACAAACAAAATAGCCAACATAGAGAAGAAAATAACCAACCTGACAGGGCTGAAAAACACAATACAATAATTTCATAATGCAGTCACAAGTATTAGTAGCAGAATAGACCAAGTGGAGGAAAGAATCTCAGAGTTTGAAGACTGTCTTTCTGAAATAAGAGACAATAACAGAGAAAAAAGAATGGAAAGAAATGAGCAAAACCTGTGAGAAATATGCAGTTATATAGAGATGGAATCTACAACTGATTGGTGTACCTGAAAGCACTGGGGAGAATGGAACCAATCTGGAAAACATATTTCAGGATATCAGCCATGAGAACTTCCCCAAATTTGCTAGATAGGCCAACATTCAAATGCAGGAAATGCAGAGAACCCCAGTGGGATACTCCACAAGAAGATCATCTGTAAGACACATAATCATCAGCTTTTCCAGATTCAACTTCTACAAAATCTAAATGAAAGAAAAAACGTTAAGGGCAGTCCAAGAAAAGGCCAGCTTACCTACAAATGGAAGCCCATCAGACTAACAGCAGACCTCTCAGGGGAAACCCTACAAGCCAGATGAGATTGAGGGCCAATATTTAACATTCTTTAAAAAAAAAAAAAAAAGATTTCATAACCAAAGAATAAATAAAATCCTTTTCAGACAAGCAAATGCTGAGGGAATTTGTTACCACCAGATCTGCCTTACAAGAGCTCCTGAAGGAAACACTAAATATGGAAAGGAAAAAACACTGCCACCCACTACAAAAACACATTGAAGTACACAGACTAGTGATACTATAAAGTAACCACATAAACAAGTCTGCCAAATAACGAGCTAGCATCATGGTGACAGGATCAAATCCACACACAACAATACTAACCTTAAACGTAAATGGGCTAAATGCCCCATTTAAAGACAAGGTGGCAAGCTGGATAAAGAAATAAGACCCACTGGTATGCTGTCTTCAAGAGACCCATCTCACATGCAAAGACACACATAAGCTCAAAATAAATGGATGGAGGAAAATTTACCAAGCAAATGGAAAACATATAAAAGCAGGGGCTTGCAATCCTAGTTTCTGACAAAACAGACTTTAAACCAAGAAAGATCAAATTACAAAGAAGGACATTACATAAAGATAAAGGATTCAATTCAACAAGAGCTAACTATCATAAATATATATTCACCCAATACAGGGGCACCCAATTTCATAAAGCAATCACTTAGAGACCTTCAAGGAGACGTAGACTCCCACACAATAATAGTGGGAGGCTGAGGCGGGCAGATCACCTGAGGCTGGAAGTTTGGGACCAGCCTGACCAACACGGAGAAACCCCATCTCTACTAAAAATATAAAATTAACCAGGCGTAGTGGCGCATGCCTATAATCCCAGCTACTTGGGAGTCTGAGGCAGAAGAATTGCCTGAACCTGGGAGGTGGAGGTTGCAGTTAGCCAAGATCACACCACTGCACTCCAGCCTGGGCAACAAGAGCGAAACTCTGTCTCAAAACAAAAAAAAAAAAAAAAAAAAGTGGTAGACTTGAATACCCTATTGACAGTATTAGATCATCAAGACAGAAAATTAGCAAAGATATTTGGGACCTGAACTCAGCTCTTGATCAAGTGGACCTGAGAGATATCTACAGAACTCTCCACCAAAAAATAATAAAATATGCATTCTTCTCATTGCCACATGGCACTTACTCTAAAACTGATTATATAAGCAGAAGTAAAACACTCTTCAGCAAATACAAAGAAACTGAAATAATAAACAGTCTTTTGGACCACAGCACAATCAAATTAGAACTCAATACTAAGAAATTCATTCAAAACCATACAATTACATGGAAACTGAATGACCTGCTCCTGAATGACTTTTGGGTAAATAATAAAATTAAGGAAGAAATCAAGAAGTTCTTTGAAACTAATGAGAACAAAGAGACAATGTACCAGAATGTCTGGAATACAGCTAAGGCAGTGTTAAGAGGGAAATTTATAGCTCTAAATTTATAGCTCCAAAAAGCTAGAAAGATCTCAAGTTAACAATCTAACATTATTACTAAAGGAACTAGAGAACCAAGAGAAAACAAAATCCCAAAGCTAGCGTAAGACAAGAAATAATCAAAATCAGAGCTGAAATGAAGGAGATAGAGGAATAAAAAACCATTCAAGAGATCAACAAATCCAGGAGCTGGTTTTTCAGAAAAATAAAATAAAATAAAATAAAATAGACTTCTAGCTAAACTGATAGGGAAGAAAAGAGAGATGATTCAAGTAAATACAATTGGATATAATAAGGAAGATAATACCACTGACATCACAGTAATACAAGCAGCCATCAGAGAATGTTAAAAACACCCCTATGAACATAAGCTAGAAGAAACTGATAAATTCCTGGACATATACACCCTTCCAAGACTGAACCAGGAAGAAAGTGAACCCCTGAACAGAAAAATAACAAGCTCTGAAATTAAGACAGTAATAAATAGCCTACCAACCATCCCCCCAAAAAAGAACCCAGGACCAGAGAGATTCACAGCTGAACTGTACCAGAAATACAAAGAAGACCTGGTACCATTCCTACTGAAACTATTTCAAAAAAAATGGAAAAGGAGGGATTCCTCCCTAATCCATTCTATGAGGCCACCATCATCCTGATACAAGAACCTGGCAACATACACAACAAGAAAAAATTTCAGGCCAACATCCTTGATGAACATCAGTGCAAAAATCCTTAACAAAATACTAGCAAATCAAATCCAGCAGCACATCAAAAAGCTTATCCACCACAATCAAGTAGGCTTCATCCCTGGGATGTAAGGTTGGTTCAACATACACAAATCAGCAAATGAGATCCATAATATGAACTAAAGACAAAAACCACTGATTATCTCAATAGATGCAGAAAAGGCTTTTGATAAAATTCAGCACCCCTTCATGTTAAAAATTCTCAATAGACTAGGTAATGAAGGAACATACCCCAAAATAGTAAGAGCCTACATGACAAACGCACAGCCAACATCATATTGAATGGACAAAAGCTGGAAGCATTCCCCTTGAAAACCAGAACAAGACAAGGATGCCCTCTCTCACCACTCTTATTCAATGTAGTATTGGAAGTTCTGGCCAGAGCAATAAGGCAAGAGAAAGAAATAAAGGGGATTCAAATAGGAAGAGAGGAAATCAAACTATCCCTGTTTGCAGATGACATGATCCCATTTCTAGAAAATCCCAAAAGCTTCTTAAGCTGATAAGCAATTTCAGCAAAGTCTCAGGATATAAAATCAATATGCAAAAATCACTAGCATTCTTATACACTAAGAACAGTCAAGCTGAAGGTCAAATCACAAACTCCCATTCACAATTGCCACAAAACGAATAAAACACCTAGAAACACAACAAGGGAAGTGAAAGATATCTACAAGAGGAACTACAAACCACTGCTCAAAGAAATTAGAGATAACACAAACAAATGGAAAAACATTCCATGCTCATGGATAGGAAGAATCAATATTGTTAAAATGGCCATACTGCTCAAAGCAATTTATAGATTCAATGCTATTCACATTGAACTACCACTGACATTTTCCCTAGAACAGAAAAATATATTTTAAAATTCCTATGGAACCAAAAAAGGGCCTGAATAGCCAAGGCCATCCTAAGCAAAAAGAACGAAGCTGGAAGCATCACGCTACCTGACTTCAAACTATACTACAGGGCAACAGTAACCAAAACAGCATGGTGCTTGTACAAGAACAGACACGCCGGGCGCGGTGGCTCACGCCTGTAATCCCAGCACTTTGGGAGGCCGAGGCGGGCGGATCACAAGGTCAGGAGATCGAGACCACGGTGAAACCCCGTCTCTACTAAAAATACAAAAAAAATTAGCCGGGCGCGGTTGTGGGCGCCTGTAGTCCCAGCTACTCGGGAGGCTGAGGCAGGAGAATGGCGTGAACCCGGGAGGTGGAGCTTGCAGTGAGCCGAGATCGCGCCACTGCACTCCAGCCTGGGCGACAGAGCGAGACTCTGTCTCAAAAAAAAAAAAAAAGTAAAAAAAAAAAAAAGAACAGACACACAGACCAATGGAACAGCACAGAGAAATAAGACACAAGATCAAAAAATAAGACCATACACTTACAACTATCTGATCTTCTACAAACCTGACAAAAGCAAGCAATGGGGAAAGGACTTCCTATTCCATAAATGGTGCTGGAATAACTGGCTAGCTACATGCAGAAAATTGAAACTGGACCTCTTTCTTACACTATATACAAAAATTAACTCAAGATGGATTAAAGACTGAAATGTAAAACCCAAAACTAGAAAACCCCTGGAAGGCAACCTAGGCGATACCATTCAGGACAGAGGCACAGGCAAAGATTTCATGACAAAGATGCCAAAAGCAATTGCAACAAAAGCAAAAACTGACAAATGGGATCTAATTAAACTAAGGAGCTTCTGCACAGCAAAAGAAACTATTGACAGAGTAAACAACCTACAGAATGGGAGAAAAATTTTGCAAACTATGCATCTGACAAAGGTCTAATATCCAGTATCTACAAGGAACAAACAAATTTACAAGAAAAAAATAAACAACCCTGTTAAAAAGAGCAAAGGACATGAATCTGTAGTTCTCAAAAGAAGACATATATGCAGCCAAGAAGCATATGAAAAAAGCTCAACATCACTGATCATTAGATAAATGCAAATCAAAACCACAATGAGATAGCATCTCACACCAGTCAGGATGATTATTAAAAAGTCAAAAAATAACAGACACTGGCAATGTTGTGGAGAAAAGGGAACACTTTTACACCATTGGTGGGAGTGTAAATTAGTTCAACCATAGTGGAATAAAGTGGTAATTCCCCAAAGACCTAAAAACAGAAATACCATTCAATCCAGCAATCCCATTACTGGGTATATACTCAAAGGATTATAAATTGTTCTATTGTAAAGACACATGCATGTATTCATTGCAGTACTATTCACAGTAGCAAAGACATGGAATCAACCCAAATGCCCATCAGTGATAGACTGGATAAGGAAAATGTAGTACATATACACCATAAAATACTATGCAGCTACAAAAAAGAATAAGATCATGTCCTTTGCAGGAACATGGATGGAGCTGGAGGTCATTATCCCTGGCAAACTACCACGGGAATAGAAAACCAAATACCACATGTTCTCATTTATAAGTAGGAGCCAAATGATGAGAACACATGGACACATAGAGGGGAACAAGAAACACTGGGACCTATCAGAGTGTGGGGAGTAGAAGGAGGGAGAGAAGCAGGAAGTATAACTAAATGGGCACTAGGCTTAATACCTGGGTGATGAAATAATCTGTACAACCAACCCCCATGACACATGTTTACCTATGTAACAAACCTGTGCATCCTGCACATGTACCCCTGAACTTAAAAGTTAAAAAAAAGAAAAAAAGTATCAAATTATAATCATGAGAAATTCAAATCAAAACCTCAGTGAGGTACCACTGTACATCTATTAAAGCAGCTGAAATTGAAAAGATTATACATGCCAGCTGTTAGCTAGGATTTAAAGAAACTAGAACTCTCATGCACTGTTGATGGGAATGTAAAATGGTACAACCACTTTGGAAAACAATTTGGCAGTTTCCTAAAAACTTAAACATGAACCTACTTTACAATCTGGTCATTCCACTCCAAGGTACTTACCCAAGAGGAAAAGCATATGTCTGCACAAAGACTTCTACATGAATATTTATAACAGCTTTATTTGTAATATTAAAAACTAAAAACAATCCAAATCTAACAAGAGGTGATTGGATAAAGTGTATTATCTACACCATGAAATATTCAACAGAAAGAAATGAGCTGCAAATAAATAATTCAACATGTATAAATCTCAAAATAATTATGCTGAGGGAAGAAGGCACCCCCCAAAAAAGAGTACTTACTGTTTGATTCCACTTATATAAAATTCTAGAAAATGTATACTAATCTAAGGTGATAAAAAGCAGATCAATAGTTACCTGAGGATGGGGGACGGGGCAGGAGGGAAGGATTACAGAGGTGCATGAGGAAATTTGGGAGGTGGAGGGGTATGTTCATAATCTCAATTGTGATGGGGATTTTACAGGCATATGGATGTATCAAAACTTATCAAATTATATATTTGAAATATGGGTTATTTACATATGCTGATGAAATCTCAATAAAAGTGTTTTAAACTATCATAACCTTAAGTATTTCTCTGCCCATATTCATGCCTATTGTAATGAAAGTTTGTAGCTACTCCCATTAAGAGGTAAAAGTCAATTTCTAGATCCTTTGAATCTGAGATGGCTAATAGAATGTGCTGGAAGTTCTGAGCCCAGACTTTAAGAGATTTGCACATCCCTCCCTGTCATTTTCTCAGAACCCTATTGCTTGCCACACAAGCAAGTTTAATGGAGGATGAAAGACACAAGGCCCAGTCACCCCTAAACTTCCCAGTCCCCACTGACATCTGTCCAAATCCCAGAAGCACAGCCATCTAGCTGGCCTGCAGCTGAGTGAGCTGAGCACATGAGGGAGCCCAGCAGAGACCTATGACCTGCCCAGCTGAGGCCATCTCAAGTTTTCAACCACTGGAATCATTAAATAAATGGTTATTCTGGTAAGCCACTAAGTTTAGAGTAGTTTCATGTGCAACATTATTTGTGGCACTACATAGTGATTTGCCTTCAGCCAGGATCATACCCCTCATTGCTTAACTCTGCTTGGCCTTTACAGGGCAGCTACAGATTTAGAAATGGTTCACTATAATGGATCAGAAACAATTATTTCATTGAAATCTCTCATTTGTTCACATACCAAACACCGAGCATCTACTAGGCTGTTGGCATTGTGCTAGATTTAAGGTGAAGATGTACAAAAGACACAGTCCCACCACAGGAGATTAGCGATTACAAGCCAGAGAAACATGCCTGCATGCTGGGTCTATCATACTCATTATTATTTTTTCCAGGTTGACTTTGTTATCCTACATTGTTCCAAATCAGTTGATTTCTCTCTTTCTATGGCCTGAATGTTTATTTCCCCCCAAAAATTCTTATGTTGAAATCCTAGTGCCTGCCACCCAAGGTGATGGTATTAGGAGGTAAGGCCTCTGGGAGGTGATTCGGTCATGAGGACACTATTCCCTAATTAATGGAAGAGCCATTAATTTAAAAGAGCCCAAAGAGGGACTCCCTTACCCTTTGTGCCACGTGAGGACACAGCCAGAAGTGTCCTCTATGAATCAGGAAAAGCTCTTCGGGAGGTAGCAAATCTGCCAAGGCCTTAACCTTGGACTTCCCAGTCCCTGGAACTGTGAAAAATAAATTTCTGGCTCGGCGCAGTGGCTCACGCCTATCATCCCAGCACTCTGGGAGGCCAAGGTGGGTGAATCACCTTAGGTCAGGAGTTTGAGACCAGCCTGGCCAACATAGCAAAACCGTCTCTACTAAAAATACAAAAATTAGCCGGGCGTGGTGGCATGCACCTGTAGTCCCAGCTTCTCAGGAGGCTGAGGGAGGAGAATCACTTGAACCCGGGAGGCAGAGGTTGCAGTGAACCAAGATCACGTCACTGCACTCCAGCCTGGGTGACAGAGCGAGACTCCATCTCCATAAATAAATAAATAAATAAACAAACAAATGACAGACAGACAAAAACAGAAAAATAAATTTCTGTTGTTTAAGCCACCCACTCTATGGTATTTTGTTACAGTAGCCCAAGTGGACTAAGACATCTCTGAACTAATAACGATTCATCTCTCCTCTAAGAAGAGCTAAAGAAAAATGGAGTTAACTCCCACCGAACCAAGACAAAATTCAGGTAGCATTAGACAAAGATGCTAGTCAAAGAAAGAAGTGACCAGGGCATGGAATAAGAGTGTTTATGCTAATTGCTGACATACAAAGTTACATAGCTTGAGAGCAGGTATTTTGAGAAGTCACAGAATTCGACTGTTAAAAAAAGAACCAGATTCATCAAGTACAATTATCAAGCATTTGTCCTTTGTATTTTTTATTTATTTCATTCTTTGCAGAGATGGGGGTCCCACTATGTTGCCCAGGTTAGAGAGCAGTGACTATTCATAGGTGTGATTATGAAGGTCTCTTAGGATTGATCACTGAATCCTCAAACTCCTGGATGGCTCAAACCATCCTCCTGCCTCTGGGATGACAGGCATGTGCCATGGGCCATCTTATATTTTTTAATATTTGTTATATTTTTTAATGTTTAAAAACATGCCATCCAGATGCTCTTTCCACATTGGAGACATTGAGCCAAGAGACAGGCTGTTAGTCTTAGCCAATTGCCATTAACTGTCTTTCCCTCAATCAGGAAAACAGATTTTATAAACTATCCTTAGAGAGCATGGCCCCTCGAGACTGGGGTCTTCCATGCCCAAGAGATGGTTTATATGTGAAATAAGAGTGATAACAGAAGTATGAGGTGTTCTTTGCTCTTTATATCTTTTTCTAGATTAAGAGAATGTTCATGGGATTGTCCTCACAAATATTTCTCTTGGTAAAAACAGAAAATCCACCTGATGGTGCCCCAAATGTCATCCCAGTTGTTCAATTCCTATAAAAGAGAGTAGTCAGGCTGGGCGAAATGGCTCACACCTGTAATCCCAGCACTTCGAGAGGCCAAGGCAGCCAGACGGCGTGAGCCCAAGAGTTTGAGACCAACCTGGGCAACATGGCAAGACCCCGACTCTTAAAAACAAAACAAAACAAAACAAAAATAAGCTGAGTGTAATGGCACATGCCTGTAGTCGCAGCTACTTGGGAGGCTGAGGTGGGAGGATCACTTGAGCCTGGGAGGTTGAGGCTGCAATGAGTGAAAATGGAGCCACTGCACTCCAACCTGAGTGGCAGAGTGAGATCCTGTCTCACCAAAAACAAAAGTGGGGGTGGGAGAAAGAGTGGTCCGTCACCTCATGGCACAGGAGCAGTACCCAGGTCATGTCCACAGAGCTTGATCTTGGACAGATCTATTTTGTCATCCTTCCTAAGTCAGGACGGCTCATCAGTACTATACCAATGCTGAAATAACTAATGACTGGTAGTTATCCACTCATCAGTCAAGGCTGAAGAAACAATGCAAGTGTAGATGATCAATATTTCAAGGTATTTTGAGGAGAAACTAAAAAGGACACAGCTTTAAAACCCACCTGACTGATGTCTGTCTCTCAGTCGCAAGCCTTTGACTCACCATCATTTTAAGTAAATAATTTATCCATCTGTGACCTGGCAAACAGAAGAAAGCCTCCCCTAATCCTTATCTATGCATGCCCCTCAGACAGACACCCAGGAAGAATCTGGAGACAAATGAAACCCCTTCTGCAGCCCTTCAGGGTGCTCTCCAGGTCCCCTGGGAACAAGCAGGCCCCTGTCTATGTAGCACAGGATTGACCCTCAACATCCAGGCACTGCTGCTTCTCTCCTGGGAGCTCTGGGCAACCTGTGCACACCAGGGCTCTCCCCAGGGAACTCCCACCAGGAAACTCATCCTTCTCCCACATTTCATCTTTTTCAGAGTCCTGGAAAAGCCTTCACTTCACCGCGACAGAGGAAGGTCCTTTTAGTCTAGTTACCTCTTTTCAAAAATTGTTTTTTTTTTTTTTTTTTTTTTTTTTTTTGCTTTGGCAGCTTTGTGTCTTTTATCATTAAAAGTGCAGTATCATTTAAATAAAGGTGAAGAGTGACATTTCTAAGAAAACGATTGCTGCTTGGGGACAGCACTACTAATTTTAAAAGGTTATTTGCTTCAAAGAACACCCTTTTAACACAGGATGTTAAAGAGTGTGAAACTTAGCACGCTGACTGGCTATACACCAACAGTTTTCCTTTGGTTCTGAGACCTCAAAGAGAATCCTATGTGCAGAAGCAGCCCAGCTTCACCGCCAGCCCTCCCACCCCAGCACTGCTGCCAGCAAGGTGCCAAGCCAAGGTTACCTGCTTAGTGAGCAAAACTGGATGTTCTCACTCTCCAAGTACCACTGAAAGAAAGCAAAGTATTTTTATTTTTGTTGAGAACACAGTTTCCTCGCAGGTGTTCCCAACTTCTGGCCCCACTTGACAACAGGCCAATCCCAGGAGCCTTGATGGAGAAGCTGAGGTCCATTGAACTTGTGAACCCTCTGGACATTCAGTCGCCACATGAGGCCAAGGAGACCTTTTCATTATAGGTTGTATTCGACCATCATGGTCGATTAAAGAGTCCATAAATCAAAGTCCAAAATAAGCTGGCTAGTGCCCATTTCACTGGCAGACTGAATTAAATACCTTCCATATGCTTTGGCCTCTGGAACTGCAGCCAAATGGCAAACACCATTCCATAGGAAAGAAGATCACCTTGGCTAGGAGACAACAATGTAGGATATATTAGGGTTTAGTGGCAGAGTATTTTTTACTTTTATAGTCAAAACCAACATCATTATATCAAACAGCCAGTAGCTGGAGTAACTAAAATAGACCTGCACATTAAAAAATAAATAAATAAACTATCAGTTACCAATCCTACTTTCATTGTTGCGTATACTGCTTAGAGAAAATATTCTTGCTGGAGCTCATCTGTTTTGTAGCCTATAAAATTCAAAAAGGATTAGGAGTGATAGGGAATTAGAGGTTCTTTTCCCCACAGTCTAGGTACTTGCATTCTGAGAGAAGAATCAGTCTGAAAATGCACTCCTGGGACATTCTTTAGCACTGCTCTATGCACATCAGGAAATTACTGTCGTCATCATACATATTGCCTCTGCTAACAAAACTAGACTCCTTCATTTCATCTCTGTTCAGTTTAACCTTGTGGTTCTGCTGGAGAGGCCAACATTAAGTCCAGATGTAATACTGTTGGTTGAGAAAATATAATAAATGCTGTCTCCAGGACGTACAAAATTAAAGTTAGTCCATCAAGTTGAAGATCTGTATCCACACATTTTGAAAGTTCATCACGATTCCCCCACTATCGAATAAGTGAAATCCTTTTAAATTTCCTGGAAGAGCTTGACAAATGAAGATGTAGCAGGTGTATACAATTTCCTTTAGAAATGAATGGTTTAGGGATAAAAATCATAATACATGCTGTCAAAATCAATGCTGTGGACGCAGTTTAATCACAGTGCTAATGGTGAATGCCACATTACAAAGCTTGCCCCTTTCTTGATATTAAAAATGACTTGTTATCTGTCACATGGAAAAGGTTGACAATTTTAATCACATTGGGGAACATTCCATCTGCTCAGGATATCAGTTCCTTTCTTCAGATGCTCTTCCATGTGAAGATGTTACTTGAGAACCAATTATGACGTTGGCAAATCAGAAGTCTTTTCCAGGCTAAGCTCCAGTGTTGGAGAATGGCATGGTGAATGTCTCCAGATAATAACTAAATTCAGTCGCAGAGACCAGAGCCTTCACAGACTCTCCGACTCAGTTCCACATATTAGTTTTAAAGCTCTGCTACACATCTTTTTTTAATTCCCACACATTGATTTGGTTGTAGCCCAGATTAAAATCAGACTGTCAGCTGGTTGCACATTCTCTCATACTCGAACACCAAGAGCATCTGTGATCCACATTAGCTATCAGAAACAAATATCACCAAATGAATAGATACTTCATATCTGCTACTGAGTTGAGCTATTACTCAAATGTGAAGTTTATACATTCTCTACATTTATGTCTTCTTCTCTGAGAGGATTAGAAGCAGTAATCCTTGAGACCTCTTTCTATTCTAAGATTATGTTTTTAAGAATTAACGGTAAAACAAGTAATATGTATCAAAAGACTTAATGATTCAGCAACCTCAAAATATCTGGAAATTTATTTAAAGTGCCCTGAGTTGAATAACAAGTTCCAGACCTTTTTTACTATGAAGGAAATGTCCATTTTTTGATGGAAGTAACACCAAGAAAAGCAGAGCACAGAAGGAGAAAGACCACCTGCAATAGCAAATATAAGCACCTGATGGAGCCCATTCCTGAAACAGGTGTTTTCCTTGACCTTTCAGCTATGTAAGCCAGTACATTTTCTTTTATGCCTAAGCATGTTTAAGTTTCCAGTCACTCAAAACCAGGTGATTCCTGCCTAATGACAGGCAGAATGGGGAATCTTTGGGGCCCTGAAGCATGTTCATTATTTTAGCTTTTCTCTGTCTCAGATATAACAACAACTTCAACCTCAGAAATTTGATCTTTAAAAGAGGAAATGAACTTTGTGACAACCTTGTCAGGTTGCAATCTGCATTTTTATGGATTAGTCTGTAATCTAGTGGGAAAATAATCTGTGTAGGCTCTACTAAAGGAAAAAGAAAAATGTAAAAGAGGAGTGAGAGTTAAATATAGGGATGAACTACTGAGTGCATAACCACATATCCCAGAAGCCCTGGGATGGGTACCAAGAGGCGCTGGCAAAGACCGCCACATGTGTGTCCTGGAAGCTGGATGGGTGATTGGGCAGAGTAGCCAAGGGCAATGGAAGCAGAAAACAAGGGTACCCCACATCCAAGAGATTACTGAGTGACCAACCTGGGAATGAGACCAGGCTAGAACCAGAACAAAATTTAATTCAGAGAAACTGAGGCAAGACGTCCAGTAATAATAACCAAACAGGACTGGATGTTCACACCTCACTGGAGGCAGGTTCCAGCAGCTTTGTACATGGGAGTCAGCCAAGCAAAAGGGCTCCAGGTGGATGAAAGGCATCACACCTTTAGGTTTAGGAGAGAGAAGAAAAAGAGAAAAAAGGGGACTAGATGAGGAAAAACAGGCGACGACGACAAAGGTATTAGGTTGGTGCAAATGTAATGGCAGGTTTCGCTATTATTTTCAATGGCAAAATCCATGATTACATTTGCACCAACCTATTAATATAATTAAAGCATTGCTATTTCAACCTTCCTCAATTCTGACTTTACAAATATCACTTTCCTTCTACTCTCTATAGAGCGAAGAAAAGCAAGATATATTTGCATTTTTTAAGGAATGAAAAAGGTTGAACAAAAGGTAAGTGACTGTCTCAGGCCACACGAGAACCTCTGAGTAGAAATGGGGAGGAGTGCTTTGGCACAGACAGCTCGGGAAATGTAGCATCTTCTAAATAGCATTGCCCAGGCTGTCAGAGATCTATTGCTTCTAAGTGCATATGAGAGAAGATGGCAGAATAAAATCTATAATGCCCAGATTCACTTTTCTAAGAAATGGAATAACAATGTGAAAGAATGCTTTGTAAGTGGGAATAATGGCATGAAATTGAGAAAGGAACAAATGCAAGTGAACTGGAAAATGCCACCCAGATCCTGACATGTATTCAATTGCCGCAGGGTCTTTCCAAAGGAATTGCAGGTGTGGCCCCACTCCAGCTGTCTGAGCTCAGACAGGACAAAGAAAGGAGGCTGCACATTGTCAAGAGCATCCTACTGCTCTGGCCACTGATTCAGCCTTTTCTCTCTTTCATGTAGCTGTTTCTGAAAATGCACTTTTTAAAAGTTACACTTTAAGTTCCTTGATACATGTGCAGAACATGCAGTTTTGTTACACAGTTTTGTTACAAACACCTGTGCCATGGTGGTTTGTTGCACGCATCAACCCATCATCTGTATTAGGCATTTCTCCTAATACTATCCCTCCCCGGATCCCCCACCTCCTGACAAGCCCCAGTGTGTGATGTTCCCCTGTGTCCATGTGTTCTCATTGTTCAACTCCCACTTATGAGTGAGAAAATGCGGCATTTTATTTGGTTTCCTGTTCCTGTGTTAGTTTGCTGAGAATAATGGTTTCCAGCTACATCCATGTCCCTGCAAAGGACATGAATTCATCCTTTTTTATGGCTGCATAGTATTCCATGGCACAAATGTGCTACATTTTCTTTATCCAGTCTGTCATTGATGGGCATTTGGGTTGGTTCCAAGTCTTTGCTATTGTGAACAGTGCTGCAATAAACATATGTGTGCATATGTCTTTATAGTAAAGTTCGCAACTTTAAATTTACCATACCGGCCATCAGAAATATATTAACAAAATAGAGAAATGCACCTAGAAATGGATTCTAGGTTCCAAAGCAGCTCTCTGCTGCAGGGACCATGTAAGGAAGACCCACAAAGACCTGGAGTTAAAGTACATTAAATGTAACTAGAACTCTCAGAGGAAGAAATAGCCAGTTTCAGAAAAGGAGGGATTTTATGTATGACAGACTTTTACATGCTTAGTAAATGCCCCCAAAAGTAGCAAATCTCCAAACCAAAATGTGAATTTCAGTTAAAGCAGAGAGTTGCTAGAAATACTATTAGAAACCTCTATCAGCCCTTTCATTTAATACCCAGGGGGAGGAGAAAGAATAGAAACACACAAACACCATGACCTTGGCAGGTGGATAAAGACTTCTCAGCATTAATTTGCTCTAGGATAAGTTAAAGAAAGAATCATGATTTCAACACCCTCATATTCATTGTATTGCTAAGGATAGAACCTCAACAGATGGCTTTTGTACCTAGTCAAAATAAACACCTCAGCAAAGTTTCTTTAGACCTACAAGTGGAGGTTAGGAGCATAATATGACATCAAGATTCAAAATTTAATTGCTCTATATAACAAAGTAACAAGAATTTTGAGTCTTCTTTTGGTGCATGGGACAGTAAGGGATCGGGGAACCCAAGAATGAACAAAAGAGAAATATAAGGGAAAGTATCAGGTTGGTGCAAAAGTAATTTTGGTTTTTGCCAATTCAATGACAAACTGCAATTACTTTTGTAACAACCTTATAATTCTACAGCAGTAGTTCTCAGCCCAGGGCAGTTTTTCCCCCAGGACATTTGGTAATACCTAGAGACATTTTCTGTTGGTTATCACAAATAGGGGGGAGGATGCTACTGGTATCTAGTGGGCAGAAGCCAGGGATGCTGCTAAACACCTACAGTGCACAGGACAGCCCCCACAACAAATATTTATCCTATCCAAAATGTTAATAGGGCTATGACTAAGAAACCCTGCTCTAGAGGGACAGAAAGAGGAACCTGTCAATGTCTGAAAAGCCACAGATTAAATAGACCACCAGAGAGAAGTTCCCAGTGAGTAGGGAAGGGCTGGGAAATAGTAACGATGCCACCTATGAAATTGTAAGTGTTTTATATGCTTAGAAGTACCAAGATCTCTTTCCATTCCCCTAAGTTAAAGTCTGCTGTGCAACAGACTTGTCGTAGTGATGCTTTGGAGAATGAAGGAAGAGGGGCTGGCTCCGTCAGGGGGCAGAGAGACAGGATGACAAGGTACAATGGCAGAGAAAAAAGGTGATGTTTGAACAAAAACAGAGGGTGGTGGCAGGGAAGCCTGGCCTATCCTTATTGCAGCAATCTCCCCAAATTATTGGGATAGCACAGAAGATCTCCCAGTATGTGGCAGGAGACTTAGGGAGATGATGGCACAGGTAAGGATATCCCAAAGTAATAAACGTACTTGCTGCTTGATTAAAGGGTAGGTAGAATTACATTTATACCCAAAGTTGGCCAAAGCCCAGGCCATCGTTCTGGTATATATGGCATCTTCCATTCATCTCTGTACTCTAGAATCTAGTACACCATTTGTGCATGTAATGCACCCTCACATCTTGTAGGGTGGGTTTTTCGCTCTGACTTGCAATCACGGTAATTTATTTCAGTTGATATTTGTTTTGTTACATTTGCATTCTAAGTAGAAAGAAAATATCATACTTAAAATCAACCAAAGACATGAGAACCCTAGACAAAGGAACAGACAGCTCTATTCCCCATCCTCACAAAACCTGTAGCAAAGTTTTCAAGGATCCTTATATGCCAGACATGGCACTTGGCATTTTTAATTGGAAGAAGACTATGATACACATATAATTCTTCCCATTTTAGTGATGAGAAAACTGAGGCTTGAAAAGAAAGTGACTCCCTGGAGTCACACAGATTGAAAATGTTTGAGCCAGGCCTGGAACCCTTTAAGTATTGAGGGATGAGTGACAGTGGAAATACTATACAGAATAGAACAGAAATGGGTACCAAGTACATAAATATATTTTCAATATTATTGGTTCAAGTAAATGTGAATTAAAACACAATAACTTAAAAAATCTATTAGCAGAAGTATGGAGAAGTGAGGGCTAAATGAGTATAAACTGAAACATACTTTCAGGAAAGCTATTTAGCAATAAATATAAAGAATGCTATGTTCTCACTTGTAAGTGGGAGCTAAATGATGAGAATACATGGACACACACATGGGAACAACAGACAACTGGGGCCTATCAGAGGGTAGAGGGTGGGAGGAGAGAAAGATTCAGGAATAATAACTAATGGGTATTAGGCTTAATATCCGGGTGATGAAATAATCTGTACAACAAAGCCCCATGGGTTTACCTACGTAACAAACCGGCGCATGTACCCCTGAACTTAAAAGATTTTACAAAAGAATGCTAGTAATATTCCTACCATTTGACCAAGTAATTCCATTTCTAGAAACCCACTGTAAATAAATAACTCATATGGGGACAGAGATTTATGCACAAATGTTTACTATGGGGTGATTTATTATAGCAAATAATAAAAAGAAGCTGTCTGAATATCATTATTAGGGAAACTAACGAATAAATGTTAAAATATGCATAAAATGAAACTGTATGTAACACTAACAACTATTTTACCAAATACTTAATAGTATGTGAAAAACACTTGAAATATCAGAAGAGGCTATACAATGGTTATCTTTGCAATGGTACCAGCTTTTAAAAATCATCTAAGAAAATATAGAAATAAAATATGCCAAAATATTAGCATTTTTTTCTTTTAAGTACCTTTCCGCATTTTTCAAATTTTCTCCAAAATCCATACTTTGCTTTTATAATCATAAACAAAATGAGGTGGGGTGGAGAAAGACCTAGTAAGCTGCAAAAAGAATTTCATCGACGATGATTGGGTTGGGTGATAGAAAAGAGAAATAAAACACTCCTTTGTTGAAGGCCTTCATTCTGCAAAACAACACTATAATACCTTCCAAGACCAGCACTACCTGTGAGGTACCAGAGATCCACAAAGACTCACAGTGCTTCCACTGAGAGTGAGCTCAGGAGGGACTGAAAGGAATGCAAAGCTCTGAGAAAGGAGCAAAACTCTCCAATACAAGTGAAGTCAGATGGGTTAACCAAGGGAGATGCCAGGCTGATATTGGAGATTCTAAAAAATTATTAAAGAAGGTCATTGTAGCCCTTAGAAGGACCAGTTATGGCAATCTCTGGCTATTTTAATAAAAATAAGTAGTAGTCCCTTGACATTTATATAATACAATTCTTCCTAGTACCGTACAATGCAAGGAGGCAACTGCACAATAAGCCAGCCCTTGAGACAGAAGTCAGCTGCTTTCTCTATACAGGTACAGATGGTAAGTATTTAGGCTTCATGGGCCATAGAGTCTCTGTTGTGGCTACTCAATTCTACCATGGTAGTGCAAAAGCAGCCATAGATGATAGGTAAATAAATTAGCTTGGTTGCATTCCACTAAAATTTTATTTACAAACCCAGGTATTGGGCTGGTTTAGTCTACTGGCCATAGTTTGCTGACCCCTTAGGGACATCAAACATGAGTAGCTTTCTTTTTTTTTTTTCTTTTTTTTAATTATATTTTAAGTTCTAGGGTACATGTGCACAACATGCAGATTTGTTACATATGTATACATGTGCCATGTTGGTGTGCTGCACCCATTAACTCGTCATTTACATTAGGTATATCTCCTAATGATATCCCTCCCCCCTACCCCCTCCCCACAATAGGACCCGGTGTGTGATGCTCCCCTTCCCAAGTCCAAGTGATCTCATTGTTCAATTCCCACCTATGAGTGAGAACAGGCGGTGTTTGGTTTTCTGTTCTTGCAACAGTTTGCTGAGAATGATGGTTTCCAGCTGCATCCATGTCCCTACAAAGGACACGAATTCATCCTTTTTTATGGCTGCATAGTATTCCATGGTGTATATGTGCCACATTTTCTTAATCTGGTCTGCCACTGATGGACATTTGGGTTGATTCCAAGTCTTTGCTGTTGTGAATAGTGCCGCAATAAACATACATGTGCATGTGTCTTTATAGCAGCATGCCTTATAATCCTTTGGGTATATCCCCAGTAATGGGATGGCTGGGTCAAATGGTATTTCTAGTTCTAGATCCTTGAGGAACAGCCACACTGTTTTCCACAATGGTTGAACTAGTTTACAGTCCCACCAACAGTGCAGAAGTGTTCTTATTTCTCCACATCCTCTCCAGCACCTGTTGTTTCCTGATTTTGTAATGATTGCCATTCTAACTGGTGTGAGATGGTATCTCATTGTGGTTTTGATTTGCATTTCTCTGATGAGTGATGATGAGCATTTTTTCCATGTGTCTGTTGGCTGCATAAATGTCTTCTTTTGAGAAGTATCTGTTCATATCCTTTGCCCACTTTTTGATGGGGTTGTTTTTTTTCTTGTAAATTTGATTGAGTTCTTTATAGGTTCTGGATACTAGCCCTTTGTCAGATGAGTAGATTGCAAAAATTTTCTTCTATTCTGTAGGTTGCCTGTTCACTCTGATGGTAGTTTCTTTTGCTGTGCAAAAGCTCTTTAGTTTAATTAGATCCCATTTGTCAATTTTGGCTTTTGTTGCCATTGCTTTTGGTGTTTTAGACATGAAGTCCTTGACCATGCCTATGTCCTGAATGGTATTACCTAGGTTTTCTTCTAGGGTTTTTATGGTTTTAGGTCTAACATTTAAGTCTCTAATCCATCTTGAATTAATTTTCATATAAGGAGTAAGGAAAGGGATCCAGTTTCAGCTTTCTACTTATGGCTAGCTGATTTTCCCAGCGCCACTTATTAAATACGGAATCCTTTCCCCTTTTCTTGTTTTTTGTCAGGTTTGTCAAAGATCAGATGGCTGTAGATATGTGGTATTATTTCTGAGGGTTCTGTTCTGTTCCATTGGTCTATATCTCTGTTTTGGTACCAGTACCATGCTGTTTTGGTTACTATAGCCTTGTAGTATAGTTTGAAGTCAGGTAGTGTGATGCCTCCAGCTTTGTTCTTTTGGCTTAGGATGGTCTTGGCAATACGGGGTCTTTTTTGGTTCCATATGAACTTTAAAGCAGTTTTTTCCAATTCTGTGAAGAAAGTCATTGGTAGTTTAATGGGGATGGCACTGAATCTATAAATTACCTTGGGCAGTATGACCATTTTCACGATATTGATTCTTCCTATCCATGAGCATGGTATGTTCTTCCATTTGTTTGTGTCCTCTTTGATTTCACTGAGCAGTGGTTTGTTGTTCTCCTTGAAGAAGTCCTTTACATCCCTTGTAAGTTGGATTCCTAGATATTTTATTCTCTTTGAAGCTATTGTGAATGGGAGTTCATTCAAGATTTGGCTCTCTATTACTGGTGTATAACAATGCTTGTGATTTTTGCACATTGATTTTGTATCCTGAGACTTTGCTGAAGTTGCTTTTCAGCTTAAGGAGATTTTGGGCTGAAACAATGGGGTTCTCTAAATATACACTCATGTCATCTGCCAACAGGGACAATTTGACTTCATCTTTTCCTAACTGAATACCCTTTATTTCTTTCTCTTGCTTGATTGCCCTAGCCAGAACTTCCAACACTATGTTGAATAGGAGTGGTGAGAGAGGGTATCCCTGTCTTGTACCAGTTTTCAAAGGGAATGCTTCCAGTTTTTGCCCATTCAGTATGATATTGGCTATAAACATTTCCTATCAATCATGACTCCTGGTACTAAGGAGCTAGCATTTGAATTCGGTTAATTATGTAACTATTTGGGGAAGATGCTGAGTAGAACCCAAGTAGACCAGAAAATGTGCTCAGTATTTTGGAAACTAAATGGATGTGAAACCCAGTACTAAATCCTCATTAAGCTACTACAAATCTAGTGGGTGACCCAAGTTGGTGGGCCTGAAGCAGCAGACACAAGTGATATGAAGTTTATCGCTGACCTTAGTAGGGGTGATCTCCATGGACGGATGGAAAGAGAAGGCAGAGAACAGGCATCCATCCAAGGAGGAGAAGACGTGGAGACAGGCAGCTGCACATTCTTGGAATGGAGTTAGCTGTTGAAATTTTTAGAATGGAACTCCAAAATCAAGGCAATATTTTGATTGGTCACATATCATTCACTTTATTTCTCACCCAGAAAAAGATTTAAATGCCCAGCAGTATTGAACTTTACCTGATTCCCATGATCCTGGAAAACAGTGAAGGTTAAGAAACGCCCCCATGCTTCGTGTTCCAGAAAAGAGCTTACTACAAAAACCCCTCTTCCCATAGGATTTAGATAAGACTCACAGATGCCCTGCTTCCTTGTTTACCTATGACAAGGCCAGGCAAAAAGCTTCCAAATCTCTATTTTTTGCCTCATAAGTGATTTGCTGAACTGCTTGTCCCCACTGAACAGCTGGAGCAAATGCTTGTTTAATCAAATTTTGGTTGTGCTTCTCTCTCCCTCATCTGGGGCCACCCTCAGCCTGCATCAATACATACACAGACCCTCCTGAGAATAGTCTGGCCATGGAGTGAAACACTCTCTGAACTACCATCTGATTACACTATACATTCAACCCACTTCCCCACACCTGGTTTTCTCTAGCCTTGTTTATTCCTCTGTTTAAGAGAAAAACGCTTTTGGCCTAGCCCTTGAGACATTTGTGGACCCTACGGTTACCATGTCCTCCGTGGCAGTTGTCCCCTTTGCTCTTGCAATAATCTTGAATAAATCTCTCCCTACCAAGTCTGGATTGTAATTTGACAGGCCCTAGATGATATGATTCCTGCTACCTCTCTTCCTCTTTCTTTTACATCTGCCCTCTCTCCACCCCAGCCATACTATTCTCTTCACGATCCCAAGCACATTTCCACCCCAAGGGCTTTGCATTCATGCAAAGCTTTACCTGAGTTTCACCTTTGCATACATCAAAGCTTGATGCTTCTATAACCTTAAAACTACCTAAGTTATTCCTGCACTTCCTTCCAGGATTTGCTCAAATGGTAACCTTCCAGAGAGGCCGTCCTTGAGAGCTCTCTATAAAATAGCAATCCCATCTCTTACCTCTCTCCCTATCCCTCTCTGCAGTTTACCTTTCTTCATTGTACTTATCACCACCTGACATGTACTTGTTTGTGGTCTGTCTCTCAACACTGAAGATGTAAACTCCATATACCCAGAAAATTTGCCTTTTTTGTTCACTGATGTCTGTACCTTTAGTGCCCACAACATTGCTTGGGATGGGACAAAGTCAACTTTTGATAAATACCCTATTAATAAAATGATATGACTAAATCAAATAAAATGAAAACTACTAGCTACATTTATTGAAAGTTTACTAGGTAGCAATACTGTGCTATGATTTCCAACCATCACAATTATCTGTCAAGGTAGAGATTATCTCCTTTTACACATGGGGACACTGAGTTGTAAAGATTCACTAAAATGTCCCAATTTTAACAGATGTGATGTGCTCAGTTTAAAACTCAAATCAACTACAAACTTTTTATTTTTTTTTTACTGTAACATACCAGGCTGCTTCCTAACCCTTTATTGAAATTGCCTAGAAGAAAAGCAGAAATGAGTCCTAAAGTACTATTTCCCTTTGGCACACTTAAAACTGAGAAGAATTTTAAGACAGATTGTGCTAGAGGTAGCATGTGAAAGTCCCCTAGAAAGGTGATGCATTTAGATACGTGAAAGGAAGAAAGACCCTCAATCTCTTTCTGGGGACTCACAGAGCCCCAGGCTCCTTGTCCATTGCATTTCATTGTCTCTGATCCAGTGTACAACCTGCCTCCAGGAGATGTTCCAACCTGACCAGCTACTTCATGGAGTCACAGAAATTATCGAACTGGGGATAGAATTGTATGACTCACTTATTTTTCTCAAGATCAGCTCTAAGTATTCGGGGCAAAAATAGCATAGTATTAGTATTGGTAATAGTATTGAATACTGTTACCATTTCCTTACATGTGCAATGAATTTTTAAATAGATCTACATTTTTTGGCTGAAAAATATTTGCCAATCTTGGTAATAATCTAGCTTTTACCTATCTCTTAATATGTGTTCGGTACTGTTTTAGACATGTTACATACATATGTCAATGCATCTAATTCTAACAAAAACACGGTGAAATAGAGATTATGTTCATTTTACCAAGGGGAGACTGAGGTTCAGAGTCCAGCATCATATCAGTTATAAATCAAGAGTGCAAACTCAGGAGCTCAGGTCCATCTGACTCTAATACCCTTACTTTGTTTACTACATTATTTTTCCTTTCAAGAAATGAAATTTTTACTAACTGGCTTCTTCTTGTTTTGCTAACTTAAGTATCCACACAGAAACAGGACTCTTCTCCCAGGAAATCAGTTCCCTTGGGCAGAGAATTATCCAACATAGTAACTGGTACCTAAAATTGCAGGTGTATTCCTAATTCATGAACACTGAAAGTAGAAAAATAAACTTAGCAAGCAGATCAATTGAGGGCCACTATTTACTTTCCAAAAGGATTCTGCCTTTTGCAAAATACTGAAGTCAAGTTTCAATGTATTTCATTTTTGCTAATAAAGAATTAATCAGTGTCCTGGGCAAATGGTAATCAATTTGCCTGCCATGACAATTTCCTGTTTAGTTCATTTTCACACTACTAATAAAAACATCCCCAAGACGGGATAATTTATAAAGGAGAGAGGTTTAATTGACTCACAGTTCTGCACTGCTGGGGAGGCTTCAGGAAACTTACAATCATGGTGGAAGGCGAAGCAAACATGTCCTTCTTCACAGGGCGGAAGGAAGAAGTACCCAGCCAAAGGGGGAAGATCCCCTTATAAAACCATCAGATCTTGTGAGAACTCACTATCATAAGAACAGCATGGGGGTAACCGCCCCCTGTGATTAAATTACCTCCCACTGGGTCCCTCCCATGACATGTGGGGATTATGGGAACTACAATTCAAGGTGAGATATGTGTGGGAACACTGAGCCAAACCATATCACCTGTTCTAACATAATCTGCCCATTTCTCAGCCTGGGCAAAGGAAACATTTGGTGGCTAGTGACTTGACCCCTTGTCACAGCTGACTGTCATGATGGACAATCTGACCCAAGCTGATTAGATTCTCTCCTGAGACTGTTAGGGGGCCCATAGATTGAGTTGAATTGTGCCGAGCATTGGAGTAAGAACACAGTCAGGGTAGCTGTAGTTCCATGGCAACCCCAAACCATGCACAAGCCAGTGTTCTTGGATAGCAATAACAAAGATAAATCAATACATAGGATGAGAGGGTGGGAGGGAACAGTACTTAGCAGACACAAGAGGCCATGTCACTCCAAAGAACCAGAGCCAGAAAGAGCTGCTGACTGATATTTGCTGAGTGATAACTTTCGACTTCTGGAAAACCTGACTGTATTTCCTGAAATTAGGTTCTGTGAGATGTCAACTGAAATTAAGGCTGTTCAGGCAGAAGTAATTTGATAAAGGGTTATTGGAAGCTAGATGGGAAGATCGACCTGGGAAGACACAACAACAAAGTTGGGCATGTTCCAAAGTCTATTACAAGTTGAAATGCTTTTATAGGAAAAGGAGAACTTTAGGAGAAGGAAGATGGACTCCTCCTATCAGAGTTGTCTTTTTTCATTGGAGAATACAATACAGAGGTTACAATCATTGGCTACAGATGACAACTTACAAGCTAAAATCTCCTATGTTCAAGACAATCAGTACAACTTCACGATTCAGAAACAAATCAGCAAAACTTCATAAATCAGAAACAAATCAGCATCCTTTTTGTTGTCAGTAGTTTACTGATTCATTAGTGTATCAATAGTTTGAGGAACTCATAAGATTTGAGGGACTCACGGTAAGATTCTTTCCTCAAGGACATGATATAAGCCATGAATCTTAACACCTTCCCCAGGCGATTCACTTAGAAATTTGCCAAATGTGACCTGTATGTTATCAGAAATTTCCCTGATTTCTTACAATTTATTTATCTTTATTTAAGCAATTTTCAGGCAATGTAGTAGTTATCTATTGCTATGTAACAAAGTATCCCAAAATGTAGCATTTTAAAACAGTATTACTATCTGTCTCTATTTCTGAAGGTTCAGAATTCAGAGTGGCTTAGCTGAGTGGTTCTGACTCAAAATTTCTTATAAAGTTACAGTCAAGCTGTGCTGTTGGCTGGGTCTCCAATCATTTCAAGGCTGGACTAGCACTGGAAAGTCTACTTCTAAGCTCACTCACATAGTTTTGTCAGGACTTAGGTCTTTGCTGGCTGCTTTCCCCAGAGAGAAAGAGAGAGACAGAGAGAGACAGAGAGAGACAGAGAGACAGAGAGACAGAGAGAGAGAGACATATACACAGAGAGAGCGAGCGAGCGAGCAAGAGCGCGAGCGTGCACAGGGGCGGGGAGGGAGAGGGAGGCACACCAAGACCAAGGTGAAAGCCACAATCTTTAGTAACTGAATCCCTTAAGTGACATACATTATTTCTGCCATATGCAATTGTACACACAAACCAACCCTGGTACACTATGAAAAAGGGACTATCTAAGGTGATATGGAAAAGGAGGAAGACATAATTAGTGACCCTCTTGGTGTCTATATACTATAGGAAGATCTCTGTTTTAAGCAAAGAATCTCAACCAAAACATTAGGCATATATAAATGGAGGCAGACTTTCGGCAATATCAGTTGAAATCCAAAGTCCAGTTAGAAATCAGAATATGAATAGAAAGAGGTTTCTAAGCACTAAAATATTTCAACAAAGCCTTTGCATTAGACTCACATGGATAGTCAGATCCACTCTTGGATCATTAGCAATTTGCACAGAAAACACATAGATTTAAAGCAATAAAAAAGGACACTTATTGAATGACTTACAGCAGTAAAAGGATACAGAAGAATCACCAAAGCAGGGTTCTTTGGGTCTATTTAGTATTGAAACAAAAAGCTCAGAAGATGTATTAGGGAAGGCAAAGTTATGCTGCAATAACAAAACCACAAATAAAAGAAGTTTTGTGGTTTAAAACAACTAACACTACACATCCATTTGGGGGCTACCTGCAATCTACTGTTTATTGTTGTCATTCCTACTCCAGGATCAGGGCTAAAAGAGCAATCTCAGTCTAGAATAGTCCAGTTGCTGTGCCAAAGGGAAAAATGGACGTGACAAAGCATGTTCTATATAGACCAAGACTTGAAGCAATGAGGTTTTCCTTTTTTTTTTTTAAGAAAGCAGATATGATTGGTTAAACCAATACTCTTTAGAGTCACAAGTTTTTGCCCCACCTATAATGCGATGCCATTTATATTTTGTCAGGAGTATGAAGTTACATAGCTACTTAGGAAGTAGAGTGTTTCCTATGGATGTGCATTGCTCCATCTGGAGGGTGGAAGAGGCAATCTAGCACCGTGGTGAAGAATAAGCCCTAGAGCCAGATCCATCAAGTTCCTCTCCTGGATCACCTTTACTAGCCCTGTGACTGTGAGCAAGTCACTTACCTGCTGGATCTTGGCTCTCCCACTAATGGAAGAGACCGAAATCAATAGCAACTATGCCTTAGAATTGATAGGAAGATACAACTGCAACTTAATAAAGGCATATGGAATGCTTAGAACAGGTTCTGACACAGAATCCTTGCTTGCCAAATGTTACCTGCTGCTGTTTTCTGGGTTTGCCTTTGAATATGTAACTTACTCCCATCCCAGAAATCCCTAAATCTCAAAACTAGAAGGAGCATATTCTCACTTTCTCCCCAAATACAAATGAGGAACAAAGAGATAAGTAAATAAGGTTTTTCAACCAGTGAGAACCATACGAGGAAATGAAATGGTACCAGGAGAGACTGCTGTTGATTCTTCATTTGTATAGATAAAGTTCAAATCTTCCCCATATTCCCTAGTACTTCCTTATTTCACTTCTGTTGTAAGAACTTTCATGATGCTCTTTAATGCTAATAGGATCAAATGCAAAATCCTCCACCTAATCTTTAAGGACTTGCACAGGCTGGGTACAGACTACCTATACCAGCCTTACAGGTCATAATTTCTTACATATATTAATTGCCTCGGAGACACTGGCCTCCTCAACCTTCTCTAAGCTCATGGTCCATTTTTCCGAATCCTTTTTTTGCCACTCCTCTTCCCTCTTCAGTCTTTCCAAATCTCACTCGTGTTTCAAAGGCCCACCTTAAACTATCTGCTCCATGAAGCCAGTCACTGACCATGCACTCATATATGGTTGCTTCTATTTCTGAATTCCTGTCTCTCTGGGCTACTTATTAATTCATTTGTTCACTCAATTCAACTATTATTAGCAATTGATAATTTTTTCCTTCTGATTAAAAAAGTTAGAATTCTACACCACACACAAAAATAAATTCCAGATGGATTAAAAAGCTAACCAGAGTGAATAGGCAATTCTTTAGAGACAGAAAATAGATTAGTGGTTGCCAGGGACTAGGGAGTTGAGGTGAAATGGGAAGTGACTGCTAATGAGTAAGACGTTTCCCTCTGGGATGATGAAAGTGTTCTGAAACTGATTGTGGTGAGGGTTGTCCAACCCTATAAATATACTAAAATCACTGAATGGTACACTTTAATAGGTAAATTGTATGGAATGTGCATTATACATTTCTTAAATATTAAAAGGGTATATTTTTTCAAACTTCTAAACAAACCTAACTAGAAACAAATACTTATGATTTGTACACTTTTGTGTGTGTGTTGCACATCAATAAAAAGTTTATTTTTAAAACTTTAACTGGATATAGAGAGACTTATAAAAGTCCTAGGACACATTGCAGGAAAACATTTTTCAATAATACTTGGATGGTAGGGACCCTCCTCAGTGTGGCAAAATACCCAGAAGCCATAAAATAAAAAAATAACATGCCACATTTTACTACCCATACAGGACATTAAATTATCTATTGGTAAATAACATCATAAAAACTTTAAAAAACAGAAGGGAATCTTTACTATATGTATATGAACATATACATATACACATGATGTATAACTATTAAGAATTTAATGTTCCTAATATAAAAAGAGATCTTAGAAACCAATAAAAATTATAAACAACAAAATATTAAAAAGGCCAAGAAATGAATGAGAGATATGAATGGGACCAACCAAGAAAAAAGTACATCACTTGCAACTGCTGGGAAGGCTCCATGCCACCTATCTCCTCAATTCAGTACCTAACACAGCGTCTCCTACGTAGTGAGGTTCACACATGTTTATCAAGAACAACATTCTTATTTTGTCTTCAAGGTTTAATTTGCCCTGTGACTTTTTCACTCTAACAGATTTTATATTATCTCTTCTTCAGCAGAACATGTTCCTTTTTTAGAGTTTTATTCAAAAATTGTTTATTCAAACATTTTGTATATACGTGGTTTTGTATTTTTTTGTTTTGTTTTGTTTTGCTGTGTTTTTTGTTTGTTTGCTTTTGTTTTGAGATGGAGTCTGGCTCTGTTGCCCAGGCTGGAGTGCAACAGCACGATCTCGGCTCACTGCAACCTCTACCTCCTGAGTTCAGGTGATTCTCCTGCCTCAGCCTCCCAAGTAGCTGAGATTACAGGCGCCTGCTACCACACCCAGCTAACTTTGTATTTCTTTTTTTTTTTTTTTTTTTTTTTTTTTTTAGTAGAGATGGGGTTTCACCACATTGGCCAGGTTTGTCTCAAACTCTTGACGTCAGGTGATCCACCCACCTTGACTTCCCAAAGTGCTGGGATTATAGGCATACGCCACCATGCCCGGCCATATTTATCTTTATTTAATTAAAGATTATTTTTCTCTTGATATATTGCTGCAGCCCAAACAATTCTCTTCCCTCACACACTGCGAATTACGCGTGATCTGCTGAGAATGAGTGGGTAACACTTCAATTTATTACGGGAGTAGGGGATATGGGTACTTAGCATTTTCATCAGGAATTCCGTCCTTGGTGTAACATGCAAAATGATTATGCTTTCAGGAACTTAAAGTAATTACCTCAGGCAAAAAATAGAAATTCTAATTTGTTAATGAAAATACTAGAGTTCGAAGCTCCTACTAAATTGGCCTCAGTACCATGCTTCCCTCTTAAATAGCATTTGCAGAAAAAAAAATGCACAACTTCTTATTAATTCTAAGAAATAAAAGAAAATTATTAGTCTCGATTAACCACAATAGCATGACGAGAGCTTACAAAGAACTGTGACGTGAATTTTTTTCTGTCTTGTGCAGAGGATTTTAATGAAAAAAAAAAATTCTCTCAGGAAATGGATTTCTCACCCTTAATTTCCTCACCAGCTACTGAGTTTGAGAGAAGCACTGAAGTCAAAGGATGGAGTCTCCAATCACCATGCTTTCCCCACACAATAGTCTACGTTTAAGGTCTATTTAGAAACAGACTGAAAGTCTTACGGGCACTTCAAATACCACAGGGACAAAGCCCTTCTAGAAGCTATTCTTCTTCCATGCTCCTACAGCACCATAAATCCTGTCACCCAGACTAAAACACTGGTCCTTCCAGAATCCTCCCTCCCTTTTTCCTCACTGCCCAAGCAGTCATGCACTGAGAGTTTGCCATCAAGAAATTTCTCAACCCCCTCCAGATTATCACTATTCTCACCAACTGTGGTTCACGTCTTTATCATTTATCACGTGGACTTTTGCAGAGGTCTTCTAATGGGTCTCTTTGAAGCTGACACCCTCAAACCCCTTAACTCCCCACCCCCCACCACAAATGCAAATCCAAACCTTGGCATTCTGCTCAATAAACTGTTGAAAATTCTTCTCAGCTAAGGCTCCATCCAGGCTTTGGCATCACCATTACGACCCTCTACAACCTGTACCCCACCCCCCTTCTCCAGCCTGTTCTCTCTCCACTGCTTCCTCACAGTGGATGTTCCAGTCTCCACAAGCTCTTTGAGGCACAATATACACATCATACTTTGCCGCATATTCATCATTGCTGGTAGAAAAATCTGTGCCTAGAGAACAGCGCTTCACCTGGCCACATCCTATACATCCTTCGATATTCCCAAGCCCCCAAATTAATCTAAGTTCTCTTATCACTCTTTCTTTTACCTCCATGACAGCACCTACTTCATCCGGTTGAAATAGCCTGTACATGTGTCTGCTTCCTTTACTAGAATATTCACTATTAGGGCAAGGGAGCCTGCCTTTGTCAACCTTGTATTATCAACAGCTGAGAAAAATGTCTGTTCCATAGAAGACTTGGAACAGTTACATATTACACATAACTGAATTGGGAAAATATCTCAGTGTTCTTTCCCTCAGCCAGTCTTACTAAGGCACTTACTTAAGTATGGAGCAGTTCTTCCTGTCCAGAAAGCAGAGTTCCCTGCATACCTTCAAGGCAGTCCTGTCCCCTCAGAGGCACTTTCCCTGTAAGATCCAATGAGTTGTTGTCTATATTACTAATTTTCAAACCTGATGGCCCATTAAAATTACCTGGAAGGCTTTAAAAATATTCACAGGCCCAGTCCCAATCCTGGACCACTGAAATCAAAATCTCTAGGGGTAATTCTTAGGCTATTTTTAGCAAGTTTTCCAGGTGATGGTAATGTGAAGTCAAGGCTGAGAAACACAAACCTACCTAGAAAATAAAACAATGGAGAGCGGAGACATCTCTCCAGACAGTACCACCTTGGGCAGCAAGCACGGCCCTTTCCCAGGGGTACACACTTTGGAATCTTTTTCTGAAAAATTTGAGCTCTATTCAGATGCCTAGAATTGGTACAGACCAGCAACACCATCCTAGGCAGGAAGCTCCAAACCCAAACCAGGACCCACATGGACCCCAGTAACCCCATATAA